>NC_089852.1:31711831-32409956 GCF_036373705.1 Amia ocellicauda
GAGGAGGGATGACTAGAAATTCCACTGCCAGGAAGTTGCGAAGAGGCTGTGGCATCGTCCTTGATCCATATCGGCTGTACAATACATCAAACAGTGTGCTGACAGTGAAGCTGATTAAAGATATCAAATGGGGCAAACAGGTCTGCATGAATTTAACTCTCTCTTCACTAGACTTTACACAAGCCCTAATAATCTGCATATAAGAATATATAACAAAAAGATCTTGAGAAACATGAGCAATTATTACAATATATCCATAGACATTGTTAAGTGTTGTATCAACACAAGACAGCTTTACAACTGACCAGTTATCACAGTACAGTTTATCAATGTGAGATCCACATAGAGGCCAACTGATAGTTAACAATATGGCAATTGTTGTTTCACAGAAAGGAAAAATCCAAGAAAACAACAGTAACTTGCTGATAGTTAGCGATGTCATGATAGAATGATAGTTTAAGGGTTTGCATATTGCCACATACCTGTCATAAGCCATCACTGTCAAAATGGTAAATTCACACATTACAAAAGAGTAGATAACAAACATCTGAAGGAAACATCCAGAGTATGAGATCACATGAGGGTCAGAGAGGAAGTCAGCCAGGAGCTTAGGATACAGACCAGCAGTTCCATACAGTCCATTGACACACAGGTTACAGATGAAGATGTACATAGGCTCATGGAGGGTTTTCTCAATGATGATTGCAGAGATCAGCATCACATTTAAAAAAAGGATCAATAGATAAAGAAGAAGAGTAAAAGCAAAAAAAATGTGTTGAGATTTTGTTTCTTCTAACCCATGGAGTGTAAAGACTGCAATGTTGGTTGAATTTTCCATTGCAGAGATATTTTAAACTGCTTGACCACGGTATTACAAGAGTGTCTAAGTTTGAATTGGGGGTGTGTAAGTCAGGCTTTCTGTAATTTTTCAAAAAAACAAATACCATATAAACATTAAGGCTAAATTGTGAATTAAAATGAACTGTGCTTTATTTTAGATTTACTAGCTTACACACAGTTTGCTGAAATCCTTGTCTTTCAGATTGATTAAAGCAGTTGCTTAGAACAACTAACAGATGTATGGCAATCGCCTTTGACATCACAAGTCTCCTTAAAGGCATATATGCCACTTCTCAATACATAAACTATAAACATAAAAGGACAGCTGATCACAAAAGAGTCCAACATTTATCCACTCCATTTGTACACCTCCACTGCTCCCCAGCATCTGTAAACGTGTGTCCCCATTGTTAGACTTTGCACACAAGGCTCTTCTGGGGTCCCTCCCTTGCCCCTCTCCCGCCCTCTCCTCTGCACTTTTACTCAAAAACGGACAGGAATAGATACTGTGTCTAAAGAATGTGATAAGTGTCTAAAGAAGCAAAGAGTACCAGTACGATCCTCCATGCATAATCAAGAGAGCAATCAAGTTGAAAAACAATAATATCAGATAACCAAATACAGGTAGAATGCAATGAGCACTTAGGTGACACATACTATTAAGTTGATGTTATTCCTTAATAATAATGATGAAAGTACTCACATATAATAATATAAGTTAGAGTTGCTGCAGGGAGTGAATACATCCATGTGCCTTAAGATGAGCAAAAGTTGCTTAGCTTTTTATAGCTCCTTCAGGAGGGAGGCAGGAGGGAGACTGAGATTTGCAATCTGAAAACAGTCCTGGGAGACTGTGGCTCTCTGGTACTGAGATAATGAGCTTGAGTTAGAACATTAGAAATAACATGATTAAAATGGACCAGGTTCCTCTTTCCATAGTGTTTTAAAAGTAGATGTTTGTAAAGAACGGTCAGTACCTTTTGAATCTGTAAAATACTGTGATATGAGCCAGGAAAGCAGCACTGGATCAATATAATTTACAGTACTGAGGCCTGCATCCACTCAAATTGTGGAAGTAGAATGGGGGGGCGCCATAGGCATTTCCAGATATTTTATGGCATGTTACGTCACTTGTTTATTATACCTACGTCATATCCGGACGGAAGTGTACACCCATAGTGCCCTAACCCCCCACAATGACCCTGATGACCCCGATGACCTCCCTTATCCTACTGTCCTTCTCGCGCCCCTAGCCCCCCTCCCTCCACCCACACTGCTTAGTTCTGCAGACCTTTGTTCTTGCCGGAGAGTGTGAATGTTTCAGGTCCTGGGGGTTTGTGACCCTCCCCCCATTAAGTTAGAATAGCTCCATTGTTTCAGTAATAGTTATCTATCTATCTATCTCTCTCTCTCTCTCTTTATTTATCTTGTTATGAATTCATTCTTTTTTTGTTAAACACCTTCTAGTAAAGGCTTTCTAACTGTCTTAAAAGTTCATAATATTTAAACTTAAGATATTGTTCAATTTCTTAACAGTCCCTTATCCTCGCTTACAAATGTTACGATATACCACATTATTTTCTTACATTCTTAATCTTTAGAACTCATTAAATTACTCCATCCCTCTAAGTAAAGTGCTTAGGGGGAAAGTTTTTTCAAATGTATTTTAGCTCTCTCTCGCTCTCCCTCTTTCTCTCTCACGAAACGCATTACGTGAAGTCTGAGTTTAAAATGAATGCTGGGGGGTTTGGTAGTGGGTCCGGAGCCGCAGGGGACACTCTCTTCTAAGAGGGCAGGTTATCGTGGCGTAGTGAAGAGACAGTATAAAAAGCGCATCACCCCCCGATCAATGTTTAAAGAGAATGTCTTACCCGAAAGCTATGGATGTCGACATGCTCTACAATCCTCTCCAACCCCGGGATCTACCTTGGTTCTATTCACCCGATTTTGTATACATGCCCGAAACCTCTGACTGCGGCCACCCTCCGGGCCCTTAACCCCCGATTCCACAAGACGAAACAGGATGCTTTGCGATGGACATCGAAGCTGGTCTCTGGGGTGTACAGGCTCAGGAGCTCCTGAACGGTTCAGCGTTTGCTGCACTGTCTATCGCGGACTCGTCTCAGGAAGGGGGCGTTCCCAATGAGCTGTGAACTGCCCCAGAGGCGTTATGAAGACGATGGCTTTATGTCCGGCGTGCGGGTCGAGGTAATCAGAGTTGTTAAAAGCGCCCTGGTGTATATTCTGTCGGCTCTCATCGACCAAACCCTGAAATCAGTCTGTCAGGTTTGTGAAGTGAATCACCCCAGCCAGTTGAGGCACAGCTGTCTGTTTGAACCAGAGGCCTATTATTTCCGATACTATTTCGATGTGATTTACAGAAGACTGAACAAACCGTGGCTGAAGCCGGCGCTAATCAAGGCGCTATCATACTCCCACCTGCGGGCCACCCCCGGGCAAGTCCAGAAAATCATAGATGAGATTTTGCTGGAGTTGAAAAATGAGCCGTCTATAAAAGAGAAACTTGATCAGCTGTTCAATGACCTGGATGAGCCGAGTAGAAAAACCACCGGGAAGCTAAAATAGTATTTCTTCCGTAAAGAATTTAAAGCTGAGACCTGCAAAGAATTTGAGCTCTACGCCACTGATTCAGACTCTGACTGAACTGAGGGACCTGGAAGATGGGGAATGTTCTGGACTGCTTCTGCAACTGGATCTGCCATCAATACTCGGTGGATAGCCTGAGAGCTCTATTACACCATGTGCTTGACAAAAAAGTAGCCAATGCGAGCCTTTTCTCTACAGAATTAACCGTAGATGATGACCAACTTTCAAACCTGGAAAAGTTAATGGCCTCCGTAACAGATACAGGGGTGTACGAAAACTGGAGTGAGATGGTCGAGGGCACCCAGAAGGATGTTAGTCCTTTTCATCATCATCTGTATGAACTTTTACGGATCATGTTTAACAAACCGTTGTTTACTTTTAAAATAGCCCATATTGTTGTTTTATTTGTGTATGTAACCGATGTGTGTGCCTACAAGATAAAAAAACATGTCGTTGTCGATATAGAACAAGTAACCAATCATCTGATTTATTTTTGTTTGGATCATAGAAAAAATTGTTGTGTATGTTATACTTTTCTCAATTGTCTAAAAAGAGGTGTTTGTTCACCTAAAATTGAATAAAAAAAACATGTATAAAAACTTTGCTCATTGTGTCGTGTGATCTGACAGAATGACTCGGCAAGCTCCCCAGATGAAGGATCTGTACTACAACCCGGCCAAGGCCGGTGGTTTGGCTGGTAAGAAAGGTTTTCAAAGAGGACTCGCTGAGGCTGGGGTTAAGGCTAAGGATGATGTTGTTTCAGAATGGCTAAGGGCACAAGACGCCTATATCATACATAAACCGCTCAGAATTAACTTTAAAAGAAATCGCGTCTATGTGACTGACATAGACTCACAATGGCAGATGGATCTAGTCGATATGTCAAATTTATCAAATCATAACAATGGTCACAAATTTATGTTGATTTGCATTGATGTGTTATTGAAATACTCATGGATCCGCATTCTGCGCAATAAAACAGGTAGTGTGGTGACTAGGGCCTTTGAGGATATATTGTCCCAGGGTCGGTGTCCTAAAAAACTGCAGACTGATAAAGGAAAAGAGTTTCTCAACAGAGAATTTCTGAATCTGTTGAAGAGACACAATATACATAATTTCACCACCGGTAATGAGCTTAAGGCATCGGTTGTGGAGAGGTTTAACCGCACCATGAAGACAAAAATTTGGAGATATTTTACAGCTGTCAATACATTCAAGTATGTTGATAAAGTTCAGGATTTTATCAAAGCTTGCAACCGAGGATATCACACCAGTATTAAAATGAAGCCTATAGATTTTAACGTGTAATTATTTTAAGGTATATAAAAATGTATACGGTCCCTTTATTAAGACAGAAAAAACTACTTATAAGTTGAATGTCGGGGATGTGGTGAGAGTTTTAAAGCTGCGCAACCCTTTTGGCAAAGGTTATGAACAAACATTTTCCGATTAATATTTTACAGTTACCAAGCAGTTGGCTAGAGACCCCCCCCGTGTACTGGTTAAAAGACTATGACAGGGAAGAAATAGAAGGGACGTTTTATGCTGCCGAGTTACAAAAAATTATTGTGGGTAAAGATAGAGTATTCAGAGTTGAAAAGATTATAGCGGAAAAAACCCAAAACCGGAAAAAATATGTGTTAGTGCAATGGAGAGGTTGGCCTGAAAAGTTCAATAGTTGGGTGCCGGAACAACAGGTTTGTGATATTCAAGCCTTATACCAAGATGCCCGCGGTTGTGCTGGGTTGCATTACTTTCGTTTCTCAAGATGGAATCAGGCGGCTTCTACGTGACTCTACCCAGTAACTCCTCTCTCGATATATATCCTAAAAATGAAATATCCAGTTACACAGTGCAATTTGGAAAATCTATAGATCTAAGGGGTTCGTGGGAAGTGGGTTTGGCGGAAATACAGTATCCTTACATGAAGAATCCCCTTTTAATTGCTCTCAGAAAAATCAGACTGTAGAGTAGATTGAATCAAACAGAGTCTTTATTCAAGCTGCTTGGAGAAATGTAATACACACAGACACGCAGGTCTCTGTCCTTACTTCCCTAAAATCATAGAGCTTACATTATGTTATATACATACTGCGATAGCCTGGACAGGGTGAGTTTGAACCAATAAGGGGGAGACAAAACAGAAGTATTTACAAGTTGCCACAGAGAGAGACCGGAGAGTACAGGTGAGAGGTAGCCATCTTGTTGTTTGACTAGTTTCAGAATAGTCTTAGCATTGCTCATTTTGTTTTAAATTTGCCTTAAATTGATGTTAGCATTGTCTATAGTTTGCCTAAATTGAAGTCAATTCAGTTCAGCTGCTGAGTTGGTGAAAGTAAACAGGTTGTAGAAGGGAGTTTCTGTCTAGGACTAGCAGGAATTCTGTTGCAGGAGGAGCCAGGTGGGGCCAGTTAGGTGTGAATTGGGGGTAGGTAGACAAAAGCTACTTAAAGCAACTGTTGAGAAAGAGCTGTGCTGTTTCTCACTGACAAAAGTTAGGCAGTTGACTAGCAGCAGGAACCAAGAGAAGTATAAAGAAACAAAAAAAAAAAAAGTAACATTTAGAAGCATGTGGCCACTACAGTGTCAGGTTTGCAGAATGATTGCCTTCCTGGATGAACTCATCCAAGAAGGCTTCATTTGTGAACGTTGTCGGCAGGTTGAAATCCTAGAGATCAAGGTTTGTGATCTTGAGGCTCAGCTTGTTGATCTGCGCTGTATTAGGGATATAGAAGAATTGGTCAATCAGCCCATGAGAGAGATGGTGTACATGACAAAACCTAGGAGAGTTGAGACCTTAGAGCAGGACAGCGTAGAGAACTGCTGGGTTACAGTAGGTCGTAACCGCAGAAAAGGGCATGCACAACCCCTAGTGACACCCCCAGAGCTTGAATTGCACAACAGGTTCCAACTGCTGGACACCGAGTTGGACAGTGACAGCTCAGAGGGTAATGGGGGGGCAGTTGAGCACCAGAGCACCATGGTGCCCACCTCCCCTCAGAACAAGGAGGTAGTTATAGTAGGAGACTCAATTCTTAGAGGTGTAGATCACACAGTGTGTTCGAGTGACAAGGAGACCCGCATGGTATCTTGCCTGCCTGGTTCTCAGGTTGCAAATCTCCCTAAACTAGTAGACGGGCTACTGGCCAATGCCGGGGGAATCCACTGGTCATGGTCCACATTGGAACCAATGACATAGGAAAAGGTAGAACAGATGCAAGACAAATTTAAAGAGTTAGGAACAAAACTAAAGAGCAAAACCTCCACGGTAGTTTTCTCCAAATTACTTCTCCTACATTACATTATTTGTCATTTAGCAGACACTCTTATCCAGGGCAACTTACATTTGTACCCATTTATACAGCTGGATATAACAGCACTACCATACCCAGGATTTGAACCCTTAACCTTCCAATTATGAGTCTAAAGCCCTAACCACTACTCAACAGTGCTGGTACCATGTGCATGGCCAGGGAGACAGGCAGAGATTAGAAAGTTTAACACGTGGTTGAAAGCTTGGTGTAGGGAAGAGGGGTTTAGGTTTTTGGAGCATTGGTCTTTCTTCTGGGATAGATGGGATTTGTACAAACCGGATGGTCTACATCTAAACAGAAGGGGGGCTAATGCATTGGGAGAGTGTATGGGCAGAGAAATTGAGAATCATTTAAACTAGGGACCAGGAGGGCAGGGAGAAAATTAGATCTCAGTAACAGAACAGAATCTTTGTGGGTGAAACTTTTGGACAAGAGATGTCGAGGATTAGTGGTAGGAGTGTGTTACAGACCACCCAACTCAGATATTCAGCAAGATGTTGCATTGTACAGTGTAATAAGGACTGCATGTAGCAAGGATGTGGCTGTTATAATGGGGGATTTCAATTTTCCAAACATAGACTGGGAAAGCCCGGTTGGGACTACAGAAGAAAATATAGAAATGGTTGAGATGGTAAATGACTGCTTTCTAACTCAATTTGTCAGGGAACCAACCAGGGAGAGTGCATGCATTGACTTGATATTTTCAAATGACCAAGACAGAGTCAGAGGGACACTAGTTAGAGAACCAATGGCAAATTGTGATCACAACATGGTTAGCTTTCAGGTATTCTTTAAAAAAACAAGCCCCAAGTCTAAAACAATGGTCTACAATTTCAGAAAAGCAAACCTTATGAGGCGGTACTTAGAAGAGGTAGACTGGAGCACACTGGATTCAGATTCAGTTAAAAATGGATGGTTATATTTTAAGAATATACTACTTGAGGCTCAGGAGAAATTTGTACCAAAAAACAGTGGCCAAAATGGTTTAATAGAGGTATGCAAAAAAATATAAAGAAGAAGAAAATGTTGTATAGCGCATACAAAAGGGATGGTGACAAAACAAAATACATAGAATATGTTGAACTGCAAAGAGATCTTAAGAAAGGGATCATCAAAGCAAAGAGGGAAACATAGCTCTTGGAGCTAAAACCAATGCAAAGAGCTTTTTTCAATATTACAACAGCAAGCGGTCAATAAAGGAGAAGGTGAAACAGATAAAGGGCAAAAATGGAGGTATCTTGGAAAACGAACAAGATGTGGCAAATATTCTAAATGAGTATTTCACAGAGGTTTTTACAAAAGAAAAAACAGATGACATGCCACAGGTTGACAATCAGTCCAGTGAAACCCTAAGAGAGATCAGGATAAATGAGGAGGAGGTACTAAAGGGACTAGCATAATTAAAAACAAACAAATCACCTGGGCCAGATGGGATATTTCCAATAGTACTTAAAGAAATTAGGGAAATTATTTATAGGCCGCTAACTCGATTATTCCAAATGACACTTAGAACAGGGGATGTGCCAACTGACTGGAAGACAGCAAGTGTCATACCAATCGACAAGAAAGGGAACAAACTGAGCCAGACAAATCAGTCTCATCTGCATCACCTGTAAAATGTTGGAAAAAATGATTAGACAGAAAATAGAGGAGCATCTCTATGAAAACCATATTCTTGGAGATAATCAACATGGGTTTAGACGAGGCAGATCATGTCTTACAAATTTATTAAAAAAATGTGAACAAGCAACTGCAGCTGTAGATCACATGAAAGCATATGATATGATATACTTTTGATAAGGTTCCACACCAAAGACTGATCCTCAAATTGGAAGCTGTAGGAATTCAGGGTAATGTAAGTAGATGGATTATGAACTGGTTGATCTATAGGAAACAGAGGGAGTCGCTTCTAACTGGAGTGAGGTTGTTAGTGGAGTTCCACAGGGATCAGTACTAGGGCCTTTGCTTTTTATAATCTATATTAATGATCTGGACTCTGGGATAGTTAGCAAACTTGTCAAATTTGCAGATGATACTAAAATAGGTGGCTCAGCAGATACAATCTTGGCAGCACAGGCTATTCAGAGGGACTTAGATAATATTCAGTTGTGGGCTGACACCTGGCAAATGAAATTCAATGTGGACAAGTGCAAGGTAATACATGCAGGTAACAAAAATGTCCACTATAATTACACTATGGGAGGTACAGATCTAGATGAAGTAACGCGTGAGAAAGACCTAGGAGTCTATGTGGACTCCTGACTTTCTCCATCCAAGCAATGTGGGGAAGCAATAAAAAAGGCAAACAGAATGCTAGAGTATATTGTGAAAAGTGTAGAATTTAAAACAAGGAAAGTAATGTTAAGACTGTACAATGCGCTAGTTAGACCTCATCTGGAATACTGTGTACAGTTCTGGGCACCACACTTCAAGAAGGATATTGCTGCTTTAGAGGCAGTTCAGAGGAGAGCAACCAGACTTATTCCAGGTCTGAAGGGAAAGTCCTACTCGGAGAGACTGAGGGAACTGAACCTTTTCACCCTGGAACAGAGGAGACACACGCACCCGGGGACACAAATGGAAATTGGGCTTCAAGGCATTCAAAACGGAAAACAGGAGACACTTCTTCACACAGAGTAGTCACAATCTGGAATAAACTACCCAGCGATGTGGTTGAAGCTGAAAGTTTGGGAACATTTAAAAATAGTCTGGATAGGATCCTTGGATCACTTAGATATTAATGAACACCAAACGAGCACGATGGGTCAAATGGCCCCCTCTCATTTCTTATGTTCTTATGTTCTAACTCCCTATCTTATGATATCCTCACTATCTTCCTGATTAAGCTTAAACACAATGTTTTCTATTTTATGCCCAAATATGGAGACATATGAAGCCATTTCATTATTTATATTCCACATGTATCTAACGCATGTCTAGATAGGCAAAGGGGGGTTGTGTGCCCACTTCCCCCTCTTCTTGTGGTTTTACTAGAATGTACGTTCTGTACTAAATTTGTATTGTGTGTCTGCACAGGGATGCATCTGATACAGACCAGTAGAAGCTGGTCTCCTTATGTGCTCTTTGGTAACCTCATGTACGGGTGAGGTATTTGGGGCCTCTTCATTACACTTGGTCTATTTTACAAGATAAGGATGCCAACTTCTCAGTTTTTGATCATGTTAAAAAGAGTCAATGGTCATTCACGATCCACGATCACGATTCACGAACCTCAGGATACATCTTTTAAACATGTCTTTTGTCCATATCAGAACTGGACCTGTTTAAAGTCCCGTATACCCAAACGAGTATAGATAAAAGCATCTATGTAGAGATTCTGCCTCTTTCCGCAATTTCAGAAACGGCCCCTCTAGAGTTTTTCATAGCAGGAAATGGGAAAGATTATATTGATTTGAACAACACTGTCATTTTAATCAACTGCAGAGTGGATGAGGAGGATGGGGATGCAACAGTGAAGGCAGCCAACGTTGGTGTCATCAATTAGCAATCAATTAAGTGTATCCTTAGTTATAGTGAGGAGACTCTAAGCAAGCAGTTCAGTCCTGGCCTGTTCTTCAAAGACACCCCAGAAGCTATGGATGACAGAGATACAGATGGGCTCAATGAGGGTTTGCAAAAAAGAGCAGCCTTTTCAGCAGAAGGACAGACCTTTGAGCTAATGGGGCATATTCATGCAGACATATTTTTTCAAGAAAAACTCATGCTCAACGGTGTAGACATTAAAATTAAAATGATATGGAGCAAAAATGCTTTCTGTCTGATGACTCCCGATACTGAAAAATATAAACTGAATATATTATCGACCTCGCTGTTTGTGAAAAAAGTGTCCGTATCCCCAGCGGTTAAACTAGGACACGCCCAGGCGTTAATGACGGCAAACGCCAAGTACCTGATAGAAAGAGTCTATATGCAAGTCCACAGTATCCCCGCGGGGACACGTGTGATGAACCAACAAAATCTTTTTCTAGGGCAGCTCCCAAAACAGGTTATTATAGGTCTAGTGGATAATGATGCCTGTACCGGGGTTTACAACAAGAACCCCTTTAACTTTTGAAGACTCTGTATAGGATGTTGAAGGAAGTGTTTTGTGATAATTATATAATGTTTTATATGAATACTAGCATTAGAAGTAGTTTGTATACAGACTGAGCAGATTAGATTTAGCAGGACAAGTAAAGGGTCAACAAGGTTGGTTTGTTAGAAACTCCTGTCAGTAATGAAAGATTACACAGTGCTGAAATAGCCTACAGATGTTTGCTGTGAATTTATTTATGACTTAATCGTTTCTCAAGATAAGCAGGAATTGTTTCTGTTAAAGAGCGATTGACACTAGGTAAATGACGACCGTGGGATCACATCTTCCTAGTGCACATCAAAGACAGACATCTGCTTTTTGTATCCATCACCTCTTCACGGGAGGACAGATCGTAAACGGACCCGGACCTGTATCTTCTGATTGGATGAACAGCCATAAGATGTTATGTCATTTTTCCTATAAAGTTGTACTCATGTTTGTAAACATTAAGTCTCATTGAAGGAATTATTCCTGACGTGGGGCTTCCGAGCCGCTTGATTAAAGTTCTATTTGCTTTATCTCCGCAACTTCTCCACTTATTTCCGAGATGGTTCTACACTTTAAACATTATAATGCAGAATTTATAGCGTTGTACGTTGACGGAGTGCAGGTGCGGTCCAAGCCTTTTCAACCGGACTTTGAAAACAGCAATGCTGTTCAGGAATATTACAGTCTAGTATTGGCTACATGTCGTCAGCTCAAGGATCAACCTCTGATGATCAATCGCCAGGAATACTGCAGAGGCTACACGCTGTACGGATTCAACCTGACCCCCGACGAAGAGTGTGGACAACATTTTTCATAGCTCTTACCCGAGTTGGAGGGACCGGCTATAATACATGAAAAAGGATGTTGAAGTCGGTTATCAAAATCACTGCTAATATCCATATGGTAGAGTGTTATAGTCGGGCATCAACACTCTTTTATTGTACACCACCCTGAACCATTTGTTTAGTGATCTATTTTCCAACGTGTAACCCTTTTTATTCCGATAGATTCAGTTTCCGGAAGTAATAATCTCACGAGGAGACGCGTCTTTTTCAGTTACAAAACTTTGGACCAGGGTCATCAGAGATTTAATGTTAATAATTTTGTTGTTACAATGGTTCAGAGTGATCCCCTTAACTTTCATACATGTCTTACCGGCAGCTGTTCTGTATGCATAAGTCTTTGGTCCCCCTGAAACAAACTCCACTATGTGGTCCTGAGGATCTAGCTCACTCGTTAACTCCCCAAGGTAATCCCCGAGGGGCGGGACCCAATCCCCCGGCCTGGTGACAAAGATCACAGAGTCAGTATCGTGATAGAGCGTGCGCTCCTGTAGTTGGTCCATTAAGTTGTACAGTTCAAGCCGGGGGTAAGCCGTGGTCAAAATTGCAAAAAACACATTAACGTTACCCTGGCAGGTATGGGGAAATCTTTCGGGGTCCACCATTGCACCTGGGCCACTCAGTCATTTATGAATTGAAAGTGGGCTACATCGTGTTCTTTGGAAAACATGAATTCTATAAACTGTTTGGGTTTTTTAATCAAGGTGGTATTTAGATGGTTATTTCTCTCCCCAAACTTACCCCACAGACTATTCAATATCAGTTTGGACATCTGTCTTTTAGCTGGGTTTACCGTTATGTTACATGGATCCAGCCAAATCCCTTCCTTTTAATAATATTGCTGAACGTAACGCTCTTTGTCCGCATCGTCAGCACACCAAGAGGGGTAGCCGGAGTATATAATACTATATACTGCTTCTACACAGGGGTAAGGGTCTGTTATTTAAATCATTTACCATTTGCAAAAGTTCCAGGTTTATTGGATTGCTGGCTGAGTTCTTGACATGAATGGTTCCATTCTCTCTGGTTGGTCTTTTTGGGGACTGAGCTCGGTCATAATCATTCGGTTCGTGAGCTCTTTTACCATGTCCATCATTTTTGTTTGTTTATTTATTTATTTATTTATTTTACACAACAATACATCTAACCCTTTTGAGTCATTTTACCACTAATAAAACATTAATTTCGATCTATGGCGTTATTAACTGTATTAATAATAATGTTTTGATCCTCTATAGCGGCGGTCCAAGCTGGTGTTGCGGGGTCTCCAGGACTGGCCGTGGGATACCTCTCGGTGTTCGGTAATGGGCTGGACTGAACACTGATGAATCCCGCCTGGCGTTGTGGGGTGAACCAGCCTCGGTGATCCACGCTGTTGGGGGGGTGTCTCCGGGTGTCTCGGGGACTGCAGTGATCCACGCTGGTGGGTCGGTGTCTCCGGATGTATTGGTGGGGTTCCTTTCAGCGATCTAGGCGGCGTCGGGGTTTCCCCCCAGTTAGTCGGAGTAATCGCACCCAAAAGATCAACGACGGAATGACTGTCCCACGAGTCTTGGGATGTGCGTAAAAAAAAAAAAAGTATCACATATAGATCTTTAAACATTAAGGTGACAGAAAAAGCCAAACTCTTAATTTAAATCAAATTATTTAAACGCTATGCTAGGGTCATTTTTAGACCTTTAAAAATTAGCCTTAGGAACAAACAAAACACATTGAGGCTATTAATTACAAACAATAGACATACAACAACAACTTAATAAAATACAGCTCGCTATAAAACTTATGAACCAAGTAAAAACGACATAAAATACAAACCGTAAATAAAGTCATAATAAACTATTCTTTAAAACGGTAATATTAATATTATCATAACACAGATTTATAGACCACTAACAACATTTCGCTTTTAAACAAACAAAAGTTTAAACGTCGCCTGACCCCGGAGATTCCTGGTTCGGGAGCGTTTTCACCATCTAAAAAAATAATAATAACACGTATAAAAAATAAAATAAAAAAATTAACACATGTAGTCATTTACAATCAACCCAAACACTTTAAAATACAACCACAAACATCTCTATACATCTTAAACTATCAAAATAACTGTAGATATTACAAACAACTCACTAAAACATCTGTGAAAAAATAAATAAAAATAAAATACCCATCAAGCCTCAGCAGTACAAACAAACAAACCCCTTTGAAGACTTAAAGTTTGAAGGACAATACTGACCCTCAGCAAATAGTCTTTTCTTTTGTTTTTCAGACTCTTGAAAGTCGCTTGCTCTTGATGGTAAAACCAAACACGTTCTGGAAGTGGATGGTCTCTCGTTGTCTAGGACCACGTTTCTTACAGCTGTTAAAAAAAGGATAAGTTTTAAAAATTACCGTTGGCCCCTCGAGCAATGTAATTCACATAGAATACAACTATGAAAGACACCGCTGTATAAATGGGGACAAATAAGTACCGATAATGTGATGTAAGATAATTTAGTTCTTACGTAGTCTGTAGATCTCTCGTATAGGTACGGTAGCTTCTCTCAGTATCTCAATAACATTGATCCTTCCGGCAACCTCTGTGTAATTAATTCAAAACTTTAACAAACATATATATAACAGCTAACTTAAAGCACAAACACAGCAACGCACGTGCGCCGTTCCAAATTATGGCCTCCGCGTTGGGTATTAAAGATTGTTGACTGTCTGTAAAATAAGGTTACAGTTCTTAAAACAGAGGTTATATCCTTATTTACAAAACATGTGTATAACACATCCTGTAAAAATGAAAGGAATCTGAAGACTTACCAAAAAATTAGTTCAAGTCGAAGTCTGTGATGCTGTTTCCGGCCATTGTAGTTCTTCAGTAACAGAGGTCTTCGCTTCACTTCACAGGTGCGGATGAAAAAAAAAAGATTTTTATGTCAGCGACTAAGTAAAAAAAACTTTTAAAATTAATTAAATAAAACAACTAGCCCTATAGAAACTCGATCTAAGACTATTTCAACAGTTTATTCGATCTAGCAATTAACCCAAGATCAAAGAAAAGACCTATAATACTATATACAACAGACTTCTAGCTAACAGTTGTATTTCTGTTCACTGTTTTAGGGAACCGGTTTTATCTTTTGAGTCTAAAGACAAAGCCTAGGATGTTTAGCATTTTAAAATCATTATTTCAACAACAGCTTTATCTAAGCCTCGGAATGTTTAAAATGACTTCCTGGTCCAGCCCAGGTTATTGATGGGACACAGGCGTGTTTGGTATCAAGACGTGTAGCAACTAATCAGAAAGCGTTTAGATCAGACAAAAGAGATATTTGGACTTTTGATACACGTTTGATAAATTATATTGGTTAGAAGGATTAGACTATTTTGATTTCAACAAGCGGGCAGCCCCTGTCTCTAGGGGACTATTAGCATAAAACCCAACCCACTCACAACCCTACAACCTCTCGTTGTGAACCACGTCATGATAACCTGCCCTCTTAGAAGAGAGTGGCCTCGGCAGCTCCGGACCCACTACCAAACCCCCCAGAATGTAAGAAAATAATGTGGTATATCGTAACATTTGTAAGCCAGGATAAGGGACTGTTAAGAAATTGAACAATATCTTAAGTTTAAATATTATGAACTTTTAAGACAGTTAGAAGGCCTTTACTAGAAGGTGTTTAACTAAAAAAGAATGAATTCACAACAAGATAAATAAAGAGAGAGAGAGAGAGAGAGAGAGAGAGATAGATAGATAGTTAACTATTACTGAAACAATGGAGCTATTCTAACTTAATAGTGGGGGGGTTCACAAACCCCCAGGACCTGACACATTCACACTCTGAACATTCACACTCTCCGGCAAGAACAAAGTAAAATACTGTTTATTAGGTGAACGTATTTTACATTTTACAAATAAAAACATTCAAAATTGTAATTCTTGTGATTAAATTTTTTTTAAATCAATTACTAAAATCACTTATAAAAATTTAAAATCTCAAAGTGATTAAACTCAAAATAACTGAACATGTGCATAAAAAGAAAAACAAATGTGCTAAAAGCAAACCTGCTAACCAACAAAAAATGTCAAATACATTGAAAATAACTGAAAATGAATCGGACAAATCAAAAAAATAAAATAAAACATGAAAAATAAAAAACAAACCAAAACAGTCCAATTCATTTAAAATTAAAACCAAACGGCCAATGCATTTGACAAAGAAATATAACAAAAACAACCTAAAAAACAATCAAACTAGTGTTTTTAAAAACAACTAAATCTTTAAAAACAATTAAAATTCATTTAAAAAAATCATTTTAAAATATAATCTTTCATAAAAGAATTAAAAGATCTTGGCTCGGGCTCCAGCAGGGGGAGATGATCGTCCCCGGAGGTGGGTCCCATCAAGGGATCCTAAGCTCCCCCAGATCTTTTATGTGCCAGATCTTGTAGGCTTCCTCCTTGCCCCTCTGATGGACCTCCAGATTGACATACTCACGAATGAGTACCATGCCCCTCCGCGCGGTGACAATCGGGTCCAGCTCCTGCTTATTAAAAAGGCAGATGTTCCGTCCCTCCCACAGGGCCTGCTTCACTGAGCAGACGACACGCCACCAGCACCTCAGGGAGGGAGATGTTATTCCTTTGGCAGGGCCATAAAGGATCCGCTGGGCGGTCGTCCCCACAGGAACGGCAAACCTGCGGAGGAACAGGAAAAACAGGAGCCAGACCCTGCAGGCGGAGGGGCAATCCCTAAAGATATGAGCCTCCGTCTCCTTCCCCAGGCAACCCTTATAGGGGCAGGTGTCATAAGGAGCTATGCCCCTTCTGTGCATGAACACTCGGGTGGGGAGAGCGTTAGCCCAGATAAACCAGCAGGTTTCGGGAGGGAAATCTTCTATCCGGCTGGTCTCCTGGGTAGATCTCATCTGGCTACAGATGGTCTTATAATCCCAGGAGGCCAGCCCGACTTTATGGAGGCCTACTTTATGCAAAGGCTCGGAGCACCCTGTAGGGATCCCACGAGTGCGGCCTGGTGTTATCCATGGCGCAGAGGCCGAATGGTCTCAGGCTGCTGCCAAAATAAAAGCGGTTCATAAAACTCACTTTCTTGCCAGCAGCCTGGATGTTCTTGACCACATAGGCCAGCCCCTGCACCTTTATCAGCCGCACAACATCCGGGACCCCCCTGCCTCCATCCAGGGTACCCTTCACCATCTGCACTCTTTTCAGCCTCTCCATTTTGCTCCCCCAGACAAACCGAAATATAATTCGGGTCACTAGTTTTGCAATGACCTTGTCTGGGGGAAGATCATTCCTACGTAGAGGAGTATCGGGAAGAGGATGGTCTTTACGACCAGCACCTTACCAGCCATCGTCAAGGTCCTTGTGCTCCAGCTGTGGATCTTCTTTTGGACCTTAGATATGGCCTCCTCCCAGCTCCGGGTGCCCGTGTTGGTCCCATCGATCGTGATCCCCAGAACCTTAATAAACGGCTTCACAGGGAACACGGTCGGCGGGCCCCGGCCGACAGGCCATGCCCTGGAGAGGTAGACCTCGCTCTTGGCCTTGGCCTTGTTGACAGCGGCCCCCGTCGCCCTGCAGAAGCCGTCCAGCAGTTCCTCGACCTTCAGTTGCTCTCCGCCGGAACCCGGGTTATGAAAACCTGTCACCCGGATGTCCCGGCGGATCGCCTGCATGAACGGCTCCAGACAGAGGACGTACAGCAGGGCCGACAGGGGACAACCCTGCCGGACCCCCGACCTGACCGGAAATGGTTCGGTCAGGTGGCGGTTCACAAGGACCCTGGTGCTTAGACCGCTGTAAATGATCTTAACCCATTTCCTCAGGCCAAGAGCGAGACCCATCCTCTCCATAACGAGCTGCAGGTATTCGTGGCCCACTCTGTCGAAGGCTTTCTCCTGGTCCAAGCTGATTAGGACCAGGGGAAGCCCTCTCTCGTTCGAGTAGGCCACGACATCCCTCAGCAGCATGGTGTTGTCAGCCGCCAATCTCCCCCGGGCACCACAGACAGCGTCAGTGCTTTGGCCAGTATCTTGTAGTCGGTGCACAGGAGGCTGACCGGCCGCCAGTTCCTCAGATCTTTTTGGTCTCCCTTCTTGTGAAGAAGGGAGAGGATACTCTTCTTCATAGAAGGGGCCAATCTACCCTCTCTGTACATCGACCCCAAGACCTGGGCCAGATCTTCTTTAAGCACCTCCCAAAAGATCTTATAGAACTCAGCAGGGATCCCATCGGGACCCGGTGTCCTTCCAGAGTTAAGACTCTTTATCACCTGGGAGAGTTCAGTGGTGGTGATCTCTGGATCCTCCTCCTCCTCTTCGTCCCCCTCATTGCGGGACTCCAACAGGGACAGAAAGTGATGGATCAGATTTTGATCCACCACCTTCTGATCATACAACTCCCTGTAGAAATCCCGCACCACTGTCTCAACAGCCTCTCTGCCCTCCACCTCTTGCCTCGAGGAGTCAATCTTGGAGGACATAGCAGGCCGCCTCTCCTTCGTTTTCTTGAAGAAGAAGCGGCTGCATTTCTCATCGTCCTCCATGATGCGGACCCTGGAAAGGACCTTGATCTTCTCTTGCTCCTCCCGATAGAGGGCGGAAAGACTCAGTTTGACCCGAGCCACCTCCTCAGCTAGGTCGAAGCCTCTGAGCTGTAAAAGACTCAGGCGCTGGAGGCGGGCGTTTAGATGGGAATATCTCGCCCGCCTCTCACGAGCTTTCCGTTTCCCTAGCTGAATGAAGTAGCCCTTGGTCCTTTTCTTCACCATCTCCCACCACTCTATGGGAGAATCAAAAAGGTCCTTCAGGGTCCTCCACTCCTCGAGGCGTCTGCTAAAGGTCTTAATAACACGAGGGTCATCGAGCAGGGAGGTGTTGAGCTTCCAGACCCCATGAGCACCTCTGTCGTCAGGAGCCTGTGGTCTGAAAAGCAGACCGCCTCCGAAGACATGGCGGTCCTCTCCAGTGACTTACTGAGGAGGACGAGATCTATCCTGGAGAAGGAGGAGCCAGAAGAACTCACCCAGGTGAACAAGGGGACCAGGTCCCGACCTGCGTCGCAGAGTTCAAAGTCCTCCACGAACGCAGCGAGGTCCCTGCTGGATCTATCATTGCGGGGCTTACTCCGGTCTACATCCCTCAGAGCACAGTTGAAATCACTTGAAATGATTACTGGTAAGGTGCCGATCAGGAGCGGGCGTAGCTGAGGGAGAAAGAGGACTCTCTCTCTCTGGCTGGTGGGGGCATAGACATTGACCAGCCTCAATACAGCCCCCTTGTATTTAAAATTGAGGCTGGCCAGTCTGCCCGCCTCTATTACCTTAAATGCCTTTACCTCTATGAAGGGGTTTTTCAGGAGTATGGCAATCCCGTCCGCTCGGGACACATTGGACCCCGACCAGAAGGATTCGCCTAGGGTCCAAGTGTCCCGGAGATCTTTATATTCCTTTTGGAACGGGATGCCGCACTCCTGCAAACAGATGACATCCGCCTTCATACCTGCCAGAGAGTTTAAAACATCGGTCCTCTTTTTCACCTCAGCAATGCTCCTCACATTTATTGATATAATAATTAATGCCATAATGGCTGTGAGGGCAATTACCCGCTCCGTAACAATCATATAAAGAAACCTTTCTCTTCCTCACTCCTCTCTTCTCCCTCACCTAGCTTAGCGCTAGCACCCATCATTTCAATCATTTGCCTCACCGCTTGATCCTCTAGGAAGACTATGGGGGGGGGGCTCGGCTCCCTCCACCCGGTAAGGCTGGCAAAACTCCACTGGGCTCAGGGCCCATGGTGATGGAGGTTCTCCCTGGTTCCTTTGTGGCCGAGGCCCGATGAGCAGATGGCAGGGCAGAGGCTTTGTGTACAACTGGGGAGAGAACTGGATAGACCCCGCTAGTTGTTCTTTTTACTAATGGTGGGGGAGGGGGTGGTCTCTCCCTTCCCGGCTGTCTGCTGCCACAGGCCTCCTCCCCCAGCGCCAGTGACCTTGCCATTACGTCCCTTAGGTCTTTATGGCAAAAGACACTGGCGCCGACTCTCCTCTCTTGAGGACCTGCGGCTCTCCCACTACTGCCGGGAGGGCATACCTGACCCCTCCCCTGGGAGAGTCTCAGTTGTGGGGCAGGAGGAATGTTATTTCTAGGGGGCCTTTCCTCCACCAGGCTGCCCACTCGGGCAGTGGAGAAGGCCCATAGCTCTCCTCTCCGGAGTCAGAGTGGGGCGTGTAGAAATTAGAGGGAGAGGTCTCTGTAGCGGGGGGGAGCTGGCAGGGGGGGGAGAATCTGCAGAGTGGATCCTTTTATTCATCATACCCCCCCTACCCATGCTCCTCTTTTCTGCTCTCCTCCTCTTCCCCGCTACCACTGTCCACTCCCCCTCTGCCTCCACTTCTGACCCAGAGTCAGAGAGGGAGCCTATGAGACTCCTGAGGACTGTTTCCTCTCTACCCCCATCTTGGGGTATCACCTTTGGAGGAGCCTCCACTTGATTCTCTCTCTCTCCACCACCCCCAAGGGCCCGCGCCCTATTTGCATAGGAGGAGGGACAATTCCTGAAGAGATGCCCTCCCCCACCGCACAGGTTGCAGGCCCTCTCCTGCTTGCAGGCCCTGGTCAGATGTTCTCCGCCGCAGACCTTGCACTTAACAACAGTGCAGGCTGTGGCTAAGTGACCCAGGGCCCCGCAGTTCCTGCACAATTTGGGCATGCCATGGTAGAAGACAAGCCCCCTATTTGCTCCTAGTACCACGGTGCTCGGCAGATGGCGTACTCCGCCGATGGCGGCCACTTCCACCTGCAGGCGCACCTGCCACCGCCGAGCACCGGTCCAGACCCCGTCCTCATCATTAACTCTCCTGCTTTCTGACAGGATCTCACAGTGTCTCCTCAGCCATACCTCTACATCGTACTCTGCCACTGCTTCGTTATAAAACTGAATCGTAACGATTTTAATTTCTCTATCAGTCAGAGCGTCGACCACAAAGTCACTCAGGGGCATACATTCTTTTTTCTCTCTATAGATTTTCCAAAAACACTCCAGCACTTGAGGGTTCTTAAAACTCACCTCAAACACGTCCCTAAGTCCAGGCAGTTTCACCACGCAGTTCAGATCAGAAGGGGCAAAGCCCAGGCCCCTCTGCAGCACGGACCTGCTGAACTCCAGCCGGGTGAGGGCCGCGTCTCGGCTCCAGCCTCACACCGCATTATGGCGGCTCACACCGGCGGTTCGCTGGGCAATGCTGCGCTTTCCTACCTGGGAGAAAGGTCCAGAGGCTCTCAATCCGGAGGTCGGGGCAAGTCCACCTGGCTGGGGAGCAGCTTCCACCTCCGGGGCTCTTGCAGGGAGCGGGCCTTGCGGGGAGAAGTCCGGGCCCTGGCTGCAGGAGGCCTCCCTCAGGGACGTTGCCGATCGGCCTGGTCGGTCCCTGGGATCCGAGGCCTTTCCTGGATCCTGGCTGGTGACGTCAGCAGGGAGCAGTCCTGGTCAGGCCGGGCTCCGGGTAGATGGTCAGCCGGGCTTCTGGATGGGACCCACTCCATGAGGAGTCCGCCTACTCCTCTGGCTAGGTCCCCTGTCGCTCCCGGTCCGTCCCAATCTCCACTCGCCTCGGCCTCCGGACCGCTCCAAGGACCCAGGACTCTGCAGCTCTGTCAACCGGCACCTCCCCGTCTCGTCTGGTCTGGCCTGGCCTGATGGATCAGCTCCCTGCAAGGAAAAGAAAAGGACTGTCAAATACAGTTCGATGCCCCTTGCTGGACAAAGGTTTCTCTCACTATTGGAACAAAGAACAAGAACAAAGGCCTGCAGAACTAAGCAGTGTGGGTGGAGGGAGGGGGGCTAGGGGTGAGAGAAGGACAGTAGGATAAGGGAGGTCATCGGGGTCATCGTGGGGGGTTAGGGCGCTATGGGTGTACACTTCCGTCCGGATATGATGTAGGTATAATAAACAAGTGACGTAACATGCCATAAAATATCTGGAAAGGCCTATGGCGCCCCCCATTCTACTTGTGGACCTACCTGCCAATAGAAAATTAAGTAAAATATGGACAAAGTGAAGAATTAATATATTTGTGGGTGGAGGTGACAGGGCACCAAAGAAATAGCAAATCAGGGTAGAGTTTGTGATGTCTACACCTTTTGTAACCTCAGGTCAGTGAAGAATTAGTATATTTGTGGAAATGTTTTGCACTTGGTTAGAGCAGTGAAATCCTCCCTCCTAGCTGGCGAATTGTGGAAGAGAACATGCAAGGCCCTCAGAACCTTCTCCAGCTGCCACAGAGAGAAGCTATGTTTGCAGGCATTATGTAGGGTGTGGAGGCCACATCTCCCCACCACAATCAGCTGTGTGCCACCACACTGCTCACGATGGTCTTGTTGCAGCTGTAGAACCCGTCTCTGAAATAACTGGAAAAGTCATTGAGATAAAACAAATAGAACTTAAATCAAGCTGGCTTGGAAGCACCACGTCAGGAAATTCCTTCAGTGAGAACTTAATGTTTACAAACATGAGTGAAGCTTTATAGGAAAATGATGTAGAATCTTGTGGCTGTTCATCCAATCAAAAGCTTCAAAAGGTGCAAGCTCTGGAAAGTTTGTAGGCTGCCCTTCCCAAGGGAGGAGGTCATCATAGAGGCAGATGTCTGGTCCTGTTACAGCACACAAACGGTACGATCCTGTGGTTTTCTTAACAACGAGGTAACATCTTTAGCTTTGAGAGGAGAAACAGGAAATCCACACACAGACAAACCCAAGGCTGGATACATTCGGGAAAACCCATGGGCGATACATTCGGACAAACCCATTTTACCATCTTATCATTCAAAACAGAAGTGGAAGCAGAGAGAATAATTTCAATAGGATGTATCTTTAACAACCACTTTGTTGATTTTGCTAGGCTAGATAAAGCTAATTTGCTCAGTTTGTATACAAGCCATTTCTAATGCTAACATCAATGTAAAACATTATATAATTATCACAAAACACTTTCTTCAACTTTCCTGTACAGAGACTTCACAGAAGTTCTAAAAACCTCCTATTGACATTCGGTCAATCTATAGAATCAGATAGAAGCTTTTGCAAGTCAAGCTGCATTGCACATTCCTGTACAAATTAATTAATTAATTATATAGAATTGTAGAATTAATTATATTATACAATTATATACAAACTATGTAGAAATTATATATACAAATTATATATATATATATATATATATACTGTAGGGCTGTGTAACATGGTTGAAATAATGGAATTAGGTTTGGTATGTTTATCAATTTAGCTCATGTGATACACATAAATGCACGGCAATGTCATATGTAAAATGTCAAATATTTTCTGATAGTATTTTTTTTCAATAATTAACTAATTATTGCTAGCTATAATACGTAGAACTATTTGGGTTGCTACTTACTTTGAAATGGTGAAGCAAATCCTGGGCTGTCCCATGTCCCATGAATTGCGACTCTGGGTATCTTGACTGAAAGTGATCTTCTCCCCAGTATCGGACATCCCAGTGAAGACGTGAGCTCATGACTAGGTCACTGTGAGCTCACATGTAGGTCACACTGTGAGCTCACCGGAGCAGACATCACACTGAGCTCACAGTGAGGTCACCTTGTGAGCTCACTGTGAGCTAGTCACTGTGACCTTTTCAACAGGGGGCGCTAAATATCCTCTATTTAAATTAAATAGTCAACTCCACCTAATTTTCTTGGGAACATTCGTGTTACCTGAAACTGTGCATTATGGGAGTTGCATGAAGTTTTGGTATATTTTCTCTCTACATAATGGAAACCTGCATAATTTCTTATTCCAGAGTCTTCTCTTTTAAAAAAACAATTGAATTTTTTAACATGATGCACCTGGATTGTATTAGAGCACCCCTTCTCACAGATGGTAGAAAAGCGGGAGTTGACTATCTTGTTTGAACACGTAATATTCGGTTGTGCTGCGAAGATCTCCATTTTGTGCAGATGACCCCGTGTACTCCGCTATTTCTCAGAAGACAGGATCATTAAAGAGCAATAAGGTAAGGCATTTTCGTTTTCTTTTGTGTTTTCCAGAAAATTGTGATCATGAATAAACCAGAGATCATAGACTATAGCAACTGTATCCGAAATATGCAATATTTACTAGTCACTGTAGTTTTCTTTACTAAACATTAGAATCACCAGCATTTCGCACTACATACTACTGCAACCCCAGAATAATGTGTGGCTCCTATGAAACGACTGTGTGAGGAAAAACATGAATAAAACTTAAGTGAAAATTAAAAGTGGTGTATACATTGGTATGCACATAGCTAAGCAGATTGATACATTTATAAAACATAAATAACCAATTATACAAATAGCATTAAACTAAGACATCACATCTTATGCAAAGTGAAGCACTTTGAAATGGCAAACGCGCTCTGTGCACTACACCAGACTGCACCGCGTTATTTTATTAGCATCATGATCTGGATCCCGGGTTTGACAGGATCAAGATTGAATTCCAAGGAAAGCTAGAAACTTGCTGAGCCGGTCAGGACAGGTGAGCTCAGGTGCAAATCTGCTAATAAAATAATGATAATGAATAGCTGTAGAAAAGCACATGTCTCCGCAACCAACACAATTATAATTCTTTCACACTGACTAATGTATTACAAAGTCCAGTTTGTCGGCTATATTATTACCGCAGGCTTAGGGATTTGAGAAGAAAGTATTTATAACCTATTAATTAAGAGGTGTTCCATCTGAAATGCTGTATTTAATTGAAATATTTAATAACAGAACAGATATGTGGGAGAAATTCACATTTGCACTTTTGAATTGCGAAAGCTGCACAAAAAGCGGCTATAACCGTGTAGTGTTAATTAAATTTAAAATCGTTTGATCCCCTTTCTTATAAAATTTACACCAGAACTCGTACACACTGCCACTAACTTGTTCTAACCACGGTGCAAAACTAGAGTTATGTAACCAGTTTTAATTAAATATGCACTTCCCCATGGTTGAAGCACAAACTTTTCTCCACTTACAAATGTCTGGTTCGCGCACCTAGCGACCCCCCACAAACATGTAACTGTTGTTGGTTCCGCTTATTTTGGTCTGCATTATAAATAGGAACACATTTTTGTAACACGATTTCAAAAAGAAACGAGCGGAAATAAAATTAAATCTTCGTTACGGTATCAGTTCAGTTGCATTTTTAAGACCTTTGAAATGTGAATTTAAGACATTTTAAGGCATTATTTTTACATTACAGAATTTAAGACATTTTAAGACATTTTAAGGATCCGTGGATACCCTGTATGTACAATGGAGGGGTACAGGTGTAAAAACACATGGATTCCCGCCTACAGAATTAAGAATATACAAGTCACAGTCTGATAGGAAGGGAAAACAGTTCTGAAGAGCCGGTATTAATGTTTTATATAAACTGTTGTAGCATAAGGTACACTTATAAATGTCAGTTCAAAGAAGTGCATTTAAGTATGACCTTATGAAGAATCCTAGAATCTTGTAGAACTCAATTTCTGCAATAATTGGACGCAGACACCAATTCCAAAGATATAAATTCTCAAATTTATTAAAAACAAAGATAAAATGTAGCACTACACTAGTTATACAAAAAGGGAAAAACTTATTAAAATTCACTCAATATCAAGAAATCAAAGACAAATCACTTCCATGACCAAATCAAAGACCATGGAATCACATATGATAACACACAAATCGTTAAACAAAATTACAAACACATTGACTACAATAATGGTTAGTAAGATGAAGGTGAGTCTCTCATTAGTATTGTTAGTCGGACATTAAATAACTAATGCAAATTAGTACATATGTCAAATAACTTCTCGTTATATATATCAGTCTCATTTACATTTGGGTGCCGAGAAAGATCCTATAATTTCTTGTTACCACAATTCTCTCTAATTGATTACTGTTCAATGATTAAGGATAGGCAGGGCCACCTATAATCTAGTGTCTATTAACTTGTGTCAATTTCAGACTAAACAGTTGAACAGGAATGAGAAGGTATTTCTCGGCGTTGACAGATTTTATTTCTAAAATTGTCAAACAAAACCATTTAATGCAACACTAATTTATATTTAAGAAAATACTAAATGCTGTTACACATTCTAAAGTATATGACTCACAGAATAACATTTCTAATTGATTTCTCAAATGTCATGAATAATAAACTCCAAACTGTTATACTTATCTGAACTTCGTCGCAGAGAGGCCTCTCTGTCTTCGGGCTCAAATAAAACACACGGCACGAGGTCCGTGTTGTTTGGAACAAAGGCAGTCCAGTTTGGCTTTGTCCAAGAACTTCCACTCAGTCGATGCACCTGGAAGTTGGTGTCTTTTGGAGTCTTTTCCAAACAGATTTTCCACTGGTTTGAAGGCTCCAAGGGTTTTGCACAAAATCTTCTTTGCAAGCAGGGTTTCCACCATAGTTACTTGAAGACAAAGTCTTTGAGGAAAGCAGGGCCCTGTTCATTTCCAAGGGTCAAGTTTCTTAAGACTCAATAGCTATTTAAATGACTGAACACTTTCGTATTGCGGTCAACTTAGTCAATTGTCCAGCTGTAAAACTCCACTGATCAGATGGGTACAGGCGGGCATGCGCAGTTTCTAAAGTTCTTTAACTGAATAAAGTTCTTTAAATAATTCTTTGTACGGCTCAATCTCCTCCCAATTTAACTCCTCTGTTGCTGGCAAAGACTTGGTTGGTTTCTGGTTCCGGTTCTGGCAACAGAGCTACAGGTTGAGCTGTGGCAGCGAGTTACTGGTTCAGGTGAGAGAGAGAAAGAGATGCCGTGCATTGCCTTTTAAGTCAGATCAATAGATGATTGGTTCTTGAGTTTGTGAGATTGGATTTCGGTTTCAGCCCCCAGTGTCCTATTGGAGGAGGCTTGATTAATGACTGATGTCAATCCATGCCATCTTTTGGAAATGCCGGTTGGCCTGGGTTCGTAGCTCTGTGTCGGGATTTCGGCTCTCGTCCACTTCAAAGAGTTTTTATTACCTCCAGGCCCTATTCCCCAGACATTTCACAGCAGGGATTCCAAGCCATTTGGCCCATTCTCTGTGCCATCCTCCCAAGACTGACACTTTGACATAGAACAGTTCATGTGCTGGTGAGCTCAGGAAATCTGATAACTTTGGGGGAGAGGTCTAATTTAGATCAGAGCTTCAGCTCAGAGCTAAAATGCTCTATCAAAATACCCCCCCCCCCTTAACGCTACACTGTATTATGTTTTATATTCATAATAGTATGTAGACCAAGCAAATTAGATTTATCGAGTTAGAGACAGGCAGTTGTTCAGGGCATACCCTCTAGACATTCTTCTCTCCACTTTGACTTCTGTTTATTATGATAAGAGGAACACCCAAACAGATAAATAGCCCACAGTTGCCAGTTTGGTTAGTGTCCGTTTGTGGTTTCCTGTTTTTATCTCAAAGCTGAAGATGTTACATTGTAGTGATTGATTACCTCATTGTCCATCGTTAAAGAAAACTGAGATTGGGCAGTTTGTATGCCATAACAGGAAAACACCTGCATCCATGAAGACCCCCCTCCTCTGGAAGACAACCACAAACGTTACAAGGGTCAGGGACCTGACCTCAAGACAACACTCTGGGAAACCTGTGACTGGACCCTGCCTACAGAACCACATGTCATGGATTGTATAAAAGCTGTTAACTTCTGTGTTCAGAGAGAGACTTCGCTCAGGTGGAGAGCTTCCATGTCAGAGCCTCTCAGGCCTGGCATGTAAAATAAATACATTTATCCTCTGTGCATCAAGACTGGGTTCTGTAGTTCTGTGTTGCCTCTCCAAGCACACTGGACAGGGGCAGACAGGGATAGAAAAGCCTGATAGGCTACTGAAGCTCAACTGAAGCCAACACCGGATTCCCAGTAGAAGGAACTGGTTCCGTTACGTCCAGCCAGTAGAACAGAACGAAGGCATGTGGAGAGACCCAACTCGCAGCTACACAAATGTCCCATGGGGCCCATGATGTGGCTACACCTTGAGTCGAGTGGGCCACCAGGTGTGTCACACAGTGAACATGGGAGAGTGGTCTCAAGCAAGGAGTGACAAGTCCAGGATGAGTGTTCATATCCTTTTGGTAATTTATTGTGAGCACATCAATTGTAGGAGACAATTAGATCTTCAAACAGCTTCAAACAGCTCTCCTGCTGTATCAATTTAGCAGTTATTTAATATAATACAACCAAACAGACTCTCCACCAAGGTCTCAATTACAGTCAGACCTTCCTCCTGGTTACCAAAAACTTACCCTTTCATAGCTGTGGCTATGTCCACCTCCTCTCCAGTTAAACCATTAATCAGACCCGGATAGACCAATGCATAATTATTAATTTAAATATAAAACAGTACAGTTGTATTATTGCACTTGAACATATAAATAAATAAATAAATAAATAAATAAATATCAAAACACATTATCAAATAACCTTATCAAATAGCAGCATATATACAAATAATCAGTCAGGTTTAAGACCTCCCACCACCAGAATGCGCTCCTCCCAACACGTATATGTGAGAGACACAAAGCTGCGTTCATCAGGAGTCGCATGTTCAAGTAAGTAATAAAATGAAACAGAAGTATTTACAAGTTGCCACAGAAAGACACAAGAGAGTACAGGTTAGAGGCAGCCATCTTGTTGTTTTCCTAGTTTCAGACCAGTCTTAGCATTCCTCATTTTGTTTTAACTTTGCATTAATTGAAGTTAACATTGTCTGTAGTTTGCCTTAATTGAAGTCAATTCAGTTCAGCTGCTCAGTTGGTGAAAGTAAATAGGTTTTAGAAAGGTGAGTTTGTGGATTCAAATCACGGGTAGGGCAGTGCTGTTGTACCCTTGAGCAAGGTTCTTCATTTAGATTGCTGCAGTAAAATACCCAGCTGTATAAATGGGTACACATGTAAGTTGCCCTGGATAAGGGCATCTGCTAAGTGATGATTAATGTAATGAATGTTGTTGACGTGTTGAAATCCTAGAGATCAAGGTCTGTGATCTTGAGGCTCAGCTTGTTGAGCTGCACTTTTTTTTTTATCAATCAGCCCATGAGAGAGATGGTGTGCATGCCAAATTGGGAGTTGAGACCTTAGAGCTGGGTTACAGTAGGTCATAACCACAGAAGAGGGAGCGGCGCACAACCCTTAGAGACATCCCAAGAGCTAGAAATGCCCAACAGGTTCCAACTGCTGGACAATGAATTGGACAGTGACAGCTCAGAGGGTGATGGGAGGGCAGTTGAGCACCAGAGCACCATAGTGCCCACTCCCCCCCAGAACAGGGAGGTAGTTATAGTAGGAGACTCAATTCTTAGAGGCGTAGATCACACAGTGTGCTCTAGTGATAAGGAGACCCACATGGTATCTTGCCTGCCTGGTGCTCAGGTTGCAGATTTCCCTAAACTAGTAGATGGGTTATTGACCAAAGCCGGTGGAAATCCACTGGTCATGGACAACATTGGAACCAATTACATTTTTTAAAGAGTTTACGAACAAAACTAAAGAGCAGAACCTCCACAATAGTGTTATTATTATTATTATTATTATTATTATTATTATTATTATTATTATTATTATTATTATTATTATTATTTATTGGCAGACACCCTTATCCAGGGCAACTTACAAAACATAACCGCAATACAAAGTGCAAAAATAAAGTTCAGTACAAGGCATCAAGCATTACAAATTCAGATTTACATAATACAAAGCAATTCAAAGAATAATACATTTTACAAATTCCAATTTACACAAGTAAATACTCTAAATTAGGTCTCACATCCTGGATTGTAAAAGCTAAGTACAGACAAGATGTTAGGTCACAATCAAGGGCTACAGGAAATGGAGCAAAGGTGAAATCAAAATAATATGAGTACGCCTCATATTTAGTAACGCAAGAAGTATGTAAAGTGCTATCCTACAGGAGAGCAAAGGATTAAAATTACAAGTATTGTCTAAAAAAATGTGTTTTGAGAAAGCACTGGAAGGAGGTCAAGGACTGTTGTTTTGACTTCAGTGGGAAGGTCATTCCACCACTTAGGGGCCAGGGATGAGAACGAATGGGCTCTGGAGGAAGGGGAGTAAAGAGGAGGCAGAGTTAGTCTTCTGGCACTGGAAGACTGCCGTGGTCTGGAGGGGATGTATGGGGAGATGAGGGCCATGATGGTAGTTTGGTGCAGTGTGGTCGAGACAGCGGTAGGTGAGGGTCAATGTCTTGAACTGAATGCGTGCTGGTATAGGAAGCCAGTGGCGGGAGCAGAGCAGTGGAGTAGCGTGTGCGAATCGGGGGAGAGAGAATACCAGATGAGCCGCAGAGTTCTGGATGAGCTGGAGCGGGCGGGCAGTAGTTACAGGCAGGCCGGCGCAGAGGGAGTTGCAGTAGTCCAGATGGGAGAGGACCAGTGACTGGACGAGCAGCAGAGTCGAGTAAGAACATAAGAAAGCTTACAAACGAGAGGAGGCCATTAGACCCATCGTGCTGGTTTGGTGTCCATTAATATCTAAGTGATCCAAGGATCCTATCCAGTCTATTTTTAAATGTTCCCAAACTTTCACCTTCAACCACATCGCTGGGGAGTTTGTTCCAGATTGTAATAACTCTCTGTGTGAAGAAGTGTCTCAGTTTTTTTGTCTTGAATGCCTTTAAGACCAATTTCCATTTGTGTCCCTGAAGATCTGGAAAAGCTCCTCTGCTTTGATGTAGCCAATGCCTTTCAGGATTTTGTTCCAAGGATGAAAAGCTTTAGTTCCCACAGTCTCTCTGAGTATTCCCTTCAGACCTGGAATAAGTCTGGTTGCTCTCCTCTGAACTGCCTCTAGAGCAGCGATATCTTTCTTGAAGTGTGGTGCTGAAGAGACGTTATTAATGTTTTATATAAACTGTATTATGTTTTATATTAATAATAATATGCAGACCAAGCAATGCAAATGTATTATGGTAGCAACAACCATTTTGCAAGTTGTTCAGGGCATACCCTCTAGACATTCCTGTCAATAATAGAAAGGATCAAACTGCAGAGAGAGAGAGGGCCCACAGCTGTTTGTTAAAAGTCTGTTTATGGACTTAATCTTTTCTCCAGATAGGCAGGAACTGTTTTTGTTAATGAGCGATTGACAGTTGTTAAATGACGACCGTGGGATCGGACCTTTCCTAGTATATCAAAGGAAGACATCTGACTACCATGAACATTACAAAGGTCATAAATCTGACCTCAAGATAACACTCTGGCAAACCCCCCAGTGACAGACCCCGGCCACAGACCCACATGCCCGGCAATGTATAAAAGGCTGTCCACTTCTGCTGTTCAATAAGTCTCTGCTGAGGTAGAGTGCTTCCATGTCGGGCCCCTTCCAGGCCTGGCATGTTAAATAAATACATTTTATGCATCCAGACTGGGTTCTTCAGGTGCCCAGAACTGTAAACAGAATTCCAGATGAGGTCTAACTAGTGCATTGTACAGTCTTGACATTACTTCCCTTGTTTAAACTCTACACTTTTGACAATATGCCCTAGCATTTTGTTTGCCTTTTTTATTGCTTCCCCACAATGTTTGGATGGAGAAAGTGAGGAGTCCACGTAGACTCCTGGGTCTTTCTCATGCTTTACTTCTTCCAGTTCTATTCCTCCCAGTGTAAGTCCCTTTGAATAACCTGTGCTGCCGGGATTGTATATGCTGAGCCACCCATTTATGTATTGAAGAGGCTGGGACTTAAAGGGTTAAATAGTTTCGGGTTCTAAAAATCCTCCACTTTGAGGAAGTTAAGATGAGGAGTTCTATTTGAATAACTCTGTCCTAATTCTGTCCTTGTCTATACTTAATGTTGTCTGTACTTGATGTTCTTTATATAAAAATAGGAAGATCTGTATCCAGACTGTCTGTACCATACAAGGAGTTGTTTTTCTCTATGGTTCTCTAGAGAAACTGTCAAAAATATTCTCGGACTGCTCTTTGTGTTATGAGTTATGATAACGGACAAATTCCCTGTCTGCTCAGCAACAAGATCTGTAATATGTCCTAGAGAGACTGACATGTCTGAAGAGATTGGCAGAGAGTCCATCGTGTCATGTACTATATCATATAAATATATGTTTGTGTGTAAAGTGCCTTTAAGAATCTGCTATCATAAAGACCACATTCTTCCAAGCTGCTTGGATCACAATAAACTTCTATATTCACATACTTCTGGTTCATCGGTCTGACTTATTGGGAAACATCCATACACAGATAAGAGTCTGGATTCAACAATTTACGTAGTCGGCAGGATATCTCTGGAATAGGGACATTCCCAGAATACTGTTTACATGATGGATGAGTATTTTTATATTACCATCAAGATGGTATTGTGTTGTATCCCCGGGAGATTTTGTCCGTTGTGTAGACCAATGTCTGTGACGACATTGTGATTTATGGGTTTCCTTACCTTAGCCATTTTTTTATGGGTTTCCTTACCTTAGCCATTTTTTATGGGTTTTTGTAACATAGGCAATATACGGGTTTCCTTACCTTAGCCGAATAAATCATCACAATGAGTGACACCAGCATTGTTGAGTTTTTGAGGAAGAAAAACCAGAAAGTAGAAAAGAAAATGTTTGAAGGAAGTTGGAAGAAAGACTGGTCTCCATTGGAGCACCGGGATTGGTGGAATCAAGGAAACACAAGATACAACTGACAAAGTTTCCATAACACTAGAAGCGACGACATTAGTGCCATAGCCGGTCACTGTAACCGATAGCTCTTTAACAGCTGCGATATGACAATCAAAGGCAAACCATCGTATAAAACTCAGAAGTTGTATTCATGAACTTCAAATCCAACATTAGCACAAATGTAGTATTTAAATTGAAATATGATCATAAAACATGAATATTATTGCTATAAATAACAAGGCACTTTTTTTTTTAACATGCACACTGCAGTCAAAACATGAATAACTATATAGTTTACAACAAGCAAAAAGCTCAAAAACGACAAACTGTACGAGCTGTCAGGTATGCAGGATAAATATATAGTTTACTTAAAGTGTTTAAATGTTTACTTTAGTGTACAATTATGTTTAGATAACTATTGCATTTATCTAAACATAATTGTACACTAAAGTAAACATTTTCAACACTGTGTAAACTTAGTTTTCAACACACAGTGTTGTATTCACTGTAGTTTTGTATTTCAATAAACTATTTACTATATATTTATCCTGCATACCTGACAGCTCGTACAGTCACATAGGACACACTTCTGCACTTTCCCTGCATGAGCTCGTACCTCACATTGCATTTTGACAGCCTCTCCAGGTGAATATGTTTGCTCCATGAATATATACCATCGCAATAAATGCTCCTCTGTTGATAATGTCCGTGAATCAATATTTTGCGTGCGATGTGTCTGCGTTATTGCTCTCTGTACTGTGCAGTAGCATCGTGTATTGATCAGTGGAGTAAAAGCACTCTGTGCCATTTGGACCTGCGTTTCACTCACAGTGTTTTCACAGCACAAACCCACGAATGATCTGTCATTGCCAGTATCACTGTTCATATGCACGGAATTTCCAAAATGAGCTGTCTTCAATCTCCATTTCAAATCCATGTGTATTTGCGGGTAATCACTGTATCAGCTCAATCTGAATACAGCTGTAAGAAAACACCTGTAATGCTGTACAATGCGTGTGTTTTTCAAGCACATGAAAGACTGTAGACAGGTAGAGATCGCCACTGGAGCACCAGACTGACTCTATTGTAAAGGGCAGGCAGGATTATGCATTATATTTGACTTATTATGTATTTAAATGACTGGTCAAAATAACCCGATTTTGGCTGTTCTAGGTAAATGTGTTTATAACTTTATTTATTTGCACGTTTATCCAGCTAAAACGCGTTAGGCATGTTTAATACATATATTTAGGAAAAGTCACGAACGGGTATGTGCAGTGTATTTAGGAACACAGAGTAATTCAAATTTTAATAACCAAATTGGTCAAATTGACCGGCTCGGTGCTGCTAGTGATAAGTCTTTGTCAGAATAATAAGAATTTAGAGAAGAACTTGATCACAGTGGATCAAGAAAACTACGGTAGTGAAATAATCAAATAATCGAGTGGGAGTATTTTACATTTTATTCTACATAATAAGAAGCTTCACAAAAAAATAAATACCATATTGTTCGGTTCGCTGACTTCATGGTTGTGCTGTCACCACCGTTTACTTGTGTCTATTTGTACTATTGGTTATTATTGATAGTTAATCCGACTCTGTTCCGTCCGCGCTCCGGGGCTCCGGTGCGCTTTCGGTTTCAGTTTTGGCTACAAATAGCACACTTTAAAAATCAGAGTCGTGTTTATATAGTGCCTTATATATTCCGACGGCTTGTTGTGTTGGTTTTTTGTCCACAGGGCTTTTTCCTCCACAGCTAGCAGCGGCAGTAAAATTCGCGGCCCGGTTGCCCAGCCTGAGCTGGTGTTCCTCCGCCAGCTTGTGCCCGCACTACAGCTGGGCCTGTAGGAGATCTCGCTCTCTCAGTTTGCTGAGAACGAGCACTGCTAGCCCTCCTGGTCCGTCCATGCACGCCTCGGTTTTAGACCCCGCTACGGCTGGTGGTCTACTACCCTCGGCCCCGTGGACCCCGGACTCCGCGTCACCCGGTGTCCCTGGAAACCCCGGCACACACGGTGTGATTAAGCCTACGGGCCTACGTGGCGCTTATATCCAGCACCTGGTGCTTGGTATACACAGTGTTCAGTACGGCAACAGCAAGGTTGCGTGTGGTTGGTGTCGCAGCGCCCCCGTGTATATAAACATTGCTGGGTGGAGACGCACGTGTACGCTCCACTCGCCGATGAGCTCCTCTCACCCCCACCACTGTGCCGCTTCCGGCCAGCGCACCTTGCCCGCCTGGAGTGGGGAGGTCTATGCCCCGTCTGTCTGGGCACCAACAGCGGGCGCAGTTTGGCCACGACTTCCAGGTCCGTACGGCGCGCCAGGAGGTCCGCCGTTTCACCGGGCACCGCCTCAATCACCATCACATCCAGAGATCCCCCACTCCGGTGAGTGACAGGGGGGCCTCCGGGGTCCAGGATCTCCACCTCTCCCCGAGCCCCTCCAGGGCTGCAGGGACAGAGACAGCTACGCCCCCTGTGCTCGAATCTCCTCCTGCTCTCCCTGCTGCGACAGCTGCCGCGCCGGCTGCCGCTACCACAGCTGCCACAGCAGCTGGAGGAGCCTGCTGGCAGCCGCATCCCTCCAGCCTGCAGTGCCCACGGTGCATGACGCTACAGCTGCGACTGGAGACTGGGGGAAGTCTGTCTGCCCCATCCCAGGAGGAGGGCAGCAGACAGGCCACCTGGGAGCAAGACCGCCTGTGTCTGGGTTCTCACGAGTCGCTCCCAGTGCACGGCAGAAGTGGGCTTGGTGGATTTCCCCCATGTGAATTCCACCACAGCCGTGCTCATCTCCTTACCTCCACTGTCTGCAGAGCCACGCGACCTGGCCTGCCCCGCCCCAACAGGCAGTGTCGCGTCACAGAGATGCTGCTCAGGAGGGCTTTTGAGGCTGGAGCCCAAGCGGCTCGCCTCCAAAATACTGAAAGCCTGCTGGCCTTGTACTTGGCTCAGCTGGCAGAGCCCTCGAAGCAACATGGCGCATCACCCACCCCCCCCTATCTTGGAGATAGCGGCGGCAGATCAGCTGGTCACAGTGATGTGCCAGGGAGCAAGGGCGACAGGGTGATCCCTGGCAGCCATTGTGGTGGCACGCCGCTAGCTTTGGCTGTCCCAGGCACAGTGGGTCCCTCAGGCGGACAGGACTCGCCGCATGGACGCCCCTATCTCACAAGGCTTTACTTTTGGCCCCTCTGTGGAGGAGATGCTCTCACGCACCCTCCAGGAGAGGGAGCAGTCCCTGCAGCTGGCCCGAGTGTACCCAGTGGCACCTCAGGTCCAGCAATGCAGGCTGTCTGCGGCAGCTCGCCAGCAGGGAAGCCCCCCGACCGCGGCTCCCAGGCCACAGCCCAGGCCACAGACCGGACCACAGCCCAGGACACAGCCCCGCCAACCTGCCGATCTCCGCCTGCGTCTCACTGGCATGCGCTCTCCCAGGCTCACCCCCCTGGCCCCCGGCGGCCCACGGCAGCTCGTGGTAGGAGGGCCTCCTAGCAGCTGCATCACAGACCCTACCCCTTGGCCTCCTCCAGTTGAAGCCGCTGTTTTGGTGGTTCAGGTCTGGTTGTTTGGTGGTTCAGGATGCACCCTCACTGCGATCGAACATGCCGAGTCACAGTCACTCCGGCGTGCTGGAAGGCACTCCGTTGGTGGTGGAGCCCCTACAATTTGACCCTCGGTGTGTTAACCTCTGTCTGATTGCAGACAGTTCCTGGTAGAGCATGACTATGGGTCCTTGCTCCTGGGCGACTCAGGTGCGGCCCTATGGGTCTGGAGTTGTGTTGCCGAGGCCCCCCAGCAGTGCACCTCGAGGCAGGCTCCCTTATCAGCTCGCTGCCTCCTCCCTTGCGACGGTTTTGTTATATAGTAACCCCTCCCCCTTGGGCAGTGCTTACAATTTGAAAGATAACGATAGTTTGCGTATGCAACCCCGGTTATCTGAACAAGGAAGAACTGCCCAAGGCTTGCAAGGTCAACCTGTGCTGATGTCACGTTTTATACAACAGGATGTTGGAAGGGACCTGTTCTGAGTGACGAGCGCAGGGGCCAATGGCAGCTTTGATAGAGTGACGTTTTGATCAGGTTCCTACGGTAGTGTGCAAACCCCCCCCCCCCTTGGGCAGTGCTTCCTTTTTCAGATAACCGGGGTTATACGCAGCCTATCGTTATAAGCGCTGTCAATATAACATGCCACAGATCAGATATCTGAATTATCTTTGGATATCAATGTGTATGGGTTATTGTGTTTATGTATATGTATAGTTTGAAGGTGATATAAGGTAAATGTCTATGTTTTGTATGTATTGTATTTTTAATATTGTCCATAGCCCAGAATAAGGCTAAGAACAGAAGTAACCATTAATTTCAGAATTATATTTAAACATGTAACAGATTTATCAGATTCATGAGGATCTAACATGAGGATCCTTAACTGTATACAGAGTGCCTCAGGCATCAGAAATAAGAAAGAAAGAATATGATTCTTTTATAAGAAAAATGTTAAAGTAATACAAAATACATTGAATAAACAGATCAATAATAATGGTAATACATACTGGAAAACTGGAAATATGAAACAGACAGCCTGATGTGAAATCTGTAAATTCCAGACAGAAGAATGTTAACAGTTTAGTGACATATTATAGTATTTCAGAAAATGTTTGGTTATTGGTGCCTAGCATGTAATACCTGAAATAAAAGTCAAAGTAGACCCTGGTTTTAAGTGAGTGATGTAGGAAAATGGTAAGATACCACAGAAATATAAGATTACAAGTATAGAATAAGTGAGCTCAAGTAATATTAAATAATTTAAATAATTAATTATAACTTAATTTAAAAGTAAGAATGGAAAGGAAGTGAAAAACACATACTAGATTAGGTTTTAGAAAACCAAAATTAAATAATAAAAATGAAAATTGTGTAACAACAAAATTGAACCATTATGATTCTGAGGAGACAGCAATAATTTGGAGATGGTTTCCTAGTAATATGGGAATCATTATTGAGATCAATGGCCTATTTTTGTAAAATATTTTGTTATGCTTTGTTTATAATTAAATGCTGAAGCGCCGAAGTTGTTGTATGGGTACTATCAGTGAAAGATTTGTTGCATAGTGGTGACGTGTCAGACCAGCTCGTCCTGCTCACTGTTTTGGTTAGCAAGAACTGTCACTCAAACCTAGTGGACCAGTAGAGAGCCATGATCTAAGTCTCCCTATAAGCCCCACCCTCACAGCAAAACTGTGCCAAAACTAAAAAAGCGAAAGCAAAGAAACCGGCAACGAAAGCAGAGATTGTAGTATCATAACCAGTCAGTGACTCAAGTGCTCTCGTTTTAACATTTTTATTTTTTATTTTGCTTTTGATCATTATTTTTGTTTACAATTCTATACATTTTGCTTTCGATTGTTTTATTTTTGATCTCAACTTTATTTTTCTCATTTATGAAGTTTATTTTGAATTTGTTACTTATGGTGCTAATTTGAGCCCATAGATAACATCCCTCGTGAAATACTACAAGCATCACATTGAAAGCAGTGTTATATTTATTTATTGTATACTTATACAAGTATTTATTGTCATGAGCTATGGGTGGTCAATAGCACACGCTTCACACAACTATGACACCACTGTTTAACAAAGTTGAGGAGCTTGTACCACCCAGTTTCCTTCGCGAGCAGGCTCAAGTCAGGATGACTATCACGGGGGGCGATGGGGGTAATTGCTTATGCATTCATTTATTTATTTATATAGTGTATGTTATTTCTATATGTTGTTTTCTTATTCTTATTTCTTATAGGTGATTTAAATGTGCAAATGCAGATCTGGTCACAGGATAACCACACAATGCCCAACACCACTCGTTGTGTATCAATAAAGCACCTAAGTGCCGTGTCACGGTTTCTCAATCTCAGTAACACAACCACTGTTTATATCAATTCAGTAATTTATTTGTGCAGGAAGCCTCTGCTGCAATCCACGGTCTCCAATCGCCAAGTCGCTGATCTTGTTCCAAAGGTTCTTTGCGGATATTGTCCAGTCCGGTTTCCTCAAGCTGCATCTTTGCTGTCAGATCCTTCCACTCTCTCCTCCAGCACTTCCTCTTGTCCTCCAAAGTTGTAGATGTCGCTTGTGTAGTTGTTAGTCCAGTGTCAGCTCCTGAACAGAAACCTCCAGCTTATAAAGCTAGGAAATAGAGTCAGGGGTACAGGTGTAGGCAATTAGGAAGGAATGTGGGCAAGTCCATGTGTGAATACAGGCGGTGTGCGCTTTGGCAATAAAACTTAAGATATACGTTAAATATCATAAACCAGTTAAATAGCTATACATGGGAAAAGTTGTGAAAGGAAACCTAAATAATTATAATATTAAAGTGCACACAAAGTGAAAAAAAACTGAAACAAGCAATAATTACACCCCACTCATGACACAACTTTCTGCTCTTGTCTGCAGCTGCCATTGCAAAGGAGGGGTAATGACAGTTACAAAATGGCAGTACAAATCAGTTTTGAAAGCTACAAAGTGACTATGACAGTGTCAGTGTCTTTTTCTTCACTGCCTCAATTAACCAAGATTCACTATTATCCAAGAGCCACACATTGCACACTTCTCTTATGCTGGTGGTGTATAATGCAAAGACCATGCAATCTCCCGATGCCTTCCCCTCCTGCACAGGTTGTTTGTTTGTTTGTTTGTTTGTTTGTTTGTTTTCCTCTGCTCCTTCTATGGGTGACACAGTTCTACATTTTAACAGGAATATCCAGTGTATATAGTGTGTGTCCCAGCTCAGGGGCGCAGGTGAAGGCAATCAGTCAAACAATGCTGTTAAGTCCAAGCTCTGTGAGCTCACTCTGCAAAGGAAAATAAGTAAACCACACATGCAAACAATAGTCAATAATTAAGCATAAAACAGAATTTCAACATAATAAAGAATAATAGAATAATAATCAAAGTGCAGTTAGAAATAAGAAAAAAAGAAAACAATGGTGGATATTAAATGCTGATTTAATGGCACCATCCATGACATGTGTAGTTACAATCCCTATGCATTAATGAATACCCCCCACCCCCAACCCTGATTATTACTCTGCTAACTAATAAGGTAATGAAAAGTAACGTACTGTGATTAATTTCAGTGTTGAGTCAACAATTATTATATATATATATTTTTATTACAACATAACTGATTAGATGAAACTCACAGCTGAATTGAAAATATTGACATTTATTTCAACATCTGACACAGCGTACCATTCCCTCCTCAGCACAGTGGAAGGCTCTGTGCAATGTGTGTTTCTGCTACGAGTTCTAGGACAAACCCAGAGCAGCTTAATGGACATCAGATCAGGATTCAGAGATGGGAAAGTGACCAGTAAAATCTCACAGACACGAGAGAGTGTTTCAGTACATTATTGTGCTGGTTGAGATCTCAATCTCAAACAGTACATCAGTGTCCAAAAGCGTTCAAATCCATTTTGCAGCCTCTCTATATAGATCTAATTCTTCACTATTATTATGTTATAGAATAGCAATTAACTTTATTGAAAACCAATGTCTGTAAAATATGTTTATAGCTATATGACACAAATCTATTTATTTATGTAAAATACACTTAAAACTGAGAACAAATTTAACCAGTTAACCAGACACATTTTTCTTCCAAGATATTAAAATATTTTTTTACAAATTCAGATTTGTCACCTCAGAACATGTTCTTTTCTGCTGAACACCCTCATTATTCGTCTACGAATCTGACTCAGTTTCAAACCATATATGAGGGGATTTAAAAGAGGAGGGATGACTAGAAATTCCACTGCTAGGAAATTGAGAAGAGCCTGTGGAAAGTTCCTTGACCCATATCGACTGTACATTACATCAAAAACTATGCTGATTGTGAAGCCAATTAATGAAATCAAATTGGGCAAACAGGTCTGCATGAATTTACTCATCTCTTCACTAGACTTTGCACAAGCCCTAACAATGTGGATGTAAGAATATACAATTAAAAAGGCTTCAGATACATGTAAAAGTACTAAAAAGTAACTACAGATACTGTTAATAGTTGTGTCTACACAAGACAGCTTTATAACTGACCAGTTTTCACAGTATAGTTTGTTAATGTCAGATCCACAGAGAGGCAGTCTGATAGATAACAATACCGCAATTGTGCTTTCACAGAGAGGAAGAATCCAAGAAATCAACAAAAACCTGCTGATAGTTAGAGATGTCATGATGCAATGATACTGTAAAGGTTTGCATATAGCTACATATCTGTCATAAGCCATTACTGTTAAAATGGTAAATTCACTCATAACATAAGAATAGATAACATATATCTGAAGGAAACATCCAGAGTATGAGATCACATGAGAGTCAGAGAGGAAGTCAGACAGGAGTTTAGGATACAGACCAGCAGTTCCATACAGTCCATTGACACACAGGTTACAGAGGAAGATGTACATAGGCTCATGGAGGGTTTTCTCAATGATGATTGTAATGATCAGTGTCAAATTGAAAAGCCATATCAAAACGTAAGCCAGAAGAGTAAAAGCAAAAAATATGTATTTATGAGATGCCGTATCGTTTATTCCATGGAGTGTGAAGACTGTAACACTGGACGAGTTCTGCATTGCAACGAGGGATGTATCAGGAATATACAAATAAACCATTACCTAAAGAAGCAAAGAGTACCAAAAAGTCCCTTCATACATAAGTAGAAGATCAATTAAGAACAAATACACTAACAATAATATGGTTACAATATAACAAGCACTGCAATGAACCATAATGTTTGAATTAATTCTGGTCTTCTGTTGTTTCTCTAGACTTTGTACTTTACTGATATGAATGATGAAAAGACTCACTTGTTAATCTGTGAAAGGGTTGCTGCAGAGAGAGCATGGGTCTCTGCTCCTTGATCTGCACTTCAGTGTTAAACTTTATATATAGTGCTCCTTCAGGAGGGAGGCTGCTGAGATTTGCAGCCTGAAAACAGACCTTTGAGACTGTGGCTCTGTAATACTGGGTTAATTAGCCAGAGTTAGAAAATATTACAAATAAGATTATTAAAACCAAACCAGGTACCTTTTTCCCCAGGGTTTGTGTATGAAATGCAGGTACAGCCATGTCAGGTTTATGAAGAATTTTTACATTAGAACCTCCATAGATGCTTCTTGTGTGGCTTTTGCAATTCAAAAGTAAATAATCTCTGCGTATGTGTATTTCTCCAGTTTATCCGTTCTCATATGTTACTAGATATTTTAATGAAATACCTATTCACAGTTTCACAGTAAACTGCTGGACCCACAGTTTATGCGGTAGGCTATACAGAATACAGTAAAGCCAACAATCTGGTCTTCATGAAATGAAAAAAAAACATGAAATGAAAAAAAAGAAATAATTTAAATTGTGTTGAGTGTTGAAAGACATGAATTTCTACACATCATATATTCATACAGTGAGGGAAAAAAGTATTCGATCCCCTGCTGATTTAGTACGTTTGCCCACTGACAAAAAAATGTTCAGTCTATAATTTTAATGGTAGGTATATATTAACAGTGAGAGACAGAATAACAACAAAAAAATCCAGAAAAACGCATTTAAAAAAAGTTATAAATTGATTTGCATGTTAATGAGGGAAATAAGTATTTGACCCCTTCAACTTAGTACTTGGTGGCAAAACCCTTGTTGGCAATCACAGAGGTCAGACGTTTCTTGTAGTTGGCCACCAGGTTTGCACACATGTCAGGAGGGATTTTGTCTCACTCCTCTTTGCAGATCCTCTCCAAGTCATTAAGGTTTCGAGGCTGACGTTTGGCAACTCGAACCTTCAGCTCCCTCCACAGATTTTCTATGGGATTAAGGTCTGGAGACTGGCTAGGCTTCTTCTTGAGCCACTCCTTTGTTGCCTTGGCTGTGTGTTTTGGGTCATTGTCATGCTGGAATACCCATCCACGACCCATTTTCAATGCCCTGGCTGAGGGAAGGAGGTTCTCACCCAAGATTTGACGGTACATGGCCCCGTCCATCGTCCCTTTGATGCAATGCAGTTGTCCTGTCCCCTTAGCAGAAAAACACCCCCAAAGCATAATGTTTCCACCTCCATGTTTGACGGTGGGGATGGTCTTCTTGGGGTCATTCCTCCTCCTCCAAACACGGCGAGTTGAGTTGATTCCAAAGAGCTCAATTTTGGTCTCATTTGACCACAACACTTTCACCCAGTTCTCCTCTGAATCATTCAGATGTTCATTGGCAAACTTCAGACGGGCCTGTACATGTGCTTTCTTGAGCAGGGGGACCTTGCCGGCGCTGCAGGATTTCAGTACTTCACGGCGTAGTGTGTTACCAATTGTTTTCTTGTTGACTATGGTCCCAGCTGCCTTGAGATCATTAACAAGATCCTCCTGTGTAGTTCTGGGCTGATTCCTCACTGTTCTCATGATCATTGAAACTCCACGAGGTGAGATCTTGCTTGGAGCCCCAGACCGAGGGAGACTGACAGTTATTTTGTGTTTCTTCCATTGGCGAATAATCGCACCAACTGTTGTCACCTTCTCACCAAGCTGCTTGGCGATGGTCTTGTAGCCCATTCCAGCCTTGTGTAGGTCTACAATCTTGTCCCTGACATCCTTGGACAGCTCTTTGGTCTTGGCCATGGTGGAGAGTTTGGAATTTGATTGATTGATTGCTTCTGTGGACAGGTGTCTTTTATACAGGTAACGAGCTGAGATTAGGAGCACTCCCTTTAAGAGAGTGCTCCTAATCTCAGCTCGTTACCTGTATAAAAGACACATGGGAGCCAGAAATCTTGCTGATTGATAGGGGATCAAATACTTATTTCTCTCATTAACATGCAAATCAATTGATCACTTTTTTGAAATGCGTTTTTCTGGATTTTTTTGTTGTTATTCTGTCTCTCACTGTTAAAATACACCTACCATTAAAATTATAGACTGATCATTTCTTTGGCAGTGGGCAAACGTACAAAATCAGCAGGGGATCAAATACTTTTTTCCCTCACTGTATATTATTATCATTATACATTTTATAAGCAGATTTGCTGATATAGCTCTTGTCTACCTGTCCTAATCAGCTCAGTGGTGGTTCAGGTTTTTACGGATGCATCTTCACAACGGTCACGCATGCAATGTCACAGACGCAGCCACTCCGGCATGCTGGAAGGCACGCCGTTGGTGGCAGAACCCTCACAATTGAACCCTCAGTGAGCGTCTGCCACCGAGTGGCAATGATGACAGACGCCTCCAAACAAGGTTGGGGAGCAGTCTGCAATGGACGTGGATTCCGGGGCAGTTGGACAGCGCACGTCAGGGCCCTCCATATCAATGTTCTGGAATTATGAGCTGTGCTCCTCGATTTCCATCACTTCATGCTGGTCCTTTATGGCAGTAATGTTCTAGTATGGACAGACAACACAGAGGTGGTTGCCTACATCAACAGGCAGGGAGGTCTCAATTTGCACACCCTATATTGTCTTGTGCATCGTCTATGATCAGAGTCTATGTTCTATGGACACAGCCTCTGATCCTCAACCACCTGAAGATGAAGATGTCTCCAGGGTCACGCTTCAGCCTAATCCTGCGTTCCTCCCTAATCCTGCTGTTTCCTTTCCATATCAACAGACCTATTGAGTTTGAACCAAAATAGAGCTTTTTGGTCTCAACGCTAAGCGCGACATATGGTGCAAACCTAACACCGCACATCTGAGAACACCATTCCTACCGTGAAGCATGGTGGTGGCAGCATTACGTAAAATGGTGCAGCAAAGTACAGATAAATCCTGTAAAAATACCTGCTGAAGTTTGCAAGAGACCTGGGACTTGGGAGAAGATTAATCGTCCAGCAGGGCAATGACCCCAAACATACAGCCAAAGCCACACTGACAAACAGGTCAATGTCCTGGGGTGGCCCAGTCAAAGCCTGGACCTCAATCCAATTGAGAATATGTGGAAAGAGTTGAACATTGCTGTTCACCAAAGGTCCCTATCCAACTTGATGGAGCTTGAGCAATTTTGCTAAGACAAAACATTGCTGTGTCCAGATGTGCACAGCTGGTAGAGACTTATACACATAGACTCATGGCTGTAATTACTGCCAAAGGTGACTCTACCAAATATTGACTGAAGGGGTTGATTACTTATGCATTCAATTATTTTCTGTTGTATTTGTAATTAATTTAGAAAAAAATGCAGATCGTATATTTCACTTTGACAGATTTTCGGTGTTGATCAGTGGCAATAACTCCTGATTAAATCCATTCTGATTTCATGTTGTAACACAATGACGTGGAAAAGACCAAGAGGGGTGAATACTTTTGAGAGCCACTGTAAAATCAAGCCACACCGCAATCTCCTAAGACAAGCATTGGCAGTAGAATTAACTTTACCAAGAGCTCAATGACTTTCAACGTGGCACCGTCGTAGGATGCCACCTTTCCAACAAGTCAGTTTGTCAAATTTCTGCCCTGCTAGAGCTGCCCATGTGAGCTGTAAGTGCTGTTATTGTTAAGAGGAAATGTCTAGGAGCAACAACAGCTCAGCCACGAAGTGATCGGCCACACAAGCTCAAAGAATGGGACTGTTGAGTGCTGAAGTACGTAGCGCATAAAAATAGTCTTGCAACAATCACTTCCGAGTGCGAAACTGCCTCTGGAAGCAACATCAGCAGAAGAACTGTTTGTTCAGGAGCTTCATGAAATTGGTTTCTATGGCCGAGCAGCTGCACAAGCATAAGATCTCCATGCGAAATGTGTCGGCTGGAGTGGTGTTAAGCTCGCCACCATTTTACCTGGGAGCAGTGGAAATTCGATCTCTGGAGTGATGAATCACGCTTCACCATCTGGCAGTCCGACGGAGGAATCTGGGTTTGGCGGATGCCAGGAGAACGCTACCTGCACAAATGCATAGACCAACTGTAACGTTTAGAGGAGGAATAATGGTCTCAGGACTCTGCCCCTTAGTCCCACTGAAGGGACTACAACGCTACAGCCTACAATGACATTCTAGGTGATTTTGCACTTCCAAATTTGTGGCAACAGTTTGGGGATGGCTCTATCCTGTTTCAGCATGACAACCCATGGACAAAGTGTGGTCAATACAGAAATAGTTTGTCAAAGAACTTGACTGGCCTGCACAGAGCCATCCCACCTTTGGGATGTACGGAAAAGCCGACTGTGAACGAGGCCTGATTGCCCAACATCAGTGCCCAACCTCACTAATGCTTTTGTGGCTGAAATCCCCTCAACATCTAGTGGAAAGCCTTCCCAGAAGAGTGGAGGCTGTTATTGCATCAAAAGGGGGACCAACTCCATATTAATGCCCATGATTTTCGAATGAGATGTTTGACGAGCAGGTGTCCACATACTTTTGGCCATGTAGTGTATGTACTTTGACCCCCTGTCCAGTATTTTTGGAAGATGTCTGGTTATTTTAAGTACTTTAATCTATTGAATATGTTGTTAAAATGTTATCAGTGTACAATTTGTCCTCAACCCTCTAGGTTGACATTTCACAAAGCATAATACAATACTACATTTTACAATTTCCAATTTACACAAGTAAATACAATAAGTGAGGTCATACATCCTGGAAAGTAAAAGCTAAGGGCTGTCAAGATGTTAGGTCACAGTCAAGGGCTACGGGAAAGGGAGCATGGGGGAAATCAATAATACAAGTATTAGAAGCATGGTCAAATGTTGTGAAGTGCTATCTTACAGGAGAGTAAAAGGACTAATATTACAAGTACTGTCTGAAAAGATTAGTCTTGAGAAAGCGCCAGAAGGAGGTCAAGGACTCTGCTGTTTTGACTTCAGTGGGAAGGTCGTTCGACCATTTAGGGGCCAGGGATGAGAAGGAGCGTGCTCTGGAGGCAGGGGAGTGGAGAGGAGACAGAGTTAGTCTTCTGGCACCAGAAGACTGCAGTGGTCTGGAGGGGATGTATGGGGAGACGAGGGACTAAAGGTAGTTTGGTGCAGTGTGGTCAAGATAGCATAGGTGAGGGTCAATGTCTTGAACTGAATGCGTGCCGGTATCGGGAGCCAGTGGAGGGAGCCGAGCAGTGGAGTAGTGTGTGTGAATCGGGACAGACAGAATACCAGACAAGCTGCAGAGTTCTGGATGAGCTGAAGCGCACATGTAGTAGTTGCAAGCAGGCCGGCCAGGAGAGAGTTGCAGTAGTCCAGGCGGGAGAGGACCAGTGACTGGATGAGCAGCTGAGTCGAGTAGTCGTTGAGGGAGAGACAGATTCAGCTTATGTTGCTCAGGAAGAATCTACAGGTGCATGTCAGCGTGGTGATGTGCTGGGTGTAGGAGAGTGCAGGATCAAGGGTGACTCCTAGATATTTAGCGGAAGGAGAAGGAGAGAGTGTGGTGGATTCCAAGGGGATTGAGATGGAGAGATCAGCAGAAGGTGAGGAAGAGTGGGGAAAAAAGAGGAAAACAAATTTGGAGAGGTTGAGCTCGAGGTGGTGCGAGTGCATCCAGGTGGAGATAGCAGACAGACAGGAAGAGATGCGAGAGGGGATGAGAGGGTCTAAAGAGGGAAAAGACACGAAGATCTGGGCATAATCAGCATAGAAGTGGTAGGAGAAACCATGGGATGCGATGAGGGGGCCTAGTGAGCGAGTGGAGAGAGAGAACAGGAGGGGGCCCAGGACAGAGCCTTGGGAAACGCCTGTGAGGAGAGGTTGGGGGGTGGATGAGGAACCTCACCATGTCACTTCATAGGTCCTGTTGTTGAGGTAGCAAGAGAACCAGGTGAGAGCAGTCCCAGAGATTTCTAGGTCAGCGAGGCAGGAGAGGAGGATGGAGTGATTGACAGTGTCAAATGCTGCAGAGAGATCCAGGAGAATGAGGACTGAGGAGATGGAGGCCGCCTGAGTATGGTTAGCTTTGAGGCATTCTTTAAAAAAAAAGGACCAAGTCTAAAACAAGGGTCTACAATTTTAGAAAAGCTAACCTTGATGGTATGAGGTGGCACTTAGAAGAGTTAGACTGGAGCACACTGGACACAGATTCGGTTGAAAATGGATGGTTATATTTTAAGAATATACTACTTGAGGCTCAGGAGAAATTTGTACAAAAACAAAACCAAAAAAAATTGTCCAAAATGGTTTTATAGAAATATTCAAAAAAATATATCAAGAGAAAGAAAATGTGGTATATAGCGCATACAAAAAGGATAGGGACAAACCAAAATACAAAGAACATGTTGAGCTGCAAACAGATCTTAAGAAAGGGATCAGGAAAGCAAAGAGGGAAATAGAAGGAAACATACAGTGAGGGAAAAAAGTATTTGATCCCCTGCTGATTTTGTACGTTTGCCCACTGATAAAGAAATGATCAGTCTATAATTTTAATGGTAGATGTGTTTTAACAGTGAGAGACAGAATAACAACAAAAAAATCCAGAAAAACGCATTTCAAAAAGTGATCAATAGATTTGCATGTTAATGAGGGAAATAAGTATTTGATCCCCTATCAATCAGCAAGATTTCTGGCTCCCAGGTGTCTTTTATACAGGTAACGAGCTGAAATTAGGAGCACTCTCTTAAAGGGACAAAACTGAGCCGGGAAATTACAGACCAATCAGTCTCACCTGCATCACCTGTAAAATGTTGAAAAAATGATTAGACAGAAAATAGAGGAGCATCTTAATGAAAAACATATTCTTGGAGATAGTGAACATGGGTTTAGGCGAGGCAGATCATGTCTTACTAATTTATTGGAATGTTTTGAACATGCAACTGCAGCTGTAGATCATGTGAAAGCATATGATATGATATAGTTAGATTATCAAAAGCTTTTTTAAAATCTAAGGTTCCACACCAAAGACTGATCCTCAAATTGGAAGCTGTAGGCATTCAGGGTAATGTAAGTAGGTGGCTTATGAACTGGTTGATGTATAGGAAACAGAGGGTTTTGATTAGAGGAGTCACTTCTAACTGGAGTGAGGTTGTAAGTGGAGTTCCACAGGTATCAGTATTAGGGCCTGTGCTTTTTCAAATCTATATTATTGATCTGGACTCTGGGATAGTTAGCAAACTTGTCAAATTTGCAGATGATACTAAAATAGGTGGCTTAGCAGATACAATCTCAGCAGCACAGGCTATTCAAAGGGACTTAGATAATATTCAGTTGTGGGCCGACACCTGGCAGATGAAATTCAATGTGGACAAGTGCAAAGTAATACATGCAGGTAACAAAAATGTCCACTATAATTACACTATGGGAGGAACAGAACTAGATGAAGTAACGCATGAGTAAGACCTAGGAATCTATGTGGACTCCTCACTTTCTCCATCCAAGCAATGTGGGGAAGCAATAAAAAAGGCAAACAGAATGCTAGGGTATATTGTCAAAAGTGTAGAATTTAAAACAAGGGATGTAATGTTAAAACTGTACAATGCACTAATTATACCTCAGGCCAGATTAAATCAAAACTTTGACCCACCCACTAATAGCAAACTACAAACCTGTACAACATAGTGGCTACATTTCTGATTAGAAGAAAGTGGCATCTTACTAAAAATTAAGCCGCAACTGAGTACAGTTCTGTAGTTTTCTATTAGTGCGTGGGTCAAAGTTTTGATTTAATCCAGCCCCTCAACTGGAATACAGTGTACAGTTCTGGGCACCACACTTTAAGAAAGATATCGCTGCTCTAGAGGCAGTTCAGAGGAGAGCAACCAGACTTATTCCAGGTCTGAAGGGAATGTCCTACTGAGACACTGAGGGAACTGAACCATTTTTTCCTGGAACAGAGGAGACTACGTGGGGACTTGATTCAAGTCTTCAAAATCATCGACAACATCAAACCAGAGGAGCTTTTCCATATCAGCACCAACACACGCACCCGGGGACACAAATGGAAATTGGATTTCAAGACATTCAAGACAGAAAACAGGAGACACTTCTTCACACAGAGAGTAGTCACAATCTGGAACAAACTCCCCAGTGATGTGGTTGAAGCTGAAAATTTGGGAACATTTAAAATCAGACTGGATACGATCCTTGGATCACTCAGTTATTAATGGACACCAAACGAGCACGATGGGTCGAATGGCCACCTCTCATTTGTAAACTTTCTTATGTTCTCATGTTCTTATGTAAATAGTGAAGTACAACAAAGTAACCAATCACCAAATCAACCCAAAACACAAGCTAGTAAATCATTACACCAGGGGTGATTCTAGGATTTTGTAAATGTGGGGTCCATAAGGGGGGCATGATTATTACTACAGAGGGGCTGACATTTGCTAGGGAAGTCCGGATGCATGCTCCCCCGAGCAGATTGTTTTGTAAAATGGCTTTTAAAAACTCAGTTTGTAATTTAAGATTGAAGCAAATTACATGGAGAAAATGTACCACCATATTTGCTACCATTTTCATTTGACGAACTTACTTAAAAATTAACATTAACACAATAGACCACAGTGATACCTTATTGCCATTAACAAATAGGCATTATAGACAACTTCTCCACCTGCATCAACCACAAAAGTGTTAAATATGGATACATCCATATGATCGAATTGTAGAGCTGCCTGAGTGGAAGGGTTAAACACGCACCCTGGGAACTGTAGTTCCGTGTTGGAAAAAGGACGAGCAAGGCAAATCCCGGACAATTTTAGATATTTTAAAAATCCGACCGGCCGGAGATTAAAGGACTTAAAAAGAGGACATTGTCCTGTAAAAACTGGATGTATGGTAACCCTAAGCTAGTATAGCTTAGGTATCACCATTCATCAAATTGTCAATGTCATAGCAGAAAATGTAAATTATTTATTTACCATAAACTGTCTTGTCTTGAAACCAACCTGTAGTCTGGCTGTGGCTATGCGTATGCACAGCAGAGGTCAGAGCGCAACAACAGTAGCACGGGTGTGTACAATTCATAATTCCGCCTGCATCCTTGCCGGGCGGTATACACTCAAAAAGGACAATTTTTGGTAAAATAAACTAATGTCCAGAATATGGACATGAGAAACTGCCTATGAATTAAACGAACATTTTGGAGTGACTGGGGGTGGGGGGGCACTCAGGGGGCCAATCAGATTGGCTCACCCCCTGGCTCCACCCCTGCTTGACAATCCATTCTGAAAGAAAATGAAAAGACAACATTATTTTTATTATTATTTGTATTTATTTACTTATTTATTTATTTATTGGCAGACACTCTTATCCAGGGCGACATACAAAACATAAGAGCAATACAAAGTGCAGAAATACAATACATTTCAAAGCATAATGCAATTTACAAATTCCAATTTGCATGCTTGTATAGGAAATATACAGTAAACAATATAAGTCCTAGATCCTAGATAGTAAAAGCTAGTAAGTGCAGGTAACACTAAGAGCTAAGGGAAATGAGGCATAGGGAAAATCTAAATAAGCAATACAAGTACTTAGAAATGCAAGCAAGGGATATGTCAAAGCATTATGTTTTACTGCAATTTTACAGTATAATAAACTACTAGATTACAAGTTGAGTCTGAACAGATGTGTCTTTAACCAAACCTTGAGACAACAAATCTAAACTTCAGAAAATGAAAACCAAATTCCCGAAACTACTTCAATTTTAAAATACATTTTTAAATTACAGTCATAAAAAGAGGATTAAAATGTTAAAAATATCTTACAAATGTAATAACTCCCCACACAAAGCACATCCTGGTCGCTACCACAAAACCCTCCCACTAGTAAACCACAGGCTCGTATGAATGGGGTCCATTGCCCTTTTATGCAGGAGCTCCAACGTCATTCATTATTAACCCTTCTCTACTGCACTGCTACATAAGATTATTGAAACAAGCCAGGTACCTTTTGCACAGGGTGTGTGTATTACATGCAGGTATAGCTGTGTTAATTTTGTGAAAGAGACAATATGCATTTTGAGTATTTTAAATTACCATAAAAAATTACTGAAAATGTACAGGATAGGTAAACAACTTTCAGTCAATTAATAAAGTGGTGGGCCTGGAGCACCTCATAACATTGACCTACATGCCAATCACAAGTGAAGAAGACAGTACTTGATAGCTGTTTTGCATTAGGTACTGTAGATTGAAGAATCTTCTGAGACACAAACGCCTCTATCTAGTGTTGGAATTCTAACGTGTGATTAGCATTTTAGTCAAAGTTCAGAAAAAGAGCATAAAAACGAACAGAATACCTGAGATTCCGAAGTTTATAATCCTACTTACAGGTAACTATAGCTAACTCTGATAACATGTCAGAGGTGTCCCTGGTGAAATAACAAGCATCACATTGAAAGAAGCCCTATTCTTCTATTATGTGTATTTACAATGCCTGAACATTAATAAACAACCCCCAACCATGATTATTTATTTGCTAGTAATGTGTCTTGGTTGATACTGTAATGCTTATTTTGTCTGCAATGTAATTCATATTACTGTTAACTATTAACTAAGTCAACTATTTTACAAATTACATGAAATCAAAATGGATGAGATTAAACACACAGCTGAATTGTAAATATTTACATTGACAAGAGAGTGATTCAGTACATTATTGTGCTGGTTGAGATTTGAATATAATCAAGCAGTAGAGCATTGTCCAAAAACTGAATGTATACAGGCTGAAATCCAGTGTTCAAATCCTTGTTGCAGCCTATGTATTTAAGATCTATTACCCCATTATCTGATTCAATAAGCAATTAACTTTATTTAAAACCAATGTTGGAGATGAATGTTTTAATCAATAGTTTAAATTATGTTTTTATAAGTACTGTATATTAATATAACATACACTTAGTTATAAGAGCAAATGAAATAAGTTAGGGAATTTCAAGAAAAAGGGGAAGAAAAATATCCAAGATATATATATATATATATATATATATATATATATATATATATATATATATATATACACTCACCTAAAGGATTATTAGGAACACCTGTTCAATTTCTCATTAATGCAATTATCTAACCAACCAATCACATGACAGTTGCTTCAATGCATTTAGGGGTGTGGTCCTGGTCAAGACAATCTCCTGAACTCCAAACTGAATGTCTGAATGGGAAAGAAAGGTGATTTAAGCAATTTTGAGCGTGGCATGGTTGTTGGTGCCAGACGGGCCGGTCTGAGTATTTCACAATCTGCTCAGTTACTGGGATTTTCACGCACAACCATTTCTAGGGTTTACAAAGAATGGTGTGAAAAGGGAAAAATATCCAGTATGCGGCAGTCCTGTAGGCGAAAATGCCTTGTTGATGCTAGAGGTCAGAGGAGAATGGGCCGACTGATTCAAGCTGATAGAAGAGCAACTTTGACTTAAATAACCACTCGTTACAACCGAGGTATGCAGCAAAGCATTTGTGAAGCCACAACACGTACAACCTTGAGGCGGATGGGCTACAACAGCAGAAGACCCCACCGGGTACCACTCATCTCCACTACAAATAGGAAAAAGAGGCTACAATTTGAACAAGCTCACCAAAATTGGACAGTTGAAGACTGGAAAAATGTTGCCTGGTCTGATGATTCTCGATTTCTGTTGAGACATTGAGATGGTAGAGTCAGAATTTGGCGTAAACAGAATGAGAACATGGATCCATCATGCCTTGTTACCACTGTGCAGGCTGGTGGTGGTGGTGTAATGGTGTGGGGGATGTTTTCTTGGCACACTTTAGGCCCCTTAGTGCCAATTGGGCATCGTTTAAATGCCACGGCCTACCTGAGCATTGTTTCTGACCATGTCCATCCCTTTATGACCACCATGTACCCATCCTCTGATGGCTACTTCCAGCAGGATAATGCACCATGTCACAAAGGTCGAATCATTTCAAATTGGTTTCTTGAACATGACAATGAGTTCACTGTACTAAACTGGCCCCCACAGTCACCAGATCTCAACCCAATAGAGCATCTTTGGGATGTGGTGGAACGGGAGCTTCGTGCCCTGGATGTGCATCCCACAAATCTCCATCAACTGCAAGATGCTATCCTATCAATATGGGCCAACATTTCTAAAGAATGCTTTCAGCACCTTGTTGAATCAATGCCACGTAGAATTAAGGCAGTTCTGAAGGCGAAAGGGGGTCAAACACAGTATTAGTATGGTGTTCCTAATAATCCTTTAGGTGAGTGTGTGTATATATATATATATATATATTATATTATATTATATTTTCCAAATTTAACATTTTGCTTATTTTGCTGTCCCTCACTTCAGAATATGTACTTTTCTACAAAACACCCTCATAACTCTCCTGCGAATCTGACTCAGTTTCAAGCCATATATGAGGGGATTTAAAAGAGGAGGGATGACTAGAAATTCCACTGCTAGGAAATTACGTACAGCCTGTGGGATGTTCCTTGAACCATATCTACTGTACAATACATCAAAAAGTATGGAAATAGTAAAGCTCATTAATGATATCAAATGGGGCAAACAGGTCTGCATGAATTTACTAATCTCTTCACTAGACTTAACACAAGCTCTAACAATGTGGAAGTATGAATATACAATTAAAAGGGCTTGACACACGTGTATAAGTAATACAATGTAACCATAGATATTGTTAAGTATGTTATCTACACAAGACAGCTTTACAATTGACCAGTTATCACAGTACAACTTATCAATGTGAGATCCACATAAAGGCAGTCTGATACTTAATAATATCCCAATTGTTGATTCACAGAAAGGAAGAATCCAAGAAATCAACAGAAACTTGGTGATTGTTAGAGATGTCATGATAGAATGGTACTGTAAAGGCTTGCATATTGCCACATACCTGTCATAAGCCATCAATGTTAATATGGTAAATTCACACATAAGAGAATTGTAGATCACATATGCTTGAATAACACATCCAGCGTATGAGATCACATGAGAGTCAGAGAGGAAGTCAGACAGGAGTTTAGGATACAGACCAGCAGTTCCATACAGTCCATTGACACACAGGTTACAGAGGAAGATGTACATAGGCTCATGGAGGGTTTTCTCAATGATGATTGTAATGATCAGTGTCACATTGAAAAGACAAATCAAAAGGTAAGCCAGAAAAGTAAATACAAAAAATGTGTATTCATTAGATGCCGTTTCATTTAATCCTTGGAGTGTGAAGACTGTAACACTGGACGAGTTCTGCATTGCAGTAAAGGATGTGTCAGGAATATACAAATAAACCTGTACCTAAAGATGCAAAGAGTACCAATAAGTCCCTTCATTCATAAGTAGAAGATCAATTAAGTGGAAATATAATAACAATAATACAATTATTATATAACAAGCACTGCAATGAACCATAATGTTTGAGTTTATTCTGGTCTTCTGTTGGTTTTATAGATATTCTTCTTTACTGACATCAAGGATGAAAATATTCACAGATGTTAATCTGAAAAAGGGTTGCTGCAGAGAGAGCATGAGTCCCTGTTCTGTAGTCTGCACTTCAGTGTTAAACTTTATATATAGAGCTCCTTCAGGAGGGAGGCTACTGAGATTTGTAGCCAGAAAACAGGCCTTAGAGACTGTGGTGCTGTGATAACTGTTAATGAGTCCAATTTAGAAAGCATTTTTAAAAAGAATGTAAGAAAGACTAAAAAAGTTGCTTTTCTATAAGATATTTGTACAAAACTGTCAAGTGTATGTATAAAAGCAATATGTATTTTGAGAATGTTAAATAATCAAAAATCCACTGTAAATGTGTTGGATAGGAAACTTGGATTAGAGTATTTTAATATATAGTGGTTGGGGCTGGAGCGCCTCATATCATTGACCCACCTGCCTAGAAGACAGTGCTTGATAGCTGGTTTGCATTGGATACTGTAGATTGAAGATTCCTTTGTGAAACAAAACACTATCTGGTGTTGGAACTCCAACATGTGAATGGTATGTGGGTCAAAGTTTAGAAAAAGAGCATAAAAACAACCAATTGCTGAAAAGAGAATCATTTAAACTAGGAACCAGGGGGACAGGGAGCTCTGACATTGGGAGATGTTCCACTAAGGAACGAAAACCAAGGGAAACTGCCAGTAGGAAAGTCCTGAAATGTTTGTACCTCAATGCCAGGAGTATAAGGAACAAGATGTTAGACTTGGAAGCCACAGTGCTGGCGCGTGACTATGATGTTGTAGGAGTGACAGAAACATGGCTTACAGAAAATGATGGGGATGAATACAAGTTGGAAGGATACACACAGTTTAGGAGAGACAGGCAAAATCAAAGAGGGGGTGGGGTAGCATTATATGTGAAAAATGACATTGAGGCAGAAGAACTTGTATTAGATCCCAGTAACGGAACAGAATCTTTGTGGGTGAAACTTTTGAACAAGAGATCTGGAGGATTAGCGGTAGTAGTGTGTTACAGGCCACCAAACTCAGATATTCAGAAAGATGCTGCATTGTACAGTGTAATCAGGACTGCATGTAGCAAGGATGTGGTTGTTATAATGGGGGATTTCAATTTCCCAAACTTAGACTGGGAAAGCCCAGTGGGTACTACAGAAGCAGAAATGGAAATGGTTGAGATGGTAAATGACTGCTTTCTAACTCAATTTGTCAGGGAACCAACCAGAGAGAGTGCATGTATTGACTTGATCTTTTCAAATGACCAAGATAGAGTCAGGGGGACAGTAGTTAGAGAACCAATGGCAAATTGTGATCACAATATGGTTAGCTTTGAGGCATTCTTTCAAAAAACAAGGTCCAAGTCTAAAACAATGGTCTACAATTTTAGAAAAGCAAACCTTGAAGGCATGAGACGGCACTTAGAAGAGGTAGACAGTAGCACACTGGATACAGAGTTAGTTGAAAATGGATGGGTATATTTTAAGAATATACTACTTGAGGCTCAGGAGCAATTTGTACCAAAACTTAGCAAATTGAGGAACAAAAAACACTGGCCAAAATGGTTTAATAGAGGTATGCAAAAAAATATAAAGAAGAAGAAAATGTTGTATAGCGCATACAAAAGGGATGGTGACGAAACAAAATACATAGAATATGTTGAGCTGCAAAGAGATCTTAAGAAAGGGATCATCAAAGCAAAGAGGGAAACATAGCTCTTGGAGCTAAAACCAATGCAAAGAGCTTTTTTCAATATTACAACAGCAAGCAGTCAAGAAAGGAGTAGGTGAAACAGATAAAGGGCAAAAATTTAGGTATCTTGGAAAATGAACAAGATGTGGCAAATATTCTAAATGAGTATTTCACAGAGGGTTTTACAAAAGAAAAAACAGATGACATGCCACAGGTTGACAATCAGTCCAGTGAAAGCCTAAGAGAGATCAGGATAAATGAGGAGGAGGTACTAAAGGGACTAGCAGAATTAAAAACAAATTCTGGGCCAGATGGGATATTTCCAACAGTACTTGAAGAAATGAGGGGAATTATTTATAGGCCGCTAACTCGATTATTCCAAATGACACTTAGAACAGGGGATGTGCCAACTGACTGGAAGACAGCAAATGTCATACCAATCCACAAGAAAGGGGACCAAACTGAGCCAGGAAATTACAGACCAATCAGTCTCACCTGCATCACCTGTAAAATGTTGGAAAAAATGATTAGACAGAAAATAGAGGAGCATCTCAATGAAAACCATATTCTTGGAGATAGTCAACATGGGTTTAGACGAGGCAGATCATGTCTTACTAATTTATTAAAACATTTTGAACATGCAACTGCAGCTGTAGATCACGTGAAAGCATATGATATGATATACTTAGATTTCCAAAAAGCTTTTGATAAGGTTCCACACCAAAGACCGATCCTCAAATTGGAAGCTGTAGGCATTCAGGGTAATGTAAGTAGATGGATTATGAACTGGTTGATGTATAGGAAACAGAGGGTGTGGTTTAGAGGAGTCACTTCTAACTGGAGTGAGGTTGTAAGTGGAGTTCCACAGGGATCAGTATTAGGGCCTTTGCTTTTTCTAATCTGTATTAATGATCTGGACTCTGGGATAGTTAGCAAACTTGTCAAATTTGCAGATGATACTAAAATAGGTGACTCAGCAGATATAATCTTGGCAGCACAGGCTATTCAGAGGGACTTTGATAATATTCAGTTGTGGGCTGACACCTGGCAAATGAAATTCAATGTGGACAAGGTAATACATGCAGGTAACAAAAATGTCCACTATAATTACACTATAGGAGGAATAGAACTAGATGAAGTAACGCATGAGAAAGACCTAGGAGTCTATGTGGACTCCTCACTTTCTCCATCCAAACAATGTGGGGAAGCAATAAAAAAGGCAAACAGAATGCTAGGGTATATTGTCAAAAGTGTAATTAAAACAAGGGAAGTAATGTTAAGACTGTACAATGCGCTAGTTAGACCTCATCTGGAATACTGTGTACAGTTCTGGGCTCCACACTTCAAGCAGGATATTGCTGCTCTAGAGGCAGTTCAGAGGAGAGAAACCAGACTTATTCCAGGTCTGAAGGGAATGTCCTACTGAGAGACTGAGGGAACTGAACCTTTTCACCCTGGAACAGAGGAGACTACGTGGGGACTTGATCCAAGTCTTCAAAATCATGAAAGGCATCGACCACCTCAAACCAGAGGAGCTTTTCCAGATCAGCAGGGACACACGCACCCGGGGACACAAATGGAAATTGGGCTTCAAGGCATTCAAAACAGAAAACAGGAGACACTTCTTTACACAGAGAGTAGTCACAATCTGGAATAAACTACCCAGCGATGTGGTTGAAGCTGAAAGTTTGGGAACATTTAAAAATAGTCTGGATAGGATCCTTGGATCACTTAGATATTAATGAACACCAAACGAGCACGATGGGTCGAATGGCCCCCTCTCGTTTGTAAACTTTCTTATGTTCTTATGTTCTTAACTCTGCAGAGTGATTTTTAAGGTTTTAATGATTAATAGATAAAACTTGTTCAATAATAAATCCACAGGACTGAAAGCATTTGAAAGGTATTTCTGGTGATATACTACATGTATAACATTGAAATTATTAATATTTTTCTATTGTCTGTAGTGACCTATACACCAAGGAACATACTCTAAACCCCGATTATTACCCTGCTAACTAATAAGGTCATGAAAAATAAGTATAAAATAAAAGCATGTTCTCCTATTAGTTTAAGTTAATTTCACAGGCAATTTTATTAATTTTCTTTTCTAATAAATTTTACAAATTAAGTCTTGATTAAAATTGATGAGATGAAACTCACAGCTGAATTGAAATTGACATTTATTTGAGCATCTAACACAGTGTACCATTCCCTCTTCAGCACAATGGAAGACTCTGTGGAATGTGTGTTTGTGTTACGAGATCTAGGACAAACCTAGAGCGGCTTAATGCACATCAGATCAGGATTCTGTGACAAGAAAGTGACCAGTGAAGTCTCACAGGCTTGAGAGATTATTTCAGTTTATAATTGTGATGGTTGAGATGTGAATATTGATTAGATTAGATTCCTTTATTAGTCCATTAGGAAATTATTTTTTATTCCTACAGCCAATCCAGAATAAAAACACAAAACAACCCAATGAAAGTTAATTCCATCAAATTGGACATAACCTACATCTAACACATCAGACAATACAGATATGTAACATAAATAACATTTAAATACAGTTTGTGTGCTATACTTGAGGGGACAAAAGACCTACAGGCCTGATTCAATCTTAATATTGGTACATAGTACCGTTTTCCTGATGGCAGCAGGTGATATTGGTTGGGTAGTGGGTGTGCTTTGTCGCTAATGATAGTTCTCCCTATTTACCTACTCATGACTCATATATATGAACACCATAAAGTCAAGATTTACCCCAACTATTTTACTGCAAATGTTGACTATTTTGTGGAGTTTGTTTTTATTGGTGGGGTGGCATGGTGGTGCAGTGGTTAGCGCTGCTGCCTCACAGCTCCAGGGGTCTTTGGGTTTGAGTGTCGGCTTGGGGTGCCTGTCTGTGTGGAGTTTGCATGTTCTCCCCATGTCCGTGTGGGTTTCCTCCGGGTACTCCGGTTTCCTCCCACCGTCCAAAGACATGCAGGTTAGGTTAATTGGCCACGCTCAATTGCCCTGTGTGCGTGTGTGTGCCCAGTGATGGACTGGCATCCTGTCCTGGGTGTATTCCTGCCTTGCGCTCTATGCCTGCCGGGATTGGCTCCAATGTCTCCCGCGACCCACATGGATAATCAGTTTCAAAAATGGATGGATGGATAGATGGATGTTTTTATTGGTCACGGATAGTGAGCCAAAAGATTGGTAGAAAAGCAACATTATGGTCTTATCTACCCTATACTGTCTCAGTTTCTGCATAAAGTGTAGTCTCTGTAGACTTTTGTTATAAATGGCATCGAAGTCTGAGCCCCATGTCAGCTTAGAATCAATCACTGAGCCCAAGTACTTATATTCTTTGCTAATTTATACACCCTCTCCATCAATAAATATTCAACTGTGTTTATGGGCGCTAGTCCTGAAGTCAAAGATGATTTCCTTAGTCTTCCTGACATTCAACTAAAGGAAATTGTTTTTACACCAACCCACAAACTCATCTTCTCTTCTCTGATATTTTGTCTCATTATCATGAATTAAACCAACAATTACTGTACTGTCAAATTTGCTAAAGCCAAAGTAATATAATCCTGCAAAAAACAGTACAGCATTGTCTCAAACCAGAGTTATACAGGAGTAAATCCCATGTTCACATGTTTGATGTAGGCCCTGTATAATGACATAAAGGTCAGAACTAAAGAATCACAAAAAACTCAAAACATGAACAATATATAACAATGTTACAGTGAGGGAAAAAAGTATTTGATCCCCTGCTGATTTTGTACATTTGCCCACTGCCAAAGAAATTATCAGTCTATAATTTTAATGGTAGGTGTATTTTAACAGTGAGAGACAGAATAACAAAAAAAAACACATTTCAAAAAAGTTATAAATTGATTTGCATGTTAATGAGGGAAATAAGTATTTGACCCCTTCGACTTAGTACTTGGTGGCCAAACCCTTGTTGGCAATCAGAGGTCAGACGTTTTTTGTAGTTGGCCACCAGGTTTGCACACATCTCAGGAGGGATTTTGTCCCACTCCTCTTTGCAGATCCTCTCCAAGTCATTAAGGTTTCGAGGCTGACATTTGGCAACTCGAACCTTCAGCTCCCTCCACAGATTTTCTATGGGATTAAGGTCTGGAAACTGGCTAGGCCACTCCAGGACCCTAATGTGCTTCTTCTTGAGCCACTCCTTTGTTGCCTTCGCTGTGTGTTTTGGGTCATTGTCATGCTGGAATACCCATCCACGACCCATTTTCAATGCCCTGGCTGAGGGAAGGAGGTTCTCACCTCAACTTGCCGTGTTTGGAGGAGGAGGAATGCTGCCTATGACCCCAAGAACACTATCCCCACCGTCAAACGTGGAGGTGGAAACATTATGCTTTGGGGGTGTTTTTCTGCTAAGGGGACAGGACAACAGCACCGCATCAAAAGGACGATGGACGGGGCCATGTACCGTCAAATCTTGGGTGAGAACCTCCTTCCCTCAGCCAGGGCATTGAAAATGCTGTTTTTTTGTTATTCTGTCTCTCACTGTTAAAATACACCTACCATTAAAATTATAGACTGATAATTTCTTTGGCAGTGGGCAAACGTACAAAATCAGCAGGGAATCAAATACTTTTTTCCCTCACTGTATATAAAGCAATTTATTTTACAAACATTACTTATGTCTCATATGGATCAGTATTGAGCTTCTACTTTTCTGTTGAACAACTGCATAACTGTCTTGCGAATCTGACTAAGTTTCAAGCCGTATATAAGGGGATTTAAAAGAGGAGGGATGATTAGAAATTCTACTGCCAGGAAATTACGTACAGCCTGTGGGATGTTCCTTGAACCATATCGACTGTGCAATACATCAAAGACTATAGCTGTGGTAAAGTTGATTACTGTAAATACATGGGGAAAGCAGGTCTGCAGAAATTTACCCTTCTCTTCACTTGACTTTACGCAAGCTCTAATAATCTGGTTGTAAGAATATACAATCAAAAGTGCTTGAGAAACTTGTATGAGAATTAAAATATAACCATATAAATTGTTTATAGTTATGTCTAAACAAGACAGTTTTACAACTGACCAGTTATCACAGTACAGTTTGTTAATGTCAGATCCACATAGAGGCAGTCTGATAGTTAACAATATCGCAGTTGTTGTTTCACAGAAAGGAAGAATCCAAGAAATCAACAGAAACTTGCTGACAGTTCGAGCTGTGATAATAGAATGGTACTGTAAAGGTTTACATATTGCCACATACCTGTCATAAGCCATCACTGTTAAAATTGTGAATTCAGACAGAACAGACGTGTAGATCACATATGCTTGAGTCAAACAACCAGCGTATGAGATCACATGAGAGTCAGAGAGGAAGTCAGACAGGAGTTTAGGATACAGACCAGCAGTTCCATACAGTCCATTGACACACAGGTTACAGAGGAAGATGTACATAGGCTCATGGAGGGTTTTCTCAATGATGATTGTGATGATCAGTGTCAAATTCAAAAGACATATCAAAAGGTAAGCCAGAAGAGTAAAAGCAAAAAATATGTATTTATGAGATGCTGTCTCATTTAATCCATGGAGTGTGAAGACTGTAACACTGGATGAGTTCTGCATTGCAGTAAGGGAGGATTCAGGAATATTCAAATAAACCTTTACCTAAATAAGCAATGAGAAACAATAAGTCCCTTCATACATAAGTAGAAGATCAATTAAGTGAAAATATAATAACATTAATATGGTTAAAATATAAGGAGCACCGCAATGAACCATAATGTTTCAGTTAATTCTGGTCTTCTGTTGTTTCTATTGACTCTATATCTTCTTTACTAAGATAAAGTATGAAAATACTCACAGATGTTAATCTGAAAAAGGATTGCTGCAGAGTCCCTGTTTCTTAGTCTGCACTTCAGTGTTAAGCTTTATATATGGAGCTCCTTCAGGAGGGAGGCTACTGAGATTTGCAGCCTGAAAACAGGCCTTTGAGACTGGCTCTATAATACTGGGTTAATTAGCCTAGTTAATTAGCCCTAAATAGGTAGAAAATATTACAAATAAGTGTTGCATTGGTACAGTAACAGTCCTAATTAAGGAAGATACCAGAGTAGTACTGTGGTGTATTGCAATATGTGTCATAAGGAATGGATAGGATGCTACCTAAGGAAGTAGGAAAATCTCAGTAGAGTTCAGAGTTACAGCAATAAAATACCAGTTTAATTTATGCCCATCTGCCTAGCTTTTATTTACAAACATAGAACATATTGGTGACGAGGATGGCTCTGCTTGCACTTTCGCTGCCTCCTGCATTCCTCCAAACCCTGGGTGTGCCAACAATATTGTTTAATTTTTGGATTTGCCTGTTTGATAATTACATTCTGGTTCTTACTGATACAGACATTTCTGATAAAAGTTCTGTTAATCCACTGCTTTGTAGCTGAAACTCAGTTAATCTTCTACATGTTTACAGTTGGTGGCAATACTTTTTCAGCTGCTCTGAATGCTTAATTCAAAGAACTGAGGACTGATGTTGCTTCATTGAAGACTCACAGTGCTCAAATTAGAGAAACAATGCAGTAGCCCATTTTTGTGCCAAAGCCATAAAGTTTTTCCCCTACGCACCCCATAGACGGTGACATTCAAATCCAGTGTCATGTGACTCAACTCTCATCTTTGAGCCAGATATTAATCAGTGGGCAGAAGGACTTGAGTGCTGTGAGACCATAGTTTAACTAAAAAAATTTACTTCACCCCACATATGCATTATTGTGTATAATGCTATCGATCATGACCTCATGTTAAGAGGACAAACGCTAATTGTAACGGTACAGCCAGTTAAAACAGTCTTTCCTGCCAGCATCTTAGGCATTCCCACCTCCTCAGCATCTCCTGTTGCCATTCACAGCGTACAAACTGACATGGCTCTCAATGCTGCAACCACTGAAGATGTGTGGGTTCTACCCATTGGCCTTAGTCACCTGAGTGAACAAGAGAGACAGATTGTACAGCAGATGCTCAGAGAAGAGTGCCATTCATTTTCAAGGTCAGATAATGACATTGGTTGCATTAAAAACCTACAATTGAGCATCGCACTGAAAAATACTGAGCCAGTCTCATGCACATGCATATATCGTGAGATGAAGGAGTATTTGCAGGATCTCAAAACACAAGACTAGGTTGAGAAGTCTACTTCCCCGTATTCTTTCCCCATAGTGTGCATCCGGAAAAAATATGTCAGTCTCAGACTTTGCATTGATTACAGAGACTTAAATCCGAAGACACATCCAGATGGCCAACCCATCCCCAGAGTTCAGGACATCATGGACAGCCTTGGAGGTAACTCTTGGTTCACCCTACTGGATCAGAGAAAAGCATATAACCTGGGGTTTATGGCAAAGGATAGCAAGCCTATGACTGCCTTTGTGACCCCCTAGGGGCTATAAGAATGGGTAAGGGTCCCATTTGGATTGATGAATACCCCTGCAGCCTTTCAGCGTTGTATGGAAGAGTGCTTAGAAGGTCTCAGGGATGAAATCTGCATACCATACCTCGACAACACCTTGGTTATCAGCAAAACCTTCAAATCCCATGTCAATGACGTAAGAACAGTGCTGTAATGCCTCAGAGAGCATGGCATTAAACTAAAGCCAAGCAAGTGTGACCTTTTCAAATCTGAAGTCCACTACTTAAGTAGAATAGTCTGAGGGAAGTACAGTTGATCCCGCCGATACTGAAGCTGTCAGAGCTCTTAAAGACAAAAAGACAAAAACTGTAGGTGAGCTTAGGAAAATTCTAGGCCTATTGAGCTACTACAGGCAATATATTTGTGACTTTTCCCGTATAGCCAACCCCCTTTATGACCTACTTAAGGCAAGTCCAGGAGATGGCACTCCTGTACTACATAATGCTAGAACAGCCTAGTCAAAGAACAAACCCAGTTGCACGCCTTTGAGTAAACCAATTATTTGGACTGGCCTGCACCAGAGCACACTAGAACAGTGACTTTTCACAGCCATTTATTCTACACACGGATGCATCTAACCAAGGCCTAAGCACAGTTTTATATCAAAAGCAGACGGGAAACTGCGAGTGATTGCTTATGGATCCCGTACCGTAACAAATGTAGAGAAAAACTACCATCTCCATTCAGGAAAGCTCGAATTCCTCACCCTGAAATGGTCAATCATAGAAAAGTTTAGAGACTATTTGTATTATGCCCCAACATTTACAGTTTCTAGTGACAATAACCCACTCACATATGTTTTGTCTACAGCCAAGTAAAATGCAAACAGGGTGCGGATGGGTAGCCAAACTATCCGACTCACTTCACAATTAAGTATCGTCCATGTAAAGAAAACATTGATGCGGATACGTTGTTAACATTGTTGACATTGAAACGATGATGAGAGACTACTCTGAGGAAATGCCTTCTGATGCTATAGGAGCCACAGTACAAGCTGTCGAGGTGCAAAAATAATCCAGCGTCCCTTGGTCCTTGTCCATCTCAGCATCTGGTGAGTGTCCCACAACTGAAACTCCATCCACAAACATACCTGTCATGCCACTGTCACAAAGGAATTGAGAGATGCACAAAAGAATGATCAGAGTATTAGTCCCATTATTAAATGTAAACGGTAAGGATATAAGCCACCAGTAAAAGAGCTTAAAACACTCAGTGCTAAAGCTAAGTGCCTGTTTCATGAGTGGGAGAAACTAATATTGGATGATGATAGTATCCTGCAGCGCAAAACAACAGCCTGCACACAATTAGTCCTACCTGAGCAATACAAAGCTACAGTGCTTAGAGAACTCCATGAGATGGGCCACCAAGGCATCGACCGTACCACATCCCTTGTGGTGGCCATTTCTTTGGCCATATATGCAAGCTGACATTGAGTATTACATCACAAAAGCCTGTGTCTGTCTAAAACAGAAAAAGCCCTGTCATGAAACACGAGCACCACTAACAAGTATTGTGACCACTCAGCCTTCCGAACTTGTCTCAATTGATTTTCTCCATCTCGACAGATGCAAAGGAGGATACGAGTATATTCTTGTCATTATAGATCATTTTACTCGCTTTGCCCAAGCATATGCAACCACATCTAAGTCAGGCAAGACTGCTGCAGACCACATCTTTAATGATTTTGCTTTAAAGTTTGGCTTTCCTTCTCATATTCACCATGATCAAGGTGGAGAGTATGAGAATCAACTTTTTGCACAGTTACAGAAGCACTGCGGTGTTGCCAGCTTCAGAACGACGCCCTACCACCCGCAAGGGAATGGACAGGTGGAGCGTTTTAATAGAACGGTATTGCAAATGCTCAAAACACTCACAGAAACACAAGTCCAACTCCATTTTACTTGTTATATGGGAGATCTCCAAGACTACCAGTCGATATGTTTTTTGGGTTGAACTTGGAGATCAGTGCCAGTAATCTGAGAGATTATGTGTAAAAGTGGAAACATGGATTGGAAGAAGCCTATGAGATAGCAAGAAAAAGAGCTCAGAAGTCCACAGAAAATAGCAAGAAACATTACAATAGCAAGGTGAGAAGTTCTGTGCTCCAGCCAGGTGATCGAGTACTTAAAATGTACACCCGGAGTAGGCCCAAGTAACTTTGCAATTATTGGGAAGACTGCATTCACATTGTAGTACATCAGATGACAAGTGACTTACCTATCTATGAAGTAAAGCCAGAACAAGGTAAAGGGCGATCCAGAGTCTTACATCACAATCTTTTCATGCCATGTGACCATTTGCCACTTGAAATCCAATCAGTGCACATTATGCCATTAACAGTATATGCATATGCTTTATGTTGGTTGGTGGGAATCCATGCTGTTTTCTTAAAAAATATAATTGTCCTATATCATTCATTTTTTCCTCATTCATTCAAGCCTTTGTTGAGGAAACACTGTGCTGTGTCTTGTTCTCACAATCATCTTTACTTTCAGGGTTACAACATTCACATGCAATATTTCCAAAACACACCAATAACAGAGCCCAAAGTGCATTTGGTGACTTACATGCAGAAGCCTATTCCAGTGCTAGGATGCCTTGTCCTTAATGTCACACATTCCAATCACTGCACAGCAGCAGATTTCTACATTGTGCCATCTGGAACACCCCTGCTTGGAATGGATCTCTTTACTGCACTTCAGATGGAGATTAAGGAGGGATACATTTTTCCTGCTACTACCCCAAGTGAGTGTGTGCACCAAACCTCTGAGGTTAATACAGACACATCTAAAAATGTAGGTGTGCTTGATGGCTTTGAGCACAAGGTCAAGATTGTTACCAATTCAGCAAAAACTACGTCATCTGCTACAGAACTACAGAGATTTGAGACAGAGGGCATCATTGAGAAAATAGACTCATGTGCCTGGGTGTCTCCCCTAGTGGTCATTCAAAAAAAGTCAGGAGAGAGTCTGTGTAGACCTTCGTGAACTCAATAAGGCTGTAGTGATCAACAGCCACCCTCTACCATATATTGAGGATGTTTTTGCTGAACTTAGGGGAGCCAAGATGTTTTCCACCATTGATCTATAAAATGCTTACCACTGCTTTTATAACCCATGTAGGACTATTCCATTTAACCAGTGTTCTCTATGGTCTTGCATCAGCTCCAAGTACATTTCAGAGGTTGATGTCTCAAATACTGGCAGGATAAGATGGCGTTCAGTGTTACTTGGACGCAGGGGCGTCACAAGAGGGTAGGCATCCTAGGCAATTGCCTGGGGCCCCTTGGTCCACTGCCACCCACTCTCACGGAAGAAAACTCCACCGACCGACCCCCCCCCCCACTCTCACGGGAGAAAACTCCACTGCACCCCCCCCCCCCCCCCCCGCAGCATCACCATCAGGAATTATTTTGTCTGGGGCCCCCACATACCCTACAATCGCCTCTGCTTGGACGATATAATTGTCTATGTCAATACGACTGAGGAACACGAGACACGACTAAAGTCTGTGCTATATAGCCTTCAAACTAATGACTTAAAACTTAATGAGGACAAATATCCCTTCAGGAAAACTGAACTTTCCTTTCTATGTCATGCCATCTCTGAAACAGGCCTACACCCTAACCCTAACCCGTCACGCATGCTCCTCCTCCACATGATGCACAAGCTTTACACTCTTGTCTGGGGCTGCGCAATAAGCCAAACCTGCAATCTACCGCATTATAAACATATTCATAATTGTTTTAACTGTATTAACTTTAACTATTAACTATCATGAAATGGCAAATACAGTTAAATTGAAATCACGAATAATGAGTGAAAGACCTGAGGTCTTGTCAAATTTAAATACAATAAATGACATATCAGCTCAGCATAAATATTAAAATATATATGAATATGTATATATATTTCCTTGAATGGAATATATAAAATGTTGTTGTATAGTTCTGTCTGTCTGTCTCTCTCCCCCTGCACACCCACTTTTCTGGAACAACTCTTCCCTCCCCCTGCACAGCGACTTTTCTCTATGTCTGGTTCCACGTGCTAAACACGTCGAACCACTTTCTCCCCCACAGTCCTTGCACATCCCAGAATGCTTTGCGGAGGAAACGGCGACGTCACCCCCGGTGCTAGGTAACCCTACACTCCAAAGGAGGAAGAGGAAGTAGAGAAGCAGAGGGCTGAGCCAATCCACATGCACATCCGGGACACTGCCCTCTGCTGATTGGACAGTCCAATTGCGAGTGAAACCTTTGTCCAGCAGGGGGCTTTGAACTGTTTTTTGACAGTCTTTTTTCTTCTGTTTGCAGGGAGCTGTTCCACCAGGCCAGACGAGATGAGACGGGGAGATTCAAGTTGACAGAGCTGCAGAGTCCTGGGTCCTTGGAGTGGTCTGGAGGCCGAGGCAAGTGGAGATTGGGACGGACTGGGAGCGACAATGACCTAGCCAGAGGTGTCGGTGGACTCCTCACGGAGTGGGTCCCAACCAGAAGCCCGGCCGACCATCTACCCGGAGCCCGGCCTGACCAGGACTGCTCCCCGCTGACGTCACCAGCCAGGATCCAGGAGAGGCCTCGGATCCCAGGGACCGAACGGCGAACGGCCTTGAGGGAGGCCTCCTGCAGCCAGGGTCCGGACTTCTCCCCGCAAGGCCCACTCCCTGCAAGAGCCCCGTGGAAGCTGCTGCCCAGCCAGGTGGACTTGCTCCGACCTCCGGATTGAGAGCCTCTGGACCCTTTCCCAGATAGGAGAGTGCAGCATGGCCCAGCGAACGCCGGTGTGAGGCGCCACAATGCGGTGCACTTCAGCCGAGAGGCTGGAGTCAAGACCGCGGCCCTCACCCGGCTGGAGTTCAGCAGGTCCGTGCTGCAAGAGGGGCCTGGGCTTCTGAGCTGAACTGCGTGGTGAAACTGCCTGGACCTAGGGACGTGTTTGAGGTGAGTTTTAAGAACCCTCAAGTGCTGGAGTGTTTTTGGAACATCTATAGAGAGAAAAAGGAATGTATGCCCCTAAGTGACTTTGTAGTCGACGCCTTGACAAATAGAGAGATTAAAATCGTGACAATTCAGTTCTATAATGAAGCAGTGGCAGAGTACGATGTAGAGGTATGGCTGAGGAGACACTGTGAGATCCTTTCTGAAAGTAAGAGGGTCAATGATGAGGATGGGGTTTGGACCGGTGCTTGACGGTGGCAGGTGCACCTGCAGGTGGAAGTGGCTGCCATCGGCGGAGTACGCCACCTGCCGAGCACCGTAGTATTAGGAGCAAACATGGCATGCCCAAACTGTGTAGAAACTGCGGGGCCCTGGGTCATTTAGCCACAACCTGCACTGTTATTAAGTGCAAGGTCTGCGGCGGGGAACATCTGACCAGGGCCTGCAAGCAGGAGAGGGCCTGCAACCTGTGTGGTGGGGGAGGGCACCTTTTTAGGAATTGTCCCTCCTCCTATGCAAACAGGGCGCGGGCCCTCAGGGGTAGTGGAGAGGAAGAGAGAGGAAGTGGAGGCTCGTCCAAAGGAAATACCCCAAGATGGGGGTAGAGAGGAAACAGTCCTCAGGAGTCTCATAGGCTCCCTCTCCGACTCTGGGTCGGAAGTGGAGGCAGAGGGGGAGTGGACAGTTGTGGCGGGGAAGAGGAGAAGGGCAGAAAAGAGGAATGTGGGTAGGGGGGGTGCGAAAAGCAAGCGGATTAATTCTGCTGGCTCTCCCCCCCGCCAGCTCGCCCCCCGCTGCAGAGACCTCTCCCTCTCAGTTCTATATGCCCGACTCCAAGTCCGGAGCAGAGAGCTGTGGGCCTTCTCCACTCCTCCTAGTGGGCAGCCTGGTGGAGGACCGGTCCCCTAATAGTAATATCCCTCCTGCCCCATGCCCTAGACTCTCTCAGGGGAGGGGACAGGTATGCCATCCCGGCAGTAGTGGGTGAGCAGCAGGTCCTCAGGAGAGGAGAGTCAGCGCCAGTGTCTTCTGCCAAGAAGACCTCAGGGCCGCAATGGCGGAGTCACTGGCGCTAGGGGAGGAGGCCTGCGGCAGTAGACAGCCGGGAAGGGAGAGACCACCCCCTCCCCCACCATTAGTAAAAAGAACAACTAGCGGGGTCTATCCAGCTCTCTCCTCAGTTGCACACAAGGCCTCTGCTCTGCCATCTGCTCGTCAGGCCTCGGATGCAAGGGAACCAGGGAGAACCTCCAGCACCACGGGCCCTGAGCCCAGTGGAGTTTTGCCAGCCTTACCGGGTGGTGGGAGCCGAGCCCCCCCCATGGTCTTCCTAGAGGATCAAGCGGTGAGGCAAATGGTTGAAATGATGGGTGCGAGCGCTAAGCTAGGTGAGGGAGAAGAGAGAAGTGGGGAAGAGGAAGGTTTCTTTACATGATTGTTACGGAGCGGGTAATTGCCCTTACCGCCATTATGGCCTTAGTTATTATATCTATAAATGTGAGGAGCATTGCTGAGGTGAAAAAGAGGGCCGATGTTTTAAACTCTCTGGCTGGTATGAAAGCAGATATCCCGTTCCAAAAGGAATACAAAGATCTCCGGGACACTTGGACACTAGGCGAATCCTTTTGGTCGGGGTCCAATGTGTCCCGAGCGGATGGGATTGCCGTACTCCTGAAGAATCCATTCATTCAAGTACAAAAATGTAGGGTGATAGAGGCGGGCAGGTTGGCCAGCCTCGACTTTAAATACAAGGGGGCTGTATTGAGGCTGGTCAATGTATATTCCCCCACCAGCCAGAGAGAGAGAGTCCTCTTTCTCCCTCAGCTATGCCCGCTCCTGATCGGCACCTTACCAGTTATCATTTCAGGTGATTTCAACTGTGCTCTGAGGGATGTAGACCGGAGTAAGCTCCGCAACGATAGATCCAGCAGGGTTCGTGGAGGACTTTGAACTCTGTGATGCAGGTCGGGACCTGGTCCCCTTGTTCACCTGGGCGAGTTCTTCTGGCTCCTCCTTCTCCAGGATAGATCTCGTCCTCCTCAGTAAGCCACTGGAGAGGACCGCCATGTCTTTGGAGGCAGTCTTCTTTTCAGACCACAGGCCCCTGACGACAGAGGTGCTCATTCCGAGCACACAGGATTCGGGGCCTGGGGTCTGGAAGCTCAACACCTCTCTGCTCGATGACCTTCTTGTTATTAAGACCTTTAGCAGACACCTCGAGGAGTGGAGGACCCTGAGGGAACTTTTTGATTCTCCCATAGAGTGGTGGGAGATGGTGAAGAAAAGAACCAAGGGCTACTTCATTCAGTTGGGGAAATGGAAAGCTCGTGAGAGGCGGGCAACATATTCCCATCTAAACGCCCGCCTCCAGAGACTGAGTCTTTTACAGCTCAGAGGCTTCGACCTAGCTGAGGAGGTGGCCCGGGTCAAACTCAGTCTCTCCGCGCTCTATCGGGAGGAGCAAGAAAAGATCAAGGTCCTTTCCAGGGTCCGCATCATGGAGGACGATGAGAAGTGCAGCCACTTCTTCTTCAAGAAAACGAAGGAGAGGCAGCCTGCAATGTCCTCCATGATCGACTCCTCGGGGCAGGAGGTGGAGGCCAGAGAGGCTGTTGAGACAGTGGTGCGGGACTTCTACAGGGAGTTGTACGATCTGAAGGTGGTGATTCAAAATCTGATCCATCACTTTCTGTCCCTGTTGGAGTCCCGCAACGAGGGGGACGAGGAGGCGGAGGAGGATCCAGAGATCACCACCACTGAACCCTCCCAGGTGATAAAGAGTCTTAACTCTGGAAGGACACCGGGTCCCGATGGGATCCCTGCTGAATTCTATAAGATTTTTTGGGAGGTGCTTAAGGAAGATCTGGCTCAGGTCTTGGGGTCGATGTACAGAGAGAGTAAACTGGCCCCTTCTATGAAGAGGAGTATCCTTTCTCTTCTTCATAAGAAGGGAGATCCAAAGGATCTGAGAAATTGGCGGCCGGTCAGCCTCCTGTGCACCGACTACAAGATACTGACCAAAGCACTGAGGCTCCGGCTGCAGCGGCCACTCCCTCAAGTCGTGGGTCCCGACAAGGTCTGTGGTGCCCGGGGGAGATCAGTGGCCGACAACGCCATGCTGCTCAGGGATGTCGTGGCCTACTCGAATGAGAGAGGGATTCCCCAGGTCCTAATCAGTTTGGACCAGGAGAAAGCCTTCGATAGAGTGGGCCACAAATACCTGCAGCTTGTCATGGAGAGGATGGGTCTCGCTCTTGGCCAGAGGAATTGGGTGAAGATCATCTACAGCGGCCTAAGCAGCAGGGTCCTCGTTAACCTCCACCTGACCGAACCATTTCCGGTCAGGTCGGGGGTCCGACAGGGTTGTCCCCTGTCGGCCCTGCTGTACGTCCTCTGTTTGGAGCTGTTCATGCAGGCGATCCGCCGGGACGTCCGGGTAACAGGTTTCCATCTCCCGGGTTCCGGCGGAGAGCAACTGAAAGCCCTGGCCTATATGGACGACGTGGCCATAGTCGAGGAACTGCTGGACGGCTTCTGCAGGGCGACGGGGGCCGCTGTCAATAAGGCCAAGAGCGAGGTCTACCTCTCTAGGGCATGGCCTGTTGGCTGGGGCCCGCCGACCGTGTTCCCTGTGAAGCCATTCATCAAGGTTCTGGGGATCACGATCGACAAGACCAACACGGGCACCCGGAGCTGGGAGGAAGCCTTATCCAAGGTCCAAAGAAAGATCCATGGCTGGAGCACAAGGACCTTGACAATGGCTGGTAAGGTGCTGGTCGTAAAGGCCATCCTCTTCCCGATACTTCTCTACGTAGGTATGATCTTCCCCCCAGACAAGGTCATCGCAAAACTAGTGACCAGAATAATATTTCGGTTTGTCTGGGGGAGCAAAATGGAGAGGCTGAAAAGAGTGTAGATGGTGAAGGGTACCCTGGATGGAGGCAGGGGGGTCCTGGACGTTGTGCGGCTTATAAAGGCGCAGGGGCTGGCATATGTGGTCAAGAACATCCAATCATGGGATCCCCCGCCGTTCTACAGGGCGCTCCAAGCCTTTGCGCTCGAAGTAGGCCTCCATAAAGTTGTCCTGGCCTCCTGGGATTATAAAACCATCTGTAGTCAGATGAGATCTACCCAGGAGACCAGCCGGATAGAAGATTACCCTCACGAAACCTGCCGGTTTATATGGGCTAACGCTACGCACGTTTGCCTCATAAACACGCAGAAAGATATCTCCTGGATGGCTGTGAGTCAGTGTCTCCCTACCCGAGTGTTCATGCACAGAAGGGGCCTGGCCCCTTTTGACATCTGCCCCTACAAGGGTTGCCTGGGAAAGGAGACGGAGGCTCATATCTTTAGGGATTGCCCCTCTGCCTGCAGGGTCTGGCTCCTGTTTTCTCCGTTCTTCCACGGGTTTGCCGTTCCTGTGACGGGCGACCGCCCAGCAGATCCTTTATGGTCCAGCCAGGGGAATAACATCATCAACCCTAAGGTGCTGGTGGCGTTTCGTCTGCGCAGTGAAACAGGCCCTGTGATAGGGACGGAACATGTGTCTATTCAACAAGCAGGAGCTGGACCCAGTCATCATCGTGAGGAGGGGCATGGTCCCAGTTAAGGACAATGTCAATCTGGAGGTCCACCAGAGGGCAAGGAGGAAGTCAAGAACTGGCAAATACAAGATCTGGGGGAGCTCAGGATCCCGTGATTGGACCCACCTCCAGGGACGGCCATCTCCCCCTGCTGGAGCCTGAGTTCAAGATCTTTTAACCTTTTTTAATGAATGATTGTTTTTAGAATTTATTAAAAAAAAAAAAAATGTTTTTAAAGAATGATTTGATTTTAAATGCACTTGTTTTGTTTTGGTATTTGGTTGGTTTTGTTTTGTTTCTTTGTCAAATACATTGGCTGTTTGGATTTTAATTTTAAATGCATCAGACTTTTGTTTTTGTTTTTTATTTTATGGTTTTATTTGTTTTATGATTTATCTGATGCATTTTCATGTATTTGACTTTTTTTTGTTGGTTTGGCAGTTTATTGTTTTATTGATTTATGCACATGTTTATTTGAGTTTATGTAATTTTGTCACGTTAAGATTTTAAAAAACTTAAGTGATTTTAGAAATTGTTTTTAATTTTTTTAAATCACAAGTATTACAATTTTGAATGTTTTTATGTGTAATGTAAAATACTTAAACAAATAAAACAGTATCTGCTGATTGGAAATTATTCACCTTTTGTTTAGAACTGTATAAAAATGCAAACCCAGAAGAGATCTGTAAGAAAGCTGTTTGAACACGAGTTCACTTTTCTTCCGGGCCGGCCTGATTAAAAGACTTCTTTACCATTTGCAACACAACTCTGCTGCCGTTTTCGTCAATTCAAGAGGGTTTCTTCAATGAGAGACACTTGTATATTTACAAGTTGCCACAGACAGACACAGGAGAGTACAGGTTAGAGGCAACCTTCTTGTTGTCTTAGCATTCCTCATTTTGTTTTAAGTTTGCCTTAATTGAAGTTACCATTGTCTGTAGTTGCCTTAATTGAAGTCATTTCAGTTCAGCTGCTGAGTCAGCTGCTAACCCAAACCATGTGATTGCTGTCAGACATGTTCCTCCTCCACATGATGCACAAGCTTTTCATGATGCACACTCTTTCCTGGGATTGACCATCTGGTACTCCAAATTAATCCTCAGCTATGGCATGATGGTGGAGCCCCTCTGTGCTCTTCTGCACAAATCTGCTGTGTTTCTATGGACAGACGTTGCTCAGAGAGCTTTTGACCATGACAAAGACCTGATTTCTAATAGCCCAGCCCTTGCATTATTTGAACCGTCATTGCCAAAAACAATTACTACAGATGCCTCAGATTATGGTGTTGCAGCAGTATTTGCCCAAGTTCATGGGGACACTGAGAAAACCATTGCATTTGTTTCCCGTACATTATCAGAGCGCGAAAGAGTGCCTCGCCTGCGTTTGGGCGACAGAAAAATGGCGTAATTGTCTTTGGGGTTACCAGTTAATTCTACGGATGGACCATAGCCCACTTCAAACATTGTTTTCCACTAAGGGTCTTGGACGAGCAGGTATGAGAATTGCGAGATGGTCTGCGCAATTGCTTTGTTTCAATTTAAACATTGAATACAAACCTGGACGTGAAAACGTTACTGCTGATTGCTTATCACGCTTGCCGCTTCCTGACAATGAGCTCAACCAGGACCTAGACATTAAAATGGTTGCCCTGGTATCTGACTTTGCCGCTGTTACTGCTGAATAATTCAAGAGCTCTTCAAGCTCACACCCTGTGCTGCAAAAGTTGAAAGGGTTTCCACGCAGTTCAAAAGGCCTGGACCCTGCTATCATGCCCTACTTCCAGATACAGACAGCACATGCAATACAAGATGGTTGCATAATTCGTGGCACTCATTCTGTAATTGTACCAACAAACTTACAATCAAGACTCAGTCAGCAGTCTCATGGCTCCTATCAAGGAATTGTGAGAATGAAGCAGCAGGGATCTTTATTGGTGGCCTTGCATGCACTCTCAATTTGAAGCTGCCGTTGAGTCCTGCATTACTTTAGTTCAGCATTTAAAGACTGCCATCACACAAGCTGCTCCATTGCACCCTGTGCCCACTCCCAATGCAGCTTGGGAGAAGATAGAAATCAACTAAATTGGTCTCAGCTGAATTAGAAAAGGTTTTGACTGACAGCGATATAGACATTGCCACAGCTCCGCATATTACCCACAGGCCAATGGGGAAATTGAGAGATTCAACAGAGTGCTAAAATACTGCCTGCAGACTGCAGAAATTGAAGGGAAACCATGGATGTCCTTTGTGACTGAGTTTTTACAAACATACCTCACTACTCCACATCCTAACACACAAATGTCTCCTGCTGAACTGTTGCATGGACGTTCCCTTCACACAAAGTCGTATATCTGAGGTCTTCCCTCTGCAACACCCGTTAATCAAAACTCCAATATGAAACAGGGGAGCAATCAGATTTCAGCATGGGCCCAACCCCTGGCTCTGCCCCTGCATGACTCTCCATTCTGAAAGAAAATGAAAAGACAACATTTAACCAAACCATGAGATAACCAAATCTAAACTTCAGAAAATGAAAACCATATTCCCAAAACTGCTTCTATTATAAAATACATTTTAAAACTACAGTTTCATCAATAAGAGATGATTAAAATGTTGAAAAACATACCCCAATCGTAAGCAGCTTTAATTAAACTCCCCACACGAAGCACATCCTGGTCACAGCTGGTAATATGGTGTAAAACATCGGTCAGCAAATCCCCATTAATTAAAGTTTAAATAAAACATTTGCATTTCACCCCCCTTTCTGTCCTTCCTGTGTCTATAAGATCTCGACTAGCAATTCATCACCATCCTAAATTAAAATAAAGCAAACTCATCAGCAAACAAGTGACGAGTTAAAACAGACCTATAAAACAGAAGGAAGCATTCAAAAATGTAAAAGAGACTGTCTGATTACTCACCACTGCTCAATACTTTGTTTCTAAAACCCTCCTACTAGGAAACCACAGGCTCGTATGAATGGGGTTCCCTTCCCCTTTAATACAGGAGCTCCAACGTCATTCATTATTAAACCTTCCCTTACTGCATTGCTACACAAACCAGGTACCATTTCCACAGGGTGTTAGGTTTGTGAAAGAGACAATATGTATTTTGAGTATTTTAAATTACCCTACAAAATCACTGAAAATGTACAGGATAGGAAAACAACTTACAGCCAATTCATATAAAATGGTGGGCCTGGAGCACCTCATAATATTGACCTACACGCCAATCACAAGTGAAGAAGACAGTACTTGATAGCTGGTTTGCATTAGGTACTTTAGATTGAAGAATCTTCTGAGACACAAACGCCTCTATCTAGTGTTGGAATTCTAACGTGTGATTAGCGTTTTAGTCAAAGTTTAGAAAAAGAGCAGAAGAATAAGACCCCATTCTGCAGAATGATTTCAAGTGTGGAAAGTGGAATAGAGTTATCCATTGAGTCAGAAAACCACCCAGATGGGGAGGGACTATGCAGTTACCCATGGGAATGTATGTGTATCAAAGCTGTGTACTGAACCATGGGAGTGTGACACCCCAGCAGACCCCCTCTTGTGTCTGGTATATATAGTGAGACACACACCCCTATACTTCCTCTTTTGCCAGAGCTAGACTTTCACGCGACAACCCAGCTCTGTGGGGTTTCTCTTTCTCGGATAACTGGGGTTGCATTCACAACCTAAAGTTTTAATGATTGAGTGATAAAACATGTTCAATAATAAATACATGAGATTTTTAAGTTTATAATCCAATTTAAAGGTTTGTTAACATTTCAGAGGTGTCCCTGGTGAAATAACAGGCACCACATTGAAAAAAGCCCTATTATTCAATTATGTGTATTTCAATGCCTGAACATTAATAAACAACCCCTCAACCCTGATTATTTATCTGCTAGTAATGTGTGTTTGTTGATACTGTAATGCTTATTCTGTCTGCAATGTGATTAATATTACTGTCAACAATTTTATAAATTATTTTAAAACAAAATGGATGAGATTAAACACACAGTTGACTTGTAAATATTGACGTTTGTTTTATCTGCTCACATCATATGGTACCTGTTGAGCCTTTCTTGTAAATTAATGGAAAAGTTTGTTGAAATAAAGCAAATAGAAATTCTATTAACACTAGAAGTGCCAAGCCGGTAAATTTGACCGATTTGGATATTAAAATTTGAATTACTCTGTGTTCCTAAATACACTGCACATACCCATGCGTGACTTTTCCTAACTATATGTATTAAACATGCCTACAGCGTTTTAGCTGCAAAAATGTGAAAATAAATAAGTTATTAACACATTTACCTAGAATAGTCAAAATCGGGTTATTTTGACCGGTCATTTAAATACATAATAACTCAAACATAACACATAATCCTGTGTTCCCATTACAATACAGTCTGGTGCTCCAATGGTGATCTCTACCTGTCTACAGCCTTTCATGTTCTTGAAAAACACACGCATTGTACAGCATTACAGGTGTTTTCTTACAGCTGTATTCAGATTGAGTGGATACAGTGATTACCCGCAAATAAACATGGATTGAAATGGAGACTGAAGAGAGCATGTTTTGGAAATGCCCTGTATATGAACATGACTGATTCAGGGGCATCAGTGATACTGGCAATGATCATTCATGGGTTTGTGCCAGTGTTGTGAAAACATTGCGAGTGAAACACCAGGTCCAAATGGCACCTAGTGCTTTTACTCCACTGATCAATACGTGATTAATGCTGCACATAGTACAGAGTGCAATAGCGCAGCACATTGCACGCACTATTATGATTCATGGACATTATCAGAGGAGGAGCATGTATTGAAATGCTATATATTCGTGGAGAAAAAGAGTTGACCTGGAGAGGCTGTCAATGCAGTGTGAGGTACAAGCTCATCCAGGGAAAGTGCAGAAACATGTCCTGTGTGGACTATCCCGAGCGGTCAGGTATGCAGGCTTTATATAAATAGAGTAAATAGTTTATTGAAATACAAAGCTTACAGTGAATAAAAGCAGTGTTTGTTGAAAAGAAAGTTTACACGGTGTTGAAAATGTTTACTTTAGTGTACAATTATGTTTTGATAAATGCAATAGTTATTTTTGAACTATAAAAAATTGCTTTTGAGCATTATTCCAATATTAAAGTTTACACTTGTTTCATTCTCTTATTGTATGAATTTTATTAGCTTTTTGCTCATTGTAGGCTATATAGTTATTCATGCTTTGACTGAAAAAAGTGTGTTGTTATTTATAGCAATAATATTAATGTTTTTTATCATATTTCAATTTAAATACTACATTTGTGCTACATAAATGTTGGATTTGATGTTCATGAATAAAACGTATGAGTTTTATACGACGGTTTGCCTTTGATTGTCATATCACAGCTGTTAAAGAGCTATCGGTTTCAAAGCTTTGGTGCTTGTAGGTAGTTGTAAGCATCACATCAGGGACATTCCCTCAGTCAGACTTAATTCTTAACAGAAATTAGTACAGTTTTAAAGGAAAAATGACGTCGGGTACTGTGACTGTTTATCCCATCAAAAGCTTCAAATGGTACAAGTTCTGCAAAGTTTGTAGGCTGTTCTCCCAGAGGTTGGAGGGTCATCATGGAAACAGGTGTCTTCCTGTTATGGCATACAAACTGCCCGATCTCACGGTTTTCTTTAATGATGGACAATGAGGTAACATCTTCAGCTTTGAGAAAAGAACAGGAAATCCACAAACGGACACTAAGCAAACTGGTTGTTCACTTATAAAAAATAAAAAAACAGAAATGGAAGCAGAGAGAGGAACTTCAAGAGGATGTACCCTTAACAACCACCTTATTGGCTTTTGCAAGCTTGATGAATCCAATTTGCTAGGTCTTTATACATGCTATTATATATAATGCTAATATTAATATAAAACATTAGGCATTTAATATAAAACATCATATAGTTACTTAAAAAACACTTTCTTCAACTTTCCAATACAGGTTCTTCAATCCCTGCTGTTGGCAATAGAGCATAGCGGAAAGAAGATGTTACAAGCAAATCCCCTGAGTGGTTAGGAAGCTTGAACGCTGCGTGTTCAGCTCCTTCATCCCAACCCATCCCCGTGGGGTGTATATGTTCAGCGAGTGTAAGCGTGTCCCTGCTGTTGGAGAGAGCGATAGGTGTGTGCCCATCAATGTGAATGTGCAGAATGTTCTGAGGGCATCACATGGACCAAAGTGACCTTTCAGGAGAAGATCCATTATAAGTTTAACATAATTGTTGAGATGCTCTTTGAACAGTGCTTTTAAGGCAAAAAAAAGAAACATACAGGCATAACACAATAACGACTACAGTTATCAATCCATGCAGAAGAATCATACCCAGGTGTCAGTGAGCCATCCCCAGGGGATTCCCCCTCCTGTGGACTGGTGTATCTTTGTAGTTGCTTTCCTAATGTGCTCTATAAGATTATCAATATGTTCTGAGTTATCTGGTATATAGGTACAGCATTCCCGTCCTATAATGGCACATGTCCCTCCCTGGGCTGCTAGCAAGAAATCTAGAACTAGCCTGTTCTAGAGGGCAACAGTTCACATTTCACCATTTCAGTTGTTATATTGCTGAGAGCTTCAGTTGTGGTGTTTCTTACAGTTTCTAACATACTAGCTATTAATCTGATTTATTTTATTGCTCTGCTCATACATATGGAATAGTATGGAGGCCCCCTTCCCCTATCTCAATCTTAAGGTGAGTAAATTGTTCTGCATCTAGAAGGTATTTATCCTTGGTGTGGGGCATAGCTGGCTCAACATGCCCTATATAACAAGAACCGGTGAACTTACAGGGGGGTTCCCAATATGCCCGCATGCCACACACCCAATAGGTCCTGTTCCAGGGGGAATAGAAATTACAAGTCTGATATACTAGTTCAGAACCATTTATGCATACAATGTGATTAAAAGTACTGTTGACTGGTTTGGTTATAATATGAGACGCACACAGATCCTATGTTACTGTGGGCTAGGTCGATGTATGGCATTTTAAAATTCCTTCTACTCCGATTAATCTTTGGTCTAAGGTACCACCCCTCTGTGATATAACCATATGCATACCGTACATTAGAGATTGCCTTGAGATGTGAATAATTAAAGCTTACCGGAATGGAGATGGGGATCATTTGAACCCCTTTCTTGGTGTCGTGTGGAATGTGGGAGCAAACCCAACATTTTGTTTTGTTGAGGGCATTTGCATAGGTGCTTGTCATTTGGATGAATTCGTTATCTGTCCATGACTCAGCTAAGGACAGGCAGGTCCAAATACTGTGGTGTACACAGCCATCTTCATACTGGATTATCAGGAAATCCACAACTGTTGCTTTCCTAGGAATGACAAAAGATAGAGGTTTAGTACACAGTTCTCTTGGATTATAATTTTTAACTTGTGACCAATGTTTCCACCTAGTACCCCCATCCTGTCTGTCAATACAGACTGAAGTGTCTGTAAAAAGAAGGACATTATGTAGTCCTGTCCATTTGGGCCTGAGCCCTGGTCTGATTGGGATTATTTTAAACATAACTTGTGAACCAACCTCAGGGAGTTCCTCTTTAAACAGCAGGACTGTGGCTCCATTCTGAAATTGTAGAATGGAGCTCACTGACGCTGTTCCCAGCTGATGGCACTTGAGTTTCGCTGCCTCACTGTGTATATAGTCAACTGCTCCTGTGTTCCATGGGCAGCGCATGAGTTTGTTCCTGCGCCCCATGGTGTATATAGTTCGTTTGTACGAAATCAAAATTGTCAGCACAGTGGAGCTCTTCCTCTCTGTAATGTTTAGTTGAGTTGGATGCTCTTGTGCTGCACGCTGACAGCATGAAGGTCTTGCTGTCAGGCGATATGTATACATTGTATATTGTTCAGCTCGGCTACTCTGTTGACTAGCCAGCTAAGTATAATATTGTATTTTTCTCATTGGGTCTGTGGCCCCGATCCTATTGGATCAGGGTTCCACTGCCATGATATTGCGCGGAGGCCGCACAAGTGCTTGATTGCCCGCGCCAGACATTGTGCAAGTAAATTACGGCCTCGCTCCTAGCTGCACTTGTAGAGCAGCTGGCCTTGCTTTTGTAAGCGGAGGGTGTAGGAGTTAACCTCTGTTGCCCCACTTTGTATATGCTGATTTCAGACAGTTCACAGTAGAGCGTGACTACAGTCCTTGCTCCTGGACGGCTCAGGTGCGGCCCTATGGGGCCCCTGAGGTTACTGTCTGGAGTTGTGTTGCCGAGGCCCCCTAGCGGTGCACCTCGGGGCAGGTTCCGTTATCAGCTTGTTGCCTCCTCGCTTGTGACGGTTTTGTTATGCAGTAACCCCTCCCCCTTGGGCAGTGCTTCCAACTTGAAAGATAGTGATAGGTTGCGTATGCAACCCCGGTTATCTGAAAAAGGTAGCACTGCCCAAGGGTTGCAAGGTCGCGCGGGAGTCCTGGCTCCCTGCAAAAGAGGACGAACCTTCGCTGACGTCACGTCTTATAGAACAGGAAGTGGGAAGGGACATGTTCTGAGTGACGAGCGCAGGCGCCAATAGCAGCTTTGACAGAGTGACGTTTCGATTGGTTCCTACTGAAGTACGCAGAAACCCCTCCCCCTTGGGCAGTGCTTGCTTTTTCAGATAACCGGGGTTGCATACGCAACCTATTGTTCTATCACGTCTTCTTTGGACTACTGCGTTACTGACACATTTCAGAGCTACACTTTCAAGTCATGTAATATCTTATTAGCAGTATAACAGTCAGTTATTTACTCTATACAATCAAGCAGCACCTTATCAACCTCATAACATTAAGTTATTTACACTATGAAATAATTTAGGAACATATCGACATAACAAGAACTATCATTATGCATGAAACTCGCTAGACCTTAGGCTAAACATAAACATCTTATTGGGTATTCACGTGGTAGTTTTATCGATTGAATACAACAATCTAACATGCAATTAAAAAATGAAAATGGTCCTAAACATGTTTAAGTAGATTATATATAATAATATAAATGCCAGCCTACCTGTGAACACAATAAAAGGGTATTCTTTTACTTATTCAGACTGCACTGTTCTATCTCACATCTTCTTTGGACATGTTTACTAAATAAGTAATATTAACCTTCTGCTGGATTACAGTAAGAAACAGATAATACCCATTTTCTTCTTTCTCCTCACAGTACAGCTTATAGGCCAGTCTGGTCAGGCAGGAAGCGGTGTGTCTCGTTGCAGAATGAAGAAGTTAAGAGAACTAAAATTCTCTTTGTTTTCCCTTTTATAAGGTTTCCTTCCAACCAATAGCATTTTGCCACCACCATGACTTGGGTGCCTTATGCTAAAGTAATTTAGAAGTGGGGGTCATTTCCAATTTGGCTAGGAGCCAATCAGAGGACAGGTCCCTTTTGGTCTTCTGGACATACAGATAAGGTTACATGGGGTTACTGGGGCTACCAGATAAAAGGAAGGAAGTTTGTTTCCTCTACCAAACCAGATGGTATAGAATTTCCCATAGAAAAATATATTCTAATAAATAATATCTTACTGTTATATTTTAAGAATGTACTACTTGAGGCTCAGGAGTAATTTGTACCAAAACTTAGCAAATTGAGGACCAAAAAACACTGGCCAAAATGGTTTAATAGCATGCAAAAAATATCAAGAGAAAGAAAATGTTGTATAGCGCATAAAAAAGGGATAGAGATTAAACAAAATACAAAGAATATGTTGAAATGCAAACAGATCTTAAGAAAGGGATCAGGAAAGCAATGAGGGAAATGAAAATAAACATAACTCTTGGAGCTAAACCTAATGCAAATAGCTTTTTTTCAATACTACAACAGTAAGAGGTCAATAAAGGAGGAAGTGAAACAGATAAAGGGTAAAAATGGAAGTATCTTTGAAAACAGACAAGATGTGGCAAATGTTCTACATGAGTATTTTTACAAAATAAGAAAACAGATAACATGCCACAGGTTAACAATCAGTCCAGTCAAACCCTAAGAAAGATGATCAGGATAAATGAGGAGGAGGAGGAGGAGGTACTAAAGGGACTAGCAGAATTAAAAACAAACAAATCACCTGGGCCAGATGGCATATTTCCAACAGTACGTATTAGTACTTAATATTTATAGGCTGCTAACTCAAATATTCCAAAGACACTTAGAACAGGGGATGTGCCAACTGACTGGAAGATGACAAATGTCATACCAATCCACAAGAAAGGGGACCAAACTGAGCCAGGAAATTACAGACCAATCAGTCTCACCTGCATCACCAGTAAAATGTTGGAAACAATTTTTAGACCGAAAATAGAGGAGCATCTTAATGAAAACTATATTCTTGGAGATAGTCAACATGGGTTTAGACGAGGCAGATCATGTCTTACTAATTTATTTGAAGTTTTTGAACATGCAACTGCAGCTGTAGTTCATGTGAAAGCATATGATATGATATACTTAGATTTTCAAAAAGCTTTTGATAAGGTTCCACACCAAAGACTGATCCTCAAATTGGAAGCTGCAGGCATTCATTGTAATGTAAGTAGATGGATTATGAACTGGTTGATGTCTAGGAAACGGAGGGTGTCGATTAGAGTTGCTTCTAACTGCAGTGAGGTTGTTAGTGGAGTTCCACAGGGATTGCTTTTTCTAATCTATATTAACCCTGCTCTGGTACCATAAAAAAGTTGCATTGAAAGTACCATTGGGGTGGGGTCACAGAGACCCCATGGTACCACAGCAGGGTTAATGATCTGCACTCTGGGATAGTTAGCAAACTTGTCAAATTTGCAGATGATACTAAAGTAGGTGGCTCAGCAGATACAATCAGGTTATTCAAAGGGACTTGGATAATATTCAGTTGTGGGCCGACAACTGGCAGATGAAATTCAATGTGGACGTGCAAGGTATTACATGCAGGTAACAAAAATGTCCACTATATTTACACTATGGGAGGAATAGAACTAGATGAAGATCTAGGAGTCTATGTGGACTCCTCACTTTTTAATCCAAACTATGTGGGGAAGCAATAAAAAAGGCAAACAGAATTTAAGGTATATTGTCAAAAGTGTAGAATTTAAAACAAAGGAAATAATGTTAAGACATTATGCAGTAACCCCTCCCCCTTGTACAATGCACGCGTTAGAGCTCATCTGGAATACTGTGTACAGTTCTGTGCTCCACACTTCAAGAAAGATTTTGCTGTTCTAGAATCAGTTCAGAGGCGAGCAACCAGACTTATTCCATGTCTGAAGCGAATGTCCTACTCGGAGAGATTGAGGACACTGAACCTTTTCACCCTGGAACAGAGGAGACTATGTGGGGACTTTAAGTCTTCAAAATCATGAAAGGCATCGACCACATGAAACCACATGAGATCAGCGGGGACACACGCACCCAGGGACACAAATAGGGCACAAAGGCATCACTTAGGTATCACTTAGATATTAATGAACACGAGCACGATGGGTTGAATGGCCCCCTCTCGTTTGTAAACTTTCTTATGTTCTTATGTTCTTAAAACGACTTATTCAGGTCTGAAGGGAAATTCCTACTGAGAGATTGAGGGAATTGAACCTTTTCACCCTGGAACAGAGGAGACTATGTGGGGACTTGATTCAAGTCTTCAGAATCATGAAAGGCATGATCAAACCAGAGGAGCGTTTCCAGATCAGCAGGGACACATGCACCTGGGGACACAAATGGAAATTGGGCTTCAAGGCATTCAAAACGGAAAACAGGAGACACTTCTTCATACAGAGAGTTGTCACAATCTGGAACAAACTCCCCAGCGATGTGGTTGAAGCTGAAAATTTGGGAACATTTAAAAACAGACTAGATAGTATCCTTGGATCACTTAGTTATTAATGGACACCAAATGAGCATGATGGGTCGAATGGAAATCGTTTGCAAATGTTCTAATGTTCTTATGTTCATAAAACATAGAAATATAGTAAACCCTGAGAAAATTACATAAATCCAATCATGATAAATAGTCTTTGTCACCCCACGTGACACGATCGCTATGTAAGGTTTAATAATTTTGCTGACTTTGATAGTCCTCTCAGTGCTTATCCTTTCTGGATTATGTATGGCAAAAGAAATATACATGTGGATTGAAAAAAAGACGGAAAAACTTTGATAGAATTCAGTACACAGTACATTTAATTTTTCCTACAATTTGCAAAGGTTTTCAGGGTAATGCTTTAGATTGCATAGCCCAGTTTAATATTAAATATATATTCAATAGAAAATCTATTAACATTCAATTACTTAATAACTGAAGTTCAAATGTTAATATAATATCTTTCTATACCAAAAACTTTGTAAATGTGGAGAAAACAATGGCTACACCAATTTAGTGGAGATAAAGTAGTCAATGTTTGACACAATTGTTTCTTGTGACTTGGCTTATGGGTTTGAAATCTCCATTTTACATGGCTGAGCGATTTTGTAACGTGTTTTTTCATGCTGACAACATTCCTGGTATAGATAGCTTTTACATTAATATTCTATTGATATATATTTGGAAATTAGTTGACTGATAATAGATTATCAATTGAATATCCATTTTATATTAAATTGGGCCATGTGATCTAAATCGTTACTGGTTTATCGGTAATGCATTAGATTATGTGGCCCAATTTAAGATTAAATATTTAGTAATTTGTTTGCTGGTTTGCATTAGGTACTTTAGAATGAAAATTCCTCTGTGACACATAAACCACTATCTAGTGTTGGAATTTGATTGGCTAGTGTTGAGTGATTGGTGTTAGTTGTCAACATTTTGAAAAAGAGCATGAAAACAATCAGATTAAAACTGAATTCTGAGTGATTTCAATTCTGGAACATGAATTACAGTTTTTATGATTGAAGGAAAACATGTTCAATATCCAAGAAACCTGAGATTTAGATTTTTATAACCCTATGATTTTTCAACCGTAAGATTGAAAGGATTTCAGTGGTATCCCTGGTAAAATACTAGAATACATTGAAAGTAGCCTTGTGTGTTGTAACAATGCCTGTACATAGATGAAAATCCCCCCAAACCTGATTACATGGTACTAAAAAATAAGGTAATGAAAAAAGCTATATAGAAAATAATCCAGAAAAATGTTGTGAATTTCTTTTTAAATATACTTTCAAATATGATTAAAAGTACCCAATGAAATGTATCATTCTCTCCTCAGCACAGTGGAAGGCTCTGTGGAATGTGTGTTTGTGCTTTTAGTTCTAGGACAAACCCACAGTGGCTTAATGGACATCAGATCTGGATTATGAGATCCTGTGACCGGTTATGCCGTGAAAAGTGACCGACTAGACATAGACATGACAAATATTTGCAGAACATTGTTGTACTGGTTGAGTTATAAATATAATTAAAAAGAGAACAGTACAGCACAGCTCAAAATCTGAACATGTACAATTGTGAATCCAGAATTCAAACCACTTGTTGCATCCTCTGTATGAAGATCTAATACTCCATGATGATGATATTATTTTATACAATAGTATTTAGCTTTATTGAAAAAAACACAGACGAAGTAAGAAATTTCAGAGTAAATTAAATTAGTGAGCAAATGTCAAGGATAGGGAAAATAAATTGTTCCAAGATATACAAATAATATGTTTTACAATTCAGATGTAGCTAATATGTGATGTCCCTCACTTCAGAATATTTACATTTCTGCTAAACACCCTCATAACTCTCCTGCGAATCTGACTCAGTTTCAAGCCGTACATGAGGGGATTTAAAAGAGGATGGATGACTAGAAATTCCACTGCCATGAAATTGAGAAGAGCCTGTGGGATGTTCCTTGAACCATATCGACTGTACAATACATCAAAAAGTATGGTAATGGTAAAACTGATTAATGATATCAAATGGGGCAAACAGGTCTGCAAAAATGTACTCCTTTCTTTGCTAGACTTTAAACATTCTCTAATAATCTGGATATAAGATAATACTATATAAATGGCTTGCATGAGATGATACATTAATGCAGTATAACCATATAAATTGTTAATAGTTGTGTCTACACAAGACAACTTTACAACTAACCAATTATCACAGTACAGTTTGTTAATGTCAGATCCACACAGAGGCAATCTGATAGTTAACAATATCACAATTACTGATTCACAGAAAGGAAGAATCCAAGAAATAAACAGAAACTTTCTGATAGTTCGAGCTGTCATAATAGAATGGTACTGTAAAGGTTTACGTATTGCCACATACCTGTCATAAGCCATCATCGTGAAAATGGTGAATTCACACAGAACAGAAGTGTAGATCACATATGCTTGAATCAAACATCCAGTGTATGAGATCACATGAGAGTCAGAGAGGAAGTCAGACAGGAGTTTAGGATACAGACCAGCAGTTCCATACAGTCCATTGACACACAGGTTACAGAGGAAGATGTACATAGGCTCATGGAGGGTTTTCTCAATGATGATTGTAATGATCAGTGTCATACTGAATAGACATATCAAAAGATAAGCCAAAAGAGTAAAAGCAAAAAATATGTATTTATGAGATGCCGTCTCGTTTAATCCATGGAGTGTGAAGACTGCAACGCTGGAGGAGTTTTGCATTGCAGTAAGGGATGTTTCAGGAATATACAAACAACCCTGTACCTAAAGAAGCAAAGAGTACCAATAAGTCCCTTCATATATAAATAGAAGATCAATTAAGTGGAAATATAATAAGAATAATAGTGTGATAATATAACAAGCACAGCAATGAACCATAATGTTTGAGCTGTAGGTTTTATATATTTTCTTCATTAATGACACAAATTATGAAAATACTCACAGACGTTAATCTGTGAAAGGGTTGCTGCAGAGAGAGAATGATTCCCTGTTCCTTAGTCTGCACTTCAGTGTTAAGCTTTATATATGGAGGGAGGCTTCTGAGATTTACAGACCTTTGAGCCTGTGGTTCTGTAATACTGGGTTAATTAGCCAGAGTTAGAAGAAATTACAAATAGGATTATTAAAACAAGCTGGGTTTTTATTTACCAGAAAATGTTTGTATGTAGGTACAGAAGTTTCAGTTTTGTGTAAGATAAGATATGCCTTTTGAGTATTTCAAATGATCAAAAAATGCAGTGTAAATGTATAGTATAGAAAAGCAACTTGTAGCTAATTAATATACAGTGGTTAGTCCTGGAGCACCTCATAACATTGACCCACATGCTGATCACAATTAAAGAAGACACAGTTTGATAGATGGTTTACATCAGGTACTGTAGAATGAAGAATCCTCTGTGACACAAAAGCCACTATCTAGTGCAGGAATTCTAACATGATTGGCGTTTGGGTCAATGTCTAGAAAAATATAATCAAACCAATGAAATAATCAGAATCTTGCAGAATGATTTAAATTGTGGAATGTGGAATATATAATAGAATAGAATAGATAAAACTTGTTCAATTTTCATAAGAATAGGTTTGCGAATGCAACCCAGGCTATCTTTCAAGTCGGAAGCACTGCCCAAGGGGGAAGGGTTTCTACGTACTTCCGTAGGAACACGATCGAAAACATCACTCTATCTAAGCTGCAATTGGCTCCAGTGCACATCGCTGCCATGATTGAGCACATGAACAGGGAAGAGTGGTTTAGCGACAACCATGGGCCCCCTCCCCCTCTTTAGGGACAGAGGTCCAGCTCCACAGACAGAGAGTGAGATGTGGCCATCTTTGTGCTGAATAGTAGGATGGACCACATATGCGCCCTCCTTTCTATGCAGGCAGCACAGACAGCAGCCCAGGCCCTGACCCCCCCATATCTCGAGTCTCCACCACTGGCCCATGTGCCGCTGGACTCTGAGTTTTGGGCATTGATCCAGAGGGCCGTGGCCTGCTCACAGATCTCCCGGTCCTCTGACCCCACCCCCCGACGCCCCAGGTTCGAGAAGGAGCACCGGCCGCAGCAGCCCACGCAGTCCCTCACACTGCTACCTGACCTCCTGGATGACCTGAGAGCCACCTGGGACCATCCGGCAATGCCCCCCACGCAGGCTCCCTGCGTTTGTCACCTTGCTCACTCAAAACAGAATGCCATAGATATTAATGTAAATGGAGAGCATAAAAATTAGAGGTCTCCCATATGTCATGGAATGACAGTATAATAAGATATAAGAAGGCCCTATCCTCTGCTAGGTCTGCCTACTACTCTAATTTATTTCCTCTCCGTGTCTATAAGATCTCGACTAGCAATTCTTCACCATTATGAATTAAAATACACTCGTCAGCCAACAATATTTAAAACAGACCTACAAACAGAAGGGAGTATTACAAAGTAAAAGAGAACCTCTGATTAGAACAAAAGAACACAAGCAAGTTAACAAATGAGAGGAGGCCATTCGAACTATGGTGCTTGTTTGGTGTCCATTAATAACTAATGCTGGGGTCACACAAGATTTTAAGCCCGATTTGAGCCCGATTTGGCCCTCACGGCACTGATCGTCATGACAAGAAGCCTGGTCGGGGTGCGTCCCCACCACTGATGGTTGTGTAGTGTGAGACCGGCTGCGATGCAATCGCTTGCCATCCAATTAATTAGATCGTAAGCTAGTCGGAACCCCGACATGATTTTATTAAACATGTTCAATATTTACAATTCAATCGGCACGGATCGTGGAGGGTGATGTAATCAGCAGTGAATGAGAGCTGAGCTGACTGAAGAAAAAAAAAGAAACAGGACGAATAAACATGACAGGAGAATAACATTTTCCGAAGTATATATTAAAATACTTCAACTACCAATGGTTGTTTCGGGGCAGGTTATTTTAAAATACTATAATACAGGGAAAATAATATTTTCAAATATAAATACCAATTAGTATCTGTAATTGACCCAGGTCTGTGCAAAATCGATCCCTATGTGATGGTCATATTGTGGGATGGATATAGCCTGTGTGTTGCTCACCTCCAGCTCTAAACACAGGCTATTGCTCTTGCCTCCCCAGCCATGTCTTCACACACATCCTGTTGTTGTTTTTTTCTGCTTTTTGTGATTGTCCGCACAGACTAACACAAACAGCAACAGCGGCTCGTTGGTGCGTTCATTCCGCAGTATTGCACAGATCTGCAAGAATGCATTGATCCCATTGGTGGAGCAGCGCAGATCTGCGCTACACAAACGTGACCTGTAAATGTCCACGTCCGTGTTTGTTTACCTTTTCTCTGGATGGATCACGTGTGTTTCTGCGAGATGTGGGGAGTTTAGAGGCTGTGTCGGAGATTTCCACGACAAAGGATTTCAGATCAGTCGATAAGAGTGTGTTCCCCTGTACTTAAGCGATCATGTAGTGTGCACTCCTTCACGATGCAAAAGACATAAATTCGGTGCAAAATAGTCGTTAAGTGTGATCTGCCCACTGTTCACAAAATTGAGTCGGATTGTAGAAATCATGTAGTTTGACCCCAGCATTAGTGATCCAAGGATACTATCCAGTCTATTTTTAAATGTTCCCAAATTTTCAGCTTCAACCACATTGCTGGGGAGTTCCAGATTGTGATTACTCTCTGTGTGAAGAAGTTTCTCCTGTTTTCTGTCTTGAATGCCTTGCAGCCCAATTTCCATTTGTGTCCCCGGGCCTGTGTATCCCTTCTGATCTGGAAAAACTCCTCTGGTTTGATGTGGTCGATGCCTTTCATGATTTTGAAGACTTGAATCAAGTCCCTACGTAGTCTCCTCTGTTCCATGTTGAAAAGATTCATTTGATTATTTGAAAGCTGGTTTGCATTAGATACTCTAGATTGAAGAATCTTCTGAGACACAAACGCCTCTAACTAGTGTTAGAATTCTAACATGTGATTAGCGTTTCAGTCAAGGTTTAGAAAAAGAGCATCGAAACAAGCAGAATAAGACCCCATTCTGCAGAGTGATTTTAAGTGTGGAAAGTGGAATAGAGTTATCCATTGAGTCAGAAAACCACCCAGATGGGGAGGGACTATGCAGTTACCCATGGGAACTCTGTAAATGTATGTGTATCAAAGCTGCCTACTGAACCATGGGAGTGTGACATCCCAGCAGACCCCCTCTTGCGCCTGTTATAAATAGTGAGACACACACCCCTATACTTCCTCTTTTGCCAGAGCTAGACTTCCACGTGAGAACTCAGCTCTGTGGGGTTTCTATTTCTCGGATAACTGGGGTTGCAATCCCAACCTATCATTTTAATGATTGAAAGATAAAACTGGATTAATAATAAATACCTGAGATTTCGAAGTTTATAATCCTTTAGGTTTGATAACATGTCAGAGGTGTCCCTGGTGAAATAACAAGCATCCCATTGAAATAAGCCCTATTCTTCTATTATGTGTATTTACAATGCCTGAACATTAATAAACAACCCCCAAACCATGATTATTTATCTTCTAGTAATGTGTCTTGGGTGATACTGTAATACTTTTTTGTCTGTAATGTGATTAATATTATTTTTAAGTGAACTATTGTGTAAATTAAATTAAATCAAAATGGATGAGATTAAACACACAGCTGAATTGTATTGATGTTGACAAGAGAGTGATTCAGTACATTATTGTGCTGGTTGAGATTTGAATATAATGTATACAGGCTAAAATCCAGTGTTCAAATCCTTGTCGCAGCCTATGTATTTAAGATCTATTACCCCATTATCTGATTCAAGAAGCAATTAACTTTAATTAAAACCAATGTTGGTGATGAATGTTTTAATCAATAGTTTAAACTATGTTTTTATCATTACTGTATATTAATATAACATACACTTAGTTATAAAAGCAAATTAAATCAGTTAAGAAAATTCAAGAAAAAAGGGAAGAAAAATATCCAAGATATATATATATATATACATATATATTATGTTTTCCAAATTTAACGTTTTGCTGATTTTGCTGTCCCTCACTTCAGAAAATGTACTTTTCTACTGAACACCAACATAACTCTCCTGCGAATCTGACTCAGTTTCAAGCCATATATGAAGGGATTTAAAAGAGGAGGGATGACTAGAAATTCCACTGCCAGGAAGTTGCGAAGACCCTGTGGCATGTTCCTTGAGCCATAGCGACTGTACAATATATCAAAAAGTATGGTAATAGTAAAGCTGATTAATGATGTCAAATGGGGAAAACAGGTCTGCATGAATTTACTCATCTCTTCACTAGATTTAACACAAGCTCTAACAATGTGGAAGTATGAATATACAATAAAAAGGGCTTGACAAATGTGTATAAGTAATAAAATGTAACCATAGATATTGTTAACAGTTGTATCTACACAAGACAGCTTTACAATTGACCAGTTATCACAGTACAACTTATCAATGTGGGATCCACATAGAGGCAGTCTGATAGTTAACAATATCGCAGTTGTTGTTTCACAGAAAGGAAGAATCCAAGAAATCAACAGAAACTTGCTGACAGTTCGAGCTGTGATAATAGAATGGTACTGTAAAGGTTTACATATTGCCACATACCTGTCATAAGCCATCACTGTTAAAATTGTGAATTCAGACAGAACAGACGTGTAGATCACATATGCTTGAGTCAAGCATTCAGCGTATGAGATCACATGTGAGTCAGAGAGGAAGTCAGACAGGAGTTTAGGATACAGACCAACAGTTCCATACAGTCCATTGATACACAGGTTACAGAGGAAGATGTACATGGGCTCATGGAGGGTTTTCTCAATGAAGATTGTAATGATCAGTGTCAAATTGAAAAGACATATGAAAAGGTAAACCAGAAGAGTAAATGCAAAAAAGGTGTATTCATGAGATGCTGTTTCATTTAATCCATGGAGTGTGAAGACTGTAACACTGGACGAGTTCTGCATTGTAGTTAGAGATGTTTCAGGAATATACAAATAAACCTTTACCTAAATAAGCAATGAGAAACAATAAGTCCCTTCATACATAAGTAGAAGATCAATTAAGTGAAAATATAATAACAATAATATGGTTAAAATATAAGAAGCACTGCAATGAACCATAATGTTTCAGTTAATTCTGGTCTTCTGTTGTTTCTATAGACTCTATATCTTCTTTACTAAGACAAAGTATGAAAATACTCACAGATGTTAATCTGAAAAAGGATTGCTGCAGAGTCCCTGTTTCTTAGTCTGCACTTCAGTGTTAAGCTTCATATATGGAGCTCCTTCAGGAGGGAGGCTACTGAGATTTGCAGCCTGAAAACAGGCCTTTGAGACTGGCTCTATAATACTGGGTTAATTAGCCCAGTTAATTAGCCCTAAATAGGTAGAAAATATTACAAATAAGTGTTGCATTGGTACAGTACCAGTCCTAATTAAGGAATATACCAGAGTTGTACTGTGGTATATTGCAATATGTGTCAATAGACATTCAAAAGGAATTAAAGGAATGGATAGGATGCTACCTAAGGAAGTAGGACAATTTCAGTTGAGTTCAGAGTTACATCAATAAAATACCAGTTTACTTTATGCCCATCTGCCTAGCTTTTATTTACAAACATATAACATATTGGCGACAAGGATGGTTCTGTTTGCACTTTCGCTGCCTCCTGCATTCCCCCAAAACCCTGGGTGTGCCAACAATATTGTTTAATTCTTGGATTTGCCTGTTTGATCATTACATTCTTGCTCTTACTGATACAGACATTTCTGATACAAGTTCTGTTAATCCACTGCTTTGTAGCTGAAACTCAGTGAATCTTCTACATGTTTACAGTTGATGGCAATACTTTTTCAGCTGCTCTGAATGCTTAATTCAATGAACTGAGGACTGATGTTGCTTCATTGAAGACTCACAGTGCTGAGATAGCTCAAATTAGAGAAACAATGCATTAGCCCATTTTTGTGCCAAAGCCATGCCCTGCACCTGTCACAAGAGTATCTGATAGAGAACCTGCACTTCACCACATTCTTACTACACCCTGTGAGTACTGGCCAAGCCACAGCCCCAGCCAAGCCAGAGAGCCTGTGCAGTTCCAACCCCAACACGCCCAACCCCAACATGCTTGGGCAGTTTCACCCAGCTACTCCTCGAGCTTCAACTAGGAGATGCTTTAACTGTCAGCAAAGATTAATAGAGGACCATTGCACACATTGCTATAGGTGTGGCAGTAGTGAGCATTTCCAAGCAGGCTGTCATAGCATAGGGATATAACCATCCAACGAGCGTGCTTTAAACTCACAGTGGTTTCCGCCGTGTGACAGGGAGTAATCAGAGCTGTTTATCAGTCCCAAAAATGTGCCAACTGTGGAATTTTGAATGGAAGCAAAAGACTGAAACAGTGCTCTGCATACAAAATAACTCTGTACTGCTCTAAAACATGTCAGACATGTCACTGGGCTGACCACAAAAGAGAATGTGCTCATTTGCCAAAACCAAATAAACAATATTCATGTATGAAAGCTAGTGCTCACAAGTAAACTTGCACTCCACTGTCACGTCATTAGTGGGAAGGCAATGTCTTGTTGAATGTTATTTGCAGGGCAAGAGGGTTCAAGCTCTATGGGATACTGGCTCTCAAGTGTGCATCATTGATGAACTGTGGAAAAATGAGTATTTACCTGATGTGATGTTGAGAAATTGATAGGGAGAAATTTTACTCCCTCGATAAACAGGCATACCCAGGACCCGATTTAACTGAAATAATACCAAAATAGTTTATTCAGCTACAACTAAGAGCTCCGGAGATGAAAATGTTTTTCTAAAAATCAGCTACACAGAACTACTGCACCTGGCTTCTCCGGAGCAATACACAAAGCTTAAATTCATACATGGATTATACAATCTTGCTGCAACAATGGTGCAAATATAATATATTTGGCATTCAGACAGGGCACTGTCCCACATCAGACCCCCCTTTGGCCCTGCCACACGTTGCTGGACAGGGACACCAGGTCAGAGAAACACTGCTTTGTCAAAGGAAACAAAGAGAAAGATTACAATCCCCATCCCTGTGTTATATTCTTCTTCCCTCTTCTTTTCCTTTGGGGATTGACAGCGAGCAGCACTGTGTGTTCTGCTCCTCTGCCCGCTAACTTTCCCTAGGGTGTATGTAGTGTATAAAATTGTACCTATGTGTGTGCAATTATGTGAATAATTACGGCGGAGTTTTATCGGCTATAAAAGAAAACTACACTATTTGAGCATATTGGCGTTTAAGGGGCAGTTCCCTGGTAGTAGCAGAAGTATAGCTGAGCTCTGAATATGGAGTAAATTTGTTATCGTGAGTAAGCAAACAGAAAATAACAACATAGACACAGGGTTATCATTAAGACCACTACTGATGCGGCAGCCGCTAACATACGGCAAATATTCCACCAAGTAATATATGTTCGATTCCCCTCAGCACTTAATGATGAAGACAAGGCCATGACCACACTATTTCCCAATTTTACCTGGTACCTTCCATGGACCACCACCAGTGATACCACCCTCCACACATCCTGTAGAGTGACACTGAGCAACCGGCGGGCTATAGCAACAGGAGTACCGTCTTCAATGAGATGCCCGTGCCACCAAGGCAGAGCAATCATGCCAGTAAACACCCTGCCTGGTAGATGAAAATCCCCAAAAGCAAATGAGTCCGAGATCTGTAGACACATAGCAGGTTGAGGGGGGCATGTCAAAGGCCCATACTGATAGGATAGCAGGGGAGTAATAAAGCACCACTGAATAACTGAAACTTGTACAGCAGTCTGAGAAACAGACAGAGGGGTAACTGTGATCACGGCTGCTGAAGTATTACTAAAATGCCAAAGGGTAGAACAGGATCAAATTATAAAAGAGACTGTTTCTGTGCAGCAGTCAGCAGTGGTCATAAGCAACCCTGCAAAAGATGGAGACATGTATCCAGAGGTCCCCAGGTGATATACAGTGCCGTTAGAAGGGTTACCTATAGATCTAAAGTGAAAAGAGTTAGAGAAGGTCTGGGAAGCTATAACTGCAGGATAGACTAAAAGGTAACGAAAAGAAGATGTAGAGGAAATCTGAGGTATAGCTACAATCAGTAGAGTAGAAACATTTGCCAAAAATGCAAGAGTGGTGTCTGCTGTAGTATAAGAAGGTGGCAGTCCCACTCTCACATCTAGCATATAATCCTTTAACATATCTAAAAGGTCTCTCGCTAAAACATCACAAGCTCGACCTTTAGACTGAAATAGTAATGTTTGTGATTACATAAATCATGGCTTCTGAATATTGTATAAATGAATTCCCTGTCATTTACACTGCAGTAAGAGTGTGTGTAAGGCTCCTCAAGTTGTGTCCCAGCCCTTGTGCGGTCTTGGATCTAATCCACTGGACATATTGCCGATCTATATCTGCATTAACAGAGTTCATCATTGACTTGGTACTACCAAACAATCCGCCAATATCGCCAATAATTCTTCCTACTACCTGATGTATGTGTTTGGATATGTGATGCGTGAGTGTTATAAGCTTTTACTTGTGTTCTGATTTGCCTTTGAAGCCATTTTGCCGAAGCTAGATGATCTTTACAAATGTTTAAGAGAGGTGCTTCTACAGTTGAAAGGTCATACTCCACCTGCACAGTTAAGAATGACAACGCCATATAAAAGAGTTTTATTAGGGCCTATTCGGATGATGCCATCCACAGGTGGGTCATATAAGTGGTGACATGTAATTGGAGGCTCATATCCACATGTAAACAAATTAAAACAGCTAAATCTGTACACCCATGGTGGGTTGTAGGGTTTTACACAATACTCCTGACAATATTGTCCTGACATGCCATTTTCCCATAAGATTGGTGGCAGGTGGGTCCAGCCTGCTGTGACATTAACTATCTGTCCAAAATCAAGGAGGGTGGAGTTAAGATAAGAAAAAGTTGCACACACACATACACAACTACCTAATCCTGTATCCTCATCATATACATTCCGAATATCAACTGTTCCATCTGAAGCTGTAATGTGAGAAATATTGGTTGAAGATAAGGGTTTGAATAATGCCCCCAAAGGGTCTGTACCAAGAGGAACGGGGATCTGAGACCAGGTCATGTCATAGTAAATGATAAGAGACTGAGGACAGTACCTCCAGCTGCATGACATTTTCTCTAAGGAGGTATCATTTTTATTTCCAGCAGGGTCACATTTAGGTAACCATAGTCCTATACCGACCTGGGGAATAAACACAGTCTGAGCTGAAGTATCGCCTATTACAACTGAGCCTTATTACTAAAGGTGGATAGCCACATATTCGGTTTCTTTAACCGTTCCCCTTTTCCCCTTGGGGCAACCTAACATACTGACTGAAGACTCTGTATAGGAAGTTGAAAAAAGTGTTTTTGTGATTATTATATAATGTTTTATATTAATACTAGCATTAGAAGTAGTTTTGTAAACAGACTGAGCAGATTCGATTTAGCAGGACAAGTAAAGGGTCAACAAGGTCGATTTGTTAGAAACTCAATCTTTTCATCAATGAAAGATTACACAGTGCCGAAATAGCCTACAGCTGTCTGCTGAGAATTTGTTTATGACGTTTCTCCAGATAGGCAGGAATTGTTTCTGTTAAAGAACGATTGACACTAGGTAAATGACGACCGTGGGATCACATCTTCCTAGTGCACATCAGAGACGGACATCTGCTTTGGATCCATCACCTCTTCACGGGAGGACAGATCGTAAAACGGACCCGGACTTGTATCTTCTGATTGGATGAACGGCCATAAGATGTTACGTCATTTTTCCTATAAAGTTGTACTCATGTTTGTAAACATTAAGTCTCACTGAAGGAATTATTTCTGACGTGGAGCTTCTGAGTCGGCTCGATTAAAGTTCTATTTGCTTTATCTCCACAACTTCTCCACTTATTTCCCACACGGTTCTACAACTTGGTGTCACGAACGAGAATCTGAACTTGCCTCCACTCCCGGGACCAAAGCAAGGGTGAGTACCTTTAAAAATTACCAGCCTATATATTTAGATTTGATCTCGGGATTGTGTTTGGCTATCAGATTGTAATTTATAGAGAACCTGTGGAGAGGTGGAGGTAAAACAAATAGAAAGGTTGACTGTACAGCGGAGGTTCACAGTAGGGTGAACTCCAGGTAAGACAGATCTGCGGGGAGAGATACCAAAGGAACCGAAAGGTACGACGAAGCAAGGATATCCTTGTATGCCAGGGCCAGAGTTAGTGGCAGTCAGTAACCAGACGGAACCGGAGGTACTGTAAAGTCCAACGATATAGCCCCATCGTTGGCAAAGATAGGGTTGGCATTATGGCATTACAAGACGTGTCTATATGTGAATACCTACAAGAGATGTTTAAGAAACTTCAACTTAAGATGGAAAAGGCAGGATGGGATCCTAACTGGGTTCCCAAACAGCATAGAGAATGGTGGAATAAGGAAAAGAGAGAGAAAACCAATAAAGCTTCCGTAATTCTTTGTCAATATAGTGCGAAATTAGAGAAGAAACTAATCGCAATGGATGAGGAAAATACAGCAACAATAAAATAATTAAAAGAGAAAGTCGCTAAGATGCAAATAGAGATAATGAGAAAAGAATTAGAAATGAGGAAGAGAAAAATAAAGAACGAACTAATAATGTAGGGAAACGATGCACAAGCACCCTGGGGGCACATATAGAAGGCGATTAACCCGACTGGGACGATTTAGACCGAAAGCCTGGGAACATGAATGCAAAAAATATGGGGGATGTGGATTTGTTGCTTCTGCCCCTCCACCATATAAACATTCAGACAACCCCACTGATAAAGAACAGAGTCTAAACTTTACCCAGATTTGAGTTCATTCAAGTCAGAGAAAGTAAAATTAGCACCTATAGACACGCGCACTAGACAACACCGCGATGCTGACGGACAATTTTATGCATTAACAACGTCGGTGCATCGCCCCTTCACACCCGGAGAGAAACACACAATTTAAAACTTAAACCCAATCATGGGAATCTGGATTTCTGGGAAAAATTTAATGAGATGTTAGATATATAATAATAATAATTAAAACTAAATGTCCAAGGCCAATCTGGGACGGGTTAACCGCCGCCCAGCAGGATGGTACCTGGGTAACAGCTGGAAATGATAATAATAATCTAAGGATCACTAACTTCCAGCTCTCGGAGCAGAACAGGGAAATTGGGGTATAGTCTGTGGCCTCGTACAGAAGCCAGGAGAGACTTGCTACGATTATGCGGAACGAAAGTACACTACTTTTAGAGAACACTCCGGAATGCCGGACACCGAACATGATAATGCGATCTTTTTAAAATTACTACAAGAAGGGTTTAGTAAAGCACACCAAGACCTCCTCAATATGGGTGTGCCTGTAGGAAATACATATCAGCAGATTGTACAATGGGCTTCAGAGGTAGAAAACAAGCAGTCAAAAGCTAAAATAAATGCTGTGGCAGCTATATCTGCCATAACACAAAACGGAGGTAAATGTTACAATTGCGGAAAAATAGGACATGTCGCTAAAGACTGTCGGTCTAAATCAACCTGCCCTAAGTGCACTTTCTGTGGGAGGACAGGGCACACGGGAGACAATTGCTGGAAGGCAGGCGCTCCAGGCGAACACGAAGCACCCTGGAATCAGACCAAGATAAACCCCGGTCAGCCGAGTGGAAACGCAGAGCTTCTGCAGATCATCCGAGATCTGACAGAGAAACTAAATAGGAAATAGGTCGCCTCGGCCCCCGAGGTCGGTACAGTGGAAGATCCCCGCCTCCACATAACCGCACTGTTAGGGGGTCGGCAGTGTTCAATGTTGATGGATACAGGCGCCTCTGTCTCGATAACCGATCTCCCCCTCCCACTGACTAAACGCAGACTACAGATCTCAGGTGTAGGCGGCGCATGTATCACAGCCACACTCAGCACACCTCAACTTCTAGAAATAGGCGCTCTCCTAATTCCAGTGTCTTTTTGCGTTTTTAAAAACCCAGAGGGGACAATATTAGGCATAGATATCCTTAGAGAAGCTGGCGCACTAGTGGATGCTAATAATAATCGCATAATATTGACCAATACACACGGGAATAAAAAGGATACACAAAGATACGCAACAAATTGTGCTAGTATCTCACTCACACCGTCAACACCTCATATATGGCCAGACACACCACTTGGACACGTATGTCAGGCATTTCCTGATGTTTGGGCAACACATAAACAAGATTGTGGTCTGGCACAAATTGAACCTATAGTTATCCCAGGTCCAGTACACAAAGCACATAAACAGTATCCTATTAAACCAGAAGCTTTTACGGCAGTTTAGACAATTATTCAAACATTGCAAAATGAAGGAATAATACGCGAAACGCATTCAACCACTAATTCTCCAATCTGGCCAGTGGCAAAACCAGACGGCTCATGGTGACTTACAATTGATTACACACAATTGAATAAAGTTACACCCCGATTACACCCAATTGTAGCCAATCCCAACACTATATTAAACGATTTGAAACCCGAACACTCTATTTTTACGGTCCTGGATATTAGCAATGGATTTTGGAGCCTGCCACTCCACTCTGATTCCCAAAATAAATGTGCGTTTACTGTATGCGACAAACAGTACACATGGACTAGAGTGCCACAGGGATTTCACAACAGCCCGATACTCTTTCACCAGGCAATGGCCAAGACTTTAGAAGGAATGGATCTGACACCCTGGGATAGTTTAATCATCCAGTACGTGGATAATCTTTTGATTGCGTCTCCTGATGAGACCGCACACTTAGGCGCATTAATTACAGTCCTCGGTGTCTTACAAAAGGCAGGATTTAAAGCAAACCCTAAGAAAGCACAAATAGGCCTAACTAAGGTTGAATATCTCGGACACAACATCTATGACGCATAATAGGCAAGAAGCCATTCTAAATATGCCAAAACCACATAATGTTAGGGCTGTGCGTAAAATTATGGGGCTCCTTAATTATTGCAGCACTTTCATCCCTAATTTCACACAAGCCACAGGTCTGATACAGGCGTTAATCAAAGGAAGCCCGGCTCCCTTGGACCCCATAGACTGGGGACATGAACAGGAAATAGCCTATCATGTAATAAAACAGGCTCTCAGCAATGCCCCCGCCCTCGGGTTACCAGATCATACTAAACCATTTCACCTCTACTGTTCCCAAGATGAGATCTATTATACAGCAGTTCTGACACAGGAACATGGGGATAATGTCCCGTCGCCTATTACTCCACAAAGCAACCTACGGTAGCAGCAGGCATGCATCGCTGTATGGCAGCAGTAGACTACGCCTCTTGGGCAGTGCAGGCATGCGAGCCGATTGTAATGAACACACAGTTGATTCTGCATACAGGACACACGTTAGTTGAATTATTACACACCGGCAAATTGCGTTCAGTCTCCGATAGTAGACGAGCTAGATGGGAAGCCGTTTTGCTCCCCAGAGATAAATCCATACAAATAATAAAAGACACACGAGTAAACCCAGCAGATGGGATGTTAGGGGAGGGAGAAGAGCATACATGCTCTGAGCTGGTGCTCCAGGAGGACCACAGTCGCTTCCTAGAAAACCCCCTCACAGACCCTGACTTGGAACTATATGTTGATGGATCCAGGAAAATAATAGATGGAATCCTCCACACTGGGTGGGCGGTGGTATTGGATGACAGCACCGTTGTAAAATCTGGATCCCTGCCAGGACACTGTTCAGCCCAAGTGGCAGAACTCGTGGTGTTGACTGAGTCATTAAAAATAGCGAAAGACATTAAAGTTAATATTTTCACTGACAGTCACTATGCATTTGGAGTAGTACACGACTATATGGCAACCTGGGAACGTAGAGGGTTTATAACAACAGCAGGAGAAGTAATCAAAAATTATGAGTATGTTATAGCCCTAGCTGAGGCGGCACACCTTTCAGAAAAGGTAGCAGTAGTTAAAGTGAAAGCTCATCAGAGTCTTTCTGATGATGGATGCCCGCGCACCTGTGGGAATAACTTTGCAGACCTAGCTGCGAAAAAGGCAGCAGAGACAGGCAGTCATGTGACGTTAGCAGGATTCCCCTGCTCTAGTAAACTTGCGAGTATCCTAGAACCAGAAACTACTGACCTCGCACAGCTACAGAAAGACTGTGAGGAGAATGAAGTACAAGAGTGGGTTAAGGGAGGTGCAGTACACTCAGACGGTTTGTGGCGAAGTCCTAACTTACAATGTGTATTAGCACCCCAGTGTATTAGGTCAACGCTTTTGGACCAGTACCATGGGCCAGCTCATACGGGTCGCAAGGCCATGTTAACTCAATTGCGTGAACACTGGTGGTGGCCTGGCATAGGCAGGGACACTGCGAAGTGGTGTCAACAGTGTATTCCTTGCGCACAAGTAAACCCAGGTAAACCGATCAAAGTCACTAAATCACACAAGCCCCAGCCTCAAGGTCCGTGGGAAAATATTCAAATTGACTTTACAGGACCCCTGACAAAATGTCATGGGAAATCCTATTGCTTGGTAATAATTGACCATTTCACAAAATGGGTTGAGGCTTTCCCCTGCAGGGACTGCTCTGCCACCACTGCAGCACGAGTCCTAGCAACTGAGGTTATTCCTCGATGGGGTGTGCCCCATCAAATGGACTCAGATCAAGGGACTCATTTCACCGGTAAGGTAATGAAGAAAGCATGTTTACTGCTAGGGGTAAAACAACGATTTCATATACCTTATCACCCTCAGAGTTCAGGCTTAGTGGAGCGCACTAACCGGACACTGAAGGAAAGTTTGGCAAAAGCCCTGTTAACTACAAGCAAGGGATGGACAGTAGCACTCCCCGCTGTGCTGTATAAACTTAGAGCGTCACCTAATCGGTGTACTCAGCTTTCTCCATATGAGTTAATGACAGGGAGAGGTATGCAACTCCCTGCTGGCCTCTGGGGTCCCATTGATCCCAGTGGTCCATTCAAAGACTATCTTAAACAGTATGTGGCACAGCTATGTACACACTTAAAAAAACTTAGATCACAAGCACGTGATCTCCAGTCCCTCAGAGACTTGGAACTCAAAGAGGAAATGCCAACAACACTTCCTGAGGTTGGTTCACAAGTAATGTGTAAAATAATCCCAAGCAGACCAGGGCTCAGGCCAAAATGGACAGGACCGCATAATGTCCTTCCTTCTACAGACACTTCAGACAGGACAGGAGGGGGGTACTACATGGGAACATTGGTCACAAGTTAAAAATTATAATCCAGGAGAACTGTGTACTAAACCTTTATCTTTTCTCATTCCTAGGAAAGCAACAGTTGCAGATTTCCTGAATTTTGAGAGACATTCACCTAACTGGTAAAGGCTTTGTCCCCCTACAGGTACTAAGAGATAATCCAGCATGAAGATGACTGTGTACACTACAGTATTTGGACTGATCTGCCTGTCCTTAGTTGAATCATGGACAGATAACAAATTGATCCAAATGACACGCACCTATGCAAATGCCCTTAACAAGACGAAATGTTGGGTTTGTTCCCACATTCCACACGACACTAAGAAAGGGGTTCCAATGATCCCCATTCCAATTCCAGTATTTTCTGATTATTCACAACTTAGAGTTGCCTCTAATGTACGGTATGCATATGATTATGCCTTAGGCATCACAGGAGAATGATACTTTAGACCGAAGATGGATCAGAATAGAAGAGATTTTAAAATGCCATATATTAACTTGGCTCACAGTAACAAAGGATCTGTGTGTGTTTCATACTATAACCAAACCATGCAATCCCAATTTATAGGTAATAGTACTTGTAATCACACTGTGGCTATCGATGGTCTTGACTTTAGGTATCAGACTTGTCGATTTTACGCTCCATGGAATGGGACTTATTGGATATGCGGCATGCGGGCATATTGGGAACTTCCTTGTAAGTTCACAGGTTCTTGTTATTTAGGATTTGTGGTGCCAGCTTTGCGCCACACTGAAGATAAATACCTTCCAGATATAGAACAATTTACTCACCCTAAACGTGAGATAGGGGAAGGAGACAGGTTTGCTTCCATACTATTTCCTATGTATGGAGTCGGAAGAGCAATAAAGGAAATCAGATTAGTAGCTGCTATATTAGAAACATTAAGTATTTCTACAACTGAAGTTCTCAGCAATTTAACAACTGAAATAGTGGCTATGCGAACTGTTGCCCTCCAGAACAGGCTAGCTCTAGATTTCTTGCTAGCAGCACAAGGAGGGACATGTGCCATTATAGGGCAGGAATGCTGTACTTACATACCAGATAACTCTGAACACATTGATAATCTTATAGAGCACATTAGGAAAGCAACTACAAAGATACACCAGTCCTCTGGAGGAAAAACCCTCTGGGGATGGCTTGCTGATACCTTTGGTAATCTGGGTATGATTGTGTTACAAGGATTGATATTGGTAGTTACTATTCTGCTATGTCTGAATGTTTCTTTTTTATGTCTTAAATACACTGTTCAAAGAGCATCTCAACAACTTTGTAAACCTCATAATGTATCTACTATGGTTACAGCTGCAATTAAAACACCCTCGTTGGCAGACTCTCTAAATTTCTACTAAACGACACCGTCCCTCACTCGGGAGGAGCAAAACTCACACACCCATTGACACAAATCTTATTCTATCCCCTTGGTTCTGGAGGCTCCATGTGACTGAGGACAAATGGATTTAGTATCAAAGGCAATAAATCTCATGACTCAAGGAAAACCAAAGGATGCATTGGAAAGATACTATTACAAAAGTCACTCTGCTCCATGAGACGCCTTCAGGACATTCTGTACATTCACATTTAGGGACACACACTTATCGTTCTCCCCGACAGCAGGGACACCCTTACACTCGCCGTACACACATATACACCCCACGGGGAAGGGTTGGGATGAAGGAGCTGAAAACGCAGCGTCAAATCTTCCTAACCCCTAAGGGGATTTGCTTGTAACTGATAAACATAACTTTCTGGCTTCTTTCCGCTTTGCTCTATTGCCAAACAGCAGGGAATGAAGACTCTGTATAGGAAGTTGAAGAAAGTGTTTTTGTGATTATTATATAATGTTTTATATTAATACTAGCATTAGAAGTAGTTTTGTATACAGACTGAGCAGATTCGATTTAGCAGGACAAGTAAAGGGTCAACAAGGTCGATTTGTTAGAAACTCCTGTCAGTAATGAAAGATTACACAGTGCCGAAATAGCCTACAGCTGTCTGCTGAGAATTTGTTTATGACGTTTCTCCAGATAGGCAGGAATTGTTTCTGTTAAAGAACGATTGACACTAGGTAAATGACGACCGTGGGATCACATCTTCCTAGTGCACATCAAAGACGGACATCTGCTTTGGATCCATCACCTCTTCACGGGAGGACAGATCGTAAAACGGACCCGGACTTGTATCTTCTGATTGGATGAACGGCCATAAGATGTTACGTCATTTTTCCTATAAAGTTGTACTCATGTTTGTAAACATTAAGTCTCACTGAAGGAATTATTTCTGACGTGGAGCTTCTGAGTCGGCTCGATTAAAGTTCTATTTGCTTTATCTCCACGACTTCTCCACTTATTTCCCACACGGTTCTACACTGACCTATCTTTAGACATGTTGACTGAGTAATATTAACTATTGGTGGATCCAAGACAAACACAGGACAAGACACAACATAAAACATACAGTTGGGCTCAAGGATTGGCTTATCCCCATTGTCTATATGAATTTGGTTTATAGTGCACTGCTGTATTGAAGTGTTCTCCTTGATCATCTCGTTGTGGGCCCAAAATCTGTAAAATAAGAAAAACACACTTGAACTTAGGTTAGTATTAGTACACAAAATTAACTTGAATCCCTTTTAATTAGCCAAATATGGCTTCACTTGGGTCCAATGCTTCCATCGCTCGCCAGCCTTATTCCGCACACACAGATGTGTCTGTTAACCTGACCTCAAATGGTCCCTCCCAACGGGGTTCTAGTCCTGGCCTGCGAGGCAGGCGCTTAACCATGACTTGACTGCCCACCTCAGGAAGTTGACCTTTAAGATCTGATTGTGCGTCATCCATTTTAGTGTTCACTTCTGCTTGTTCTGACCTCGCAGCTTTGGAAAGGTCTTTAAGACATTATCTAATGTCACCAGATAATGTCTCAATTGGTCTCGGAAAGGTCCTGACAATCCTGTGCCCCCTGGAGGGGCATTGGGTGGTAGTCTCATAGCTCTGCCAGTCATCAATTCATAGGGCGTCAAGTGTGTGGTTTTGTTCGGTGCCCTGATATTCCATAAAATGGCTGGGAGAACCTGAGCCCAGGTTTCCCCTGCAGTCTGTATGGCTTTGATCAATCCAGTTTTAATTGTTCTGTTCATGCACTCCACCATCCCAGAGCTCTGGGGATAATAGGGGATGTGGAATTTCTGCTTTCCCACAAAATGTGTGCCATTATCAGAGTCTATTTGGAGGGGTACACCCCATCGTGGGAACAATTCTTCTGCCAATATCTGTGCTGCTGTCTCAGCAGTACAGTTTCTGGTGGGGTATGCCTCTACCCATCGTGTGAACTGGTCAACAATGACAACAATATATTGATTGCCTTTGCTGGGAGGTAAAGGCTCTGTGAAACCTATCTAAAGCTGGGTCCAAGGCCCCGTGGGTCGAGGCATGTGTTTAAGTTTCACTTTGATGAATTTTCCTCCATTACAGGCTGCGCACACAAGGCATTGCTGACAGTACTTGGCAACTTCACGTCCCACCCCAGGCCACCACCAAGTATTCGTTAATTGATGTAGCATAGCATTTCGTCCTGTATGGGCTATCCCATGGTACATGCTTAACAACTCCAGTCGAATGCATGTGGGAGCAACAACTCTACCCATAGGGTCCCTCCAGAGTCCATCCTCCTCATATGCAACTCCTGCTTTCTTCCATTTTTCCATCTCAGCCCTCTCTTCTCAGTCTCTAATGTCTTCTAGTGTTAATCTTCCCTCTCCTGGTGAATGTACTTTTACTGGTGAAGCTGGGACTGCATGCGCTGCCTCCTTTGCTGACCTGTCAGCAGCTGCATTTCCTCTCCCTTCCATTGTGTCTTCCTTCTGGTGAGCTTTGACCTTTATTTCAGCAGCAAGTTTTCTAATTATATCTTGGTGCTTAATCTCACTTTCTTCTGCAGTACAAAAGCCACATCATTGCCAGGTTTTAGCATAATCATGTACCACCCCAATGGCTGTCTGTGCAGATTGTGCCTCACTCCATTTCTAGGGCCCTCATAAGAACTACTAGGGCCAAATAAGGGTCCAGAGTGACACACCTCTCCATGTCCATCAGTCATAGCCCACCCAGTGTATAGTTTTCCATCCATATATACATTATTTACCATTTAGCAGATGTTCTCATCCAGGGCGACTTACATTTGTACCCATTTATACAACTGGGTATTTTACTGGAGCAATCTAAGTGAAGTACCTTGCTGAAGGGTACAACAGCACTGCCCCACCCGGGATTTGAATCCACAACCTTCCAGAGTCCAGAGCCCTAACCACTACTCCACATTGCTGCCTGCATTTCCAAGAACCATCTACAATGAGCATCAGTTCTGTGTCTGCTATTGGAATTGTCTGAAGTGGCCCTTGTTCTTCCTCCTCTACTACTAGAACACATTGGTGTGGCTCCCCTTCAGTTTCCTCCAACATCATGCTGGCAGGATTCAAATTCACATCTCTTATTCACATTTTTGGACAGCAGGGTAGCTTCCCACTTGGCTCTTTGAGCATCCGTCACTGATTTGATTCGAGCATTATGCAGAAGTGCTACTACACCATGCAGGGTGTGCAATACAACTTTATTGGCTCCCACCAATGACTTTGTAGTCTGAATGGCCCAGGATGCACGGTCAAGGGCCTGCACACAAGGCAGTAGGCCCTTGACTGCTCCAGGGATTTTGGCTGAATAATATCCCACAGGTTGATAGCTGTCTCCATGTGTTTGAGCCAAAACTGCACTATAATGTGTTTGTCCCACATTTGTCCACAGAGGAAAGGTATAGTGCCATTTGGCAGTCCAAGAGCTGGGGCTATAGCAAGGGCCCCTTTAAGGTCTTCATAGGCCTTTTTGGTTTGTTCACTCCATTTAAGCACTTCTGCTCCTCCCTCCCTTCTTTCAGCATGTTTACACACGTGACATGTTGAATCAGCAGGCCCTGTTGCTGACACGTGTCATTTCATCACCACACTCTTCTTGTCCTCATGTTACTGCAACTTTAGTTTTATCTTTTCCTTTATCTCTTTTCTCTTTCTCCCTTTCATGCTTTTTGTATTTATTTTGTTTTCCAATTCAGTGGCCCATGTCATGACTGCATCATAATCCTTTCCCACTGGCATTCCCATATCTACAATTTTCCTGTGCTCTGGGCCCAGCCCTCCATTGAGCATTTTCACAAACGTGAACTTGGCACCGGGAGTCACTTGCTTCATTACATTCTTCATAAGCTTGAAATTTCCTTTCCACATAATCAACAACAGATTCATCTGGTTTCTGAGTTATGCCCACAACATAAGACCAACTAGCATGTCCATTGCCCAACACACCTTGCATTTCCTCTCTCAGTCTTTATATTGCCTGCCAGTATCCCACTGACTCCCCATCATGTCCTACCCATTCTGGCCATGTTCCCCATCTGATTATATCAGACATTTCTTCCCATTTGTCATGTGGACACTTAGCTTTGATCAATGTGTGAACATTCTTCAATGTTAACTGATGTGCTTTACCCAAAACTTCAATTCCCTTCCAAAATTTGGTATTAGGGTTAGCCCATTTAAGATTAGGAAGGGTGTTCAACAGGGCTCAAGGGATATGTTGTCTGTAATTCCTCCCCTCCTCGGTGTCCTGTTACCCGATATGGTGCCATAGGGATGCCTCTTGGCCTGCCGCTTGGCGGGTGGCTGTTTTCTCCTCTCCAACAGCTACTAGCTCTCTCTGTATCTGAGCCTGCAAGCATTCAGCGGGGGAGCAGAGGCTGCAGCTACTGTAACTAACCCCCTCTCCTGAGAGGTGGAACGTATCCCTTATCAGCTTGGTACTGCCTTTCTGCTTCAGCTATGATGTCATCCCATCCTCTCTCCCAGTCTCCACCTTCCTCATTCCCCTCTCTCAGACTTCCTGGTTTGAGTCACATAACTCTGTACAGTTTCTGTTGCACCATCCCCATTGTTTCCCTTATCGCAGCCTCCAAGCTACAAACTGTGCCTACCACTCCACAGCAGACTCCCTCCTGTCCCTCTATCCACTGAATAAACAACACCACAGCATATTTTTCTTTTTCCCCCAACTGTAAACCTCTCCACCACTGAACTTGTATCTGAACTGGAGATTCAGGGTCCCACCCTTTACTTACAGCCTTGTTTCTTATTGTCTACAACTTTTCTTTCATGAAATGTACAACCTCCATGGAGTTTGGTAACTTTAAACTTGCCATAGTCTTCTGATTTTATTTATTTATGTATTTATTTTATATTGTTTTATTATAATTATAATATATATATATATATATTATAATTATTATTGATTTACACCTCATATTAATTCCTTTATTCTCTACAATACTCTATAGTGCCGTCCAGCCAGCCTTATTGAACGGACGTCTAAGTACATCAGAAATCACCTGATCACAGTCACTGACTCCGGCTGCCATATACAGAGGCACTCCTCTGCGCAGCTTGGACTCAGCAGACTGTTTCAGTGACCTATGATCACTAGCTGCACTCCCTCCAAATTCCAGACACACACACAAAAGACACGTAAAAACGGTTACAACGTAGCCCAAAACTCAATCAACACTCTCACACAAAAGCGACCGGTCACACACACACATAAACAACACAAGTAATACTTCTTACTGTGCTTTGTTGATATCTGCGCAGACAGTTTGTTGGCTTTCCGGGTTTCGGCACCAAATGATAGGGAGAAATTTTACTCCCTCAATAAACAGGCGGACGAGGAATACTCAGGACCCGATTTAACTGAAATAATACCAAAATAGTTTATTCAGCTACAACGAAGCGCTCCGGAGATGGTCAGTTGGCAAGACACATCTAAAGTTTTTCTAAAGAACATGCTATCATACACAAGATGACTCCCTTTGGTTGCTGGGCAACTAGATGACATCAGTGAGGTACCTTAACTTGATCACACACTTATCCTTTGTCTTCTGTCCTCTCTTTGGCCTTGGATGAAAATGTTTTTCTAAAAATCAGCTATACAGAACTACTGCACCTGGCGTCTCCGGAGCAATACACAAAGCTTAAATTCATACATGGGTTACACAATCTTGCTGCAACAATGGTGTGAATATAATATATTTGGCTTTCAGACAGGGCACTGTCCCGCATCAGAAATGTTTCAGAGATCCTGGATACGCCTGATGCGCTGACACTTGTGGCTGCAAATGGGATGAACATACCATACACAGGTTGGATTGAAGTCACTTTCAAGCTCGCTTCTGAAGCAGCCCAGTGCTCGTCATGAAATGTACACATCTCTTTCGCCCCATTATGGGCTTTAATGTAATTGAGCAGATTGTAAAGTGTACGGAACAGCAGCAGTCACATAGCAAAAGTATTGGTCAGTTGAATCAAACCGTGAGAGCAGCCTTCCCCAGCCTTAAGAAAAACAAAGTCAATGCCTTCATAAAACTGATTAGCACGGAGCAGCCGTGTGAATATGCAATCAAAACAGCAAAAGAACCAGTAATTGTCCCAAAACACAGCAGTGTTCGTGTCACAGGCGGGGCGTGATTGGCCATTAGCGTTAATTGATCACTTATTATTTATTTACTTATTATCACTCTTTTAATTTAATTATTGTGTTGTGCACTGTGTTTATTATTCACGATTGTTTTATTTATGAAGTATGTTCCTTTTACTTCCTTATTGTTTCTATTTTTATGGTTAATTTGGTAATTGGGTTATTATTGGTTTCATTGATTCATTGCTTTTGTTGCCAAAGACAAGCTGCCAGACCATTTTCCCACATGGACTACCTGCACGTTTTCTCATTGGTCGCCTTACCTGTGCCCCTATTTCTCTTTTTAGTATATAAGCCTGGGGAAATGGTCATTTGAGAGAGAGCAATGGATTATTGAGTGGGACATTTGGCGGAGAGAGGAACCAAGCCGCAATGCTGGAGTCAAGTAACCGGCAGAGTGAGTGGAAGACTGGGAAAGCAGTGAATGGCGAAGATTTCTCCAAGCACGGATTATAAAGGGAGCTTTGAAAACGACGGACATTGGATTGCTGGAGATGACGGCACATGCTACGGAGTGTTAAGTACCTGGTTGTATTTATTTAGCAAGGAATAATTAGAAAGGAGAAGCCACACGCCGTGGAGGTTGAACTTTCTTTATTAAGACTTTGTTGAGATCTACTCTGCCAGAGGTTAGAGACTTACCTGTTGTGATTTATTTTACGGTCCTTGTGAGGCAGAGAGGTGACTGCGGGATAGAAGAAAAGACATTCATTAATCATATTTGAATTAGTGTAATTTGAGATTTGATAATATATGTTCCTACCTGCAGTTGCTGGGGTCCCAATTGGCATACGGGGTTCCAACCCAGCCGCAAAGAGACGGGTTTCCTCCGAGGGGAAGGGGGATTCTTCAATGTGGTGTCACCTATTGTGAACAGAAGAGACTTTAAAACCTTGTCATTGCATTCTGTATTGTATATTAGGAACTTGGGTTTTATTTATTCTATTCAGTCTTTTTCTTATTTTCTTTGTGTTATTCTGGGTAGGGTTTTTAGTGTTTTATGTGCCCATTTTATTAAAGGCATTTTAATATAGGGTTTTAGAATTACATGTATGCCAAATTCCTAAGGTTCTGTGCTAGTACAGTCTTCATACCCTGTTCTAGCTAAATATAAATTGTTACTTTTTGTGAACTTGCCTTCCGTGTGGTGGTGTTCTGGGGTCTGGTCGAGCCTGCCTGGGGAGAGAACTGACGGGGGTGAATGAGGTGCTCTCTCATTAAACAAAAGAGGTGGCATGGTCGTGAGTATGTCGCCCCTACGCACCCCATAGACGGTGACATTCAAATCCAGTGTCATGTGTACTCACAGCCTTTCAAAGATGACTCAACTCTCATCTTTGAGCCAGATATTAATCAGTGGGCAGAAGGACTTGAGTGCTTTGAGACCGTAGTTTAACTAAAAAAATTTACTTTACCCCACATATACATTATTGTGTATAATGCTATCGATCATGACCTCATGTTAAGAGGGCAAACACTAATTGGAACGGTACAGCCAGTTAAAACAGTCTTTCCTGCCAGCATCTTAGGCATTCCCACCTCCTCAGCATCTCCTGTTGCCGTTCACAGCGTACAAACTGACATGGCTCTCAATGCTGCAACCACTGAAGATGTGTGGGTTCTACCCATTGGCCTTAGTCACCTGAGTGAACAAGAGAGACAGATTGTACAGCAGATGCTCAGAGAAGAGTGCCATTCATTTTCAAGGTCAGATAATGACATTGGTTGCATTAAAAACCTACAATTGAGCATCGCACTGAAAAATACTGAGCCAGTCTCATGCACATGCATGTCTGTCCCTAAGCCCTTATATCGTGAGATGAAGGAGTATTTGCAGGATCTCAAAACACAAGGCTGGGTTGAGAAGTCTACTTCCCCGTATTCTTCCCCCATAGTGTGTATCCGGAAAAAATATGTCAGTCTCAGACTTTGCATTGATTACAGAGACTTAAATCCGAAGACACATCCAGATGGCCAACCCATCCCCAGAGTTCAGGACATCATGGACAGCCTTGGAGGTAACTCTTGGTTCACCCTACTGGATCAGAGAAAAGCATATAACCTGGGGTTTATGGCAAAGGATAGCAAGCCTATGACTGCCTTTGTGACCCCCTAGGGGCTATAAGAATGGGTAAGGGTCCCATTTGGATTGATGAATACCCCTGCAGCCTTTCAGCGTTGTATGGAAGAGTGCTTAGAAGGTCTCAGGGATGAAATCTGCATACCATACCTCGACAACACCTTGGTTATCAGCAAAACCTTCAAATCCCATGTCAATGACGTAAGAACAGTGCTGTAATGCCTCAGAGAGCATGGCATTAAACTAAAGCCAAGCAAGTGTGACCTTTTCAAATCTGAAGTCCACTACGTAGAATAGTCTGAGGGAAGTACAGTTGATCCCGCCGATACTGAAGCTGTCAGAGCTCTTAAAGACAAAAAGACAAAAACTGTAGGTGAGCTTAGGAAAATTCTAGGCCTATTGAGCTACTACAGGCAATATATTTGTGACTTTTCCTTTATAGCCAACCCCCTTTATGACCTACTTAAGGCAAATCCAGGAGATTTCACTCCTGTACTACATAATGCTAGAACAGCCTAGTCAAAGAACAAACCCAGTTGCACGCCTTTGAGTAAACCAATTATTTGGACTAGCCTGCAGCAGAGCACACTAGAACAGTGACTTTTCACAGCCATTTATTCTACACACGGACGCATCTAACCAAGGCCTAAGCACAGTTTTATATCAAAAGCAGACGGGAAACTGCGAGTGATTGCTTATGGATCCCGTACCCTAACAAATGCAGAGAAAAACTACCATCTCCATTCAGGAAAACTCGAATTGCTCGCCCTGAAATGGTCAATCATAGAAAAGTTTAGAGACTATTTGTATTATGCCCCAACATTTACAGTTTCTAGTGACAATAACCCACTCACATATGTTTTGTCTACAGCCAAGTAAAATGCAAACAGGGTGCGGATGGGTAGCCGAACTATCCGTCCCTTGGTCCTTGTCCATCTCAGCATCTGGTGAGTGTCCCACAACTGAAACTCCATCCACAAACATACCTGTCATGCCACTGTCACAAAGGAATTGAGAGATGTACAAAAGAATGATCAGAGTATTAGTCCCATTATTAAATGTAAACGATAAGGATATAAGCCACCAGTAAAAGAGCGTAAAACACTCAGTGCTAAAGCTAAGTGCCTGTTTCATGAGTGGGAGAAACTAATATTGGATGATGATGGTATCCTGCAGCTCAAAACAACAGCCTGCACACAATTAGTCCTACCTGAGCAATACAAAGCTACAGTGCTTAGAGAACTCCATGAGATGGGCCACTAAGGCATCGACCATACCACATCCCTTGTGGTGGCCATTTCTTTGGCCATATATGCAAGCTGACATTGAGTATTACATCACAAAAGCCTGTGTCTGTCTAAAACAGAAAAAGCCCTGTCATGAAACACGAGCACCACTAACAAGTATTGTGACCACTCAGCCTTTCGAACTTGTCTCGATTGATTTTCTCCATCTCGACAGATGCAAAGGAGGATACGAGTATATTCTTGTCATTATAGATCATTTTACTTGCTTTGCCCAAGCATATGCAACCACATCTAAGTCAGGCAAGACTGCTGCAGACCGCATCTTTAATGATTTTGCTTTAAAGTTTGGCTTTCCTTCTCATATTCACCATGATCAAGGTGGAGAGTATGAGAATCAACTTTTTGCACAGTTACAGAAGCACTGCGGTGTTGCCAGCTTCAGAACTACGCCCTACCACGCGCAAGGGAATGGACAGGTGGAGCGTTTTAATAGAACGCTATTGCAAATGCTCAAAACACTCACAGAAACACAAGTCCAACTCCATTTTACTTGTTATATGGGAGATCTCCATGACTACCAGTCGATATGTTTTTTGGGTTGAACTTGGAGATCAGTGCCAGTAATCTGAGAGATTATGTGTAAAAGTGGAAACATGGATTGGAAGAAGCCTATGAGATAGCAAGGAATAGAGCTCAGAAGTCCACAGAAAATAGCAAGAAACATTACAATAGCAAGGTGAGAAGTTCTGTGCTCCAGCCAGGTGATCGAGTACTTAAAATGTACACCCAGAGTAGGCCCAAGTAACTGTGCAATTATTGGGAAGACTGCATTCACATTGTAGTACATCAGATGACAAGTGACTTACCTATCTATGAAGTAAAGCCAGAACAAGGTAAAGGGCGATCCAGAGTCTTACATCACAATCTTTTCATGCCATGTGACCATTTGCCACTTGAAATCCAATCAGTGCACATTATGCCATTAACAGTATATGCATATGCTTTATGTTGGTTGGTGGGAATTCATGCTGTTTTCTTAAAAAATATAATTGTCCTATATCATTTATCGATTGGTAGAAACTAATCCACCAGGATTGATTAGTTATGCTGTTTTTCCTCATTCATTCAAGCCTTTGTTGAGGAAACACTGTGCTGAGTCTTGTTCTCACAATCATCTTTACTTTCAGGGTTACAACATTCACATGCAATATTTCCAAAACACACCAATAACAGAGCCCAAAGTGCATTTGGTGACTTACATGCAGAAGCCTATTCCAGTGCTAGGATGCCTTGTCCTTAATGTCACACATTCCAATCACTGCACAGCAGCAGATTTCTACATTGTACCATCTGGAACACCCCTGCTTGGAATGGATCTCTTTACTGCACTTCAGATGGAGATTAAGGAGGGATGCATTTTTCCTGCTACTACCCCAAGTGAGTGTGTGCACCAAACCTCTGTGGTTAATACAGACACATCTAAAATTGTAGGTGTGCTTGATGGCTTTGAGCACAAGGTCAAGATTGTTACCAATTCAACAAGAACTACGTCATCTGCTACAGAACTACAGAGATTTGAGACAGAGGGCATCATTGAGAATAAAACAGTATCTGCTGATTGGACATTATTCACCTTTTTTTTAGAACTGTATAAAAATGCAAACCCGGAAGAGATCTGTAAGAAAGCTGTTTGAACACGAGTTCACTCTGGTTTTCTTCCGGGCCGGCCTGATTAAAAGACTTCTTTACCATTTGCAACACAACTCTGCTGCCGTTTTCGTCAATTCAAGAGGGTTTCTTCAATGAGAGACACTTGTATATTTACAAGTTGCCACAGACAGACACAGGAGAGTACAGGTTAGAGGCAACCTTCTTGTTGTCTTAGCATTCCTCATTTTGTTTTAAGTTTGCCTTAATTGAAGTTACCATTGTCTGTAGTTGCCTTAATTGAAGTCATTTCAGTTCAGCTGCTGAGTCAGCTGCTAACCCAAACCATGTGATTGCTGTCAGACATGTTCCTCCTCCACATGATGCACAAGCTTTTCATGATGCACACTCTTTCCTGGGATTGACCATCTGGTACTCCAAATTAATTCTCAGCTATGCCATGATGGTGGAGCCCCTCTGTGCTCTTCTGCACAAATCTGCTGTGTTTCTCTGGACAGACGTTGCTCAGAGAGCTTTTGACCATGACAAAGACCTGATTTCTAATAGCCCAGCCCTTGCATTATTTGAACCGTCATTGCCAACAAAAATTACTACAGATGCCTCAGATTATGGTGTTGCAGCAGTATTTGCCCAAGTTCATGGGGACACTGAGAAAACCATTGCATTTGTTTCTCGTACATTATCAGAGCGCGAAAGAGTGCCTCGCCTGCATTTGGGTGACAGAAAAATGGCGTACTTGCCTTTGGGGTTACCAGTTAACTCTACGGATGGACCATAGCCCACTTCCAACATTGTTTTCTACTAAGGGTCTTGGACGAGCAGGTATGAGAATTGCGAGATGGTCTGCGCAATTGCTTTGTTTCAATTTAAACATTGAATACAAACCTGGACGTGAAAACGTTACTGCTGATTGCTTATCACGCTTGCCGCTTCCTGACAATGAGCTCAACCAGGACCTAGACATTAAAATGGTTGCCCTGGTATCTGACTTTGCCGCTGTTACTGCTGAATAATTCAAGAGCTCTTCAAGCTCACACCCTGTGCTGCAAAAGTTGAAAGGGTTTCCACGCAGTTCAAAAGGCCTGGACCCTGCTATCATGCCCTACTTCCAGATACAGACAGCACATGCAATACAAGATGGTTGCATAATTCGTGGCACTCATTCTGTAATTGTACCAACAAACTTACAATCAAGACTCAGTCAGCTGTCTCATGGCTCCTATCAAGGAATTGTGAGAATGAAGCAGCAGGGATCTTTATTGGTGGCCATGCATGTACTCTCAATTTGAAGCTGCCGTTGAGTCCTGCATTACTTTACTTCAGCATTTAAAGACTGCCATCACACAAGCTGCTCCATTGCACCCTGTGCCCACTCCCAATGCAGCTTGGGAGAAGATAGAAATCAACTAAATTGGTCTCAGCTGAATTAGAAAAGGTTTTGACTGACAGCGATATAGACATTGCCACAGCTCCGCATATTACCCACAGGCCAATGGGGAAATTGAGAGATTCAACAGAGTGCTAAAATACTGCCTACAGACTGCAGAAATTGAAGGGAAACCATGGATGTCCTTTGTGACTGAGTTTTTACAAACATACCTCACTACTCCACATCCTAACACACAAATGTCTCCTGCTGAACTGTTGCATGGACGTTCCCTTCACACAAAGTCGTATATCTGAGGTCTTCCCTCTGCAACACCCGTTAATCAAAACTCCAATATGAAACAGGGGAGCAATCAGATTTCAGCATGGGCCCAACCCCTGGCTCTGCCCCTGCATGACTCTCCATTCTGAAAGAAAATGAAAAGACAACATTTAACCAAACCATGAGATAACCAAATCTAAACTTCAGAAAATGAAAACCATATTCCCAAAACTGCTTCTATTATAAAATACATTTTAAAACTACAGTTTCATCAATAAGAGATGATTAAAATGTTGAAAAACATACCCCAATCGTAAGCAGCTTTAATTAAACTCCCCACACGAAGCACATCCTGGTCACAGCTGGTAATATGGTGTAAAACATCGGTCAGCAAATCCCCATTAATTAAAGTTTAAATAAAACATTTGCATTTCACCCCCCTTTCTGTCCTTCCTGTGTCTATAAGATCTCGACTAGCAATTCATCACCATCCTAAATTAAAATAAAGCAAACTCATCAGCAAACAAGTGGCGAGTTAAAACAGACCTATAAAACAGAAGGAAGCATTCAAAAATGTAAAAGAGACTGTCTGATTACTCACCACTGCTCAATACTTTGTTTCTAAAACCCTCCTACTAGGAAACCACAGGCTCGTATGAATGGGGTTCCCTTCCCCTTTAATACAGGAGCTCCAACGTCATTCATTATTAAACCTTCCCTTACTGCATTGCTACACAAATCAGGTACCGTTTCCACAGGGTGTTAGGTTTGTGAAAGAGACAATATGTATTTTGAGTATTTTAAATTACCCTACAAAATCACTGAAAATGTACAGGATAGGAAAACAACTTACAGCCAATTCATATAAAATGGTGGGCCTGGAGCACCTCATAATATTGACCTACACGCCAATCACAAGTGAAGAAGACAGTACTTGATAGCTGGTTTGCATTAGGTACTGTAGATTGAAGAATCTTCTGAGACACAAATGCCTCTATCTAGTGTTGGAATTCTAACATGTGATTAGCGTTTTAGTCAAAGTTTAGAAAAAGAGCAGAAGAATAAGACCCCATTCTGCAGAATGATTTCAAGTGTAGAAAGTGGAATAGAGTTATCCATTGAGTCAGAAAACCACCCAGATGGGGAGGGACTATGCAGTTACCCATGGGAATGTATGTGTATCAAAGCTGTGTACTGAACCATGGGAGTGTGACACCCCAGCAGACCCCCTCTTGTGTCTGGTATATATAGTGAGACACACACCCCTATACTTCCTCTTTTGCCAGAGCTAGACTTTCACGCGACAACCCAGCTCTGTGGGGTTTCTCTTTCTCGGATAACTGGGGTTGCATTCACAACCTAAAGTTTTATTGATTGAGTGATAAAACATGTTCAATAATAAATACATGAGATTTTTAAGTTTATAATCCAATTTAAAGGTTTGTTAACATTTCAGAGGTGTCCCTGGTGAAATAACAGGCACCACATTGAAAAAAGCCCTATTATTCAATTATGTGTATTTCAATGCCTGAACATTAATAAACAACCCCTCAACCCTGATTATTTATCTGCTAGTAATGTGTGTTTGTTGATACTGTAATGCTTATTCTGTCTGCAATGTGATTAATATTACTGTCAACAATTTTATAAATTATTTTAAAACAAAATGGATGAGATTAAACACACAGTTGACTTGTAAATATTGACGTTTGTTTTATCTGCTCACATCATATGGTACCTGTTGAGCCTTTCTTGTAAATTAATGGAAAAGTTTGTTGAAATAAAGCAAATAGAAACTCTATTAACACTAGAAGTGCCAAGCCGGTCAATTTGACCGATTTGGATATTAAAATTTGAATTACTCTGTGTTCCTAAATACACTGCACATACCCATGCGTGACTTTTCCTAACTATATGTATTAAACATGCCTACAGTGTTTTAGCTGCATAAATGTGAAAATAAATAAGTTATTAACACATTTACCTAGAATAGTCAAAATCGGGTTATTTTGACCGGTCATTTAAATACATAATAACTCAAATATAACACATAATCCTGTGTTCTCATTACAAAACAGTCTGGTGCTCCAATGGTGATCTCTACCTGTCTACAGCCTTTCATGTTCTTGAAAAACACACGCATTGTACAGCATTACAGGTGTTTTCTTACAGCTGTATTCAGATTGAGTGGATACAGTGATTACCCGCAAATAAACATGGATTGAAATGGAGACTGAAGAGAGCATGTTTTGGAAATGCCCTGTATATGAACATGACTGATTCAGGGGCATCAGTGATACTGGCAATGATCATTCATGGGTTTGTGCCAGTGTTGTGAAAACATTGCGAGTGAAACACCAGGTCCAAATGGCACCTAGTGCTTTTACTCCACTGATCAATACGTGATTGCTGCTGCACATAGTACAGAGTGCAATAGCGCAGCACATTGCACGCACAATTATGATTCATGGACATTATCAGAGGAGGAGCATGTATTGAAATGCTATATATTCGTGGAGAAAAAGAGTTGACCTGGAGAGGCTGTCAATGCAGTGTGAGGTACAAGCTCATGCAGGAAAAGTGCAGAAACATGTCCTGTGTGGACTATCCCGAGCGGTCAGGTATGCAGGCTTTATATAAATAGAGTAAATAGTTTATTGAAATACAAAGCTTACAGTGAATAAAAGCAGTGTTTGTTGAAAAGAAAGTTTACACGGTGTTGAAAATGTTTACTTTAGTGTACAATTATGTTTTGATAAATGCAATAGTTATTTTTGAACTATAAAAAATTGCTTTTGAGCATTATTCCAATATTAAAGTTTACACTTGTTTCATTCTCTTATTGTATGAATTTTATTAGCTTTTTGCTCATTGTAGGCTATATAGTTATTCATGCTTTGACTGAAAAAAGTGTGTTGTTATTTATAGCAATAATATTAATGTATTATGATCATATTTCAATTTAAATACTACATTTGTGCTACATAAATGTTGGATTTGATGTTCATGAATAAAACGTATGAGTTTTATACGACGGTTTGCCTTTGATTGTCATATCACAGCTGTTAAAGAGCTATCGGTTTCAAAGCTTTGGTGCTTGTAGGTAGTTGTAAGCATCACATCAGGGACATTCCCTCAGTCAGACTTAATTCTTAACAGAAATTAGTACAGTTTTAAAGGAAAAATGACGTCGGGTACTGTGACTGTTTATCCCATCAAAAGCTTCAAATGGTACAAGTTCTGCAAAGTTTGTAGGCTGTTCTCCCAGAGGTTGGAGGGTCATCATGGAAACAGGTGTCTTCCTGTTATGGCATACAAACTGCCCGATCTCACGGTTTTCTTTAATGATGGACAATGAGGTAACATCTTCAGCTTTGAGAAAAGAACAGGAAATCCACAAACGGACACTAAGCAAACTGGTTGTTCACTTATAAAAAATAAAAAAACAGAAATGGAAGCAGAGAGAGGAACTTCAAGAGGATGTACCCTTAACAACCACCTTATTGGCTTTTGCAAGCTTGATGAATCCAATTTGCTAGGTCTTTATACATGCTATTATATATAATGCTAACATTAATATAAAACATTAGGCATTTAATATAAAACATCATATAGTTACTTAAAAAACACTTTCTTCAACTTTCCAATACAGGTTCTTCAATCCCTGCTGTTGGCAATAGAGCATAGCGGAAAGAAGATGTTACAAGCAAATCCCCTGAGTGGTTAGGAAGCTTGAACGCTGCGTGTTCAGCTCCTTCATCCCAACCCTTCCCCGTGGGGTGTATATGTTCAGCGAGTGTAAGCGTGTCCCTGCTGTTGGAGAGAGCGATAGGTGTGTGCCCATCAATGTGAATGTGCAGAATGTTCTGAGGGCATCACATGGACCAAAGTGACCTTTCAGGAGAAGATCCATTATAAGTTTAACATAATTGTTGAGATGCTCTTTGAACAGTGCTTTTAAGGCAAAAAAAAGAAACATACAGGCATAACACAATAACGACTACAGTTATCAATCCATGCAGAAGAATCATACCCAGGTGTCAGCGAGCCATCCCCAGGGGATTCCCCCTCCTGTGGACTGGTGTATCTTTGTAGTTGCTTTCCTAATGTGCTCTATAAGATTATCAATATATTCTGAGTTATCTGGTATGTAGGTACAAAATTCCCATCCTATAATGGCACATGTCCCTCCCTGGGCTGCTAGCAAGAAATCTAGAACTAGCTTGTTCTGGAGGGCAACAGTTCACATTTCACCATTTCAGTTGTTATATTGCTGAGAGCTTCAGTTGTGGTGTTTCTTACAGTTTCTAACATACTAGCTATTAATCTGATTTATTTTATTGCTCTGCTCATACATATGGAATAGTATGGAGGCCCCCTTCCCCTATCTCAATCTTAAGGTGAGTAAATTGTTCTGCATCTAGAAGGTATTTATCTTTGGTGTGGGGCATAGCTGGCACAACATACCCTATATAACAAGAACCGGTGAACTTACAGGGGGGTTCCCAATATGCCCGCATGCCACACACCCAATAGGTCCTGTTCCAGGGGGAATAGAAATTACAAGTCTGATATACTAGTTCAGAACCATTTATGCATACAATGTGATTAAAAGTACTGTTGACAGGTTTGGTTATAATATGAGACGCACACAGATCCTATGTTACTGTGGGCTAGGTCGATGTATGGCATTTTAAAATTCCTTCTACTCCGATTAATCTTTGGTCTAAGGTACCACCCCTCTGTGATATAACCATATGCATACCGTACATTAGAGATTGCCTTGAGATGTGAATAATTAAAGCTTACCGGAATGGAGATGGGGATCATTTGAACCCCTTTCTTGGTGTCGTGTGGAATGTGGGAGCAAACCCAACATTTTGTTTTGTTGAGGGCATTTGCATAGGTGCTTGTCATTTGGATGAATTTGTTATCTGTCCATGACTCAGCTAAGGACAGGCAGGTCCAAATACTGTGGTGTACACAGCCATCTTCATGCTGGATTATCTCTTAGTACCTGCAGGGGGACAAAATCTTTACGAGTTAGGGAATTGACGCTCAAAGGTCAGGAAATCCACAACTGTTGCTTTCCTAGGAATGACAAAAGATAGAGGTTTAGTACACAGTTCTCTTGGATTATAATTTTTAACTTGTGACCAATGTTTCCACCTAGTACCCCCCTCCTGTCTGTCAATACAGACTGAAGTGTCTGTAAAAAGAAGGACATTATGTAGTCCTGTCCATTTGGGCCTGAGCCCTGGTCTGATTGGGATTATTTTAAACATAACTTGTGAACCAACCTCAGGGAGTTCCTCTTTAAACAGCAGGACTGTGGCTCCATTCTGAAATTGTAGGATGGAGCTCACTGACGCTGTTCCCAGCTGATGGCACTTGAGTTTCGCTGCCTCACTGTGTATATAATCAACTGCTCCTGTGTTCCATGGGCAGCGCATGAGTTTGTTCCTGCGCCCCATGGTTTATATAGATCGTTTGTACGAAATCAAAATTGTCAGCACAATGGAGCTCTTCCTCTCTGTAATGTTTAGTTGAGTTGGATGCTCTTGTGCTGCACGCTGACAGCATGAAGGTCTTGCTGTCAGGCGATATGTATACATTGTATATTGTTCAGCTCGGCTACTCTGTTGACTAGCCAGCTAAGTATAATATTGTATTTTTCTCATTGGGTCTGTGGCCCCGATCCTATTGGATCAGGGTTCCACTGCCATGATATTGCGCGGAGGCCGCACAAGTGCTTGATTGCCCGCGCCAGACATTGTGCAAGTAAATTACGGCCTCGCTCCTAGCTGCACTTGTAGAGCAGCCGGCCTTGCTCTTGTAAGCGGAGGGTGTAGGAGTTAACCTCTGTAGCCCCACTTTGTATATGCTGATTTCAGACAGTTCACAGTAGAGCGTGACTACAGTCCTTGCTCCTGGACGGCTCAGGTGCAGCCCTATGGGGACCCTGAGGTTACTGTCTGGAGTTGTGTTGCCGAGGCCCCCTGCACCTCGGGGCAGGTTCCGTTATCAGCTTGTTGCCTCCTCGCTTGTGACGGTTTTGTTATGCAGTAACCCCTCCCCCTTGGGCAGTGCTTCCAACTTGAAAGATAGTGATAGGTTGCGTATGCAACCCCGGTTATCTGAAAAAGGTAGCACTGCCCAAGGGTTGCAAGGTCGCGCGGGAGTCCTGGCTCCCTGCAAAAGAGGACGAACCTGCACTGACGTCACGTCTTATAGAACAGGAAGTGGGAAGGGACATGTTCTGAGTGACGAGCGCAGGCGCCAATAGCAGCTTTGACAGAGTGACGTTTCGATTGGTTCCTACTGAAGTACGCAGAAACCCCTCCCCCTTGGGCAGTGCTTGCTTTTTCAGATAACCGGGGTTGCATACGCAACCTATTGTTCTATCACGTCTTCTTTGGACTACTGCGTTACTGACACATTTCAGAGCTACACTTTCAAGTCATGTAATATCTTATTAGCAGTATAACAGTCAGTTATTTACTCTATACAATCAAGCAGCACCTTATCAACCTCATAACATTAAGTTATTTACACTATGAAATAATTTAGGAACATATCGACATAACAAGAACTATCATTATGCATGAAACTCGCTAGGCCTTAGGCTAAACATAAACATCTTATTGGGTATTCACGTGGTAGTTTTATCGATTGAATACAACAATCTAACATGCAATTAAAAAATGAAAATGGTCCTAAACATGTTTAAGTAGATTATATATAATAATATAAATGCCAGCCTACCTGTGAACACAGTAAAAGGGTATTCTTTTACTTATTCAGACTGCACTGTTCTATCTCACATCTTCTTTGGACTTGTTTACTACTTAAGTAATATTAACCTTCTGCTGGATTACAGTAAGAAACAGATAATACCCATTTTCTTCTTTCTCCTCACAGTACAGCTTATAGGTCAGTCTGGTCAGGCAGGAAGCGGTGTGTCTCGTTGCAGAATGAAGAAGTTAAGAGAACTAAAATTCTCTTTGTTTTCCCTTTTATAAGGTTTCCTTCCAACCAATAGCATTTTGCCACCACCATGACTTGGGTGCCTTATGCTAAAGTAATTTAGAAGTGGGGGTCATTTCCAATTTGGCTAGGAGCCAATCAGAGGACAGGTCCATTTTGGTCTTCTGGACATACAGATAAGGTTATATGGGGTTACTGGGGCTACCAGATAAAAGGGAGGAAGTTTGTTTCCTCTACCAAACCAGATGGTATAGAATTTCCCATAGAAAAATATATTCTAACAAATAATATCTTACTGTTATATTTTAAGAATGTACTACTTGAGGCTCAGGAGTAATTTGTACCAAAACTTAGCAAATTGAGGACCAAAAAACACTGGCCAAAATGGTTTAATAGCATGCAAAAAATATCAAGAGAAAGAAAATGTTGTATAGCGCATAAAAAAGGGATAGAGATTAAACAAAATACAAAGAATATGTTGAAATGCAAACAGATCTTAAGAAAGGAATCAGGAAAGCAAAGAGGGAAATGAAAAGAAACATAACTCTTGGAGCTAAACCTAATGCAAATAGCTTTTTTTCAATACTACAACAGTAAGAGGTCAATAAAGGAGGAAGTGAAACAGATAAAGGGTAAAAATGGAAGTATCTTTGAAAACAGACAAGATGTGGCAAATGTTCTACATGAGTATTTTTACAAAATAAGAAAACAGATAACATGCCACAGGTTAACAATCAGTCCAGTCAAACCCTAAGAAAGATCAGGATAAATGAGGAGGAGGAGGAGGAGGAGGTACTAAAGGGACTAGCAGAATTAAAAACAAACAAATCACCTGGGCCAGATGGCATATTTCCAACAGTACGTATTAGTACTTAATATTTATAGGCTGCTAACTCAAATATTCCAAAGACACTTAGAACAGGGGATGTGCCAACTGACTGGAAGATGACAAATGTCATACCAATCCACAAGAAAGGGGACCAAACTGAGCCAGGAAATTACAGACCAATCAGTCTCACCTGCATCACCAGTAAAATGTTGGGAAAAATGATTAGACCGAAAATAGAGGAGCATCTTAATGAAAACTATATTCTTGGAGATAGTCAACATGGATTTAGATGAGGCAGATCATGTCTTACTAATTTATTTGAAGTTTTTGAACATGCAGCTGCAGCTGTAGTTCATGTGAAAGCATATGATATGATAGACGTAGATTTTCAAAAAACGTTTGATAAGGTTCCACACAAAAGACTGATCCTCAATTTGGAAGCTGCAGGCATTCATTGTAATGTAAGTAGATGGATTATGAACTGGTTGATGTCTAGGAAACGGAGGGTGTCGATTAGAGTTGCTTCTAACTGCAGTGAGGTTGTTAGTGGAGTTCCACAGGGATTGCTTTTTCTAATCTATATTAACCCTGCTCTGGTACCATGAAAAAAGTTGCATTGAAAGTACCATTGGGGTAGGGTCACAGAGACCCCATGGTACCACAGCAGGGTTAATGATCTGCACTCTGGGATAGTTAGCAAACTTGTCAAATTTGCAGATGATACTAAAATAGGTGGCTCAGCAGATACAATCTCGTCAGCACAGGTTATTCAAAGGGACTTGGATAATATTCAGTTGTGGGCCGACAACTGGCAGATGAAATTCAATGTGGACAAGTGCAAGGTATTACATGCAGGTAACAAAAATGTCCACTATATTTACACAATGGGAGGAATACACTCACCTAAAGGATTATTAGGAACACCATACTAATACTGTGTTTGACCCTCTTTCGCCTTCAGAACTGCCTTAATTCTACGTGGCATTGATTCAACAAGGTGCTGAAAGCAATCTTTAGAAATGTTGGCCCATATTGATAGGATAGCATCTTGCAGTTGATGGAGATTTGTGGGATGCACATCCAGGGCACGAAGCTCCCGTTCCACCACATCCCAAAGATGCTCTATTGGGTTGAGATCTGGTGACTGTGGGGGCCAGTTTAGTACAGTGAACTCATTGTCATGTTCAAGAAACCAATTTGAAATTATTCGACCTTTGAGACATGGTGCTTTATCCTGCTGGAAGTAGCCATCAGAGGATGGGTACATGGTGGTCATAAAGGGATGGACATGGTCAGAAACAATGCTCAGGTAGGCCGAGGCATTTAAACGATGCCCAATTGGCACTAAGGGGACTAAAGTGTGCCAAGAAAACATCCCTCCCACCATTACACCACCACCACCAGCCTGCACAGTGGTAACAAAGCATGATGGATCCATGTTCTCATTCTGTTTACGCCAAATTCTGACTCTACCATCTGAATGTCTCAACAGAAATTGAGACTCATCAGACCAGGCAACATTTTTCCAGCCTTCAACTGTCCAATTTTGGTGAGCTTGTGCAAATTGTAGCCTCTTTTTCCTATTTGTAGTGGAGATGAGTGGTACCCGGTGGGGTCTTCTGCTGTTGTAGCCCTTCCGCCTCAAGGTTGTACGTGTTGTGGCTTCACAAATGCTTTGCTGCATACCTCGGTTGTAACGAGTGGTTATTTCAATCAAAGTTGCTCTTCTATCAGCTTGAATCAGTCGGCCCATTCTCCTCTGACCTCTAGCATCAACAAGGCATTTTTGCCTACAGGACTGCCGCATACTGGATGTTTTTCCCTTTTCACACCATTCTTTGTAAACCCTAGAAATGGTTGTGCGTGAAAATCCCAGTAACTGAGCAGATTGTGAAATACTCAGACCGGCCCGTCTGGCACCAACAACCATGCCATGCTCAAAATTGCTTAAATCACCTTTCTTTCCCATTCAGACATTCAGTTTGGAGTTCAGGAGATTTTCTTGACCAGGACCACACCCCTAAATGCATTGAAGCAACTGCCATGTGATTGGTTGGTTAGATAATTGCATTAATGAGAAATTGAACAGGTGTTCCTAATAATCCTTTAGGTGAGTGTAGAACTAGATGAAGATCTAGGAGTCTATGTGGACTCCTCACTTTCTTCATCCAAACAAACTTCATCCTACTCGGAGAGACTGAGGGAACTGAACCTTTTCACCCTGGAACAGAGGAGACTATGTGGGGACTTGATCCAAGTCTTCAAAATCATGAAAGGCATCGACCACATCAAACCAGAGGAGCTTTTCCAGATCAGCAGGGACACACGCACCCAGGGACACAAATGGAAATTGGGCTTCAAGGCATTCAAAACGGAAAACAGGAGACACTTCTTCACACAGAGAGTCATCACAATCTGGAATAAACTACCCAGCAATGTGGTAGAAGCTGAAAGTTTGGGAACATTTAAAAATAGACTGGATAGGATCCTTGGATCACTTAGATATTAATGAAAACGAGCACGATGGGTCGAATGGCCCCCTCTCGTTTGTAAACTTTCTTATGTTCTTAAAATTACATATTCAGGTCTGAAAGGGAAAGTCCTACTGAGAGATTGAGGGAATTGAACCTTTTCACCCTGGAACAGAGGAGACTATGTGGGGACTTGATTCAAGTCTTCAAAATCATGAAAGGCATGATCAAACCAGAGGAGCTTTTCCAGATCAGCAGGGACACACGCACCTGGTGACACAAATGGAAATTGGGCTTCAAGGCATTCAAAACGGAAAACAGGAGACACTTCTTCATACAGAGAGTTGTCACAATCTGGAACAAACTCCCCAGCGATGTGGTTGAAGCTGAAAATTTGGGAACATTTAAAAACAGACTAGATAGTATCCTTGGATCACTTAGTTATTAATGGACACCAAATGAGCATGATGGGTCGAATGGAAATCGTTTGCAAATGTTCTAATGTTCTTATGTTCATAAAACATAGAAATATAATAAACCCTGAGAAAATTACATAAATCCAATCATGATAGTCTTTGTCACCCCACGTGACACGATCGCTATGTAAGGTTTAATAATTTTGCTGACTTTGATAGTCCTCTCAGTGCTTATCCTTTCTCGATTAAGTATGGCAAAAGAAATATACATGTGGATTGAAAAAAGATGGAAAAACTTTGATAGAGTTCAGTACACAGTACATTTTATTGTTCCTACAATTTGCAAAGGTTTTCAGGGTAATGCTTTAGATTGCATAGCCCAGTTTAATATTAAATATATATTCAATAGAAAATCTATTAACATTCAATTACTTAATAATTGAAGTTCAAATGTTAATATAATATCCTTCTATACCAAAAACTTTGTAAATGTGGAGAAAACAATGGCTACACCAATTTAGTGGCCATGTTAAGTGGAGATAAAGTAGTCAATGTTTGACACAATTGTTTCTTGTAACTTGGCTTATGGGTTTGATATCTCCATTTTACATGGCTGAGCGATTTTGTAACGTGTTTTTTCATGCTGACAACATTCCTGGTATAGATAGCTTTTACATTAATATTCTATTGATATATATTTGGAAATTAGTTGACTGATAATAGATTATCAATTGAATATCCATTTTATATTAAATTGGGCCATGTGATCTAAATCGTTACTGGTTTATCGGTAATGCATTAGATTATGTGGCCCAATTTAAGATTAAATATTTAGTAATTTGTTTGCTGGTTTGCATTAGGTACTTTAGAATGAAAATTCCTCTGTGACACATAAACCACTATCTAGTGTTGGAATTTGATTGGCTAGTGTTGAGTGATTGGTGTTAGTTGTCAACATTTTGAAAAAGAGCATGAAAACAATCAGATTAAAACTGAATTCTGAGTGATTTCAATTCTGGAACATGAATTACAGTTTTTATGATTGAAGGAAAACATGTTCAATATCCAAGAAACCTGAGATTTAGATTTTTATAACCCTATGATTTTTCAACCGTAAGATTGAAAGGATTTCAGTGGTATCCCTGGTAAAATACTAGAATACATTGAAAGTAGCCTTGTGTGTTGTAACAATGCCTGTACATAGATGAAAATCCCCCCAAACCTGATTACATGGTACTAAAAAATAAGGTAATGAAAAAAGCTATATAGAAAATAATCCAGAAAAATGTTGTGAATTTTTTTTTAAATATACTTTCAAATATGATTAAAAGTACCCAATGAAATGTAACATTCTCTCCTCAGCACAGTGGAAGGCTCTGTGGAATGTGTGTTTGTGCTTTTAGTTCTAGGACAAACCCACAGTGGCTTAATGGACATCAGATCTGGATTATGAGATCCTGTGACCGGTTATGCCGTGAAAAGTGACCGACTAGACATAGACATGACAAATATTTGCAGAACATTGTTGTACTGGTTGAGTTATAAATATAATTAAAAAGAGAACAGTACAGCACAGCTCAAAATCTGAACATGTACAATTGTGAATCCAGAATTCAAACCACTTGTTGCATCCTCTGTATGAAGATCTAATACTCCATGATGATGATATTATTTTATACAATAGTATTTAGCTTTATTGAAAAAAACACAGACGAAGTAAGAAATTTCAGAGTAAATTAAATTAGTGAGCAAATGTCAAGGATAGGGACAATACATTGTTCCAAGATATACAAATAATATGTTTTACAATTCAGATGTAGCTAATATGTGATGTCCCTCACTTCAGAATATTTATATTTCTGCCAAACACCCTCATAACTCTCCTGCGAATCTGACTCAGTTTCAAGCCGTACATGAGGGGATTTAAAAGAGGATGGATGACTAGAAATTCCACTGCCATGAAATTGAGAAGAGCCTGTGGGATGTTCCTTGAACCATATCGACTGTACAATACATCAAAAAGTATGGTAATGGTAAAACTGATTAATGATATCAAATGGGGCAAACAGGTCTGCAAAAATGTACTCCTTTCTTTGCTAGACTTTAAACATTCTCTAATAATCTGGATATAAGATAATACTATATAAATGGCTTGCATGAGATGATACATTAATGCAGTATAACCATATAAATTGTTAATAGTTGTGTCTACACAAGACAACTTGACAACTAACCAATTATCACAGTACAGTTTGTTAATGTCAGATCAACACAGAGGCAGTCTGATAGTTAACAATATCACAATTACTGATTCACAGAAAGGAAGAATCCAAGAAATAAACAGAAACTTTCTGATAGTTCGAGCTGTCATAATAGAATGGTATTGTAAAGGTTTACATATTGCCACATACCTGTCATAAGCCATCATCGTGAAAATGGTGAATTCACACAGAATAGAAGTGTAGATCACATATGCTTGAATCAAACATCCAGTGTATGAGATCACATGAGAGTCAGAGAGGAGGTCAGACAAGAGTTTAGGATACAGACCAGCAGTTCCATACAGTCCATTGACACACAGGTTACTGAGGAAGATGTACATAGGCTCATGAAGGGTTTTCTCAATGATGATTGTAATTATCAGTGTCATACTGAATAGACATATCAAAAGATAAGCCAAAAGAGTAAAAGCAAAAAATATATATTTATGAGATTCCGTCTCGTTTAATCCATGGAGTGTGAAGACTGCAACGCTGGAGGAGTTTTGCATTGCAGTAAGGGATGTTTCAGGAATATACAAACAACCCTGTACCTAAAGAAGCAAAGAGTACCAATAAGTCCCTTCATATATAAATAGAAGATCAATTAAGTGGAAATATAATAAGAATAATAGTGTGATAATATAACAAGCACAGCAATGAACCATAATGTTTGAGCTGTAGGTTTTATATATTTTCTTCATTAATGACACAAATTATGAAAATACTCACAGACGTTAATCTGTGAAAGGGTTGCTGCAGAGAGAGAATGATTCCCTGTTCCTTAGTCTGCACTTCAGTGTTAAGCTTTATATATGGAGCTCCTTCAGGAGGGAGGCTTCTGAGATTTGCAGCCTTAAAACAGACCTTTGAGCCTGTGGTTCTGTAATACTGGGTTAATTAGCCAGAGTTAGAAGAAATTACAAATAGGATTATTAAAACAAGCTGGGTTTTTATTTACCAGAAAATGTTTGTATGTAGGTACAGAAGTTTCAGTTTTGTGTAAGATAAGATATGCCTTTTGAGTATTTCAAATGATCAAAAAATGCAGTGTAAATGTATAGTATAGAAAAGCAACTTGTAGCTTATTAATATACAGTGGTTAGTCCTGGAGCACCTCATAACATTGACCCACATGCCGATCACAATTAAAGAAGACACAGTTTGATAGATGGTTTACATCAGGTACTGTAGAATGAAGAATCCTCTGTGACACAAAAGCCACTATCTAGTGCAGGAATTCTAACATGATTGGCGTTTGGGTCAATGTTTAGAAATATATAATCAAACCAATGAAATAATCAGAATCTTGCAGAATGATTTAAATTGTGGAATGTTGAATATATAATAGAATAGAATAGATAAAACTTGTTCAATTGAAAAAACAATTTTCATAAGAATAGGTTTGCGAATGCAACCCAGGCTATCTTTCAAGTCGGAAGCACTGCCCAAGGGGCAGTTCCGTAGGAACACGATCGAAAACATCACCCTATCTAAGCTGCCATTGGCTCCAGTGCACATCGCTGCCGTGATTGAGTGGTTTAGTGACAACCATGGGCACCCTCCCCCTCTTTAGGGACAGAGGTCCAGCTCCACAGACAGAGAGCGAGATGAGGCCATCTTTGTGCTGAATAGTAGGATGGACCACATATGCGCCCTCCTTTCTACGCAGGCAGCACAGACAGCAGCCCAGGCCCTGACCCCCCCATATCTCGAGTCTTCACCACTGGCCCATGTGCCGCTGGACTCAGAGTTTTGGGCAGTGATCCAGAGGGCCGTGGCCTGCTTGCAGATCTCCCGGTCCTCTGACCCCACCCCCCGACGCTCCAGGTTCGAGAGGGAGCACCGGGAAAATAATACATACAGGGAAAATAATATTTTCAAATTAAATACCAATTAGTATCTGTAATTGACCCAGGTCTGTGCAAAATCGATCCCAATGTGACGGTCATATTGTGGGATGGATTTAGCCTGTGTGTTGCTCACCTCCAGCTCTAAACACAGGCTATTGCTCTTGCCTCCCCAGCCATGTCTTCACACACATCCTGTTGTTGTTTTTTTCTGCTTTTTGTGTTTGTCCGCACAGACTAACACAAACAGCAACAGCGGCTCGTTGGTGCGTTCATTCCGCAGTATTGCACAGATCTGCAAAAATGCATTGATCCCATTGGTGGAGCAGCGCAGATCTGCGCTACACAAACGTGACCTGTAAATGTCCACGTCCATGTTTGTTTACCTTTTCTCTGGATGGATCACGTGTGTTTCTGCGAGATGTGGGGAGTTTAGAGGCTGTGTCGGAGATTTCCACGACAAAGGATTTCAGATCAGTCGATAAGAGTGTGTTCCCCTGTACTTAAGCGATCATGTAGTGTGCACTCCTTCACGATGCAAAAGACATAAATTCGGTGCAAAATAGTCGTTAAGTGTGATCTGCCCACTGTTCACAAAATTGGGTCGGATTGTAGAAATCATGTAGTTTGACCCCAGCATTAGTGATCCAAGGATACTATCCAGTCTGTTCTTAAATGCTCCCAAATTTTCAGCTTCAACCACATTGCTGGGGAGTTCCAGATTGTGACTACTCTCTGTGTGAAGAAGTGTCTCCTGTTTTCTGTCTTGAATGCCTTGCAGCCCAATTTCCATTTGTGTCCCTGCTGATCTGGAAAAGCTCCTCTGGTTTGATGTGGTCGATGCCTTTCATGATTTTGAAGACTTGAATCAAGTCCCTACATAGTCTCCTCTGTTCCAGGGTGAAAAGATTCAGTTCCATCAATCACTCTGAGTAGGACATTCCCTTCAAAACTGGAATAAGTCTGGTTGCTCTCCTCTGAACTGCCTCTAGAGCAGCAATATCTTTCTTGAAGTGTGGAGCCCAGAACTGTACACAGTATTCCAGCTGAGGTCTAACTAGTGCATTGTACAGTCTTAACATTACTTCCCTGTTTCTAAATTCTACACTTTTGACAATATACCCTAGCATTCTGTTTGCCTTTTTTATTGCTTCCCCACATTTTTGGATGGGGAGAGAGTTAGGAGTCCACATAGACTCCTAGGTCTTTCTCATGCATTACTTCATGTAGATCTGTACCTCCCATAGTGTAATTATAGTGGACATTTCTGTTACCTGCATGTAATACCTTACACTTGTCCACACTGAATTTCATCTGCCAGGTGTCAGCCCACAACTGAATATTATCTAAGTCCCTTTGAATAATCTGTGCTGCCGAGATTGTATCTGCTGAGCCACCTATTTCAGTATCATCTGCAAATTTGACAAGTTTGCTAACTATCCCTACTCACCACTGCTGGATACTTTGTTTCAAAAACCCTCCCGCTAGTAAACCACATGCTCGTATGAATGGGGTCCCTTCCCGTTTTATGTAGGAGCTGCACCGTAATTCATTATTAACCCTTCTCTACTGCACTGCTACATAAGATTATTGAAACAAGCCAGGTACCTTTTGTAAAGGGTGTGTGTATGACATGCAGGTATAGCTGTGTCAAGTTTGTGAAAGAGACAATATGCATTTTGAGTATTTTAAATTACCCTAAATGTACAGAAAAAAAATACTGAAAATGTACAGGATAGGAAAACAACTTGGGGTCTATTAATATAAAGTGGTGGGCCTGGAGCATCTCATAACATTGACCAACACACCAATCACAAGTGAAGAAGAAAGTACTTGAAAGCTGGTTTGCATTAGATACTCTAGATTGAAGAATCTTCTGAGACACAAACGCCTCTAACTAGTGTTAGAATTCTAACATGTGATTAGCGTTTCAGTCAAGGTTTAGAAAAAGAGCATCAAAACAAGCAGAATAAGACCCCATTCTGCAGAGTGATTTTAAGTGTGGAAAGTGGAATAGAGTTATCCATTGAGTCAGAAAACCACCCAGATGGGGAGGGACTATGCAGTTACCCATGGGAACTGTGTAAATGTATGTGTATCAAAGCTGCCTACTGAACCATGGGAGTGTGACATCCCAGCAGACCCCCTCTTGCGTCTGTTATAAATAGTGAGACACACACCCCTATACTTCCTCTTTTGCCAGAGCTAGACTTCCATGTGAGAACTCAGCTCTGTGGGGTTTCTATTTCTCGGATAACTGGGGTTGCAATCCCAACCTATCATTTTAATAAATGAAAGATAAAACTGGATTAATAATAAATACCTGAGATTTCGAAGTTTATAATCCTTTAGGTTTGATAACATGTCAGAGGTGTCCCTGGTGAAATAACAAGCATCCCATTGAAATAAGCCCTATTCTTCTATTATGTGTATTTACAATGCCTGAACATTAATAAACAACCCCCAAACCATTATTATTTATCTTCTAGTAATGTGTCTTGGGTGATACTGTAATACTTTTTTGTCTGTAATGTGATTAATATTATTTTTAAGTGAACTATTGTATAAATTAAATTAAATCAAAATGGATGAGATTAAACACACAGCTGAATTGTATTGACGTTGACAAGAGAGTGATTCAGTACATTATTGTGCTGGTTGAGATTTGAATATAATGTATACAGGCTAAAATCCAGTGTTCAAATCCTTGTCGCAGCCTATGTATTTAAGATCTATTACCCCATTATCTGATTCAAGAAGCAATTAACTTTAATTAAAACCAATGTTGGTGATGAATGTATTAATCAATAGTTTAAACTATGTTTTTATCATTACTGTATATTAATATAACATACACTTAGTTATAAAAGCAAATTAAATCAGTTAAGAAAATTCAAGAAAAAAGGGAAGAAAAATATCCAAGATATATATATATATATACATATATATTATGTTTTCCAAATTTAACATTTTGCTGTCCCTCACTTCAGAAAATGTACTTTTCTACTGAACACCCACATAACTCTCCTGCGAATCTGACTCAGTTTCAAGCCATATATGAAGGGATTTAAAAGAGGAGGGATGACTAGAAATTCCACTGCCAGGAAGTTGCGAAGACCCTGTGGCATGTTCCTTGAGCCATAGCGACTGTACAATATATCATAAAGTATGGTAACTGAAACTGAAGAGCACCGGAGCCGCAGAACGTGGACAGAACGGAGTCGGATTAGCTATTAATAATAACTAAACAATACAAATAGACTGAAAGCATATGAAAGGTGTCCCTGGTGAAATATTACAATCATCACATTGGCAGGAGTCTTATATCTCTATTACAATACCTATACAATAATGAGAAACCCCTGTAGAACCCGTCTTGGAAATAAATGGAGAAGTCGTCGAGATAAAGCAAAAATAACTTTAATCAAGCCGGATTGGAAGCACCACGTCAGGAAATTCCTTCAGTGAGAACTTAATGTTTACAAACATGAGTGCAACTTTATAGGAAAATGATGTAACATCTTATGGCCGTTCATCCAATCAGAAGGTACAAGTCCGAGTCCATTTACGATCTGTCCTGCCGTGGAGAGATTATCCAAAAAGCAGATGTCTGTCTTTGATGTGCACTAGGAAGATGCGATCCCACGGTCGTCATTTACCTACTGTCAATCGCTCATTAACATAAACAGTTCCTGCCTATCTGGAGAAACGATTAAGTCACAAACTTTCAACAAACAGCTGTAGGCTATTTCGGCACTTTGTGATCTTTTATTACTGACAGGAGTTTCTAACAAATGAACCTTGTTTCCTTTTGCTTAGCCTGCTAAAGCTAATATGCTCAATCTGTATACAAGCTACTTCTAATGCTAGTATTAATATAAAACATTATATAATTATCACAAAACACTTTCTTCAACTTTCCTATACAGAGTCTTCAACCCCCAACACTCATCATTACTAATAAGGTTGAAGTGTCGTAGAAATGCAGAGAGAGATATACACCAATCAGACATAACATTATGACCACTGACAGGTGAAGTGAATAACACTGATAATCTCATTATCATGGCACCTGAAATTGCAGGGCTGTTTTGGCAGCAAAAGGGGGGGGCTACACGATATTAGGCAGGTGGTCATAATGTTATGGCTGATGGGTGTATATTTCCAATCAAAGGTTTTTATTATGAGCAGCTGCAAGGAAGAGGTTCAAGAGACAATCTCAAGAACAGTCTTAGAGAAGTTACAAACTACAGGCACTTTTATGCAGACCAGACAGGAGAGAAAGATAACAGGACCCACATGTCTGTCCTGTGATGAGTGCAAGTTCGGTTTCTGCCTGACAACTAACTGCTCAGGAAGACCCATATATAGTCAAACTGGGGAGAATTAAGGCATACGTAATGTTTAATATAAGGGGGGGGGTTGTACGATGTATCAAGCACAAATTGCTGGTGAAAACAGGTTCTTATCAAACCCTGTTCTTCTAGGTATCAGGGTTGAACTATAGCACAGTACTGTAGCACAGTGAGACAGTGACCTTGTTTACAGAGACACACAGGGAAAGAAATGCAGTTCTTCAAGGTCATGAAAAATAACTACATACAAAACACGTTGTCCTTGTGGATAAGATAAAGCTTATTTTGCTGACAATATGAATAATTTTACATTCTAGTGGAAATTATATAGAAATTGAAGTGTACTTTATCACAACTGATGAGATGAAACACACAGCTGATTTGAAAACTGTATGTTTATTTTACCATCAGACACAATTAGACCATTCCCTCCTCAGCACAGTGGAAGGCTCTGTGGAATGTGTGTTTGTGCTATGAGTTCTAGGACAAACCCAGAGTGGCTTAATGGACATCATATCAGGATTCTGAGATGGGAAATTGACCAGTAAAGTGAAGTCTTACAGACACGATAGAGTGTTTCGGTACATTATTGTTCTGGTTGAGATGTGAATATAATCAAGCCGTACAGCAGTGAGCAAAACTGAATATATACAGGTGTAAATCCCTTATTCAAATCCTTGTTGCACCACTGGTTTTTAGGTATAGAACAGACCCTATTATATGTAAAATAGACTTAAATCTGATTGCAAATTAAAAAATTAAAAATATATGAAATCGTTGAAATATACCAAATAATGTATGGTTTACGAATTCAGATTATACTAATATTGTATGTCCCTTACTTCAGACTATGCACTTCTCTGCTGAACACCCTCATAACTCTCCTGCGAATCTGACTCAGTTTCAAGTCGTATATGAGGGGATTTTAAAGGGGAGGGATGAGTAGAAATTCCACTGACAGGAAATTGTGAAGACCCTGTGGGATGTTCCTTGAACCATATTGACTGTACATTATATCAAAGAGCATAGTAATTGTAAAGTTGATTAAACATATTACATGGGGCAAACAGGTCTGCATGAATTTACTCGTGTCTTCACTAGACTTTACACAAGCCTTAACAATTTGGATGAAAGAATATACAATAAAAAGTGCTTGAGAAACATGTATAAATGTAACTATAGAAGTAGAATGGGGGCTCCATAGGCGTTGTCAGATATTTTATGACATGTGACGTCACTTGTTTATTATTCCTACGTCATATCCAGACGGAAGTGTACACCCATATCGCCCTAATCCCCCATGATGACCCCGATGACCCCCCTCCTCCTGTCCTTCTCTCACCCCTAGCCCCCCCCCCGCCTCCACCCACACTGATCAGTTCTGCATGCCTTTGTTCTTGCCGGAGAGTGTGAATGTTCAGAGTGTGAATGTTTCAGGTACTGTGGGTTGTGACCCCCCACCAAGTTTTAAGTTAGAATAGCTCCATTGTTTCAGTAATAGTTATCTCTCTCTCTCTCTCTCTCTCTCTCTCTCTCTCTCTCTCTCTCTCTCTCTCTCTCTCTCAATTCAATTCAATTCAAGGGTGCTTTATTGGCATGACAAACAGTTTCGTAGTGTTGCCAAAGCAGTTGATATTATATACATACATTGAAAAATAATAAAAGGTAAGAAAAGAAAAAAATGAAACAGTAACATTATAATTTATAAATAAAATCTTAATAGACATGTACATTTACTTTATTTATAGTTATCAGGTTACAGCTGGTGCTCATGTATGTTTTCACAGTGAGCCCCTCAGGCTGTGGCAGGCGGCTACATATTGGGCGGCCAGGGGGGCTGTATGTCCCACCCCCAGGAGGATAACTATTTTTTTTTTTCATTTATCAATTCAGAGAATGATTTTGTAATATTTATGAATTTATTAAAGAATGTGTCCCTTAATTTGGTATATTTATTGCAGTGGAGGAGGAAGTGCATCTCTGTCTCGACCTCTCCTGTCTCGCAGTGACCACAGCGCCGCTCCTCTCTGGGCAGCCAGCTCTGCCTGTTTCGGCCTGTCTCTATGGCCAGGCTGTGGTCACTGAGCCTGTACTTGGTCAGGATCCGTCTCTGCTTCGTATCTCTGACAGTGAAGAGATACTCTGCCAGGGTGTATTCTCTGTTTAGGGCCCGATAGCAATCCAGTTTACTTTGGGATTTGGTTTCATTGTTCCAATGTTCCAGATAGGAGGTTTTGGTTATCTTTATGATTTGGTTGACTCTATTTGGGGGCAGGTAAGCAGTGCTGACCTGAAGCTGGTATCGCAGTATTAGCGGGGGTCAGTGCCGTGAGCTTCATGGCCAGCTGACTCAGGGGACTCTTTTCAGGGCTGAGCTCTTGGGTTTGGAGGGCCTTGTACTGGAGTGAGTCTGACTCACTTTTCTTCAGGTGCATCCAGAATTTCAGTGCTCTTTTCTTTATATTAATGAGGGTTGGGAAGCGGCCTAATTCTGCCCTGCATGCGTGGTTTGGTGTGTTCCTCTGCACCTCCAGTATGTTTTTATAGAGTTCAGCATGCAGGGTCTCTATTGGATGTTTGTCCCACCTAGTGTAGTCCTGTTGACTGAGTGGACCCCATACTTCACTACCGTAATTTTATAGAATCTTCTTCTGATTGCATAGAATGCTCTTCTTGCTTTGTCCTTGAGCATCTTCACTGCCAGGTTAAAGCCCCCTGACGCACTAATAGTCAGGCCCAGGTAGGTGTAATGTGAGGTGTGTTCTAGGGTAGTGTTATCTAGCGTGAAGTGGTATTTGTTTCCCTGAGGTCTGGCCTTTTTTTGGAAAATCATGATCTTTGTCTTCTTCATGTTTACTGCCAGGGCCCAGGACTGACAGTACTGCTCTAGTAGTGCCAGGTTTTGCTGAAGCCCTTGCTCTGTGGGCGACAGCAAGACTAGGTCATCTGCATAGAGCAGGAATTTGACTTCTGTGTCATTTAGGGTGAGGCCAGTGGCATCAGACTGCTCCAACACCGTTGCCAACTCATTGATGTAAATGTTGAACAGTGTTGGGCTCAGACTGCAGCCCTGCCTCACTCCCCACCCCTGAGTGAAGAATTCTGTTCTTTTGTTGCCAATTTTTACTGCACATTTGTTTTCGGTGTACATTGATTTTATAATATCATAGACTTTACCCCCTACACCGCTTTGAAGAATTCTGTAATAAAGTCCCTCGTGCCAAATGGAGTCGAATGCCTTTTTGAAATCAATGAAACAGGCAAAGATTTTGCCTTTACTTTTTTGGTGGACGTGTTTGTCTATGAGGGTGTGTAGGGTGTAAATATGATCTGTAGTGCGGTGATTTGGGAGGAAGCCAATCTGACTCTTACTCAGGACACTGTGCTCGGTAAGGAAGGCCAGTATCCGGGCTTCCCCAGGTTACTGCTCACACAGATGCCCCGGTAGTTGTTAGGGTCGAATTTGTCTCCACTCTTATAGATTGGGGTGATCAGCCCCTGGTTCCAGATGTCAGGGAAGTAACCAGTACTGAGGACCATGTTGAACAATTTAAGCACAGCCTCCTGCAGTTGTGTGCTGCTGTGTTTGAGCATCTCAGTGCTGATGCTCTCCGGGCCGCAGGCTTTTCTGGGTGGAAGTGCCTGTAGCTTTTTAGATAGTTCCTGTTGGGTGATTGGAGAGTCAATTGGGTTTTGATTATTTTTAATTGATTGTTCGAGTAATTTCAGTTTTTCCCTGGTTTCAATTTCTTTGTGTGTCAGATCATTTTGTTGGATATCTTTATAAAGGTTTTCAAAGTATTTTTTCCAAATGGTTCCGTTTTGTATTGCCAATTCTTGTTGTTTTGTTGAATTTAAATTGTTCCACATTTCCCAGAACTGGTTTTGGTCAACAGATTCTCTATGTCTGTGAGTGTTTTGTTTGTGTGTTTCTGTTTTTTATTTTTAAGGGTGTGTTTGTAGTGTTTTAGGGTCTCACAGTACTGCTGGCGTAGTTCTGTGTCTTGTGGTTGATGATGTTTTTGATTGGATAGGTGCCTTACATTTGTTCGTATTGATTTACACTCATCATCAAACCATGTCTGTGTGTGTGTGTGATTCTGGTTGGTCTTTTTCTTTGACTTTTTAAGATTTGCCATTGTGGCTGCAATTTGATATATTTGATTTATATCATTTATGGCCAGATTTAGTCCTGTCACGTCAGGCTGGTACTGTGAGCTGAGGAAAGTGTTGATGATGTCTGTTATTTCTGTAGAACTGATTGCTTTGTTAAATTCCTCTGTGCTGTTTGGAGCCCATCTGTATGTTTGATTAAGGTTGTACAGCTTACTGGGCTGTGTCTATGTGTTGCTGGCCTGACTTCTTCTTTTCAGGAACACTGTGATTTGGTTGTGGTCTGACAGGGGGGTTTGCTGCCTGACAGTGAATGCACTGATGAAGGAGGGGTCCATGTCAGTGAGGGCGTAGTCGACTACACTAGTCCCAAGAGCTGAGCAATACGTGAACCTCCCTAAAGAGTCCCCTCTGATCCTGCCATTAAGGATGTACAGGCCCAAGGCTTGGCAGAGATGCACTAACTCTCTCCCGTTCTTGTTCACCACCCCGTCGGGGTTGTTCCTCTGGGTTGTGGTGGGGGTGAGGTACAGAGGGGCCTGGCCGAACACGTGGCTGTTTCCCTGTGTGCCGATGCAGTCGGGCTCGGTGCCTGTCCGGGCATTGAAGTCCCCACAGAGCAGCACATTCCCCTGGGCCTGGAAATGGCTGATCTCTGTGTGGAGGGTGTTAAAAAATTCCTCATTGTAATAGGGGGATTCAGAGGGGGGGGTATATGCTGCACACAGGTATATATAGTTCTTACACTGGGCTATTCCCTTCTTAATTTGAAGCCATGTGTGCGTTGGGCCCTGTTTGACTGGGCTGATGTGGTTGGCCAGCTCCTCTTTGTACCACACTATGATCCCCCCAGAGTCCCTGCCACGCCGCACTGTGCTCAGTTTAATTGAGGGCACAATAACCTCCCTGTAGCCCAGGGGGCAGTGTGTGGGCACCTCTGCACGGCACCATGTCTCCAACAGAACTATGATATCTAATTTCTTAATGCTTTTAATGAATTCAGGGTCTGTGCTCTTTAGCCCGAAAGCCGAGGAGTTCAGGCCCTGAATGTTCCAGCAGCTTACTGTAAATGAGCTCATTTTAGCTAACATTGTACTTGGTGGAATAAAATGCCTATCAACAATACAACTTTTTAATCTAAGGTTTTGTTTAAATTAGAATTTCAAATATAATAATTATTAGTTTTATGTAAAGTATGGTTACATTGTATGTACACAGGTATTTATTTTTAATTATTTACAAGTGGGGTTGTCCGTCCCTACCCGAGTGCTCAGTGCTCTGTTCAGCTCAGCAGTCTGGAGCAGAGGAGGCTGAGCAGCTGCTTGATCTCCCCCAGCTCGGTGGGGGCCGGAGGGGCGGCCTGGGTCAGGGCTGCGGCGTAGCTGAGCGGCTTCTGATGGGCGCTGTGCCTGGCGCTCGTGGGGCGGGTGGGAGGCTGGGTGATGGGGGGCTGGCCGGTGCTGCGGCGTCGTGGTATGTGTGCTCCAGTGTGGGGGGGTTGTATGTTTGGCTGGCCTCTGTTGGTATTGCTGTGTGGGGGTGGGCTGGCTGGGCTGCGGCTGACCCCCTCCTGATTTTAGATGCACCCTGTCATGTCTCTCTCTCTCTATCTATCTATCTTGTAATGAGTTCATTCTTTTTTTAGTTAAACACCTTCTAGTAAAGGCCATCTAACTATCTTAAAAGTTCATAAGATTAAAACTTAAGATATTGTTCAATTTCTTAGCAGTCCCTTATCCTGGCTTACAAATGTTACAATATACCACATTATTTTCTTACATTCTAAATCTTTAGACCTTATTAAATTACTCTAGCAATCTAAGTAAAGTGCTTAGGGTGAAAGTTTTTTTTAATTAATTTTCTCTCTCTCTCGCGCTCTCCCTTTCTCTCTCTCTCACGAAACACATAACATGAAGTCTGAGTTTAAAATGAATGCTTGGGGGTTGAGGTCTGTGTGATGTCCCTCAATGTGACGTGGCTCACAATGGGGGGGGGGGGGCTTTATGCTAATAGCCCCCTAGAGACAGATAGGGGTCTGACCGCTTGGTGAAATCAAAATAGTCTAATACTTTTAACCGATATAATTTATCAAACGTGTATCAAAAGTCCAAATAACTCTTTTGTTTGATCTAAACGCTTTCTGATTAGTTGCTACACATTTTGATACCAAACACGTCTGTGTCCCATCAATAACCTGGGCTGGACCAGGAAGTCATTTTAAAACATCCCGAGGCTTAGATAAAGCCGTTGTTGAAATTATGATTTTAAAATGCTAAACATCCTAGGCTTTGTCTTTAGACTTAAAAGCTAAAACAGGTTCCCTAAAACAGTGAACAGAAATACAACTGTTAGCTAGAAGTCTGGTGTATATAGTTTTAAAGTCCGTTTCTTTGAGCTAGGGCTAATTGCTAGCTCGATTAAACTGTTGAAATTGTCTTAGATCAAGCTTCTATAGGTCTAGCTTATTTATTTAATTAATTTTTAAAAGTTTTGACTTAGTCGTTGACATAAAACGTTTCTTTTTTTGTTGACCAAAAGGTTTTATACTAATGGCCGCAACCGGGGCATCGAACCAGGGAGGCGCCAGCTTGGCACTCATTTGAATTATGCCGCTGAGAGAGCTGATTGGTTGTGGGGTGTGTTTAACAAGGCGACTGAAAGTCTGGGGTGTCCCAGAAAAATGACCCCCACCGCAGATTCATAGGCATAAATATGTGGTTAGGGCGCCGTCTTGATGCATCATCCGCACCTCCCGAGTGAAGTGAAGAGAAGACCTCTGCTACTGAAGAACTACAATGGCCGAAACGGCATTGATTCAACAAGGTGCTGAAAGCATTCTTTAGAAATGTTGGCCCATATTGATAGGATAGCATCTTGCAGTTGATGGAGATTTGTGTGATGCACATCCAGGGCACGAAGCTCCCGTTCCACCACATCCCAAAGATGCTCTATTGGGTTGAGATCTGGTGACTGTGGGGGCCAGTTTAGTACAGTGAACTCATTGTCATGTTCAAGAAACCAATTTGAAATTATTCGACCTTTGTGACATGGTGCATTATCCTGCTGGAAGTAGCCATCAGAGGATGGGTACATGGTGGTCATAAAGGGATGGACATGGTCAGAAACAATGCTCAGGTAGGCCGTGGCATTTAAACGATGCCCAATTGGCACTAAGGGGCCTAAAGTGTGCCAAGAAAACATCCCCCACACCATTACACCACCACCACCAGCCTGCACAGTGGTAACAAGGCATGATGGATCCATGTTCTCATTCTGTTTACGCCAAATTCTGACTCTACCCTCTGAATGTCTCAACAGAAATCAAGACTCATCAGACCAGGCAACATTTTTCCAGTCTTCAACTGTCCAATTTTGGTGAGCTTGTGCAAATTGCAGCCTCTTTTTCCTATTTGTAGTGGAGATGAGTGGTACCTGGTGGGGTCTTCTGCTATTGTAGCCCATCCGCCTCAAGGTTGTACGTGTTGTGGCTTCACAAATGCTTTGCTGCATACCTCGGTTGTAACGAGTGGTCAAAGTTGCTCTTCTATCAGCTTGAATCAGTCGGCCCATTCTCCTCTGACCTCTAGCATCAACAAGGCATTTTCGCCCACAGGACTGCCGCATACTGGATGTTTTTCCCTTTTCACACTATTCCTTGTAAACCCTAGAAATGGTTGTGCGTGAAAATCCCAGTAACTGAGCAGATTGTGAAATACTCAGACCGGCCCGTCTGGCACCAACAACCATGCCACGCTCAAAATTGCTTAAATCACCTTTCTTTCCCATTCAGACATTCAGTTTGGAGTTCAGGAGATTGTCTTGACCAGGACCACACCCCTAAATGCATTGAAGCAACTGCCATGTGATTGGTTGGTTAGATAATTGCATTAATGAGAAATTGAACAGGTGTTCCTAATAATCCTTTAGGTGAGTGTATGTGTGTGTTAATGTTTTGATTTAATTACATAGAGCCTGCCGAAAAGGATCACTGTTATTGAGGTAACGAGAGAAGCTACCATGCCTATACGAGAGATCTGCAGACCACGTAAGAACTAAATTATCTTACATCACATTATCGGTACTTATTTGTCCCCATTTATACAGCGGTGTCTTTCATAGGTGTAATCTATGTGGATTACATTGCTTGAGGGACCAACTGTAATTTTTAAAACTTATTATTTTTTAACAGCTGTAAGAAATGTGGTCCTAGACAACAAGAGACCATCCACTTCCAGAACGTGTTTTGTTTTACCATCAAGAGCAAGTGACTTTCAAGAGGCTGAAAAACAAAAGAAAAGACTATTCACTGAGGGTAAGTAATGTCTTTCAAACTTTAAGTCTTAAAAGGGGTTTGTTTGTTTGTACCGCTGAGGGTTGATGGGTATTTTTTTTTTTTTGGGGGGTATGGGAGGGTGTGTTAGTCTGTTTCATGGGTGGGTGGGGAGAGTCTTGTAGATGACATGCTGGGACATGTAGCATGGCATTGTTTAGAAATGTTTGTTTGAACACTCAGTTGGTTATGAAGTTAAGCTTACTGTCAGAGATGTTTTAGTAAGTTGTTTGTAATATCTACCGTTATTTTGGTAGTTTAAGATGTTTTTGTTTATATTTTAAAGTGTTTGGGATGTTTGTAAATGACTACATGTTTTTCATTTTTTTTATTTTTTATTTGTATTATTATTATTTTTTTAGATAGTGAAAACGCTCCCGAACCAGGAAGCTCCGGGGTCAGACAACGATTAAACTTGGAAGATTCATTAAAAAGTGAAATGTTGTTAGTGGTCTATAATCCTGTGTTATGATAATATTAATATTACAGTTTTAAAGAATCGTTTATTATATTATATATATTATATTTTATGCAGTTTTTACATGGGTCATAAGTTTTATAGTGATCTGTATTTTATTAATTGGTTGTAAGTCTATTGTTTGTAATGAATAGCAGCAATGCGTTTTGTTTGTTCCTAAGGCTAATTTTCGAAGGTCTAAAATGACCCTAGCATAGCGTTTAAATCCTTTCATTTAAATTAAGAGTTTGGCTGTTTCTGTTGCCTTAATGTTTAAAAATCTATATGTGATACTTTTTTTTTTCTCCCATCCCAAGACTCGTGGGACAGTCATTCCATCGATGATCTTTTGGGGACAATTACTCCGTCTAACTGGGATCAAACCCAGACGCCGACTAGATCGCTGAGAGGAACCCCACCGATACACCTGGAGACACCTCCCCACCAGCGTGGATCACTGCTAACCGAGACTGATTCACCCCTCAACGCCAGGCTGGTTTCAACCGTGTTCAGTCCGAACCGTTACCGATCACCGAGAGATACCCCCTGGCCGGTCCTGGAGACTCCTCAACACCAGCTAGGACCGCCGCTAGTCGGAGCTGATTCACCCCTTAACGCCAGTCCAATTTCAACTTCACTCTACCCCCCCGCGATCCTGTATCCAAGATACGGGAGCAGTAGCCCCGCCTATGCCAGATTACCACCAAGTTCTTTTGGGTCTCCACTCCCGAGTCTACGTTCGACCCCTTCAAATCCCGGATGGTATGCGCCGATCGGGGGAGATCTACTGAACCACCAACCCTATAGAGCCATGTCAGTAGAAGACCGCCCGGAGATAATCCCAGAAGTGGCATGTGAGTTGTTATTGGATGTACTAGAAAATCAAAGAATTGTGATACATGCGCAAAACCTGGATATAGAGGGTCAAAACATTATTATTAATACTGTTAATAATGCCATAGATTGTATTCAATGTTTTATTAGCAGTAAAACGACTCGAAAGTGTGGGATGTGGTGTTGTGTAAAATAAATAAATAAATGAATAAACAAAAGTGTCGACATGGTAAAAGAGCTCATGACCCGAATGATTATGACCGAGCTCAGTCCCCAAAAAGACCATCCAGAGAGAATGGAACCGTTCATGTTGAGAATTCAGCCAGCAATCCAATAAACTCGGAACTGTTGCAAATGGTAAATGATTTAAATAACAGACCCTTACCCCCAATAAAGTTAAACACCCTGTCCCCTCCTGATTTGGTCGTATTGCCGCTGAATCCCGACCTGTTGCAATTTGTTAATTATATAAATAACCTACCCCCGCCAATGTCTCCTATAGAGCCCCGGCCCCCAATACACCCTGATTTACTTGAAATGGTTGATGCTTTGAATGCGATACCCTGTCCAAATCCTGTCCCTGTTCAAATGATTTGTGCCCATTAGAACACCGGGGTTCTGCTGAAGCAGCCGGCACTATAGAGCAGGATCTTGACATTAACCGGTTTGATATCTTTGAAGGTCTTTTACAGGCTTTAAATGAGACTCGTCAAAAGTGTGGCTTTGCGGGTTGTGGGGGTGATGTGGAGGGTTGTGTTACTGATAAGATTTTAGAGGGTACGCTCGGTGAGAACATGGGTAGTGAGGGTTTTGGGCAAAATGTTGACAATCCTAAGAGGTTCGTTGAACCAGTGATTATAGATAGACTGGCCTATAACAATTTTGAAATTATGCAGCGTTTTAATTTTGCAGAACTTTTCAATTGCAATAATTATGCTGAAATATTCGTCAACATACACGATGCTTTGCAAAGCATGATTGAGCGGGTGGCTTATAGGGTTAGATCTCGAGATTTTGTCCTGTTAGAACTGAGAGGTGATGATTTGTTTAGCAACCTGTCTGTAATGCTGAGGGGGTCCAACTTAGATGTTGAAGAATTTTTTACTAAAATTGAAGAAATTGTCTTTAAAAATTGTGGTGTGGTACCGGTGTGCGATAAATGACGTGTTTGTGAAATTTCAGACTCATTCTGACCCCTACGAACAGAAGCTGTTTCTCTTCCTTAATGATAGTCATTACTTTGGAATAAAGAGTTTGATGGCTTTTTTGGGTTGTTTGTACGTTTGCCCCTTCTGTTATGCGGCGTTCAACGATAAGCTTAAACACCGATGCGCCGGTTACTGCAATGTTTGTTTCAGTCCCCAGTGTCGTAAGGGGTTGTCCCCCACCATCCGCTATAAAGACTGTTTAAGGATTTGTCTCTCAGCGTTCTGTTTTTCTGAGCATAAGGTGCCAAGGGTTAACGGCGAGGGTGTTGAACTGAGCGCCTGCGATCAAACAAAATATTGTCCCAAATGTTGTTTCCAATACCGGTTTCATAAGGGCAAGACCCACAAATGTTCGAAACAGCGGTGTCAGCTCTGTAAGGCCGACCTGACCCTAGAGGCCGAACACCAATGTTTTATTCAGTCTGTTAAAACGGAGCCACTGCATAAAATGTATGTCTTTTTTGATTTTGAATGTCACCAGGAAAAAGGGGTCCATGTGGCCAATTATATACACTATATAGACACGATGGATCGCGAGTGGTCGGCCAGCGAGGAGGATTGTGTCAGTGCTTTCTTTATAAAATATCGTAGTCCGAAATACCTCAATTACATGTTTATTGCACACAATGCTAAGGGTTATGATTCTTACCTTTTGATGAAGTATCTGGTGGAGAACGGGGTGACCCCTAAAATTATTGCAGGGAGCAAGATAACGTGATTCACCAATGAAACTTTCAACCAAAGGTACATAGATTTGCTGAATTTCCTCCCCATGAAATTGAGCGCTTTGCCTAAAGCTCTGGGTTTCGCGTCTCAGAAGAAAGGTTGGTTCTGTCATTTTTTCAACACTCAGGCCACTCAAAATTATTGGGGACCCTATCCATCCGCCTATTATTATAGGGTTGACACTATGATGCCTCATGAACAGGTAGATTTCTTTAAATGGTACAATGCTGTTAAGGGGGGTGTTTTTGACTTCAGAGAGGAGATGGCATGCCTATTGCAAAAATGATGTGGTGATCCTTAAAGAATCATGTGTACGTTTTCGAGCCGAGGTTATCAAGACCTCTGGGCTCGACCCTTTACAATGTGTGACTATAGCATCTCTCTGTATGAAAATGTATCGAGCCAATTTCTTGCAGAAAAATACTATAGCTGTCACCACTTCTGACAACTATCGGACTAGACAAAAAAACTTTTCGACTGTCTCCATACAGTGGTTGGAATACCTGACTGCCCGGGATGACATCATGATCAGTCGTGCTTTAAATCGCAGGGAGGTCAAAATGGGTCCCTACCACTTAGATGGTTTTAGCGAGGTGGCCGGGGTGCGTACCGCTTACGAGTTTGCCGGTTGTATTTTCCACGGGTGCCCGCAACGTTTCAATCCAAACATATTTAATCCAGTAACTCAAAAACTCTGTGGCGATATGTACTATGAGTTTCAGGAACGAATTGAAACATTTAAAAACACCTATGTTTTGAACATGGTGGTGATTTGGGAACACGAGTAGACAGCCCTGAAGCAGCAGGATGAGGGGGTGCGGGGCTTCATGGAAACCTTTGACTTTTCAGTACGTCTCAATCCCCGGGAAGCATTATTTGGGGGCCGAACCAACGCCATCTGTTTACATTATGAGGAAAAGTCGGGTGAGAGAGTAGATTACTATGACTTCACTAGCTTGTACCCTTTGTCAACAAGACAAAAATGTATCCCTTGGGACATCCAAACATTATTTATCGCGACTTTCTCGACATCAGTCATTACTTTGGTTTGATCAAATTGACCGTATACCCACCCCAAGGTCTGTTCTTGCCTGTGTTGCCTTACAGGTGCTCGGGAAAATTGATGTTCCCTCTGTGTAGAATGTGTGTGGAAACTGAAAATCAGACGATCTCTTGTCCGCACAGCGATGAAGAGAGGGCGCTGACAGGGGTCTGGTGTAGCGTTGAGCTTGACAAGGTGGTGGAAAAAGGTTACAGAGTCGGTAAGGTGTATGAGGTTTGGCATTTTTCTGAAAAATCTGATACTCTTTTTGCCGATTACATTATGACCCACCTGAAAGGGAAGCAGGAGGCCTCCGGCTACCCCTCTTGGTGTGCTGACGACGCAGACAAAGAGCGTTACGTTCAGCAATATTTTGAAAAGGAAGGGATTCGGCTGGATCCGGGTAACATAACGGTAAACCCGGCTAAAAGACAGATGTCCAAACTGATATTAAACAGTCTGTGGGGTAAGTTTGGGGAGAGAAATAACCGTCTAAATACCACCTTGATTAAAAACACGGAACAGTTTATAGAATTAATGTTTTCCAAAGAACACAATGTAGCCCACTTTCAATTCATAAATGACCGAGTGGCCCAGGTGCAATGGCGGACCCCGAAAGATTTCCCCACCCGACAGGGTAACGTTAATGTGTTTATTGCGATTTTTACCATGGCTTAGGGGATCACTCTGAACCATTGTAACAACAAATTCATTAACATTAAGTCTCTGATGACCCTGGTCCAAAGTTTTGTAACTGAAAAAGACGTGCCTCCTCGTGAGATTATTACTTCCGGAAATCGAATCTATCGGAATAAAAAGGGTTACATGTTGGAAAATAGATCACTAAACAAATGGTTCAGGGTAGTGTACAATAAAAGAGTGTTGATGCCCGACTATAACACTCTACCTTATGGATATTAGCGGTTTTGATAACAGACTTCAGCATCCTTTTTCATGTATGATAGCCGGTCCCTCCAACTCGGGTAAGAGCTATCTTATAAAGAACCTCATAGAAAATGTGGAAGCGACCGTGTCCCAAAATCTCGACAACATAGTGTGGTGCTACTCTTGCTGGCAGCCGCTGAAATCTGAAATTTGTACATGGAGTCCCCGACTCACTGTGCGACGATGAGTTGTTCCCCCCAAGTCAAACTAATCTAGTGGTCCTTGACGACCTGATGGAACTGGCCAGTGACAATAGCGAGGTGGAAAAAGCCTTCACAAAGTACACTCATCATAGGAATTTAAGTATAATTTATTTAGTTTAAAATTTATTTTTTCAAGGTAAAAAAAGCCACACTGTTAATTTAAACGCTAATTATAGAATTATTTTTAAAAATCCCAGAGATAAATTACAGGTTACCGTCTTGGCTCATCAAATGTACCCTAAACAGACAAAGTTCTTTTGGAGGCTTTTGAGGACGCTACCAAAAATCCCTACAGGTACTTGCTCGCCAACTTAAAAGCACAAACCCCGGAAGACTTTTGTCTCAGAACAGGTTTGTGTCCCCCAGATTGGCCGGCAGTGTATGTGCTAAAGAAAATAAAATAAATAAGTATGTCTGTTCGGATTAAAAGAAATCTACCATTTTTGCAGATGTTATTTGAGGGGAACCCGCGCCAGAGGAAAGCTGTGCTGGCCGCGGCCCCATCGGATTTCATAGAGACCCTGTGCGAAATAGCTTTAAACATCTAGCGTGGAAATAATCCCTCTAACCCCTTCTCAACATTCTAACTCAAAAAACTAAAAGCTGTTATCAAGATCATTGCTAATAAGATGTATTCTATTAAAAGAAAATAAAGAAGATTAATCAAACTTGTGGGTTTATTGGACAGCTCTTGAGCATAGCTGTGCCTTTCCTTACCAGTCTTCTGACTTCGAGATCGGTTTAATAATGGAACATGCTCAGAAAATGTTTTTGGTCCCTCAGGAACAGCTTGAAAAACTGAGAAAAAATTTTGTCGGACCAGAAACCCTCAGACAAACTGTCGAAAATAACTTGGACTCTGAAATGAAAGCTATATTAGCCAGGGTTGATTTAAATTAGCATTCCAAAGTCCAATTGTATAGTTCCACGTTACAATGATATTTCCGTCTGGTTCGGCAGGGGGGAAAAGATTACAACACTTTAACTTTAAACATGGCCTCTCAAGAAAATGGGGTTGCGGATGAGGGGGCTGTGGCTGATAAGGGTTTTGATGCTCAGGCCACTGATCATGTTGAGGGCTTCTCCTCCTTGCCAGAGGTCGATGTTGTAACCAATGTTTTGAGAAACATGCCTTCCAGAAGCAAAATAAATGCTGAATATATCCTGCACAAAATGGTTCAGAAACCGCAGGTAACAGCTTGGAATGAACAGGGTGAATTTGTTTTTAAAGGACAATTGATCAAATGATCACATATGTTTGATTTGTTGAAGAGTGTCACTAGCACTAATAAGATCCCTGCTAGCCGTAGACCTGTAGGCTGGAATTCTTTCCTACATGCAATGGCCTGTCTGAACATCCCCCAATCAACAGTGCCTACCAGGAGACATGTCAAAAAATACACGTGTAAAGAGGGGGAGGCTGAATGGGAAGCTAAAACCCCAACTGATCATTACTTACCCAGTGTTAAGCGAAGGATCTCAGGATCTAGCACTCGTTGGCTTGCTTATTAATAGCCTGTTATTATTATTTGTAAAACAGTGAATGAAGACCGACAACCTATTGTAATTATTTATTTTATCTTTTATTTTTCGAATGTTGTACAAATGTGTTCTTTATAACATGCACCGTGTCTTGTATAATAAGTGTGTTAAATAAATGATTTGCTTCAAAGACTGATTCCTACTTTTCTCCTTAACATGCGTAACATCTTTTAAAATCCTCACAAGAGCAGCCAGTCTGTATACAAGGGTTTTTAGCTCCATAAGTAACAGGTATACAGTATAAGGGGCAGGATACATTGTCCTGACAAACTCTGTCACTTTTTTATCATTCTGTTCTAAATCATCGCTGTACAGAGTCATAATGTCTGGGTATGTTCGGCCTTTAGCTCTATGATATTAGAAAAACACACAATGTTGGCCACAAGTGGTGGTCTGCAGACTCTGTACTTGACGCGCGTTGTAAAGGGTTTCTTGACAGTTGTTGAGCAAAAAGTTATGGATCTTCCGGGGGAAAGGTCTGAAATCTGGGGGGTGACCATAGGAATCAAAAAATTCACCACGTTGATCCTCCCTTAGATAAATAGTCAACCAGTGTTCTCCAGGCATATTTTTAGGGTGAGTATTGATTATGTACATTGCAGGTAAATTATTGATCTTAAATTTAGGCAGCTGGTCACAAGCATAGACACCTTGAAACAGTTTGCGGGTACATGCTGTAGCCGTCATGAGGTTGTTGAGCTCTATGGTGTTCATTTTAATAATAATCATACAGAACGTTTGTTCTCTGATTCACCTCAATAATGTTGTCAAACACAGCGTACAGGATCATATTTACAGTGCAGGGTAGAGGCTGCTTAAAACGCATCTCCAGGCACATGTTACCTGTTTTCACCAGTGAAAAATGTTGTCCACACTCGTCGTCGGGGGTCAGGTTGAAGCCGTACAGCGTGTAGCCACTGCAGTATTCCCGGCGATTGATCATCAGAGGTTGATCCTTGAGATGACGACCCGTAGCCAATTCTAGACTGTAATATTCCCGAACAGCATTGCGGTTTTCGAAGTCCGGTTGAAAAGGTTTGGACGGCACCTGAACTCCGTCAACGTACAATGCTATAAATTCTGCATTATAATGTTTAAAGTTAAAGGGGTTCTTGTTGTAAACCCCGGTACAGGCATCATTATCCACTAGACATATAATAACCTGTTTTGGGAGCTGCCCTAGAAAAAGATTTTCTTGGTTCATCACACGAGTCCCCGCGGGGATACTGTGGACTTTCATATAGACTCTTTTTATCGGGTACTTGGCGTTTGCCGTCATTAACGCCTGTGCGTGTCCTAGTTTAACCGCTGGGGATACGGACACTTTTTCACAAACAGCGAGGCCGATAATATATTCAGTTTATATTTTTCAGTATCGGGGGTCATCAGACAGAAAGCATTTTTGCTCTGGATCATTTTAATTTTAATGTCTACCCTGTTGAGCATGAGTTTTTCTTGAAAAAATATGTCCGCATGAATATGCCCCATTAGCTCAAAGGTCCATCCTTCTGCTGAAAAGGCTGCTCTTTTTTGCAAGCCCTCATTGAGTACATCTATATCCCTGTCGTCCATAGCTTCTGGGGTGTCTTTGAAGAACAGGCCAGGACTGAACTGCTTGCTTAGGGTCTCCTTGCTATAATTAAGGATACACTCCATCATGGCTCTATAGGGGTAGGTATTGCTGCTTTGACTAATGAGTTGATCACCCAGGGCACGTCCATTTGCGAAAACATGGTTGCCACAGGGTAATTGATGACACCAACGTTGGCTGCCTTCACTATTGCATCCCCATCTTCCTCTTCCACTCTGCAGTTGATTAAAATGACAGTGTTGTTCAAATCAATATAATCTTCCCCATTTCCCGCTATGAAAAACTCCAGAGGGGGCGTTTCTGAAATTGCGGAAAGAGGCGAAATCTCTACATAGATGCTTTTATCTATACTTGTTTGGGTGTACGGTACTGTAAACAGATCCAGTTCTGATTTAACGCATTCTTCCGATAGGCTATGGACAAAAGACATGTTTAAAAGATGTAACCTGAGGCTCTATTGGTCTTTCTTTGAGACTTTCTTTTTGCAGGTTTTCTCTTCTGTTGCTTCCTTCTCTGTGGGTTTCTGCGGAGTGAGTCTTCGTTTGCTGCTTCTTCTTTTACCCCCGCCCCTCGACATCACCATGAGTCCCGAACCCTCCTGATGCTCATGGCTAGCCAAGCGGTTCATAACATTGGTGAACACGTCACTAACAATGTTTTTAGCCACTGATTTCAAGTGGGTTCTGGTTATAGCAAAGCCTCTCTTGAGCAGGGGTACGGCCATTCTAAAAAGACCACGAAAGAGTCCACCTAGACCGGCCCCATACATAGTGGGGGCTACTACAAACCTGGGCAAGTCATTCCCGGCTTGCATTTTGTAATATTCCACATAGGCACGAGGATCGACATATCCCCTTGAGATATCCATTTTAATAATGTACACACTGTTTCACAGGTCGAAAATGTAGTTTGACTATAACTTTACAGAAACGGAATGGTACGTTGATATTCTGATCTGATTTTACTTCGATTGTGATGTTGTCAAAGTGTGTCTTTGAAACTGGTATGTAGTGCGGCTTGTCATAAGTCATTGTGATCATGTCATTGCTTTTACCTTTAATAAGTACATTTCTCAAAAGAGGCACGTAACTATCCCCTACCCTCTGGTGGGCAATGATGGCCGTATAGATGTAAAGAATGTAAAAATCACCCCTGATATTGGCCAGGAAGGGTGCCACCACATCTGAGAATGAGTTCTCTGTGTCGGTATAGAAGCCTAATATACGTCCCAGGGTCCCGCTGGTTTGAATACTAACACCAGGTTTTGACACAATGTACACTCGGTTTTTAATAGGATTGTAATATAACTTGAGGGAGGGGGTCCCGTCTGAGAACTGCTTATTCATCTCATCTAATATTTTATCCATGCTGTCGTAATAACCTCCTTGTATTGTGAATGACCATTGACTCTTTTTAACATGATCAAAAACTGAGAAGTTGGCATCCTTATCTTGTAAAATAGACCAAGTGTAAGGATACTGTATTTCCACCAACCCCACTTCCCACGAACCCCTTAGACCTATAGATTTTCCAAATTGCACCGCGTAACTGGATATTTCATTTTTAGGATATATATTGTAAGAGAATTTTGAATGCTTTGGTTTTTCAGTCAATCTAAATAAATAGTTGAACTGAAAACTCATAGGTCAATTGGTTTCTCTTTTAAGATTCTTTTTAGAGGGAAGATGCGGTGAAGTCACAGATGTGCAATAATAATTTATTTTGACAAAAATAGGAAACTAATATCATTAAATTATATTACTGAAAATAAGTAATATTAAGCTTCTGCTGGATTACAGTAAGAAACAGATAATACCCATTTTCTTCTTTCTCCTCACAGTACAGCTTTATAGGCCAGTCTGGTCAGGCAGGAAGTGGTGTGTCTCTCTCTGTCTCCCTCCAGCTCTGTCTTGTGTCTCGTTGCAGAATGAAGAAGTTAAGAGAACTAAAATTCTCTTTGTTTTCCCTTTTATAAGGTTTCCTTCCATCCAATAGCATTTTGCCACCGCCATGACTTGGGTGCCTTATGCTAAAGTAATTTAGAAGTGGGGGTCATTTCGAATTTGACTAGGAGCCAATAAGAGGACAGGTCCCTTTTGGTCTTCTGGACATATAGATAAGGTTACCAGGGGCTACCAGATAAAAGGGAGGAAGTCTGTTTCCTCTACCAAACCAGATGGTATAGAATTTCCCATAGAAAAATATATTCTAACAAATAATATCTTACAATATCGAGAGAGGCGTTACTGGGTAGAGTCACGTAGAAGCCGTCTGATTCCATCTTGAGAAACTAAAGTAATGCACCCCACCACACCCGCGGGCATCTTGTTATAAGGCTTGAATATCGCAAACCTGTTGCTCCGGGACCCAACTATTGAACTTTTCAGGCCAGCCTCTCCATTTCACTAACACATATTTTTTCCGGTTAAACTCTGAATACTCTATCTTTACCCACTGTAATTTTTTGTAACTCGGCAGCGTAAAACGTCCCTTCTATTTCCTCCCCGTCATAGTCTTTTAACCGGTACACGGGAGGGTCTCCATCCAACTGCTTGGTAACTGTAAAATATTCATCGGAAAATGTTTGTTCATAACCTTTGGCAAAAGGGTTGCGCAGCTTTGAAACTCTCACCACATCCCCGACATTGAACTTATAAGTAGTTTATTCAGTCTTAATAAAGGGACCGTATACATTTTTAATTTTTTAAAAATTACTCATTAACATCTATAGGCTTCATTTTAATACTGGTGTGATATCCTCGGTTGTAAGCTTCGATAAAATCCTGAACTTTATCAACATACTTGAACGTGTTTACAGCTGTAAAATATCTCAACATTTTTGTCTTTATGGTGCGGTTAATCCTCTCCACAACCGATGCCTTAAGCTCTTTACCGGTGGTGAAATGATGTATATTGTGTCTTTTCAACAGATTCTGAAATTCTCTGTTGAGAAACTCTTTTCCTTTATCAATCTGCAGTTTTTTAAGGACACTGGCCCTGGGCAAATATATCCTCAAAGGCCCTTGTCATCACACCACCTGTTTTATTGCGCAGAACGCGGACACCCATGCGTATTTCGATAACACATCGATGCACATCAACATAAATTTGTGACCATTGTTATGTTTTGATAAATTTGACATATCGACTAGATCCATCTGCCATTGCATGTCATGTGCCATGTCAATCACATAGACGCGATTTCTTTTAAAGTTAATTCTGAGTGGTTTATGTAGGGTATAGGCGTCTTGTTCCCTTAGCCATTCTGAAACAACCTCATCCTTAGCCTTAACCCCGGCCTCAGCGAGTCCTCTTTGAAAACCTTTCTTACCAGTGTAGCGTTATGATGGGTTATTTTGATAAAAGCATTTTAGCTCTGAGCTGAAGCACTGATGCAAAGAAGACCTCTCCCCCCAAAGTTATCAGATTTCCTTAAAGCGTGGGACTGGTTTACATCAAAGTGACAGTCTGGGAGGATGGCACCGAGAATAGGCCAAATAGTTTGGAATTCTGCTGTGAGATGTCTGGGGAAGGGGGCCTGTAGGTAATAAAAACTCTTTGAAATGGACGAGAGCCGAAATCCCGACACAGAGCTATGAACCCGGGCCAACCGGCATTTCCAAAAGATGGCATGGATTGACATCAGTCATAAATCAAGCCCCCCTCCAATAGGACACTGGGGGCTGAAACTGAAATCCAATGTAAAAAACTGAAGAACCAATCACCTATTGATCTGACAGGCATATAAAGGACAGCGCACGGTCTCTCTCTCTCTCTCTCACCTGAACCAGAAACTCGCTGCCACAGCTCAACCTGTAGCTCTGTTGCCCTAACCGGAACCAGAAACCAACCAAGTCTTTGCCGGCAACAGAAGAGCTAAACTGGGAGAAGGAGATTGAGCCGTATGAATAATTCTTTTAAAGGACTTTATTAAATAAAGAACTTTACAGACTGCGCATGCCCACCTGTGCCCACCTGATTGACTAAGTCGACTGAATACGAAAGTGTCAGTCATTTAAATAGCTATTGAGTCTTAAGAAACTTGACCTTTGGAACCAAACAGGGCCCTGCTTTCCTCAAAGACTTTGTCTTCAAATAAGTACAGTGAGAGACTCTGCTTGCCAAGAAGATTTTGTGCACAAACTTGGAGCCTTCAAACCAGTGGAAAATCTGTTTGGAAAAGACTCTGTTTCGCGAAACCCCAACTTCCAGGTGTATCGACTGAGTGGAAGTTCTTGGACAAAGCCGAACCGGACTGCCTTTGTTCCAAACCACACGGACCTCGTGCCGTGTGCTGTTATCTGAGCCCGAAGACTGAGAGGCCTCTCAGAGACGAAGTTCAGATAAGTTTAACAGTTTGGAGTTTGTGATTCATGACATTTGAGAAATCAATTAGAAATGTTAATCTGTGAATGTATAATATCATTTAGTTTTGCTTAAATATAAATGTATGTTGCATTAAACTGTTTTGTTGATCATTTTAGAAATAAAATCTGTCAACGCCGAGAAATATCTTCTCATTCCTGTTTAACTGTTTAGTCTGAAATTGACACAAGTTAATAGACATTAGATTATTGGTGGCCCCACCTATCCTTAATCATTGCATAATTATCAGTTAAGGGAAATTGTGGTAACAAGTAATGATAGGATCTTTCTCGGCACCTAAACGTAAATGAGACTGATATATATATAATGAGAAGTTACCTGACATAAATACTAACCTGCGTAGTTATTTAATGTGTGACTAACAATACTAATGAGAGACTCACCTTCGTCTTACTAACTTGTATTGTAGTCAATGTGTTATTAACCTTTTTTGTTTAACGATTTGTGTGTTATCATATGCGATCCCATGGTCTTTGATTTGGTCACGGAAGTGATTTGTCTTTAATTTGTTGATCTAGAGTTGAATTTTAATTAGTTTTTCCCTTTTGTATAATTAGTGTAGTGCTACATTTAGTCTTTGTTTTTGAATAAATTTGACAATTTATATCTTTGGAATTGGTGTCTGCGTCCAATTATTACAGAAATTGAGTTCTACAAGATTCCAGGATTCGTGATAAGGTGATACTATAAATTCACTTCTTTAATTGAAATTTATAAGTGTACCTTACGCTACACCAGCCAAACCACCGGCCTTGGCCGGGTTGTAGTACAGATCCTTCATCTGGGGAGCTTGCAGAGTCATTCTGTCAGATCACACGACACAATGAGCAAAGTTTTTATACATGGTTTTTTATTCAATTTTAGGGGAACAAACACCTCTTTTTAGACAATTGATAAAAGTATAACATACACAACAATTTGTTCTATGGTCCAAACAAAATGAAATCAGATGATTGGTTACTTGTTCTATATCAACAACGACATGGTTTTTTATCTTGTAGGCACACACATCGGTTACATACACAAATAAAACAACAATATGGGCTATTTTAAAAGTAAACAAAAGTTTGTTAAACATGATCAGTAAACGTTCATACAGATGATGATGAAAAGGACTAACATCCTTCTGGGCACCCTCGACCATCTCACTCCAGTTTTCGTACCCCCCAGTATCTGTTACGGCGGCCATTAACTTTTCCAGGTTTGAAAGCTGGTCCTCATCTACGGCTAAATCTGTAGAGAAATGGCTTGCGTTGGCTACTTTTTTGTCAAGCACATGGTGTAATAGAGCTCTCAGGCTATCCACCGAGCGTTGATGGCAGAGCCAGTTGCAGAAGCAGTCCAGAACATTTCCCATCTTCCAGGTCCCTCAGTTCAGGTCAGAGTCTGAATCGGTGGCGTAGAGCTCAAATTCTTTGCAGGTCTCAGCTTTAACTTCTTTTCGGAAGAAATACTGTTTTAGCTTCCCGGTGGTTTTTCTACTCGGCTCATCCAGGTCATTGATCAGCTGATCAAGTTTCTCTTTTATATACGGCTCATTTTTCAGCTCCAGCAAAATCTCATCTATGATTTTCTGGACTTGCCCGGGGGTGGCCCGCAGATGGGAGTAAGATAGCGCCTTGATTAGCGCCGGCTTCAGCCACGGTTTGTTCAGTCTTCTGTAAAACACATCAAAATAGAATCGGAAATAATAGGCATCTGGTTCAAACAGACAGCTGTGCCTCAACTGGCTGGGGTGATTCACTTCACAACCCTGACAGACTGATTTCAGGGTTCGGTTGATGAGAGCATGCAGAATATACACCAGGGCGCTTTTAACAACTCTGCTTACATCGACCCGCACGCCGGGCATAAACAGGGGCGGTTCGCTGCTCATTGGGTCGCTCGATGGGCTGTGGGTTGTTTCTATAGCCGCTGGAACGCCCCCTTCCTGAGACAAGTCCACGATAGACAGTGCAGCAAAAGCAGAACCGTTCAGGATCTCCTGATCCTGTGCATCCCAGAGACTAGCTTCAATGTCCATCGCAAAGCATCCTGTTTCGTCTTGCGGAATCGGGGGTTGAGGTCCCTGAGGGTGGCTGCAGTCAGAGGTTTCAGGCATGTATACAAAATCGGGTGAATAGAACCAAGGTAGATCCCGGGATTGGAGAGGGTTGTAGAGCCTGTCGACATCCATCGCTTTCGGGTAAGACATTCTTTTTAAGCCTTGATCGGGGGGTGATGCACTTTTTATACTGTCTCTTCACTACATCACGATAGCCTGCCCTCTTAGAAGAGAGTGGCCCTTGCGGCTCCGGACCCACCACCAAACCCCCACAAGTCATCTGTTTCAGCTTCGTCACCATCCTTCAAGGGGGAAATATAATCCATAATCCAACATAATCTCATTTTAATAGAGTCCATTTCAACACATTTGATCAAGGTATCAAAACATTCATTTATATCGGTTATGACATCTTTCAAGAACGGCCAGTCAGCACCATCAAAAACGATTTCAGTAACCTGTTTTTCTTGCTCCAAAGCAACAGCGTCCGCCTAAACAACAACTTGCGGTTATCCGTCATAGTTAGACTCTGAACAACTCTTCTGGAACACAGAAAGTTTTCCCATTCACAACTTTCAAAGCCCTGCCTCGTAGGTACCGTTTCTCTTGACCCCTCATGCAATGCTTCTAGCGCCTTATCCACATGTCCAACATCTCTCCAGACGGTTACCTTCAACCAGTTGTCATAAGAGTATTCAATTACTTTCTCAAAAGGTTCCGATATAACATCCTTCTCACCCAAAGCGAAAAGCTCCACACCGACATAACCCAGATCCCTTTTAATGCGGTAACCTCGTTTCTCACCACTGGTCAGTAGCCAAGACTGCTCAATCTTCAAATTGGTGAGTGAAGGAACCCTAGCATGGGTTTTCTTATCACGGGGTTTCTCGTTGACATTGTTGGACATTTTGAAAAGGTTGGATTATTTCAAGCGATGAGAAATAAAGCTGTGTTGTGTTGCGCTGAATCTTAAATAGAGAGGAGATTTTCTGGGGAGGGATCATGGGGGATTACACTTCCGGGCTAGAAGGAGGGGGGTGGGTCGATAGATGAAGGGGGGTCATCAAGCCTTGTACCTGTTTCCACGTTCCATTGTGTTTGACCTCTGCCTTTCCTTGAACACGGTTTTTCGGATGTCCTTGTTGTCTTGTTTCTTGGATACCTGATCTTTTTACCTGCCTGATTGTGACTACGTTTCTGGATTCCCTGCATTGCCCTGTTTGCCTGTGACTCGATCTCTGCCTGTTCTCCTGAACACGATTACGGAATTGTCTTTGCTATACCTGTTTGCCGGCTCTTGACCCCCCTGCCTGGATTGTGCTCTCTCCGCACCTGGGTCCCCTTACACCCGGTTAGTTCACCATGACAGATGTGACAGATGACTTCGCCGCCGCTGCGGACCCAGTGGAGTCCACAGACCTGTACGCAGCCGTCTCCTCCCAGGGTTTTCTGCTAGGACGACACAAAGAGATGTTAGAAGAGATCGCCACCACTCTGAATCAGCCAGTCCCACCCACACCCATTTCACCTTCACCAGTTAGTCTTGCAAAGAGAAGTATGACGGCTCCCCAGATCGATGTGAGGGTTTTCTCTTACAATGTTCCTTTAACTTCTCCCATCTACCAGCTTCCTTTCCCACTGAGGAGGCAAGAATTGCATATATGATCACCCTCCTTACAGGGAAAGCCCTGCAATGGGCATCGGCCGTCTGGAACCAGAAGGGAGAGATCACCCGGTCCCTGTCAGCCTTTCTTGCACACTTTAAGGAGGTGTTTCATCATCCGGCTGAATGAAGGTCTGCGGGAGAGCAACTCCTTACTTTCCACCAAGGCAGCCTGTCAGCTACAAACTACGTTCTGAAGTTTCATACTCTGGCAGCCAGTAGTGGATGGGATGAGCAAGCATTTCTTACGGTCTTTCGACAAGGACTACATGCCAACCTATAATCCGAACTAGCCTGTAGAGATGAGAACCTTGGCTTGGAACAACTAATCCAGCTTGCTGTCTCTCTAGATAACCTTCTTAAAACTAGAAGAAAACCACCCACCTCTGATTATCCTCGCCTGCATTCTGCTAGACCTCTGAAGCTGTGCTGTGGTATCTGGCACCAAGACGTTAGCAGCAGATCCTTTAAGTCCTGTAAGTTGCAAGGTGGGGCCTCCATGGATCGGACTTGTTTATCCAGCACATCCCACAGATGCTTGATTGGATTGAGATCTGGGGAATTTGGAGGCCAAGTCAACACCTTGAACTCGTGATTCATCAGACCAGGCCACCTTCTTCCATTGCTCTGTGGTCCAGTTGTGATGCTCACGTGCCCATTGTAGGCGCTTTCTGCAGTGGACAGGGGTCAAACTTGTGGAGGAACGGATAAAACAAGAGCCAGACCCTGCAAGCGGAGGGGCAGTACTTCTCCCTTTGTCTCCCTTCCCAGGCAGCCCTTGTAGGGGCAGGTGTCAAACAGGGCTAAACCCCTTATGTACATGAACACTCGAGTGGCAAGACTTAGACTCATAGCCATCCAGGAGACATCTTTCTGCATATTTGTGAGGCAAACATGTGTAGTGTTAGCCCAGATGTTCCGGAAGGTTTCGGTAGGGAAATCTTCTATTATTATGGTCCAGCGAGGCTTTGTGGAGGCCTACTTCGAGTGCAAAGGCTCGGAGCGCCCTGTAGAACATTGGCCTGGTGTTATCCATGGCACAGAGGCCGAGTGGTCTCAGGCTGCTGGCAAAGTAAAAACGGTTCATAAAACTCACTTTCTCCTGGATGTTCTTAACCACATATGCCAGCCCCTGCACCTTAATGAGCCACACAATGTCAAGGAATTGTCTCCGCCTTTAACACAAAGAGTTCTGGGCTTCAGCGCCAAAACACTTCCACAAAAGTGTGCTTTTTTGTACACTCCGTCGAAGGGAGCATTGGAGGGCACAAACAGGTCAATTAGGCTCCCTTCACTGGTTCCCTAAGGGATTGGGACACCCCTTAAGATGGCCACTGTAGTACTTCCACCCTGCAAGTGAAGGGAAAGAGGGAACAAGTTGTAATTTGGGACTCAGCCAAAGTGTCACATATGCCCCATTTCCACTGGCGGATGCGTAAACGGGTGTTTCTGGACTGTTAACTATCTGGTGCCATACGTGGCCGTAAGCATCCGTCACGCCCACTAAGGAAATACTTTGCTTTCAGAAGCGGAGATGTGTGCTTGACTTGTAGACAGACAGGGAAGATATGATCTTGAGTGCCATGTGGGATAACAAAGAAATTACAGTTTTATTAGCAGCATGGAGTGAAATTCACATACAGAAACAATTACAGTTAATATCCGAGTGTATTACAAACTTGCCAAACACGGATTTCACAGTACCCCGGTGCAGTGCCGTGACTAGTTAAAAATAAACTGAAGGATAATAATCAGAGCGATAGCAGCCAATTTTACTAATATTTTATGAACAACTAGATGGTGTTTTAGGCTGTCGTTTTCTGAATGGTGTGCAGGTATGTTATACAACAGCTCCGCAGAGACAATCAGTATGAAGGCAAACATGATATAGTTAATGTGTGCCCATTTACAAGTTAAATGATTGAATGCATAAATACAGCAGATCTGGGTATCATAAATGCCATGACTGAAACGTGCTCACTTTAGTTCAATTATAACCTGCTATATCGTAGCTGCTGTTACTGTATAATTAATCGTGAAATGTGTGTATTTAGTTTCAACTGTAACTTGCTCTGGTTAAGGGGGTCTGCTAATTAAATTAAAAATAATACAGAAAAAAGTGCTGTTTGCAGTTACAAATCTGTAGTTACAGTAATACATACACTTCTACTAGCACATATCTTGATGATGATTACAATAATAATAATAATAATAATAATAATAACACTAAATAACAAATATTTATTTGTATTTTTACACATGGAAACGTTTTCTTACGGTAACATTATGCTTGTCTGAATAAAATGTTGTCTACACGCTTAGCTCTTCCTAATATAATTAATGGATTTATTAACACATTCATAATACTGAGGCAGAATGCTGTACTTTACTTATCTGCTGTTTGTAAAGTGAAGACCTTTATAGAAAAAATATATTTGTTTTATTTTATATCAGATCGCTAGGTTTTAATAAAGGCATTTTAGTTTAGGTTTTATCAACTCATTTACTCTGATGTTGAAAGTGTTATTTATTCTGTATTTATTATCTGTATTTAAGCTACAGACTTTGTGCCCTGTTGCGTTGCCAGCTCTTTACTTGTGTTTCTTGTGTATATTGTGTATAATAACACTAAATCTGTTTGTAAACTTACCTGTGGCTTACCACTTGCACACAAACAGACACCTATGTGCTCCAAATCATATCAGTTGAACCCGCCCCAACTTGTATGGATGCAAGTGAAGGACCCATTGAAGGGTGCAGCACCTTGAGCACATATCGCTGTGCTTCTGATCAAAGGCACTCTCCCCAAAGTGTCCTCTCCAAAACAGAACAAGGGATTATATTCCCCCTACTTCCTGGTATCCAAGAAAGACAGTGGTATCCCCCCATATTGGATCTGAGACCGCCACCTCAAGGTTTCCTATCCTGCTTTATATGTATACAGTTGTTTGTGGGTAGGTGTGGCTTTTTTTCTTTCAAAACATTTGTTTTGTTTTATGTTTACAATATATTGCACAACACTGAGAACCACTCAAATTTAACTGAGATAAGTAAGGAGTCCCACAGGGCTCAGTCCTCAGACCTATTGTTTTTTCATTCTATATGCTCCCTTTAGATGATATCACATAATATTAACTTTCATAGTTACACAGACGACACACAATTATATCTGTCAGTAAATCCTAACAATACCATAGACCTAGAAAAACTAATCTGCTGTCTGTCTAAGATTAAAACATGGATGACAAAAAAAATTCTTATGCTTAATTCTGACAAAACAGAAGTCATAATTCTAGGAGACAAAAATCGAACTGTTCATCATCCACTAACAAAACTGAGTAATGATCACTCCAGTATTGGCTTCTCTTCACTGGCTGCCCATGCACTACAGGATAGACTTTAAAGTTCTCTTATTAACATTTAAAGCACTGAAGGGACTGGCACCTCCCTACCTAAAAGATCTCCTTATCGAATACACTCCAGGTCGGCCATTGAGATCACAGGAAGCCGGTTACTTAGTGCTCCCTAAAATACACAAGAAAACCGCAGGTGGTCGAGCATTCAGTTATAGGGCCCCAAAGCTGTGGAACGATCTTTAAGCCAATGTAAGAGATGCCCCCTCTGTCTTAGCCTTTAAATCACGGCTGAAGACTCATCTGTTTAGTCTCTGTTTTTCTAGCCCATAGTGCTGCCGGTGTGCCATGGACATGCAATTGCACAACTGTCTTTGGAAATGTCCTGCACTGCATGACCAGTATCTGAGCACGACTGCCTTCTTGTCTTCCAGCAACAGCCCCCTCTGAGGGTCCAACGAGGCACCTCGTCCCCCACCATGGAAGTCTGATGAGGCACAACCCATCCCAGAGGCACCTCACCACGGAGGGTCAACGGGGCATCCACACCCAAGGTCTGACGAGCTATCGCACCCCTTAAGTCTGTTGATGGTCCAACCCCCCCCACCCCCGATGGCCAGCAAGAGGCCTCCTCCAGAGGGAAGACCACAGCCAGCAGCACCGATAAAGAACTTTCTGATCTCCTTGCTGCTGTAATAACTATACTGCCTGGAGGGGAGGCAACCATTAGGACTAGGCCCTAAGCCGTGGACCCCCAGAGATAAATTTTCTCCTACATGCCATCCATAGGAGTTTTTTGTTTTTCTCTCCTCTGTGCCTAAATGGTTTATTTACTTAAATGTTTACTCTCTTTATTCTAGATCATGTAAAATGTTTACAGGTCTATATTTTACTTGATTGTATTTATGTATTTTATTTTGCTGTACGTTTGTTGTATGTTTACGTCTGTAAAGTGCTCTGTGGCTACCCTGCGGAGGGCGCTATACAAATAAAAATGGATTGATTGACTTTACTGTTAAGATGGTGGATAAAGAAACAAAGCAGAATAACACAAAGTGGTCCACATGCATGCTGGGCGATGGGGGATAGTGCTCTTTCAGAAGAGGGATAAGTAAATAAATGATCAGTGTAATCGTATATTTCCAAATTACATTGTTTAAATTTAATTTGGTCCAATGTCTGCTGACATGACAGTAACAAATTAGTTGTTGTTTTTTTATGATGGTTTTGAACCTTGTTATATCCATCAACATTTATTTAATAAATGGGCAGTATACAAATCAACTGTTTTCATTTAGAAAGGCTATGTGGGGTCATGGTTTAGTATTGTAATGCTTGTGGGGGTTCCCAAGGAGTAGACCCAACCCATCATTGCGAGCACAACAACAGATCATTGTATTTATTATTACTGCAGTATACACAGGTCTCAGTGACTGAACACACACACACACACTGACTCTATGGCATCCCTTCACCTTTTATCTCCTCTCCCAATGCTCCTACCCACCACACCACTTTTACCTCATTAATCCATTATTGGATGTGGTGGCATGCTACAGTACTCAACCATTGTCAATTTCTATTTACAAGAGAAAAAAAATGTTGTGATTGTCACGTGACAAACCTTAAAAGGTTTGTAAAAACCTCAAACGGTCTGGACCGAATGGACGTTCGAACCTTCAAAGACAGCCCTAAATATTTTCCAACTCTATCTAATTAACCCAGTATTACAGAGCCACAGTCTCAAAGGTCTGTTTCCAGGCTGCAAATCTCAGTAGCCTCACTCCTCTATATATATAAAGCTTAACACTGAAGTGCAGACTAAGGAACAAGGACTCATGTTCTCGCTGCAGCAACCCTTTCTCAGATTTAAATCTGTGGGTATTTTCATATTTTGTCTCAGTAAAAAGAAATTCTATAGAAACAACAGAAGACCGGAATTCACTCAATCATTATGGTTCATTGTGATACTTTATATATTCTAACTGTATTATTGTTTATATATTTTCACTTAACTGATCATCTGCATATTTATGAAGGGTCTGTTTGCTTCTTTACGTAAAGGTTTATTTGTATATTCCTGAAACATCCCTTACTGCAATGCAGAACTCGTCCAATATTACAGTCTTTACATTGCATGGATTAAATGAGACGGCATCTCATAAATACATATTTTTTGCTTTTACTCTTCTGAGTTATCTTTTGATATGTCTTTTGAATTTGACACTGATCATTTCAATCATCATTGAGAAAACCCTCCATGAGCCTATGTACATCTTCCTCTGTAACCTGTGTGTCAATGGACTGTATGGAACTGCTGGTCTGTATCCTAAACTCCTGTCTGACTTCCTCTCTGACTCTCATGTGATCTCATACACTGGATGTTTCATTCAATTATTTGCAATCTACTCTTCTACTTTCTGTGAATTTACCATTTTAACAGTGATGGCTTATGACAGGTATGTGGCAATATGCAAACCTTTACAGTACCACTCTATCATGACATCTCTAACTATCAGCAAGTTTCTGTTAATTTCTTGGATTCTTCCTTTCTGTGAATCAATAATTGCATTATTGTTAACTATCAGACTACCACTTTGTGGATCTCACATTGATAAACTCTACTGTGAAAACTGGTCCGTTGTAAAGCTGTCTTGTGTAGACACAACTATTAATAATGTCTATAGTTACATTTTAATACTTATACATTTCTCTCAAGCCATTTTTACTGTATATTCTTATATCCACATTGTTAGGGCTTGTGCAAAGTCTAACGAAGAGATGAGTAAATTCATGCAGACCTGTTTGCCCCATTTGATATCTTTAATCAACTTTACAATTTCAATGCTCTTTGATATAATGTACAGTCGATATGGTTCAAGGAACATCGCACAGACTCTTCGCAATTTCCTGGCAGTGGAATTTCTACTCATCCCTCCTCTTTTAAATCCCCTCATATACGGCTTGAAGCTGAGTCAGATTCGCAGGAAACTTATGAGGGTGTTCAGCAGAGAAGTACATATTCTTAAGTGAGGGACACCAAATATTAAGAAAAAATGAATTTGTAAAACATAAATTATTGCAAATCTTGCAACAATTTTGTATCCTTTGTCTTATTTAATTTTCACTCCGATTTAAGTGTATTTTTACATAAACATGTACATTTATGTCCTCTATGTGAACATTTTTGTTACCACTGGTGGTTCAAAATAAATCTAATAGCTATTGTCAATAAGGATAATAATATTATTATGAGTATTATGGGTTTACAGAGGATTTTAAAAGGGATCTACAGCTGTATATATTCAGTTATACTTACTACTTGATTATATTCACATCTTAGTCAGAACAATAATGTTCTGAAACACTCTCTCATGTCTGTGAGACTTTACTGGTCACTTTCCCATCTCAGAATCCTGATCTGATGTCCATTAAGCTACTCTGGGTTTGTCCTAGAACTCTAAAATAAATAAAAGTCAGCTGTGTGTTTTATCTCACAGGTTTTAATAAAGTACACTTTGATTTCTAAATTTGACTAAATTTGAAAAATAATCATATTGACAGCAAAGAAGCCAACATGCACTTTTTATTGTATATATATATTTTCCATTACCTTATTACTTTGCAGAGATGTTAGCAGGGTTGGGGATAGGGTCATTACTATATAGGGTTTGTAACTATACACAATACAAATATGACTCCGGTTGTTGACGTATGTAATGCTAACTATTGTCACACATACAGTGGCTTTCAAAAGTATTTACCCCCCTTGTTTTACAACATGAAATCAGAATGGGTTTAATCAGTCAATTTAGTCTTGTAGGTTCCAAGTAGAAGAGGCAAAGAGGAAGTTCCTGTGTCTGTGTCACCTTATATACAAACAGGAAGCAGAAAGGGACCTGTTTCAGTGACTGACATAGGGGCCAGTAGTCAGCTTTGATAGAAAGAGTGAGAGAGTACAGAGCAACTGCAACTGGCAGCCATCTTAAGCATAACCATCTATCCCTGTCTTTTGTAAAACTTACAAATACATTCAAGAATATATTTACAATAATATATATATCACCAAATGAATTTTAGATATAATTTAGGAAAATGTATTTTGAACTGAATATATTTTACATTCTATTAAATGTCCACATATTTAAATAATATATTGCAATATATTTTATTTCTGTATTGGGTGGACCACAGGTTTAGTGTCGATGTCCAGCTTTGAGGCAGCTTTGATAGAAAAATATTTTGTATGAGATACCATGGAAAGTGGATTAGCCCCACCCACTTCGGCAGTGCTCTTGACCAGTGCTTAATTCGTCAATTTTGAAGTCCTGGATCACAGAGTGGTGGCAGATCCAGCAAGTGTTCTATCTATAGAACAGCCAAGGTAGGGGAGAGGAATGCCATTTTCTTCAACACTTTCTTCAACTTTCCGATACAGGTTCTTCAATATATTATTATTATTATTATTATTATTATTATTATTATTATTATTATTATTATTTGTTTCTTAGCAGACACCCTTGTCCAGGGCAACTTACAAAATATAAGAGCAATACAGTGTGCAATAATACAGTGCAATTCAAGGCATAATATATTTTACAAATTCCAATTTACACAAGTGGTAGGAATGTGACTTTCCCACGAAATGACAGCCGGATGTCCCGCCTACCGGTACCCATGGACCGGAAGTCCTGCCATATCTTCGGTTGCCCTTTGAACTGGAACCTCTCCTTCCCAGCCTCCCCCAGGGTTACCCTTTGACCCTCCCAGGTCAGCCATCTTGGTAAGGCCCACAACCACACAGCCATCTTGGTAAGGAAGAAAATTATTTTGAGAACAAGTCACCACTACCCAGGGATGTGCAGTATTTATGATACATATATTTAAAATACGTATTTCAAATACAAAATAGTATTTTGTAATTTGTATTTTACTGGGTTGATGAAAATGTCTTCATATTTTGAATCAAAATACTTTAGTGTTTTGTATTTTGTAGTTTAAAATTACTGTAAAATACTTTGTGAGAAGTCTACATGATGACATCATAAAAATTCTGCCTCTGATTGGTTCCTACTTAGTAATTTGCCCAGACTTGTTGAGATCAGAACAGAAAATTCATCTATACCAGAAGAAGAAGGTCAATGTGAGAAAAAGAGACCTCTGCAATGTAGGCCACAGGGCACACACAGTCATTCAATACACTCCCTCTCTCACACACACCCACACCCTCACTCAATCACACGCTTACTCTCTCACCCACACTCACACATAAGTTTGACAGTTTTTGGTAGAACTTTTGAACTGTTTTGGAAAACTTGGTCTGTAGTATTCTCTATTGGGATATTCTCTATTGGAGTTTAAGTAAATGTTCTTACTACACTATTAATGTGTAAGTGTCCTCTATACCTATATTCTGAGACTCTCAATAGATTCAGTGGTTGGAGTTCGGTTAATTCCTTGACAAGTTCTGTTGTTACTTTCTGATTACGTTTCTTGAGACATTTAAGATCAAAACATATTGATCATTTAATAATTGTTGACAAAGTGCTAAAATGTTTGTTTTCAACTTCCAAATAGGTGTCCAATGATTGATAAATAAATAATTGATTGCTAAATGATTGTACCCTAATTGAAGTAGCTGTTTAATAGGATCATGATTTTGCATACCATTGCATGAATTACTGCCTGACACATAATTTATTATTATATTTATAATTAACAATCAAATGATTAATTACTTCGAAACTAGTTGCTATGAATAAAGGTGACATCAGTTTTCTTCTCATGAATTACTTGTTTGTCATTGAATCAGTGTTGATGATGCAAAGTAGGCCCTTCATTACCAAACACCAAGTAACTAAATTTGGATACTATTATGAGTCATTAGCAAACTTTTAGTTAAACATTAAACTGTTGGTTACTTTAAAACTAACCTTCATCTGGATGATCACAGGGATATGTGAATATTTGATCTGTTAACTGGTTGCATAGGTCAGATTTATTGCATGACTCGTTAGGCAGAGAAAAGCTGTTGCTATCAAACATTGTCTACTTAATCAACTGAGTCAGTTTACTGGTGAAGGGATAGATCAAATAGGCCAATAGATGGAAGGTTTGCAAAGTGATTTCATGCTCCCTTGTAAAAGTATTTTTAGTATTTTTAAAATACAAAAATACAGTAGTTTATTTTGATACATGGTGTGGCTGCTGTATTTTGTAGTTTATTTTGATACACTTAAAATTAAGGTATTTTGTATTTTATTTTAAAATACATTTTGATGTATCTTTGCCCATCCCTGCCACTACCCCACCCTGTTGGTGTGGGGGTATAATGTTTAAGAGGTTAAACGTATTATTATTGCTATTTTAGGTTATATGCTTTATGATTAGGTTTGGGATGATACAGTGTTAGCAAAATACAATAAATTAAAATAGAATAAGGGGGTTTAATGTTTAAGAGCCTTCCTTGTAGAGATAACGATAACCTAACCTTATGATTAGGTTTGGGATGATACAGTAATATAAATGATACAAATAAATTAAAATATAAGAAAAAGAAAGGTAAAGACATTCAAAAATGAGACTCAGTAAAAGATGCATCAATGTCAGCTTTTATTTTGACAGCTCTAAACATGGCAACAAGGTATGAGGTCAAAAGAAGACTGAGATTAGATACTGACACGGGTGACCAATGATCTCCCATCCCCAACACCTACAGCACCCAGTAAGAAACAGCTGAACTGTACTGGACTAGCAACTCCCTCTACTTGTTTATTGGTAAGGGCTGTGACACTGATCACAGCTATTCTGTCTAGCACAGTGTAGAAATTGGGTTTGGTCATGAAAGGGATAGTATTCCCAAAAGAACTCTGCAGAACTTTGTGGACAGTAGTAAAAGCAGCATTTATACAGCATTCTCTTGAGCACAAAGGGGAGGTCCTCCACTACTTTCTCAACTAGTGATTTCACATTAGAATCACCGGTTTCATACAAATCACCAATATTATGAGCTATTAGAGTCAGGATGACATCTTCAAGCAGATATTCTTCAAACACACATAAATGTAAGCCCATGGCACCCTGGGGTTTCTTCCTCTGAAAAATATCGGACTAAAAATGCAATGTCTTATTGTACAGAAATGCAGAGCATACACAAACAGTATTTTATTTATGTTTGTAAAACGATAGATTTCATATGCAACCCCGTTTATCTGAAAAAGGAAGCACTGCCCAAGGGGGAGGGGTTTCTGCGCACTTCCGTAGGAACCCGTTCGAAACATCACTCTATCAAAGCTGCCATTGGCAGGTTCTTCCTCTTTTGCCGGGAGCCAGGATTCCTGCGCGACATTGCAACCCTTGGGTAGTGTTTCCTTTTTCATATTAACGGGGTTGCATACACAACCTATCGTTATCTTTCAAGTCAGAAGCACTGCCCAAGGGGGAGGGGTAACTGTATAACAAAACCGTCACAAAGGAGGAGGCAGCGAGCTGATAAGGGAGCCTGCCCCGAGGTGCAACGCTAGGGGACCTCGGCAACACAACTCCAGACAGTAACCTCAGGGGCCCCGTAGGGCCACACCCGAGCCGTCCAGGAGTGAGGACCGCAGACACGCTCTTCCGGGAACTGTCTGCAATCAGCATATACAAAGCGGGGCTACAGAGGTTAACTCTTACGTCCTCCACTTACAAGAGAAAGACTGGCTGCTCTACTAGTGCAGCTAGGAGCGAGGCCGTAATCTACTTGCACAATGTCTGGCGCGGGCAATCAAGCACTTGTGTGGCCTCCGTGGAATATCATGGCAGTGGATCCCCGATCCAATAGTAGCGGGGCCACAGACCCAATGAGATAAATACAATATTATACATAGCTGGGTAGTCAACAGAGTAGCCGAGCTGAACAATATACAATACATACATATCGCGTGACAGCAAGACCTTCATGCTGTCAGCACGCAGCACAAGAGCATCCAACTCAACTAAACAGTATAGAGTGGAAGAGCTCCATTGTGCTGGCAATTTAGATTTCGTACAAACTAACTATATACACCACGGGGAGCAGGAACGAACTCATGCGCCACCCATGGAACACAGGAGCAGTTGACGCCTGCTGGTTAGACCGGCTAACGCAGGGCAATATTAGCTCTACTGTGTTAACAAATGAACTATATACACAGCGATAACAGCGGTCCCCTGCTCCATGGCCGTTTACAGCCAGAGCGGGCCACAGACCTGCTGACCAATACACAGAGTGGGGTAGAGGCCAAACGCATGCACCACCGCAACACAATTATAATGAACTAACTATATACAGGGTGGCCTCGTAAGGCAACATGCCTGTAGGCCGCATGACAAGCCCTGGGAACACATCAACAGGGCTATCTGTACATCCAGGAGCAGCTCGCGTGGGTGCTCAACTGGAAGGCATAGTCCGGTGGAAGGGAAAGACACGGTTCACTAGCTATCTCGGGAAGCACTTACAGGGGCAGACTGGGAGAGGAAAGGCAGGAGCCACAACTTGTAGGCTACCGGGGCTCGACTGCAGCCAACACCGGGTTCTCAATGGAAGGGATCGGTCCTGTCACATCCAACTTGTAGAACCGGGCAAATGTAAGCGGCGAGGCCCAAACTGCAGCAGCACAAATGTCTGCCATGGGGGCACTCGAGTTGAGTGGGCCACCAGGTGATCAGGCACCGGGGTCCCGGTTGACTTGTAGGCCATGGTAATGGTGTCCACAATCAAATGCAAGAGGCGCTGCTTTGAAAGTGCCTGGCCCTGTGTCCGCGCTCCATGAGACACAAACAGTTGGTCTGAGCGCCGAGTGCGTTCCAAATAGCACAGGGCAGAGCAGGTGAAGCCAAATCTCTTGCTCTGAAGCGAAGGGAGGAGGATGAAAAGCCATCAACTCAATAGGCCTGTTGACATTAAATGGAGACAGCACTTTCAGAAGGAATGCAGGGTTAGGCCATAGCGTGACCCTGGAGCCATCTCCCGCAAAACGGACACACGATGGGTGTACGGACAGGCCGTGTAACTCGCTCACGTGTTTTGCGTTTTGCCAGCAAAAACGTCGTCTTAAGTGACACCAGCTTCAGTTCAGCTGAGTTCAATGGCTCAAATGGGGCTTGGGAAAGTGCGTCCAGCACTACATCAAGGCGCCATGCGGGCAGTGAAAGGGTTCCAGGAGGCCGTAGCCGTCAAGCTCCCTTTGGAAACTGCACAGCCAGAAAATGAGACCCAGGAGGCTCGCCATCAATTTGGACATGACATGCGGAGATGGCCACCAGATTCACTTTGAGCGTGGACAGGGACTTGCCCTTGACTCTTGTAGAAATTGCAATATGACCCCGATGGGGCAATTAATTGGGTCTTGACCGCCGTCTTGACACCAGGTGCTAAACGTCCGCCAGTGGTAGGAATACTGCGACCTCGCCCTGCTGGGTGGAGGCTCCATTCCGAGACCGGGGGGCCTCCCCGAAAGAGGAGGTCTGCCGCTGTGTTGGACAGGCCTGGGAGGTATACTGCTCTGATGGAGCGGAACCGTGGCTGCACCCACAGAAGCAGACGGCGTGCTAGACAGTACAGTCTGCGCGACCGGAGACCTCCTTGCCTGTTGATATAGGCAACCACCGCTGTGTTGTCCATCCGAACTAGCACATGTCTGTCCCGCAGGACTGGCAGGAAATGAGACAGTCCAAGTAGTACTGCTTGTAACTCCAGGATGTTGCTATGGATGGATGGTGTCTGTCGTTATGACTGCTCGGTGGTAGACTGGCTCCAGGGGCACACCGAGGGTCAAATTGTTGGGGCTCCAGTATGCCGGAGTGCCTGTGACTCGGCGTGCTCGATCGTGGCGAGGGTGCATCCTGAGAGACCTGAACCACAACAGCAACGGCCTCAACTGGAGGAGGCCGAGGGGGAGGGTCTGTGATGCAGCCCCTAGGAGGCCCAGCAGCCTCTGGCAAAAGGACACCCTGACACGAGCTCTCAGTCGGAAGAGGGAGATACACGTGTGTATTGAGGCAACTCTCTGTGGCGCCAGCGTGGTGAGCATGGCAACGGAATCGAGACACAGTCCGAGGAACTGTGCCAACTGTGCCTGCTGACCCGAAGGTCCAATTTGGAGAGGCGGCCTAGAATCAGGTCCGTGTGTATCCGAACCTGCTCCCTCGAGTGAGAACAAACCAGCCAGTCGTAAAGATATTTGAGGACGCGGACCCCCTGACAACACAATGGGGCTAACACGACGTCCATGCACTTGGAAAAAGTGCGTGGCGCTAGCGACAGACCGAAGGGGAGAACAGCCAATTCGAACGCATGGCCCTCGAAGGCGAAGCGGAGAAACTTCCTGTGCGCCTGCGCAATGGGGATGTGAAAGTAAGCATCTTTCAGATCCACCGTGGTGAACCAGTCGCCGGACTTGATGGCCTGGGACATGGTGCGCAGGTTGAGCATCTAGAAGCGCAGCACCTTGAGGTGGCGGTTCAGGCGCCACAGATCCAAGATGGGGTGGAAACCGCCATCTTTCTTGGGCACAAGGAAGTATGGGGAATAAAATCCCTCGTACTGCCCCGGTGGGGGCACTTCGCAGAGAGAGCGGCGATTTCGATGCGAAGCGCTGCACACAGCAACGGGTCCCTCACTCGCGTCCACACCACGCCCTGGAAGGGGGGTGAACGTGTCTGAAATTGCAGGGAGTAACTGATATAATTTGGAGCACCCAAGAGTCTTGGGTGCAGAGTCACCAATTTGAGAGTTGCTGGGGGGTGTAAGGGTGGGCAAGAGGCTGCTGGAACGCCTCAGGGGCAGGGCTCGGGTGGTGGAGGAGGTGGGGTCAGGCCGGGTCCCCTACTACCACGAGCGGCCGTGGGCCGCCGGGGGCCAGGGCAGCGAGCCTGGGGGCGCCCCTGCCTGCTAGTGAGACGCTGGCAGAGATCAGTAGGTGGGTGGGGCTGTGACCTGGGCTGTGGCCTGGGAGTCGCAGTTGGGGGGCCTCCCCACCGGCGAGCTGCCGCAGACCTGAGGTGCCATACACTCGGGCCAGCTGCAGGGACTGCTCCCTCTCCTGAAGAGTGCGCAAGAGCATCTCCTCCACAGAGCGGCCAAAAGTAAAGCCCGGTGAGTGATGCGCCATGTTGCTCCGAGGGCTCCACCAGCTGAGCCAAGTACAAGGCCAGCAGGCTTTCCGTATTTTGGAGGCGAGCCGCTTGGGCTCCAGCCTCATACACCCTCCGGAGCAGTGTCTCCGTTACGTGACACTGCCTGTTGGGGCAGGCCAGATTGCGTGGCTCTGCGGACAGCGGAGGTAGGGAGACTAGTGCGGCTATGGTGGAATTTATGCGGTTAAAATCCACCAAGCCTGCTTCTGCCGCGCCCTGGGTCCTGTCATAAGCCTCCCCTCTCCTGGCTAGGGTGGGGGCTATTGCCGGATGGCCCCAGGTAGCCCTCAGCTCATCGAGGAGGTCAGGCAGCAGCGGGAGGGCCCATGTGGGACGCTGTAGTGCGGGCGCAAGCCTGTGGAAGAGCACCTCTCTTACGACACTTTCACGACAGATTTTACTGCCGCTGCTAGCGCTCCTGCTGTGAAAGAAAAAGCCCTGTGGACAATAAAACAACACAGGAAGCAGTCGGAATATATATAGCACTATATAAACATGACTATTATTTTTAAAAGGCTCTTCTTGTGAACAAAACTGAAACCGAAAGCGCAGCCGGACCTCCGGTGCACGGACGGGACAGAATCGGGATTAGCTATCAATAATAACTAAACATACACAAGACAGAGACGATGTGTAGCGAAAACTGTGGTGAACAACACTATGAAGTGAGCCAGCCAGCCGAAATACGCAGTTTGAATGTTTATTACAAACACAGACACAGAGAGCTTATGTTCCTGAGTCCAGCGAAGAGGACGAACCTGCACTGACGTCATGTTTTATAGAACAGGAATTGGGAAGGGACCTGTTCTGAGTGACGAGGGCAGGGGCCAATGGCAGCTTTGATAGAGTGACATTTCGATCGGGTTCCTACGGAAGTGTGCAGAAACCCCTCCCCCTTGGTCAGTGCTTCCGACTTGAAAGATAACACATGGTAAGACTTGTTATTTATAAAATTCTCAACTATTTGTATTACTTTCTCATCCACACTTTCTAACAAGTCACTAAACCATTTTGAAAGTAGAGTGCATGTTTCTAGGCTATGTAGAAGATACTGATTCCTCATGGGTTAGAGCAACACATTACACAATGTTTAACAAGCGTGTGACACTTATTTTGTCACATATAAGAGCTACACTACTCCAGACACTCCCTTGCTCATAATCTAAAGTCAGAGATAGGTGATGTAGTTGGCTGGGGTCACCTATCAGACAGGCCTCACATTCACAAGTAATTCACAGTCTATACAATGTCTAACACAAGGCCAACACTTGCCTTTACAGTATGTGTCATCACCAGTCTTAAAAAAGTCTTTTTAAAAAAAAAAAAAAAAAAACATAAAATTAACTAAACACATTTTTTTCTAAATATAAATAAAGTCTTACCTCTTTAGTGTCTCCATCTTCTGTCCTTCTAAGTTTTGTGCTCAGGGCCCCAGCATCTTCCTCACCAGAGTGGGCGTTAGGGGTGGTCTTCTTCTTCTTCTTTTTATTTCTTGGCAGACGCCCTTATCCAGGGCAAAACAAAGTGCAAAAATACAGTTCAATCATTACAAACTCAATTTAACTAAAACATAGCAATTCAAAATATAATACATTTTACAACTTCCAATTTACACAGGCAAGTACAGTAAGTGAGGTCCTACATCCTGGACGGTAAAAGCTAAGTGCTGTCAAGATGTAGGGTCACAGTCAAGGGCTACGGGAAAGAGAGCAAGGAGGAAACAATAAAAAAAAGTCAATGAAGTGCTATCTAACGGGATTAAAAGGACTAATATTAAAAGTACTGTCTGTAAAGATGTGTCTTGAGTAAGCGCCGGAATGAGGTCAAGGACCATTTTGACTTCGGTGGGAAGGTCGTTCCACCATTTAGGGGCCAGGGATGAGAAGGAGCGGGCTCTGGAGGAAGGGGAGCGTAGAGGAGGCAGAGTTAGTCTTCTGGCACCGGAAGACCGCAGTGGTCTGGAGGGGATGTATGGAGAGACCAGTATCTGAAGCTAACTAGGTGCAGTGTGGAGACAGCGGTAGGTGAGGGTCAATGTCTTGAACTGAATGCGTGCCGGTATCGGGAGCCAGTGGAGGGAGCGGAGCAGTAGAGTAGCGTGAGCGAATCGGGGCAGAAAGAATACCAGATGAGCCGCAGAGTTCTGGATGAGCTGGAGTGGGCAGGTAGTAGTTGCAGGCAGGCCAGCCAGGAGGGAGTTGCAGTAGTCCAGGCGGGAGAGGACCTGTGACTGGATGAGCAGCTGAGTTGAGTAGTCGGTGAGGAAGGGATGGATTCGGCGTATGTTGCTCAGGAAGAATCTACAGGTGCGTGTCAGCGTGGTGGTGTGCTGGGTGTAGGAGAGCACAGGATTGAGGGTGACTCCTATATTTTTAGCGGAAGAAGAAGGAGAGAGTGTGGTGGATTCCAGGGGGATAGAGATGGAGAGGTCAGCAGAAGGTGAGGGAAAAACAGGCGATCCGATTTGGAGAGGTTGAGCTTGAGGTGGTGTGAGTGCATCCAGGCGGAGATAGCAGACAAGCAGGAAGAGATGCGAGAGGGGATGAGAGGGTCAGAAGAGGAAAAAGACAGGAAGATCTGGGCATCATCAGCATAGAAGTGGTAGGAGAAACCATGGGATGCAATGAGGGGGCCAAGGGAGCGAGTGTAGAGAGAGAACAGGAGCGGGCCCAGGACGGAGCCTTGGGGAACACCTGTGAGGAGAGGTTGGGGGGTGGATGAGGAACCTCGCCATGTCACTTGGTAGGTCTGGTCGCTGAGGTAGGAGGAGAACCAGGTGAGAGCTTCTTAGACACGCATGTTGTCTGTCACGCTAGGATACCCAGTTACAGATGGCTGTTAAAATAAAGCTTATCATGCTGAAATGCTCTCAACCGGACCCCAACATAATTACATTATGAAAAAAAACATTTTTGTCCGTTTCTTGGAATGCGTTATGGAATAAAATTTGTGTCTGTTTCTTAGAATAAGTTATGAAATACCAGTCATTTAAAATGTTTTGGGGGGCATGGGTTTTAAAATGCACATACATTTTCCCCTAATAAATAAGCAGCACCGACCATCTAATTTATTCAGACACAGCCGCTGTTATACTCGGCACAGTTTCAACATAATATAACCGACACCATCTTCAACATGTCATCTCACTGGGATGTGAACAAAATGACGTAACAACGGTCAATGGAAACCAAAACGTGGATCTCTTTGCCTCGGCAGAGTCCACACATTGCCCACTATGGTTCTCCATCCAAGACTGCTCAGGAACCCTGTCACGCTGTCTCCTTTACCACCGTTCTCCCTTCTCCCGGTGGTCCTGGAGAAGGTCAGGAGAGAACGAGCCACAGTTCTGCTGATAGCCCCACGGTGGCCTCGCAGATTCTGGTTTGCAGACCTGATTGCCCTCCTCCACTTTGAGCCATGGCACCTCCCAGTGAGAGCAGACTTGCGCCAGGTGCAGAGCATGCTTTGGCACCCCAATCCAGGCCTGGCCCCTGAGCAGGAGCAACTGATAGCCTGGTGTCTGTCAGACGCTGTAGTAGCCACTATTCAGTCGGCGAGAGCTTACTCTATGAGGTTGCAGTATCCTACTGCTGGTGGACGTTTAGCACCTAGTGCTAAGACGGCGGTCAAGACCCAATTCATTGCTTCATCAGGGTCATATTGCAATTTCTACAGAAGCTGTTGGACCAGGGCAAGTCCCCGTGCACGCTCAAAGTTTATCTGGCAGCCATCTCCGCATGTCATGTCCGGATTGATGGTGAGCCCCCTTGGTTTCCTGGCTGTGCAGTTTTTAAAGGGAGCTCGACGGCTGCAGTCTCCTAACACTCCCTCACTGCCCGCATGGCGCCTTGATGTAGTGCTGGACGCACTTTCCCAAGCCCCATTTGAGCCACTGAACTCAGCTGAGCTGAAGCTTAAAGACTGTTTTTGCTGACAATCAGCTCTGCAAAACGTGTGAGCGAGTTACACGCCCTGTCCGTACACCCATCGTGTGTCCATATTGCGGGAGATGGCTCCAGGGTCACGCTATGGCCTAACCCTGCATTCCTCCAGAAAGTGCGGTCTCCATTCCACGTCAACAGGCCTATTTGCCTCAGGTGCTATTTGGAACACACTAAGGACATTCGGCGCTCAGACAAACTGTTTGTGTCTTATGGAGCGCGGACACAGGGCCAGGCACTTTCAAAGCAGCGCCTCTTGCATTCGATTGTGGACACCATTACCATGGCCTATGAGTCCACTGGGACCCAGGTGCCTAAACACCTGGTGGCCCACTCAACTCGAGGTGGTGCCACATCTTGGGCACCCTTGGCAGACATTTGTGTAGCTGTAGCTTAGGCCTTTCCGTTTACATTTGCCCGGTTCTACAGGTTGGACGCGATGGGACTGGCCCCTTCCATTGGGAACCCGGTGTTGGCTGCAGTCGAGCCCTAGTAGCCTACGGGCTCTGGCTTCTGCCTTTCCTCTCCCAGTCTGACCCTGTTAAGTGCATCCTGAGGGAGCTAGTGAATCGTGTTTTTCCATTCAACCAGACTATGCCTTCTTGTCAAGCCCTGTATATAGTTTGTTCATTATACATTGTGTTGCAGTGGTGAATGTGTCTGGCCTGTACGCCACTCTATATATATATTATATGTGTTAAACAGCAGGACTGTGGCTCCCTCTGACCTGTGCAATATGGAGCTCACTGCTGCTGTTCCCAGCTGAAGGCGCTCGAGTTTCGCTGCCTTGCTGTGTATATAGTTCTTTCGTCAGCAGGTCTGTGGTCCGCTCTGGCTGTGTACGCCATGGAGCAAGGGGGCCGCTGCTGTTGTCTTCCAGTGGAGGACGCTTGACTTTCTCCAGTGCCCTGCTGTGTATATAGTTCATTTATTCACATGGTAAGAGTTGTAGCTGCCCTGTGCTAGCTGCATTATTCAGCAGGTGTCAACTGCTCCTGTGTTTCCACGTGTGGCGCATGAGCCGGCTCCTGCGCCCCGTGATTTATATAGTTAGTTTTTCACAACATGGTCAAGCTGATGTGGCCTTGCTTCTAGCTGTGCTGGTGGAGCAAGTTCCCAGTAAGAGCGCGACTATGGTCCTCGCTCCTGGGCAGCTCACTGAGGTTTCTGTCTGGAGTTGTGTTGCCGAAGCCCCTAGCGGTACACCTCGGGGCATGCTCCCTTATCAGCTTGCTGCCTCCTGCCTTGTGAAAGCTTGGTTATACAGTAACCCCTACCGGGCAGTGCTTCCCACTTGAAAGATAACAATAGGTTGCTGCAATTTCCCTCCCCACCCTTCTCAGGAACGAATCCCAAGACATGTGCTAGTTGACCCCTGGTAAAAAACAATAAAGTACAATCACCGAAAAGCCTCACGCTTCCACTAATATAATTATATTGAAAGTATACCTTGGGCGATGTAGAGATATCCATCACAGCTTGGTAAGAGTTGTAGTTGCCAGAAGCTTACCAGCTGAAGTTCAGGCATCACAAGAAATCCACAAATAGGACTTGCTCGGGAGAAGGAGACTTTATTTGACAGGTGGTGCACCATAAGTAAGGCTATGAATTGTCTCCCAGAACGCTTGGTAGTTTATCTAAATGAGCAGAAAGTGGCTTTACTGTCGGAGGCCGCCATGCTTGCGGATTAGTTCTCTTAACTCATAAAACGGTATTTTCAGTGCTACATACCAAGAAAAGGAGCAGAGTAATTAATCCTACGTCACATGCTGGTCATTCTCTGGTATCGACTCAAAGCTCGAAAGAGGAGCGGTCCTGCTTTTATTGCCATAGGGTAGGACATGTGATTGTTGATTGTCTTATGCTGAAATGGAAACAGCCCCCACATCTGAGCACTAAATGAAGGAGTTGGTTTGATTAATGGGTCGAGTGCCAGTTCCCCTTCACCAAGTCCACATAGTCTCTGATGATGACAATGATGATGATCTGATGATGATGATAATGATTTCCCTTGTCTTTTTAGTGATGTTCCTACCCGCACTACTGTCCTGGAGCATGATGTGGACGTTGGAGGCACAGCTCCTGTAAAGCAGCATGCGTATCACGTCAACGTGACAAAAAGGTCTGCTATGAAACAAGAGGTTTCTTATTTATTAGAAAATGGTTTACCCATGCCTAGTGCTAGTCCATGGAGTTCTCCGTGCATATTGATCCCTATGCCTGATGGTACATTTAAGTTCTGTACTGACTATAGGAAGGTAAATGCTGTCACGGTGCCCGACTCTCTTCCTTTGCCCAGGTTAGATGATTGTATTGACACCATCTGTTCGGCTAAATTTGTTAGTAATCTGGACTTGCTAACAGGCTATTGACAAGTTCCACTAACACCACGTGCTTTGGAGATATCTGCATTTGTCACCCCTGACCACTTCCTGCAGTATTCTGTTATGGTGTTTAGAATCTGTAATTCTCCTGCATGGTGCCCACGTACATTGTCAGTAAAGCCGACTTCCAAGAAATGCTACAGACACTTGATAAGAGATACCAACTGCCATCACAAAGTAATTTTTCACGAGTTGCCATCCCTGAAATGTATACCAAATGCAAGGCCGGTGTTGAATCTGAGTTCAGTTCTTCATCTATTCAACACAAAGATACTGTGGAGGATGAGGATTCTGACCTGACCAAGACAATAAAATCCAAGATTCTTGACTACATCAATAAAAACTATGATGATGAAGATACCCAAGAACTGCTGGATATGGCATCATTCCTAGATCCAAGATTCAAGACAAGCTACATTGCTGTTGATAAACTTCCAAACATCAAGGCCAGGGTGATGTCTGATATGAAAGATTTCACACAAGGTGAGTTGTTGTTTGGGTAATTTGAGTGGGACAGTCATGCCTTACTACTAGATAAACAGTGTAATATGTCTTTTCTATCTGTTCTATGCATTCTCATAGGATGCAATGAATGCTGAGAGCACTACAGGCAGGGAGAATGTAGACACAGATCTACCTGCAACAGCATAAAAAGCAAATTAGTCTTTGGGAAACTTCTTCAAGACTGTTTCAGCCATACCAGCATCTCTGCAACTTGAAGAAGCAATTGCCTCTGAGGTGAACAGCTACCTGCTTACTCCCTCCATTGACAGTGAGGAAGATCCTCTGCTATGGTGGGAACTACATCAGATAAACTTTTCAAGATTGAGCAGGCTTGCACAAAAGTACCTGTGTATTCCTGCTATAACTTCACCATCAGAGAGGGTGTTTAGCATAGGAGGACATGTGGTGACATGTCAGCGTTCATGCTTGAAGCCAAAAATGGTACACATGCTGGTTTTCTTAGCAAGAAACCTCTAAATCAGTAAAGCAGCTAGTTTCAGTCATTGTTCTAGTTTCTGTTTTGTGAGAGATTGTTCAGTCTGGGTTGTTTTTGTTTTTTGTTTTGGTGGTTTGATTACCCATATTCTTATTTATTTTGCCTTATGTCTGTTCTGCATGTATGAATGTAAAATGTGTAAGGAAATATTTTGCCAAAATCGCAATTAAAATCAAAATCGCAATATCTGTCAAAAAATCATGATAGTATTTTTTTGCCATATCACACAGCCCTAGCTAGGATCATTATATTTTCTTCCCTGTTTTTGTTTAGATTAGGGTAGAGATTTTATAGTTATGGCCCGGGCCAATAAAGATATTTTAAACCAGTTGTAGTTTATTAGTAATTGCCCCCTCTATCGAAATCCAAACATCTTGTGAGGGGAGAGTACGGAATGAGTTCTCGGACTAAAATAATCTAAAATCTTTAAAACCAGTCCTGGGTTCAGCAACAATTATCAGTAGGGTACAGGAAATAAAACAGTCACTATCGTTTTATAAAATGCGTGTTTGACACTCGAACCAGCTCAAACAAATAGTGGGTCCTTTAGTCATATAGCATCAGTACTATCCGGTTCATTAGAATTAAACCAAAATACTCCCGGGCTGTATCTGCGCTCTCTATATTGCGCATAAACACCACAAATGAAACAAGGCGATCACTTAACTTAGCAGAAGCACTCGCCCGCTTGCCCTTCGTGCTGTAGATGATCGCCTCCCCTCGTATGTTGCAGTCACCTCGCCGTTGGCTGCGCTCTGCTCCATCTCTCTCGTCCCCAGTCAGCGCCGCTTCTTGCTCGCACACCTGTCCGTCCAATCGATCGCCATCAGCTAATCCACACCTGGACCTGCAATGTCCACTTCGTGCTGCGATGCACCTCTCTTCCTCGTTCCAGTTCCCGGTTACGGATTTCCAGTTCCCCTCGGGTTCCCCTGATGCTCTGACCCCTCTGGTCCATCTTGTCTTGTCTATCCCGCCCGTAATTCCATCCTTCCTCCGTTCTTCCCCGCTTGTCCATTCCTGCCTTCCCTTCTGATGCTCCCCCTCCCTTCTCAACTCTGAGGGCTATTATAGTCCAGGAGGTGGGACAACGCTGCCCCCCCCCCCATTCAATCCAATCACCGCTCAGCAGGAACTGAACCAGTATGTCTCATTGGTTCATATCGGATATAGGGAGAGCACATCCATTACGAGTCTCCAGGTGCAGCATGTAGTGCATTCAAGTCAGTGCAAATAGTGCTACAAAACAAATCTCGTGAAATATAAAAGTATACAATAACAAAACCATTCCAAAGATAATAACAATAGTGATAATCAAAATGTAAAAATAAGTGCAAATGTGAAATAAAGAAGTGCTCAATTAATTATGCTCCAATGTCACCCTGTGACATATACGGTATAGCACTACGTACACAGAAAATTAAACATTCTTCTCTCTCTTACTCCCAATTTACTTCCTGGTTTCTCTCACTCCTCATTCCTATTGGCTCACTGGATATAATTTCCTTCCTACACTAAGCATCTCATTGGCCACGAGAACACTTTCCCTCCCTCTAGACTACTCTTATTAAAACACCAGGTCCTAAAGCCTTCCGTACATAGCCTACATGGACTCTATTATTAGTAGCATTTTACCACAGGGTTACATCTACATTACTTTACATTATTTGTCATTTAGCAGATGCTCTTATCCAGGGTGACTTATATTTTTACCCATATACATTTATACAGCTGAGCATTTTACTGGAGCAATCTAAGTGAAGTACCTTGCTCAAGGGTACAACATTGACCCTCACCTACCGCTGTCTCGACCACACTGCACCAAGTTACCTTCAGACACTTGTCTCTCCATACATTCCCACCAGACCAAAGCGCTCCTCCAGTGCCAGAAGACTAACTCTACCTCCTCTCCACTTTCCTTCCTCCAGAGCACGGTCCTTCTCATCCCTGGCCCCTAAATGGTGGAATGACCAGCCCACCGAAGTCAAAACAGCCTTGACCTCATTCCAGCACTTAATCAAGATGCATCTTTTCCGACAGTACTTGTAATATTAGTCCTTTTATCCCTGCTAGATAACACTTCACAGTTGTATTATGCTTCTTGCGTTTTCGATTTGTTTACCTCCTTGCTCTCTTTCCCGTAGCCCTTGACTTTGACCCTACATCTTGACAGCACTTAGCTTTTACCGTCCAAGATGTAGGACCTCACTTACTGTACTTGCCTGTGTAAATTATAAATTGGAATTTGTAAATTGTATTATATTGCATATTGCTATGTTTTAGTTAAATTTAATTTGTAATGATTGATGCCTTTTACTTAACCGTATTTTTGCACTTTGTTTTGCACTTATGTTGTAAGTCGCCCTGTATAAGGGCATCTGCCAAGAAATACAAATAATACAAAAATAATAACAGCACTGCCCCACCTGGAATTTGAACCCACAACCTTCTATTAAACTACCAAAGACTATTAAAACTCACATTTATTGTAACATCTAACATGATATCATTCCCTCCTCAGCAGAGTGGTAAGCTCTGTGGAATGAGTGTTTGTGCTACAAGTTCTAGGACAAACCCAGAGCAGCTTAATGGATGTCAGATCAGGAATCTGAGATGAGAAAGTGACCAGTAAAGTAAAGTCTCACAGACATGAGAGAGTGTTTCAATACATTATTGTGCTGGTTGAGATATAATCATGCAGTACAGCAGTGACCAAAAACAGCATGTATAGAGGTGGACATACAGTGTTCAAATCCTTGTTGCAGCCTCAAGTACTAATACTCCATTATTATTGAATATAATAGCAGTTAACTTTATTGAGAAACACTGTTGGTGAGAAAAGTATTCACCAATAGGACATAACTCTATATATTTATGTAACATACACCTAGTTATAAAAACAAAATAAGTAAGAAAAAGTCATGGAAAATGCCAATAAAATGATTCAAGATATAAAAAGAATATATGTTTTAGAAATTTTTATTTTTCTGATTTTGGTGTCTCTCAATTCAGAATATGCATATCTCTACTGAACACCTTCATAACTCTCCTGCAAATCTGATTCAGTTTCAAGCCATATATAAGGGGATTTAAAAGAGGAGGGATGAGTAGAAATTCCACTGCTAGGAAATTGTGAAGAGCCTGTGGGATGTTCCTTGAACCATATCTACTGTACATGACATCAAAAACTGTGCTGATTGTGAAGCCAATTAATGAAATCAAATGGGGCAAACACGTTTGCATTAATTTACTCAACTCTTCACTAGACTTTACACAAGTAAAACATGTTTTACTTCTCAATAGGTTCAAGCTTATGTTGATGACAATATAATACGTTACATTTATTTTAAACTGATGAGATTAAATACACAGCTGAGTTGAAAAAAAAAAACATTTAATTTAACATCTGATATAGTGTACCATTGCCTCCTCAGCACAGTGGAAGGCTCTGTGGAATGTGTGTTTGTGCTACAAGTTCTAGGACAAACCTAGAGCAGCTTAATGGACCTCAGATCACGATTCTGAGATGCGAAAGTGATAAGTAAAGTAAAGAGATTATTTCCATACATTATTGTGCTGGTTAAGATTTGAATATCACCAAGCAGCACAGCAGTCATCAAAACTGAATATATACATGTGTAAATCCTGTGTTTAAATTCTTGTTGCAGCCTCTGTACAAATGATCATAATACTGTTATTATTTTTATTATCATTATTTGCAATAGCTATATGTTTTATTAGAAACAAATGTTTTCACTTACAGGAGAGAAATGCACATATTTATGTACAATACACTTTCCGTTACTTGCAAAGCTGCTAAAGATTACTAACACGCATTAAAAGGTTTAGATAAACCAGAGTCAGAGAAGAGGAGAAAGTGGACCTGCCAAAGACATTTCATACCTCTTGGCAAGGTAAATAAATTGAGGGTCTCTTGTGTGGGTTGACTGTACACACGGGAGGGAGGGCACTGGGGTTTTATCCTCTTAAAGCATTGCAGTATCTGTGTGAAGTTAGTTTGTTCCAGCCATGCATCCCCCAGACACACACAGAAGTGTACAGTGTATGTGCGTGTGTGTGTGTGTGCATGTGCGTGTGTGGGTGTGTGTGTGTGTGTGAGTAAAATACACTACACCAGTGGTGCCCAATCCTGAGTGAAAATTTAATAATTTAGAAAATGTTAAATGCTAAGATATTGTTATAGGTATAAAACACATTTCTGATTTACAAATTCAGATTTTGTTAATATTTGCAGTCACTGTACTGTCATGAATGTTTATATGGTGTTTATGTGTCTCTCACATCCTCATAACTCTCCTGTGAATCTGAGGGGGTTTAAATAAGGAGGGATGATTAGAAATTCCACTGCCAGGAAATTGCGAAGAGCCTGTGGGATGTTCCTTGACCCATATCGGCTGTACAATACATCAAAGAGAATTGCAATGGTAAAGTTGATTAAAGATATCAAATGGGGCAACCAGGTCTACATGAACCTATTCATCTCTTCACTAGACTTTACACAAGCCCTAATAATGTGGATATAAGAATATACAATAAAAAGTGCTTCCGAAACATGTATAAGTATTAAAATGTAACCGCAGACAGCTTTATGACATCAGTAATGACATCAGTAAATAGGGAATGACATCAGTAAATAGGGTTGGAAATTGTGGTGGAAAATGCATTTGATGACCGTGATGCTCGTGTATTACTGTGCTATGTATGGAAAACAGACAGGGCTATTATCATAAGAAAGTTTACAAAAACGAGAGGAGGCCATTCGACCTATCGTGCTTGTTTGGTGTCCATTAATAACTACATGATCCAAGCATGCTTTCCGGTATATTTTTCAATGTTCCCAAGTAGGTTTGTTAAGATACTAGACCAGCTCATCACTGTGATGGGGGCAAGGGCGACAGGGCGATCCCTGGCAGCCATTGTGGCAGTGCGCCGCCAGCTTAAACTGTCCCATGCATGGCGGGTCCCTGAAGCGGACACTACTCGCCTCATGGATGCCCCTATTTCACCGAGCTTCACTTTTGGCCCCTCTGTGGAGGAGATGCTCACACGCACCCTCCAGGAGAGGGAGTAGTCCCTGCAGCTGGCCCAGGTGTACCCCGTTGCATCTCAGGCCCAGCAACGCACGCCGCCCCCCCAACCGCGGCTCCCAGGCCACAGCCCAGGCCACAGGCCAGACCACAGCCCAGGTCACAGCCCCATCCACTTGCCGATCTCCGCACTTCAAGTCGAAATCACCGCTCTCCTGGAGAAGCGAGCAATCCGTGAAGTGCCCCCACCAGGGCAGCACTTCCCCATACTTCCTTATGCCCAAGAAAGATGGCAGGCTCTGCCCCATCATGGATCTAAGGTGCCTGAACTGCCACCTCAAGGTGCTGCGCTTCAAGATTCTCAACCTGCGCACCATGTCCCAGGTCATCAAGCCCAGTGACTGGTTCACCACGGTGGACTTGAAAGATGCTTACATTCACATCCCCATTATGCGGGTGTACAGGAAGTTTCTCCGCTTCACCTTTGAGGGCCGAGCGTTCAAGTTTGCTGTCACCTTCGACCTGTCGCTAGCCCTACGCACTTATTCCAAGTGCATGGACGTCGTGTTAGCCCCCTTACGTTGTCAGGGGGTCCGCATCCTCAACTATCTTGACAACTGGCTGGTTTGTTCTCACTCAAGGGAGCAGGTTCAGGAACACACAAACCTGATTTTTGGCCGCCTCTCCACATTGGGCCTTTGGGTCAATTGAGAGAAGAGCCGCCTGACTCCAACTCAGCAGGCACAGGTCCTCGGACTCCACTGTGCCTCAATTCTGTTGCCATGCTCGCCATGGTGGCACCAGAGAGAGTTGCCTCCATACGCAAGTGTCTCCCCCTCTTCCAACTGAGAGCTTGTGTCAGGGTGTCCCTTTGCCACAGGCTGCTGGGCCTCCTAGCGGCTGCATCAAAGACCCTCCCCTTCGGCCTCCTTCAGTTGAGGCCACTGCAGTGGTGGTTCAGATCTCTCAGGATGCACCCTTGCCGCAATCGAGCTCCGTTGGTGGTGGAGCCCTCACAATTTAACCCTCGGTGTGCCTCTGGGGCCAGTCAACCACCGAGCAGTTATGTCGACAGATGCCTCCAAGCAGGGTTGGGGAGCAGTCTGCGACGGACGTGGAGTTCAAGGCAGGTGGAGGGAACCAGCACGGGCTCTCCATATCAACGTCCTGGAGTTACAAGCCGTACTCCTTGGACTGTCTCATTTCCTGCCGGGTCCTGTGGGACAGACATGTGCTGGTTTGGACGGACAACACAGTGGTGTTCACCTATACCAACAGGCAAGGGGGTCTCCGGTCGTCACGCAGACTGTACTGTCTAGCATGCCGTCTGCTTCTGTGGGCACAGCCACGGTTCCGCTCCATCAGAGCAGTTCACCTCCCAGGCCTGGCCAATATGGCGGTGGACCTCCTCTCTCGGGGAGGCCCCCCGGTCTCGGAATAGCACCTCCACTTGTCGGCAGAGTGGACGTGGAAATCTTTGTGTCGGCAGAGTCCACACACTGCCCACTATGGTTCTTTGTTCAAGGCCACTCAGGAACCCTAGGGATTGACGGGCTAGCCCACACATGGCCGCCTTTACCACCGTTCCCCCTTCTCCCGGTTATCCTGGAGAAGGTCAGGAGAGAAAGAGCAACAGTTGTGCTGATAGTGGCCTTGCAGATTCTTGTTCACAGACCTGATTGCCCTCCTCAAATGGAGAGCCTTGGCAGCTTCCAGTGAGAGCAGACTTGTTGTCCCAGGTGCAGGGCACGCTTTGGCACCCCAATCCGGGCCTCCTCCAGCTATGTGCCTGGCCCCTAAATGGGAGTGATTGATTGCCTGGGGTCTGTCAGACGCTGTAGTAGCCACTATTCAGTCAGTGAGAACTCCCTCTACGAGGTCGCAGTATTCCTGGCGGACGTTTAGCACCTGGTGCCAAGACAGAGGTCAAGACCCAATTCATTGCCCCATTGGGGTCATATTGCAATTCATACAAGAGCTGTTGGGCCAGGGCAAGTCCCCGTCTACGCTCAAAGTGTATCTGGCGGCCATCTCCACATGTCATGTCCGGGTTGATGGCGAGCCCCCTGGGTCTCATTTCCTGGCTGTCTAGTTTATAAAGGGAGCTCCACAGCTGCAGCCTTCTCGCACCCCTTCACTGCCCACATGGCATCTTGATGTAGTGCTGGACGCACTTTCATTTGAACTGAACTCAGCTGAGCTGAAGCTGGTGTCACTTAAAGACTGTGTTTTTGCTGACAATCAGCTCTGCAAAACGCGTGAGCGAGTTACACACCCTGTCCGTACACCCATCGTGTGTCCGTATTGCAGGAGATGCCTCCAGGGTCACGCTACGGCCTAACCCTGCTTTCTTCCCGAAAGTGCTGTCTCCATTCCATGTCAACAGGCCTATTGAGTTGATGGCTTTTCATCCTCCTCCTTTCACTTCAGAGCAAGAGAGTCGGCTTCACCTGCTCTGCCCTGTGTGGGCCCTCAGGTGCTATTTGGAATGCACTAAGGACATTCGGCACTCAGACCAACTGTTTGTGTCTTATGGAGTGCAGACACAGGGCCTGGTGCTTTCAAAGCAGCGCCTCTCGCATTGGATTGTGGACACCATTACCATGGTTTACGAGTCCACCAGGACCCGGGTGCCTGAACACCTGGTGGCCCACCCTTCTCGAGGCGTTGCCACATCTTGGGCCCTTTTTCAAGGCGCCCCCTTGACAGACATTTGTGCAGCTGCAGCTTGGGCCTCGCCGCTTACATTTGCCCGGTTCTACAGGTTGGATGTGACGGCACCGGTCCCTTCCATTGGGAACCCGGTGTTGGCTGCAATCGAGCTCCAGTAGCCTACAGGCTCTGGCTCCTGCCTTTTCGGCCCCTGTTAAGTGCATCCTGAGGAAACTAGTGAACCCTGTTTTTCCCTTCCACTGGACTATGCCTTCCAGTCGAGCACCTATGCAAGCTGCTCCTGGATTTACTGACAGCCCTGTCGATGTGTTCCCAGGGTCTGTCATGCGGCCTACAGCCACGTTGCTTTACGAGGCCGCCCTGTATATAGTTAGTTCATTATGCATTGTGTTGCGGTGGTGCATGCTTCTGGCCTGTACCCCGCTCTGTATATATATAAATGTGTTAAACAGCAGGACTGTGGCTCTGACCTGTGCAGCATGGAGCTCACTGCCGCTGTTTCCAGCTGATGGCGCTCAAGTTTCACTGCCTCGCTGTGTATATAGTTCCTTGGTCAGCAGGTCTGTGGCCCACTCTGGCTATTACGCCATGGAGGAAGGGGACCGCTGCTGTCCTCCAGCGGAGGATGCTTGAGTTTCTGTAGTTGCTCTGCGCTAGCTGCGCTTTTCGGCAGGGGTCAACTGCTCCTGTGTTTCCACGTGTGGCGCATGAGCCAGCTCCTGCGTCCCGTGGTGTATATAGTTTGTTTATCACAACATGGTCAAACTGGTGTGGCCTTGCTTCTAGCTGTGCTGGTGGAGCAAGCAGCCACCACTGTGACGTCCCACGTGTGGCGCAAGAGCAGGCTCCTGCGCCCTGTGGTGTATATAGTTAGTTTGTACGAAATCTAATTGTCAGCACAATTGAGCTCTTCCACTCTGTACTATTTAGTTGAGTTGGATACTCCTGTGCTGCCCGCTGACAAGCATGAAGGTCTTGCTGTCATGCAATATGTATATATTGTATATTCTTGTTCAGCTCGGCTACTCTGTTGACTAGCCAGCTATGTATTCTGTTGTTTTTTCACTGGGTCTGTGGCCCTGCTCCTATTGGATCAGGGGTCCACTGCCATGATATGTGCGGAGGCTGCACAAGTTGCTTGATTGCCCACGCCAGATATTGTGCAAGTAGTAAAACTTTCTGTTTTTACTTAGAAATTATATATACATATATAATCAATCAGTTAGAAGAAGCAATTGGGACAAACTTGGGTGGCATCAAGCAAATAAGCACAGTTGTAAAATTGGTTGGGCAAAAGTTTTGTTGTCTTTGGCGGCATGGCTGGATGCTCCTGTTAGTGAACAGCTTGCCAGAACCTCCTGGGGAACCAGAGATGTGAGCAGGTCTGCCACAAGCTTATTGGTTGTTTTGTGGCAGCATCTTTGTAATTTTGCGGTTTGTATAGTAATGCCAGGTGAAAGTTGTGTAATTTCCTGAAACAATATATACATTTGCAGAAATATGAGAAATCATGTATTATAAAATATTAGCAACTTCCAGATATTTCATATACTATTGTTGCTGTTATTAATTGTTCTTATAATATTTTAAAGTGCGTACAGTATGTAACAATATTATGTTCTTCACACTGAAATACATTTCTATTATTTGGGTAACATAATATAAACATGTAACCAAAGGTTAAACATTATTATTATTTATTTATTGGCAGACGCCCTTATCCAGGGCACATTAACTACAGAACACATTGTGATATAATTTAAGTAGAAAACACAATTAAAAGAAAAATCAAGCAGAATAGAAACACTCTTGAATGGTACAGTGGGGTATTATTATTTATGATGCATGCTTACCATTTCTTGAGGCTGCCTGCTCTCCCTCAAAGCAGAACTTAAACAGGGTGGTTCAAGTGTTGGTGGCTTTTGAAGGGTTTTCTGTACATGACTTATTCCCACAGTTTCTTCCCACAGATGAGGAATACCTATTCATAAAGATAAATAAACCAACATAGGTATTTTCAAAGAAAATTTAGATTTGACATGATTTCACTTTCATCTTTCTCACTTAGTTTTACAATAGCTATAATTTGACAATCATGGTATTGTATCACTAGATATAACAACTGCCCCCCCCCCCCCCCCCCACACACACACACACACACACACACACAATAAATAAATAAATATTTCAACAATAATGTACAATTAGGTTAGGAATACTAACTGTTTTTATCTAAAACCAAAGTTTAAAGAATTTGTGCACTTACTTTCCATTAGAGAAATTGAGTTTGTCAGACTTGCTACTTTGATTTGTAGTTCACGATTTTCCTTTTTACAAGTTTCAGGATGTCAATTTTATTGTGTAACTTTTTTCCCCTACTCGACCAGGAAAATCACAATCACTCTGATTGGTAATTATGGTAACAATGGTAACAATTGGTAACAATGGTAATTAATTCAGGTTATTATTACATCCTACTCCATTTAATAAGGTTTTCCAACTAAATATATTACACAATTTATAGATTTAAGAGTTACATTTATATCAAAACATTGACACACCCACTAAACACAAATGATAAACCTGTACTTAGTATCGCTTTCCTTTTTGAACAGAACTCACAGGTTTTGGGGCTAAGTATAGGAAATATAATGCAAATAAAAGTTTGTAACAGAATTTTGAATGCTTGGTTTTTCAGTCAATCTAAATAAATAGTTGAACTGAAAACTCATAGGTCAATTGGTTTCTCTTTTAAGATTCTTTTTAGAGGGAAGATGCGGTCAAGTCACAGATGTGCAATAATAATTTATTTTGACAAAAATAGGAAACTAATATCATTCAATTATATTACTGAAAATAAGTAATATTAAGCTTCTGCTGGATTACAGTAAGAAACAGATAATACCCTTTTTTTTCCTATGAGATTAATATTGTACTTCATTTCTAAACTCAGTTAATAGAGTCTTGAACTATAACATTAACTGGAAACCTTCATTTTCAAAATCTGCACAATAATACCATAGATCATAGGCGCCGACTTCGCGGGAGCTCAGGGGCTTCAGCACCCCCTGGAATTTTGAAGAGTTACGTACCGGAGAACCCCCCCCCCAGCTCTTACCAGAGAACCCCCCCCCCCCACCCCCTTTTTACGGAGAAAACCCCGTCAGCACCCAGGGCTTAGTAAGTAATGTCAAAACTCGGCGCCTATGCAGTAGATTCAACTGTATTACCTCAGTGTCAGAATGTGAGTCCGTCTCTTTGGGGAATAGCTTTTCTTTTCTTTTCCTTTCTTTTCTATGTTCAAATCCTGGTCGAGGCAGTGCTGTTGTACCCTTGAGCAAGATACTTCACTTAGATTGCTCCAGTAAAATGCCCAGCTGTATAAATGGGTAAAAATGTAAGTCGCCCTGGATAAGAGCATCTGCTAAATGACAAATAATTTAATGTAATGTACCATCATGTACTACACTGCACTATACTGTACCATGCATGTACCATCCATGTAATATACTGTACCATGCATGTACTACACAGTACTATACTGTACCATGCATGTACCGTCCATGTAATATAATGTACCATACATGTACTACATAGTATTGTACTGTACCATGCATGTACTATCAGAGTACTATACTGTACCATGCACTATCATTGTACAACCATGGTAATCCCATGGTACTTTTTTGTAAGGGATCTCTCCAACTCCCAAAATGTAGATCAAGGTGGGGTAGGTGTGTTGGTTTAGTAATTGGTGATACCGTGTTCCGATGTTGAGGTCTGCAATCTGGAGTCTTTTGTTGTCAAAAAATGGCTAGTTCCACCAAGTGAGTGTCCTGTCATCAATTTTGAATTCATGGCCTTGGAAGACTTCTATTCCTTCCACTGAGGATTTATGTATTTCCTGATCCAGGTAGTATAATGCGGTATTGCCAACATGGATGATAGCGCCCTTTGGAACGGTTATTAATGAAGGTTGTTGTGGTAGTGCTAGTTTCTGTATGGAGTGGTGGTTTGCATAGTAGATGGTGATCTCTCCCACTGGTGAGTTCACTTGCCATTGTTCACTGGCTTTGATGACTTGGGTTTCTATGAGATCCTTGGATTTTGTAAGGTTGACCTTGCACTTCTCTACACTGGCACCTTTCATTAGTCCACATAGAACTTCATTAGTTTCTTTGAGGAAGGGTTTACCCGGGCAGAGCCAGTGTATTTCCTTAGTTTTCTGGCAAAGCTGGAGATTGGGGACGAGGTACTGGTCTTGGCTTGATTCCTGGTACACAATTAAGGGTGGTGTTTGTATTTTGGCATGAGTCTCATTAATCCAGGTGCCTACATTAAGGATAGATTTTAGTTGGTATATGTTTCTTGACCTGATGAATGGCAAGTTCAGAAGAAATGCAACCTCCATGGAGTCACTGTTTGCCTAGATAGGAATGGCGCTTCCCAAATTGTAAGCAATGTGGATCTGTACTGGGCTAACACGGTCCAGAGAAGCCATCTCTAGCACTTTTTGGACTAAGGTTTTGGGAATAAGGTAGGTCAGAATGCGTCCCTGGACTAATTCACAAACTCCGCCGTCTATTTCACGGGTTAAGTCCTCTATTAGTGCTCTCAGGGGCTCCATTATGGTCCTCTCTTCACTGATTGTGCGGCCTATTTCATTCAGTTGGTAGACAGTGTTGTTTAGAATGGCAGAATGAAGGTTCACCACTACTATCGTGTCCTTAAGTACATTGCTTATGTTGACAAGTCTTTGTTGTTGGCGACGTACTTGGTTTTTGATGGTGTCTATCTGTCCTTGTAACTGGTTGATATTGCCTTTGATGGTGTGGTAGGAAACTGTGTTGGATGCAGATAGTCCTAAAGAGAATGATGATCCTAGGGCGGAGAGCAGCAGTCCTATTCCGAAGAAGCCCCACTTTTGTCGAGTTTTAGCAGCTTTTCTTTTTTAGTTGTTGCAAAATGTCTTTTACACTCAATTTGGAGTGTTTTTTATGGGCATAGTTCCACTGCATGGTGGATGCAGTCACACTTTTGTCAGGTTGGCATTTCGTGGATCTAATGAAACATACATCTGGTGGGTGATTGTACGGGAGTCTGCAATAAGGAAACCATGTTCTTGGTGGAGCATTATGCCAGATGTAGGTCCTGGTTGAATGATCCCAGGGTTCTCCTCTGGGGCTCCGGCAGCAGTGACAATTGTGAGGATCACCATAGTTCTAAGATCCATCTGTGGAAAACAAGAGAGGACGATTATCCTTATCTGTAAGTACAAGTGTCTCTTTTTGCAGGTCCGGAGGGCTGGTCAGCCCTCATAGGGTTTAAGCTGGTTGATGTGGACCCATTTTGGAGCTTGTTCTGTCCCCTGCTTCACACTGATCTGATATACTACTGGGGATAATTTGTTTGTGATTTCATGTGGTAATGTCCAGCTTGGTAGAAATTTCCTTGACTTCTGTCGAGTTTTCCCATAATTGAAGTAGAAGACATGGTCTCCTGGTTGGTACTCCTTTTCCTGTGATTTTTTGTCATAATAGGCCTTCTGGCTTCTTGTCCGGTCCTTCAGGTTTCCTTGGGAAAATGTGAAAACTTTTTGGAGATGAGCCTTCATGTTTGAAATGTAGTCGGCTGGTGTGACTGTAGTTGCAGCGCTGAGTTGTGGGGAATGGTACAGAATATTGAGGGGCAAGGTCATTTGTCGGCCTGTCATTAGTTCAAAAGTGGTGATTCCAGTGGACAGGGATGATGTGGCCCGAATTGCTATGAGGACCAAAGGGAGCTTCAAATCCCAGTCTCTCTGGTTGCTAGCCAGGAATTTCCTAATGTGTTAACTACAGTCCTGTTAGCTCTTTTTACTTGGCCGGAGGATTGAGGGTGATATGAAATGTGGAGTTTTCGTTTGAGACCCAAAGTGTTCCACAAATGTTCCATTGTGGTAGCTGTGAAGTGAGTTCCTCTGTCTGAGTCTACTCCATCTGAATACCCATCTGCTAATGTGGTGGTTGACCAGAAGTATGGCAGTAGTTTCGGAGGTGTCGTTCAGTGCTGGGAAGCACTCCACCCATTTAGTGAAAGTGCCAGTGATCATCAGTGCATACTTGTTTCCTCTGCTTGATCATGTCACAGGGCCAAGCCAGTCTATCTGAATGTCAGTCTAAGGGGCAGTGGTTGCTGGTTCTTGCAGTGGTGCTATGTGCTTCGGCTTGGAGGGCTGAAACTTACAGCAAACCAGACAACTTGATACATGGTGTGACACGTCTCGAGCCATGTTTGGCAAGTAGGCTACTTGTCTTAGGGTTTCTAAGGTTGCCTTGTCACAGCGGTGTCCTCCGCAGGGTTCGTCGTGGGCATGCTGCATCATGGTCTTCCTGTGGAATTTGGGAACCAACCACCGTGTGTTCTTGTCAGTCTCATCCTCCTTGACCTCTCTGCAGCATTTGACACTGTCAATCACTCCATCCTCCTCTCCTGCCTCACTGACCTTGGGATCTCTGGGACTGCTCTCACCTGTTTCTCCTCCTACCTCAGCGACCGGTCCTACCAAGTGACATGGCGAGGCTCCTCATCCACCCCCCAACCTCTCCTCACAGGTTTTCCCCAAGGCTCCGTCCTGGGCCCGTTCCTGTTCTCTCTCTAAACTAGCTCCCTGGGCCCCCTCATCGCTTCTCATGGCTTCTCCTACCACTTCTACGCTGATGATGCCCAGATCTTCCTGTCTTTTCCCTCTTCTGACCCTCTCATCCACTCACACATCTCTTCCTGCTTGTCTGCCATTTACGCCTGGATGCACTCGCACCACCTCAAGCTCAACCTCTCCAAATCAAATCTTTTTCCCCCACTCTTCCTCACCTTCTGCTGACCTCCCCATCTCGATCCCCTTGGAATCCACCACACTCTCTCCTTCTTATTCCGCTAAAAATCTAGGAGTCACCCTTGATCCTGCGCTCTCCTTCTCCCAGCACATCACCACGCTGATGCGCACCTGCAGATTCTTCCTGAGCAACATACGCCGGATCTGTCCCTTCCTCACTGACTACTCAACTCAGCTACTCGTCCAGTCACTGGTCCTCTCCCACATGGACTACTCCCTCCTGGCCGGCCTGCCTGCATCCACTACCCGCCCACTCCAGCTCATCCAGAACTCTGCAGCTCGTCTGGTATTCTCTCTGCCACGATTCGCACACGCTACTCCACTGGCTCCCGATAGCGGCACGCATTCAGTTCAATACTTTGACCCACACCTACCGCTGTCTTGACCATACTGCACCAAGCTACCTTCAGTCACTCGTCTCTCCATACATCCCCTCCAGACCACTGCGCTCCTCCAGTGCCAGAAGACTAACTCTGCCTCCGCTCCACTCTCCTTCCTCCAGAGCCCGCTCCTTCTCATCCCTGGCCCCTAAGTGGTGGAACGACCTGCCCACCGAAGTCAAAACAGCAGAGTCCTTGACCTCATTCCGGCGCTTACTCAAGACGCATCTCTTCCGACAGCACTTGTAATATTAGTCCTCTATCCCTGCTAGATAGCACTTCAGCTTATTATGCTCCTCGCGTTCTTGATTGTTTTCCTCCTTGCTCCCTTTCCCGTAGCCCTAGTCTGTAACCCTACATCTTGACAGCACTTAGCTTTCACCGTCCAGGATGTAGGAAGTCTCTTACTGTACTTGTGTAAATTGTAATTGTAATTTGTAAAATGTATTATTTTGAATTGCTATGTTTTAGCTAAGTTGAATTTGTAATGATTGATGCCTTGTACTTCTCTGTATTTTTGCACTTATGTTGTAAGTCGCCCTGGATAAGGGCGTCTGCCAAGAAATAAAAAAAAATAATAATAATAATTCTCAGGGTTTTGCTGGCATAGGCAATGATTAGTTTCTCATTGTTATGGGTCTGCCGCAGGACGGCACTGATGCTGATCTCAGTGAATCCTGTTTGAAGGTAGACGTCTTTGTTTTAGTTGGGATATGCGAGAGTGGGAGCTTGAGTTTTTGTGTCTTCTTGTTCCAGACCCCAGAACCACTTTTCTCCTTTCTTTAGCAGGTTAAAGACTGGTTTTGCGATTCTAGCATAGTCCTCTATGAAGGTACGTGAGTAGTTGCATATCCCTAAGAAGCTTCGTAATTATTTAACAGAAGAGGATGACCTGAGGGCATTGATGGTCTTTGTCATGTTTCCTTGTGGACATATGCCTTGGAGCCCTATTTCAAAACCCAAGTAGTCCACTGTCTTCCAGCACCATTGACCCTTGGTGGGGGATATCTTGGTGCCAGCTTCTTTTAGCTGGTTTAGCACATAATTGAGGGTTTCCATATGCTCTTGCCAGCTCTCACTGCAAATTAGGATGTCATCGACATATATGGAGATATTTCTGACTGAAGCATCGGGGATTTCTTTTCTCAGAAAAAAAAATAATTCTGCTGGTGAATTCAAGTAACCGAAGGGGCACCGGGTCCAGGTATACTGTAGGTTTTCAAAAGAAAATGCCAGTTTGTACTGGTCCTTTGGGTCCACTCTCAGTGTCCAGAATCCGTTGGATATGTCTAGGGCTGTGAAGTATTTTGCTTCTTTGACCTTGTATAAGCTTTCATCAAGATAGGCCATGGCCAGCATGACAGTGGGACTTGTTTGTTGAGCTGTTGATAGTCTATTGTCAGTTGCCATTTCCCAGTGGGTTTCAGGACAGGCCAAATGGGGGAGTTATAGGTTGAATTGCATTCTTGGATCAGGCCCCGTTCATGTAGCTTTTCAATCATTTCTTGAACTGATTCGTAGGAGGTGATTGAGATCTGATACAGTCTGATGTACAATGGTTTTAGTCCTGGTTCGGTTGGTATTTTAACTGTGTGTAATAATGCTCTGTGCTTGGACAGGAGTTGCTGTAACTCTTGTCGCTGTTCCTCTGAGTCTAGGATGTCAGCATTGGAGACTTGTGTTTTAATTATTTCTTCCAGGGTGGGTTTGGTATTTTGCTCTTTGCCATCCGAAGAGCTTGTCCGATTGACAGTTGCAAGGTTGCTGGGTTGGTGTGCTTCCGGAATATCTGTGTCTTCTTTGGGAACTTTGACCGAAAGGATAAACTCCACCTTTTCAATTCTGCTGTCATACAGATTGTCTTTTGTTATGGGGCAGATCGAATAAATGAGGTATGAGCTAAAGTGAAATTGTTTTGTTTTGCAATGTGAGGGGCTGTCATGCCAATGAATGGGACACAGAGTTCGAAATCATGGAAGGTGTTGTCAATGGCTAGTCCAAGCACCTAGGCAAGGTGTTTAGGCTGTGGAGGGTGATATAAGTGGTCTGGGACTGGAATGTCAAGGAGGTTGTGGCAGGTGAAACAAGATGCACAGAGGAGAGGAATTTTCGTGGTTGGAAGAAAGCTGTGGGGTCTTATTTTTACTGGTAAGGCAAAGTTCATGGGGCTGGCTGGAATTGTGACTGCTTCCACAGTGTGTAGGTGGGCAGCTGTGGGGATTGTTTGGCCTGATGCAAGTTGTAGCTCCGTGTCTGGAATGGTTGGGGGATCTTTCTCTAGTTGGGCTAGGTGCATTGGGGAAGGGTTCCAGTTCATCAAAAAATATTACATTACTTTTCAGAGAGTGGAAGAGTTTCTCGCTGATAATGGTGATTTCGTGGCCTAGTGTGAGTGGAGATTGGTACATAGTGTCTTCAATTTGAATTGGAATGAGCACGTTTCCCCACCTAGTTTCGGTGTGACACAGAAAGACTGGGTTGAGGAGTGTTCCTGAATTGCTGGTAAGGAGAGTGGACGGGTTTTCTTGGGGGATTGGGACTGGGGGTGTATCCTCTGTGGTGGGTGGATCTGTGGATGGAGTTTTGCATCTTTAATTGTATCCACCTGGAATACGGGGCTGCTTCTGTTGCTTAATCATTATTTTAAGGGGGGGTTTTCATCACGGTAATATTTAGCGATTGTCCTTGTGCATTGTGGTCTTATTGTTGTGCGGTGATTGTTCTGCTCATCGAGTACGCGTTGCATTTGCCGCAATTGTCGGTGCAGATCATGTGTTTCGTCATTGCTGTGCCATTTTCCTTGGTGGGTGCAAGAGTAATCTCTGTGTCCTGAGTAGAAGTCTGTAGTTTGGGATATCCGTGAGTCCTTATTTTGGGTTGTCGATCTGCCCCTGTATTGGGGCAATTGGGATGAATAGGAGCGTTGGTTTCTTTCTGGTTGGTAATTGGATAATTGTGTAATAAGAGGAGTTACTAAAGGGATTAGCAGAATTAAAAACAAACAAATCACCTGGGCCAGATGGGATATTTCTAACAGTACTTAAAGAAATGAGGGAAATTATTTATAGGCCACTAACTCAAATATTCCAAATGACACTTAGAACAGGGGATGTGCCAACTGACTGGAAGCAAATGTCATATCTATCCACAAGTAAGGGGACAAAACTGAGCCAGGAAATTACAGACCAATCAGTCTCACCTGCGTCACTTGTAAAATGTTGGAAAAAATTATTAGACAGAAAATAGAGGAGCATCTCAATGAAAACCATATTTTTGATCATGTCTTACTAATGTATTCAAATTTTTTGAACATGCAACTGTAGCTGTAGATCATGTGAAAGCATATGATTTGATATACTTAGATTTTCAAAAAGCTTTTGATAAGGTTCCACACCAAAGAATGATCCTCAGATTGGAAGCAGTAGGCATTCAGGGTAATATAAGTAGATGGATTATGAACTGGTTGATGTGTAGGAAACAGAGGGTGTCGATTAGAGGAGTTGCTTCTCACTGGAGTGAGGTTGTTAGTGGAGTTCCACAGGGATCAGTACTAGGGCCTTTGCTTTTTCTAATCTATATTAATGATCTGGACTCGGGGATAGTTAGCAAACTTGTCAAATTTGCAGATGATACTAAAATAGGTGGATCAGCAGATACAATCTCGGCAGCACAGTCTATTCAAAGGGATGTTGTGGGCCGACACCTGGCAGATGAAATTCAATGTGGACAAGTGCAAGGTAATACATGCAGGTAACAAAAATGTCCACTATAATTACACTATAGGAGGAATAGAACTAGATGAAGTATCGCATGAGAAAGACCTAGGAGTCTATGTGGACTCCTCACTTTCTCCATCCAAGCAATGTGATGAAGCAATAAAAAGGCAAACAGGATGTTAGGGTATATTGTCAAAAGTGTAGAATTTAAAACAAGGAAAGTAATGTTAAGTAAAGTAAAGACTGTACAATGCACTAGTTAGACCTCATCTGGAATATTGTGTACAGTTCTGGACACCACACTTCAAGAAGGATATTGCTGCTCCAGAGGAAGTTCAGAGGAGAGCAACCAGACTTATTCCAGGTCTGAAGGGAATGTCCTACTCGGAGAGACTGAGGGACCTGAACATTTTCACCCTGGAACAGAGGAGACTATGTGGGGACTTGATCCAAGTCTTCAAAATCATGAAGGGCATTGACCACATCAAACCAGAGGAGTTTTTCCAGATCAGCAGGGACACGTGCACCCAGGGACACAAATGGAAATTGGGCTTCAAGGCATTCAAAACAGAAAACAGGAGACACTTCTTTACATAGTGAGTAGTCACAATCTGGAACAAACTCCCAAACAATGTGGTAGATGCTGAAAATGTAGGAACATTTAAAAATAGGCTGGATAGGATCCTTGGATCACTCAGTCATTAATGGACACCAGACGAGCACGATGGGTCAAATGGCCTCCTCTCGTTTGTAAACCTTCTTATGTTCTTACGTTGGAAAACAAATTTCTCTATTTGGGTAAACTAAATAGCTATAATGAAGTGGATATATTTTTACAAAATCTGAAAAGTTCTGCATCCAAAGTATAATGCTTAGAAACCTGAGCTATGCTAACTAATATTTACATGTGTTCTAATCTAAGCTGCTAACATTGGGGAAGACATTTTACCAACTCTTTCACAAGATGATATCCGAGATCTCTTTCCTGGTCCTGAGCTCTTCCTGCGGCGCAAAGACTCATAAGGAAGAACAGGTAATTTTACTTAAAATACTTGTTTTGGATGTTTTTAACCTCTTAGTGGAAATTACATTTTCAGTACTTTAACCACACCATATGTATATACACCCACCTAAAGGATTATTAGGAACACCTGTTCAATTTCTCATTAATGCAATTATCTAACCAACCAATCACATGGCAGTTGCTTCAATGCATTTAGGGGTGTGGTCCTGGTCAAGACAATCTCCTGAACTCCAAACTGAATGTCTCAATGGGAAAGAAAGGTGATTTAAGCAATTTTGAGCGTGGCATGGTTGTTGGTGCCAGACGGGCCGGTCTGAGTATTTCACAATCTGCTCAGTTACTGGGATTTTCACGCACAACCATTTCTAGGGTTTACAAAGAATGGTGTGAAAAGGGAAAAACATCCAGTATGCGGCAGTCCTGTGGGCGAAAATGCCTTGTTGATGCTAGAGGTCAGAGGAGAATGGGCCGACTGATTCAAGCTGATAGAAGAGCAATGTAATGTAATGGTGTGGGGGATGTTTTCTTGGCACACTTTAGGCCCCTTAGTGCCAATTGGGCATCGTTTAAATGCCACGGCCTACCTGAGCATTGCTTCTGACCATGTCCATCCCTTTATGACCACCATGTACCCATCCTCTGATGGCTACTTCCAGCAGGATAATGCACCATGTCACAAAGGTCGAATCATTTCAAATTGGTTTCTTGAACATGACAATGAGTTCACTGTACTAAACTGGCCCCCACAGTCACCAGATCTCAACCCAATAGAGCATCTTTGGGATGTGGTGGAACGGGAGCTTCGTGCCCTGGATGTGCATCCCACAAATCTCCATCAACTGCAAGATGCTATCCTATCAATATGGGCCAACATTTCTAAAGAATGCTTTCAGCACCTTGGTGAATCTTTGCCACATAGAATTAAGGCAGTTCTGAAGGCGAAAGGGGGTCAAACACAGTATTAGTATGGTGTTCCTAATAATCCTTTAGGTGAGTGTAAGTTGGTGTGGTTAAAGATTAACACTTATGCATACAAGTTAGATGCTCTGGAAATAAAATTTGTATTTTAGGGGCACATCATTCCTGTTGAAGCCCAAGGTTAATCAGCAGATGATGAACATAATGAAAGTTCAAAATGAGATGACCCCAGTACTTCAAAGTTTTTGAACTACAACACGTGAAACGTGCATACTTTGAACAGCAGCGTCTTGGAAAAGATTGTGAAGTCCCCTTATCAAAAGAGCTTTTCTGCCGGCTCATCTGAAATACCATGACAAATATGATATCAATTGCAAGAGCCTCTTCAGATGAGTACAAATACCCCACTAAACATGACGTTATTGCCATGGCAATGCGGTTAGTGAAATACTATCCTATGACAAAAGAGAAGTCAACTGGATCTAGTCATGAGTGGGTGAGTGACTTCATTTACTTGAATAGTTATCATTATGTTAAGTTTTATATTGGATGCATCACATATATGTACTTATACTACCCCCAGTCCCACAAAGCATTACACCAATAACTGAAACTGATAAAAATGGCTTAAAAGGTTTTTTGATTATCTACCCATATTAATATAACATTTACAATAATAATAATAATAATAATAATAATAATAATAATAATAATAATAATAATAATAATCTGAGCATATCTGAGGAAAACCCATCTCTCAAAAGACATTTGGAGTAGTTGAAAGTTTCTTGCTCTTGGATGCTTCCATATTTATTCATTAACCACTTCTACCCCACAACAAATGAAACAAACATTATTTGTTTTGCTTTTTTGCTGTGGTCTAAATTCTGTGTTTATATATTCTAGCCCTCAGAGGATCCTGATACCTACATCCAACTCCAGTTGTAACTTTTGAGAAAGATTTGCTCCACGAGGGGCTTCTCTACCTCTTGGCCTATTACTATACATTTCACCTGACATATCCCAAGTGTATTGCCACACTCTTGTCTGTGTTACAAACACAAGTGATTGGAGATGTCATCCATGAGCAGGATGCAACCCCATCGTATAAAAAGGCCATTCACGAATGGAAACAGTTTGTTGAGTAAATACTGTTTCAAACCTGTTGTATGGCTGAGGCAGTGATAGCTGCATTGTTTGTTTTTATTTTTTGGTTTTGTTTTTTACATTACATTTCCACTTGATTTGTGCTATTATGAGATTTTCAGTAGTGTTTCTGAACATTAATGCAATAGATTCACTGAGTAATTGCTGTTTAAAGCTGTTTGAAGTTATACAGTGTATGCAGCTTACAGGCTGAGGCATAGCTTTTTATGCAGAACATTTGCTGTTGATGTGCCAGGGTTTTTTCTTTGTAAAAGTGTCAGTTGAGGAATCAGTTCATCCTGCTTTATATGCTCCATTTGTTTAAGAGGATGTTGTTTTAATAAAGGTTCTGCAAAACTGAATATGTTGTTTGTTTATTCATTTTAATGTATTGTACTTCAATAGTATATTTTTATACTATATTTCTTTATTGGGTTGTTTTTTACGAATTTTCATCTATTTTCAGGTTATTGTGCATCTTTAAAAAAATCTAAATAAGCTGAATTTAAGGCTAAATATTCTAATTTTAATGCAATCTTCACTAAAATTCCATATTTAGTGCTTATAAATAGTGAAATCTGCATAGATTTAAGCATGTTTTCCTAGTTTTAAGACCAAAAGCATTTATTAGTGACTAGATATTTATGCTATTTTCAGGAATTCTTATCAAGTCAGTTTTGCTTACCTCATTGGCAGATTTGTTTGCTTGATTTTAGTACAATTTAACTAGATTTAAGTGCATTTTGCTTGATTCAAGTAGGGCATTTTTTGCAGTGTGGGGGACCCCACAGCCTACTGGGGACTTGGCTGCAGCACCAAATGTATTGGTAACGGTCATGCGCCATGGTACATGGGCAAATGGCCGTAACCTGGTAGCCATTGTAACCGTAACAGGACCCGGATGCCCTCTTATCTCCATCTGTGGAGGACATGCTGGCGTGCTCCCTCCACCTTCTGCGCAGTGGCCCTGAGGCATTTCAGCAGCCTCTGGCCCACCCATACACCCCACAGCAACTCTCCAGGATTCCTGGGTGCTCCAAGTTGTAACAGTTGGCTACTCACTACAGTTCCAGACCCATCCACCCCCCTTCCAAGGCTTGCTGTGGACACGAGTGAGGGACCTGTTGCAGTGTGTTGCGCTTCGCATCACAATTGATGCTCTCTTGGAGAAAAGCGCTACATGCAAAGTGCCCCCTCCAGGGCAGCATGAGGGATTCTATTCCCCATACTTCCTAGTGCCCAAGAAAGATGACGGTTTCCGCCCCATCTTGGATCTGAGGGACCTGAATCGCCGCCTCAAGGTTTTGCGCTTCAAGATGCTCACCCTGGGTGCCATGTGTCAGGCTGTGAAGCCTGGCGACTTGTACACCTTGGTGAATTTAAAAGATGTGTACTTTAATATCCCAATCTCGCAGGCGCATAGGAAGTTTTACCGTTTCGCCTTCGAAGGCCGAGCGTACGAGTTTGCTGTTCTCCCATCAGCCTAGTCTCAGACTCTAGCTCCTTGCACTTTCTCCAAGTGCATGGACGCCGTGTTGGTCCCCGGGCATCCACGTCCTCAGTTATCTAGATGACTGGTTGTTCTGTTCGAACCCCAGGCAGCATGTTCAGAGGCACATAAGCCTGATCCTCGACCAACTCTCCAAGTTGGGCTCAGCAGGCGCAGTTCCTCGGATTCTATCTAGAGTTGATACGGTTCATTGTTGGTATGCCTCGGGGCAGGCTCTCTTACCAGCTCATTGTCTCCTCCCTTGCAAGAGTTTGGTTATACCCTTTCCCCTTGAGCAGCTTCTGACTCAAAAGATAACGATAGGTTGTGAGTGCAACCACGGTTATCTGAGAAAGGAAATACTGACCAAGGGTTGCAAGGTCGTGTGGGAGTCCTGGCTCCCAGAAAAAGAGGACGAACCTGTGCTGTCGTCACATTTTATAGAACAGGAAGTGGAAGGGACCTGTTCTGAGTGACGCGCGCAGGGGCCGATGGCAGTTTTGATAGATTGACATATTGATCGGGTTCCTATGGAAGTGTGCAGAAACCCCTCCCCCTTGGGCAGTGCTTCCTTTTTTAGATACCGGGGTTGCATATGCAACCTATCGATATTAATAATAAAATTAATATACATTTGGTTATCGATAGAAATAATCTACAATATTTGTAATGGGTATCTACTTGATTAATACAAGTATTAATGCAGATAGAAAGTTTCTCATATTTCTTATGAGTGGTAAAAGGAGAATCCAAAATGGTGAACAGCAAAACAAGACTGAGTTACTGAATGTCACAGTACATTAGCAAGCAGGGGAGGCCTGGTTGAGTAACAGCATACAGTAGCCTATAGGACAATTTGTTAGACAAACTGAAAGACCTGAGGTTATTTATATTTAAATACAATAAAAGACGTATCAGCTCTGCATAAATATTCAAATGTATATGAATATGTATACATTTCTTTGAATGTAATATGTAAAATATTGTGTTGTATAGTTTTGTCTGTCTGTCTAGGTCTCTCTCTCTCCCCTCCCCCTGTACAGCCACTTTTCTCTCTTTGTCTGGTTCCACGTGCAAAAACATGTGGAACAACGCTCTTCCCCCTACAGTCTTTTGTGCATTCCAGAATGCTTTGCGGAGGAAGCAGTGACGTTGCCCCACTGCTTGGTAACCCTACCCTTTCATCACCAAAACTCATAAAGTGGCTCAGTAGTGTGTATGGCCCCCAAGTGCCTGTATGCGCTCCTGACAACATCTGGGCATGCTCCTGATGAGATGGCAGATGGTTTCCTGGTGGATCTCCTCCCAGACCTGGATCAGGGCATCAGTGAGCTCCTGGACAGTCTGTGGCGCTACTTGGCGGTGTCAGATGCACTGATACATAACGTCCCAAAGGTTCGCAATCAGATTCAGGTCTGGGGAACGTGAGGGCCAGTCATATCGCTTTTCCACCGATATGGTTCCCGTGCTGGTTCAGAGCTGGTGCCTAATCTGGAACCGGTGCCATTAACCATGCCAGTCAATGGCATCAATGCCATCATCATCCAGGAACTGCCTACACACTCTGGTCATATGAGACCGGGCTTTGTCCTGCACCAGGAGGAACCCAGGGCGCACTGCACCAGCTTAAGGTCTGACGATGGGTCTGAGGATATCATCCCGGTACCTAACAGCAGTGAGGGTACCGTTGGCTAGCACGTGGAGGTCTGTGTGACCCTCCAAGGATATGCTTCCCCAGACCATTACTGACCCACCACCAAACCAGTCATGCTGGATGATGTTGCAAACAGCATAACGTTCACCACGGCGTCTCCAGACTCTTTCACGTCTGTCACATGTGCTTAGTGTGAACCTGCTTTCATCTGTGAAGAGAACGGGGTGCCAATGGTGGACCTGCCAATTCTGGTGTTCTCTGGCGAATGCAAATCGAGCTGCATGGTGCTGGGCTGTGAGCACAGGTCCCACTAGAGGATGTCGGGCCCTCATGCCACCCTCATGGAGTCTGTTTCTGACAGTTTGGTCAGAAACATGCACAGCAGTAGCCCACTGGAGGTCATTCTGTAGGGCTTTGGCAGTGCTCCTCCTGTTCCTCCTTGCACAAAGGAGCAGAAGCTGCTGGGTTGATGCCCTTCTACGGCCCTGTCCAGCTCTCCTCGTGTAACGGACCGTCTCTTGGTATCTCCTCCATGCTCTTGAGACTGTACTGGGAGACATAGCAAACCTTCTTGCGACCACACGTATGGATGTGCCATCCTGGAGGAGCTGGACTCATGCTACCAGTAGTGACAAGGACACTAGCAAAATGCAAAACTAGAGAAGAATCAGTCAGGAAGGATAAAGAGAGAGCAATTATCTGTGGCCACCACCTGCAAAACCATTCCCTTTTTGGTGGTTGTCTTGCTGTTGCCTCTCCAGTGCACCTGTTGTCAATTTGCACCAAAACAGGTGACATTGATTCACAATCACTTAGGCTTCCAAACTGGACAGATTGATATCCATAAAGTTTAATTGACTTGGTGTTATACTCTGATGATTATGTGTTCCCTTAATTTTTTTGAGCATTGAATATCCCTTCCTGTTCTGTCACCCTGTGAGCATCACCCTTGCTCACCCTTACTTCTCCTTCTTCACCAAACAGCAAATTTTGGGTTTAATGCAGTTCTTTGTGGCATTAAAAAGGTGGGTCTGAAACTATGACAGAACATATAAACAAACAAGAACTAAAATAACATACACTTGATAGACTAACATACAAATGAATGCCATGGAAAAGGTAGCGTTTGCATAGCACACACATAGATAGCATACAAGCCTTCCAATGCCAGTTAAGTATGTCGACATTATCAAGACAAAATAATAACAGCTATACAGCATTGCACTGTGTAACAGTTTTATATTAATAATTAAGATACTCATAGCAAATACTTAACCAAGCTATGACGTTGTTAGAAGCAAAAATAAAGGACAACATTTCTTCTGCTGTTGAAAGATTATTTGATTGAACAAAACTATCAAAAGGTTGCATAGAAGCAGAATCTGTATTGTAACAGTTAGCTGTTAGTAGTGGTGAAGCAGCACGAGACAACAATTTAAAATAGTAATAATGCACCTAGTTCCAGAACACCTCCCCCATTGGGCAGTGTCCCTGGTGAAATATTACAATCATCACATTGACAGGAGTCTTATATCTCTGTTGTGTGTAGTTACAATACCTATACATTAATGAGAAAACCCCCAACACTCATCATTACTCTTCTGACAAATAAGGTCATGAAAAATAACTATATACAAAGCACATGTTGTCCTTGTGGATAAGATAAAGCTTATTTTGCTGACAATATGAATCATTTTACATCCAGATGGAATTAAAATGAAAAAACAAAGTGTACTTTATTAAAACTGATGAGATGAAACACACAGCTGACTTGCACATTTGACATTTATTTTAGCAATTCGCTCCTCAGCACAGGCTCTGTTATAGGACAAACCCAAAACAGCTTAATGGACACCAGATCAGGATTCTGAGATGGGAAAGTGACCAGTAAAGTAAAGTCTTACAGACATGAGTGTTTCAGAACATTATGAGATGTGAATATAATCAATAGTGATGGGCAGTTCGCGAATGAATCATTTTGATCAAATCTTTTCAGAGAACAAAAATAACTGACTTATCACTCTCATATGATTAGTTTGTTTGACTCCCTTATGCTGCTGGCCTTGCTCAATCACTCTCCCTTATTATTGAGTGATATATGTGTCAGCCAATACAAACTCAGTTTTGTTTGATTTAAGTGGGGTGGGCTTCTGACTAAGCAGTAAGTGCACAACCTGCCAGAGCTGAACACGCCAAATGAATGAATAACAGAGCCGTTTGGAATCAGTGAACTGAAAGAATCAATCAGACTGAAAGAAAAATGAACTGAAGAACCGAAGTCTCCAGTTCTTCGGTGAACTGAAATTGAAAGAAGCTGGTGTAGGAATAATCCGCTTAACCCAATTCTTACAGTCTTGTATTTCTTATGTTTGCTTGTTTGTAATCGCCCCACAACACGCCTTTCAAAAGGAACGGGCTGTATTACTCTATTAAAGTAATGCAAATATAACAGCCAGCCAACACACTTTTTAAACTGCTGGGCACTCTGAGTCCCTGAGTAAGTGTGCAGATGTATTGCTGAAAAAATTGATAGTGAACTGAAATTTTAATTACTTAAAAATGTAAATGTTAGATGAAGGCGAAAAAGCAGTGCAAGACTTGCAGCCATAATCAGGTAACTCAATCAGTTAATAATCAGTTTGAAAACCTTTACTTAGTAAATACAAAACACAGTTACCTGGTGTTGCTGCATTTACAGAGCTAACATGAATTGAGCCATCCGGAAGTACTGAATGAATCAAAGCGTAAAAAAAAACAGATCTTCGTACTGAACTGAATCAAAAGAACCGGTTCTCTGAAAAGAACCATAATTCTCATCACTAAAAATCAAGCAGTATAGTATTAACCAAAACTGAATATATACAGGTGTAAATCCCTTTTTAAAATCCTTGTGACAGCCTCTGTAAAAAAATACCATAATACTCTGTTCTTCTTCTAATTATTATCTTTATTTACAATAACTATAATTGTTATTGTGAACTACTGGTGTTAACAAAAGTTTTCACTTGTATTACAGAAATGTACATATTTATGTAAAATACACTTAACTCTGAGTGCAAATTAAATAAGACAAAGGATACAAAATTATTACAAGATATACAATAATTTATGTTTCCAAATTCAGATTGATTTAGGTTAATTTGGTGTTCCTCACTTCAGACTATGCACTTCTATGCTGAAAACCCTCATAACTCTCCTGCGAATCTGACTCAGTTTTAAGCCATATATAAGGGGATTTAAAAGAGGAGGGATGATTAGAAATTCCACTGCCAGGAAATTGCGAAGAGCCTGTGGGATGTTCCTTGAACCATATCGACTGTACATTATATCAAAGAGCATAGTAATTGTAAAGTTGATTAAACATATTACATGGGGCAAACAGGTCTGCATGAATTTACTCATATCTTCACTAGACTTTGCACAGGCCCTAACAATGTGGATGTAAGAATATACTGTAAAAAGAGCTTGAGATAACTGTATAAGAATTAAAATATAACTATAGATATTATTAAACGTTGTGTCTACACAAGACAGCTTTACAATTGACCAGTTTTCACAGTACAGTTTATCAATGTGAGATCCACACAATGGGAGTCTGTTAGTTAATAATAGCGCAAATGTTGTTTCACAGAAAGGAAGAATCCAAGACATCAAGAGAAACATGGTGATTGTTAGAGATGTCATAATAGAATGATATTGTAAAGGTTTGCATATTGCCACATACCTGTCATAAGCCATTATTATTAAAATGGTAAACTCACACAGAACATAACTGTAAATCACATGTGTTTGAATCAAACATCCAGTGTATGATATCTCATGTGAGTCAGAGAGGAAGTCAGCCAGGAGTTTAGGATACAGACCAGCAGTTCCATACAGTCCATTGACACACAGGTTACAGAGGAAGATGTACATAGGCTCATGGAGGGTTTTCTCAATGATGATTGTAATGATCAGTGTCAAATTCAAAAGACACATCAAAAGATAAACCAGAAGAGTAAAAACAAAAAAAATGTATTTATGAGATGCCGTCTCGTTTAATCCATGGAGTGTGAAGACTGTAACACTGGACAAGTTCTGCATTGCAGTGAGGGATGTTTCAGGAATATACAAATAAACCTTCACCTAAAGAAGCAATGAGTAACAATAAGTCCCTTCATACATAAGTAGAAGATAAATTACATGGAAATATAAAAACAATATTACAGTTACAATATAAAAAGTACCACAATGAACCATAATGTTTGAGTTTTATATATTTTCTTTTTTATGGACACGAATGAAGAAAATACTCACAAACATTAATCTAAGAAAGGGCTGCTTTTCCTTAGTCTGGACTTCAGTGTTAAGCTTTATATATGGAGCTCCTTCAGGAGGGAGGCTACTGAGATTTGCAGCCTGAAAACATACCTTTGAGACTGTAGCTCTGTAATACTGGGGTTAATTAACCAGAGTTAGAAGATATTACAAATAAGATAATTAAAACAAGCTGGGTTCTTATTTCCCACAAAGTGTGTGTATGTTATGTAGGTACAGAAGAGTTAGGTTTGTGTAAGATATTATATGCCTTTTGAGTATTTCAAATGATCCAAAGATGCACAGTAAATGCAGTAAAAAACAACTTGCAGTAATTTAATATACAGTGGTTAGTCCTCGAGCACCTCAATACTGAGATTTTGTTTTTCATAAGGATAGGTTGCAAATGCAATTAAATGTATATGTCGTTACCGTGGGACCACTGTGAACGTATTTGTGTAAAAAAGTCGCCTAGAGGCTATTGTATGCTGTCATTTAAGCAGCTCTTGCTTTCCTTCATACTGTGATGCACATTGACACTGTCTCTTTTTGCAAGGATCCAGGGGTCCTAAGAGGTGGTGGGCATACACCAGGATGAGTCACCTTTGTTCGAGGCTGGGCCGGAGGGTTTGTATGCCTGCACCAGCTGCCACAAGTGCTCTCTGGCCCATAGGGACTGATCAAACATGGCCTCAATGGTCGGCCTAAGTGTAAAGCCAGACATCAGTACATCAATGAATGAGGCATGGCACCCTCCTGTGCTATGACAGGCAAAGCTGGTGTTGTGCTGTCACCAAAACCATCAATGAATGACCACTGCCCTGCACTCCATGGTAGATCACTCCCTCCAGGGCGTCTGCAACCGTAGCAAACTCAAGGGTGAGTTGATTTGGGGTCTTGCAGCTTCCATCAGGCTGGCAATGTACAGAGCCACCAGGCTCTTCATATTGTGTAGTCTTGTTGACTGTGCACCTGTCCTCACACACAGTAGCGATTTAGTCACTCTGCAAGGCTGGCTAGTGATTGGTGTACCGTGGTACGGGGATACACTGGAAAAATCAACTAGTGAGGCCACAGGATTTTCCCCATTCCTTCTCCTTTTCAGCAGATATCCAAGACTACCCATCCACCTAGAACAGGGAAATTGTGTCTTGGTTCATAAGCTGAGTGAGAGAGGGAGGCCTGGGAAGATTCATTCATACGTTCATAAACTGTCATTGGTAGTAGGATGGAAAGGTGCAGACAGTCTGATCTTTGAGGTCAATCCTGAAAGTGGGAATGAGAAAGTCAAAGTACTCCATCAAAACTTGCTGTTGCCCTGTGACTACTTGCCAATTGAAGAGAACCTCCCACCAAAAAACAGCAAAGCAAAGGAAAAGAGTAACATCAGGAGACAAAGTTCTGGTCTCTTGCACTCTCAGAAACGTCAGACAGTAAATCTGATTCAGAGGGCTCCCGGGACAGCTACTATGCCTGGCCTACAACAGAGCAATGAGTCCCTACAGTACTGAATCCAGCAGCAGAGGAGTTTCATCCCCAGACAACAGGAGGTTAGTTACCACAGGCCGCTGTAGAAGACAAGCTTTATGTCCCCACAGGAAAGGAAGTAAACCTGGCACACCTACCTCACCACCACATTCACCTACACACCAGTATCCCAGGCGGGAAAGGCTTCAACCACGGATGCTGATGTATAATGCCTTGGGGCACCGTACTGTCAAGGAAAGAGGAATTGCCATGAGGGAAATAGAAATTACACACCGGTGGCAAGGTCCTCAAAACCGTTGCAGACCGTGAGCTTCCAGAGAATAATACATAATACTGACACCCACACATACACTGATATTATGCATACATGAAGACTATCCAGAAAAAGCTGAACTCTGTACACTTCTATGTAGACATATAAGCCTGGGGTTATGGAGAGAAGAGGAGAGCTTCACAGGACAGGCAACAGATCAGGATTTCTTGGAAGGGGAGTGAGCGAGTGAACATAGTGCTTGTAAGGCTGGGGGAAGAGGAAGACAGAGAGACACACTTTGTCATCCTTGATGCAGCAAGGAGCTATTTGAGCCAAGCCAGCAGACGAATAAGCCTAGCCACCACTTTGGACCTGTGAGTGGCAGAACAGGTGATGCAAGAGGTGCTGGGAGGGGTGATTGGTGTTGCCAAACAATTGGTGTGTTAATTTATTATGTTTATTTTATTATGGATTGTTGTGGGTTTATATTTTCACTTGTTTAATTAAAAGAGGAGTAGGAGGCACCTGGGACTGAGAACGAAGGAGGACAGCACTGTGGGGAGCAAGGCAGGAAGGCGTGCGACAATTGGAGCATTAAAGGCGAGGAAGGCAGAGCCTGGAGGAACAAAGGAGGCTGCTGATTGGAACAGGGGAATTGTTCACAGCAGGATAACTACTCTGATGTTCTATGGGAAAACACTCCTTGGTCTTGAATGAGAGTCGTGGTTGATGATTGCTGAGCACCTGTCCTGGCTCCTGGCTGCCCCTTTGTAACATGAGTGTAGCACCCTGAGGAGAGAAAGATAGTGAATCTGAGTATAGATACTGGACTGATTCTGCACTTGCACTACATTTCTACTTATCTCGCAGGGCTGGTAGAGACGGTGTGTTCCCCCTGTAGTCAGCTGGGCCCGAGGCGGAAAGTAGTGCACCTGTGGAGAGAGACACACGGGGGAAAAGGATGGAAGAGGGACGTGCATGGGGAAAATAACTGTAGTGTGTATGGTCTCACTTACCCGGCCTCAATGACGCGTCCCTCTTAAATTTCCTTTTCTTGTTTCTCTCTCCCTTTCCAGGAGTGATGGCAATGCAGAACCTGGCCCAGAGGCTAACATTGTGGAAGCGGGACCCCGTGCTGCCAAGCCTTTTAAAGATCCACCTACTACGAACTTGTGACTCCCTTGTGCACATTCACACTGTAATTCTGGGACTTTGACACCCGGGGGGGGGGGCAAGACAGGTTTAGTTTTAGTATAGTTTTAATGGGGATTTTTTTAGGATTAGTTTTAGTATTTTTAGTGCCTGTCTTTTAAACATTTTGTGTTTGTTTTCTTGAAGGATTGCTAGCGCAATCACCTCTTATTAAAGGCGGTTAGGTATTTATTTGTATTGTTAGTAATAGGGCCTCTTGCCTGGCGGACTTGGTGCCCCGCCTGGCACCATTGTATTAAACTTGTTGTATTGTAACTACAGACCTTTACTCTGTGGTGTGTACATTTGGGATCTTAAGCCTGCACGGGGAGAGGGGAATTGTGAGACCCCCTCCTCACTGGAATAAAATAGGGGTGGCGTGGTCATGTGATGGTGGAAATTGTTATTATTATTATTGTTATTATTATTATTATTATTATTATTATTATTATTATTATTATTATTATTATTTCTTGGCAGACGCCTTTATCCAGGGCGACTTACAACATAAGTGCAAACAAAGTGCAAAAATACAGAGAAGTACAAGGCATCAATCATTGAAAATTCAACTTAGCTAAAACATAGCAATTCAAAATAATACATTTTTAAGTACAGTAAGAGACTTCCTACATCCTGGACGGTGAAAGCTAAGTGCTGTCAAGATGTAGGGTTACAGACGAGGGCTACGGGAAAGGGAGCAAGGAGGAAAACAATCAAGAACGCGAAGTGAAGTGAAGTGCTATCTAGCAGGGATAGAGGACTAATATTACAAGTGCTGTCGGAAGAGATGCGTCTTGAGTAAGCGCCGGAATGAGGTCAAGGACTCTGCTGTTTTGACTTCGGTGGGCAGGTCGTTCCACCACTTAGGGGCCAGGGATGAGAAGGAGTGGGCTCTGGAGGAAGGAGAGTGGAGAGGAGGCAGAGTTAGCCTTCTGGCACTGGAGGAGCACAGTGGTCTGGAGGGGATGTATGGAGAGACGAGTGACTGAAGGTAGCTTGGTGCAGTGTGGTCAAGACAGCGGTAGGTGAGGGTCAAAGTCTTGAACTGAATGCGTGCCTCTATTGGGAGCCAGTGGAGGGAGTGCAGCAGTGGAGTAGTGTGTGCGAATCGTGGCAGAGAGAATACCAGACGAGCCACAGAGTTCTGGATGAGCTGGAGTGGGCGGGTAGTGGATGCAGGCAGGCCGGCCAGGAGGGAGTTGCAGTAGTCCAGGCGGGAGAGGACCAGTGACTGCACGAGTAGCTGAGTTGAGTAGTCGGTGAGAAAGGGACAGATCCGGCGTAATTTGCTCAGGAAGAATCTGCAGGTGCGCGTCAGCGTGGTGATGTGCTGGGAGTAGGAGAGCACAGGATCGAGGGTGACTCCTAGATTTTTAGCTGAAGAAGAAGGAGAGAGTGTGGTGGATTCCAAGGGGATCGAGATGGGGAGGTCAGCAGAAGGTGAGGAAGAGTGGGGGAAAAAGAGGAGATCTGATTTGGAGAGGTTGAGCTTGAGGTGGTGTGAGTGCATCCAGGCGGAAATGGCAGACAAGCAGGAAGAGATGCGTGAGGGGATGAGAGGGTCAGAAGAGGGAAAAGACAGGAAGATCTGGGCATCATCAGCGTAGAAGTGGTAGGAGAACCCATGGGAAGTGATGAGGGGGCCCAGGGAGTGAGTGTAGAGAGAGAACAGGAGCAGGCCCAGGACGGAGCCTTGGGGAACGCCTGTGAGGAGAGGTTGGGGGGTGGATGAGGAGCCTCGCCATGTCACTTGGTAGGACCGGTCACTGAGGTAGGAGGAGAACCAGATGAGTGCAGTCCCAGAGACAGTCCCAATTGTTCCCCCCTTTGTCATCGTCACACAGGACAAGGAAGTTTCCATGTCCTGACTGAGACTCACGGACCTTCAAGATGAATGTAGTGGCATTTTATACTTTGAGTAACAAAACAATGGTAAACTTTGAGTTAGATAAAAACCTGCATACTATTACTAGGCTTTCTGCTGATAAAACACCCACCCTGGTCTGATTTGTAATTTTTGATTAGCAGTCAATTTAGTTTATTATAGAGTACACAACTTATCAGTGAGTTTCCTGGATGTTTTACGCCAGTTGATACTGTATTCAGTGCAGTGATTTAATTCACATTGTGGAATACAATAAAACTGGGAGTACAGAGCAATGTCTGCTGACATGACCCAAGCAATTGAGATTTTTATTTTTTGTATGGTTTTGAACCTTGTTATATCCATCAACCTTTATTTAATAAATGGGCAGTATACAAATCAAATATTTTAATTTAGAAAGGCTATGTGGGGTCATGGTTTAGTATTGTAATGCTTGCGGGGGTTTCCAGGAGTAGACCCAACCTATCATTGCGAGCACAACAAATCATGTTATTTATTATTACTGCAGTACACACAGGTCTCAGTGACTGACTCAGACACACTGACTCATTCTTCAGCATCCCTTTACCTTTTATCCCCCCTCCCAACACTCCTCCCCACCACACCACTTTTACCCCATTAAGACATTATTGGATGTGGTGGCAGGCTATAGTATTCAACCATTGTCAATTTCTATTAACAAGAGAAAAAAAAAAAAGATGTGATTGTCACGTGTTTGTAAAAACCTCCAAAAGTCTGGAGACCGAATGAGCGTTTGAACCTTCAAAGACAGCCCTCCCAGCAGACACTCAACGTAATTTCAACGTTGTTTCTTGGTTTAAATCTAGTTGCAACGTGGCTCAACAAGAATACAACTACTATTCAATGTGGTTTTGGCAACGATTCATCAGCGTCAAAATATACGTTGCTTTCAGGTTGAATAGACAGACAGTCAATAGACAGTCAAAACAATCAAACAGACCCCCAGATAACAAACACAATATCCTCTCAAACAAATATATTTCCCCAGTCATGGGTGTATTTTGAGTGACATAGTAATTTGTTTTTTGCAAAATTCCCCTTAAACTGCAGACATATATTATATATATATATATATATATATATATATATATATATATATATATATATATATATATATATATGTATATATATACACTCACCTAAAGGATTATTAGGAACACCATACTAATACTGTGTTTGACCCCCTTTCGCCTTCAGAACTGCCTTAATTCTACGTGGCATTGATTCAACAAGGTGCTGAAAGCATTCTTTAGAAATGTTGGTCCATATTGATAGGATAGCATCTTGCAGTTGATGGGAGATTTGTGGGATGCACATCCAGGGCACGAAGCTCCCGTTCCACCACATCCCAAAGATGCTCTATTTGTCATGTTCAAGAAACCAATTTGAAATGATTCGACCTTTGTGACATGCTGCTGGAAGTAGCCATCAGAGGATGGGTACATGGTGGTCATAAAGGGATGGACATGGTCAGAAACAATGCTCAGGTAGGCCGTGGCATTTAAACGATGCCCAATTGGCACTAAGGGGCCTAAAGTGTGCCAAGAAAACATCCCCCACACCATTACACCACCACCACCAGCCTGCACAGTGGTAACAAGGCATGATGGATCCATGTTCTCATTCCGTTTACGCCAAATTCTGACTCTACCATCTGAATGTCTCAACAGAAATCGAGACCAGGCAACATTTTTCTAGTCTTCAACTGTCCAATTTTGGTGAGCTTGTGCAAATTGTGGCCTCTTTTTCCTATTTGTAGTGGAGATGAGTGGTACCCGGTGGGGTCTTCTGCTGTTGTAGCCCATCCGCCTCAAGGTTGTACGTGTTGTGGCTTCACAAATGCTTTGCTGCATACCTCGGTTGTAACGAGTGGTTATTTCAGTCAAAGTTGCTCTTCTATCAGCTTGAATCAGTCGGCCCATTCTCCTCTGACCTCTAGCATCAACAAGGCATTTTCGCCCACAGGACTGCCGCATACTGGATGTTTTTCCCTTTTCACACCATTCTTTGTAAACCCTAGAAATGGTTGTGCGTGAAAATCCCAGTAACTGAGCAGATTGTGAAATACTCAGACCGGCCCGTCTGGCACCAACAACCATGCCACGCTCAAAATTGCTTAAATCACCTTTCTTTCCCATTGAGACATTCAGTTTGGAGTTCAGGAGATTGTCTTGACCAGGACCACACCCCTAAATGCATTGAAGCAACTGCCATGTGATTGGTTGGTTAGATAATTGCATTAATGAGAAATTGAACAGGTGTTCCTAATAATCCTTTAGGTGAGTGTATATATATATATATCAATTAATATACATACATAAATACATATGTATATGTATATCTATGTATATGTGTATATATATATCTATATATATATATAGATATATATATACACACATCTAGTAATCAGCCAATTAGCTGCAGGAAAGCACTCTAAACTTGAAGACAGCCTGGGGAGAACCTCCATTTTAACTTATGCCAGTGTAACACTACATGATTTTAAGCCCGATTTGAGGCCGATTTGGCCCTCACGACAGATCGGCACTGATCGTCACGACAAGCAGCCTGGTCAGGGCATGTCCCCGCCACTGATGGTCAAGTAGTGTGAGACGGGCTGCAATGCAATTGCTCGCCCTCCGATCTGATCGTAAGCTTGTCGGAGCTGCTCCGATTTTATTAAACATGTTTAATAAATAGTTCGAGCGGCGCCGATCATAGAGAGTGACGTGATCAGCAGCCAATGAGAGCTGAGCTGACTGAAGAAGAGAAAAGAAACAGGAAGAATAAACATGACAGGAGAATAAGATTTTCATACGTATTTATTAAAATACTTCAACTACCAATGGTTGTTTCAGGGCAGGTTATATTAAAATACTATATGCTTTTTGTGTTTGTCCGCACAGACGAACACAAACAGCAGCAGCGGCTTGTGGTCGCGTTCTTTCCGCAGTTTTGCACAGATCTGCAGAAATCCATTGATCCCATTGGTGGAGCAGCACAGATCTGCACTACACAGACGTTACCTGTACATGTGCACGTCCGTGTTTGTTGACCTTCTCTCTGTGTGGATCACGCGTGTTTCTGCAAGATTTGGAGGCTGTGACACAGATCGCCATGACAAGGATTTCAGATCAGTCGTGTAGTGTGTGTTCCCCTGTACGTAAGCGGTCGGGTAGTGTGCGCTCGTTCACGACGCAAAAGCCACAAATTCGGTGCAAAATAGTCATTAAGTGTGAGCTGCCCACTGTTCACCAAATCGGGTCGGATAGTAGAAATCATGTAGTGTGACCCCAGTGTAGCGTAAGGTACACTTATAAACTTCAGTTCAAAGAAGTGAATTTAAGTATCACCTTATCAAGAATCCTGGAATCTCGTAGAACTCAATTTCTGCAATAATTGGACGTAGACACCAATTCCAAAGATATAAATTCTGAAATTTATTAAAAACATAGATAAAATGCAGCACTACACTAGTTATACAAAAAGGGAAAAACCAATTAAAATTCACTCAAGATCAACAAATCAAAGACAAATCATATCCGTGACCAAATCAAAGAACATGGAATCACATATGATAACACACAAAACGTTACACAAAATTACAAACACATTGACTACAATACCAGTTAGTAAGACGAAGGTGAGTCTCTCATTAGTATTGTTAGTCGGACATTAAATAACTAATGCAAATTAGTATTTAAGTCAAATAACTTCTCGTTATATATATATCAGTCTCATTTATGTTTGGGTGCCGAGAAAGATTCTATCATTTCTTGTAACCACAATTCTCCCTAATTGATTACTGTTCAATGATTAAGGATAGGCAGGGCCACCTATAATCTAGTGTCTATTAACGTGTGTCAATTTCAGACCAAACAGTTAAACAGGAATGAGAAGATATTTCTCGGCATTGACAGATTTTATTTTTAATTGTCAAACAAAACAGTTTAATGCAACACACATTTATATTTAAGAAAATACTAAATGATATTACACATTCTAAAGTTTATGACTCACAGAATAATATTTCTAATTGATTTCTCAAATGTCATGAATAATAAACTCCAAACTGTTAAACTTATCTGAACTTCGTCGCAGAGAGGCCTCTCTATCTTTGGGCTCAAATAAAAACACACAGCACGAGGTCCGTGTGGTGTGGAACAAAGGCAGTCCGGTTCGGCTTTGTCCAATAACTTCCACTCAGTCGATGCACCTGGAAGTTGGGGTTTCGCGAAAGTAGAGTCTTTTCCAAACAGATTTTTCACTGGTTTGAAGGCTCCTTTTAAAGTCCTTTAAAAGAATTCTACGTACAGCTCAATCTCCTTCTCCCAGTTTAACTCTTCTGTTGCCGGCAAAGACTTGGTTTTGTTTCTGGTTCCGGTTCTGGCAACAGATCTACAGGTTGAGGTTTGTAGCTCTGTGTCGGGATTTCGTCTCTCGTCCACTTCAAAGCTTTTTATTATCTCTAGGCCCTATTCCCCAGACATTTCACCCCAGGGATTCCAAGCCATTTGGCTCATTCTCGGTGCCATCCTTCCAAGACTGACACTTTGATGTAGAACAGTTCACACGCTGATGAGCTTAGGAAATCTGATAACTTTGGGGGAGAGGTCTTCTTTAGATCAGTGCTTCAGCTCAGAGCTAAAATGCTCTTATCAAAATACACCCCCAACTTAAAGCTACACCAGCATTAAGCTGGCTGTATGGAGGAAGGTTTTAGAGTATATATATTTTTTGTGTAGGCTATTGAAAGGGTCTTTGTTTCTTGCATGTTTATCTGCTATATACTGTAGAACTTGATGAAGGTACATTATTAGAATTTAAGCACATTCCTCTAAAGGAAAAATATTTGTGAGAGTTTGTTAATTTAAATAAGTAATTAACGGCTAGTTTAACTCAAATATTTTACTAGCAAAATATTTCAGTGCAGGATAACAAAATTGTATTATGTGTGCATTAATCAAATGTATTATCACAATAGTTACTACAATTAATATATTTTATCTGTGAACATTATCTGTGATATTTGAAATTTGAAAAATGTCAGTGTGCATCGCTTTTTTTTTTTTACTTCAACTTTAATTCAACTGGAGACCTGTATAAAACATATTGGAAAAACTTTAGGTGTGAATAAAAGTGCTCTCTAACCATAACTTGCATGGAACTAGTTTTAAAAAGATTGATAGTATTTTTAAAATCAGTTTTTCAGGTGGTTTAATATACACTCTTAGAAGTAATGTGTAGAATTTCTATACAAAAATGCGTTTATAGTACTATGACACATTTTTTGTTATTGTCTACACCAGTGGTTCTCAAACTTTTTTAACAAAGTTCCACCCTTGATCAAACCAAAGCATCCAAGTACCACCTACAAGTTACCTTCTCATAGGAACCACAGAAAATCTCAATGACCAACATGAGCGCATGCACGCACATGCACAAATAATACAAATAGCACTGAGCACTTTTAGTGAGAGGGGTGAGCCTGTTTAGCCGAGGAAAGCCTTGCAATGTCAGGGACGAGGGCATTGAGCTTCAAACGCAGATCTGGTTCAGCATTCATTTTGTTGCGATTCTTTGTCTTGATTGCAGTAAGATCAGAGAAATCTTTCTTGAAAAGATAGGTGGTAGCAAAAGGAATCAAAAACTGCACAGCCTTTAATGAGAGGGCTGGGTAGTCACTCTGTCTTTGGATCCAGAAGTTCAACAGTGACAGTTGTTTAAATTCTGATATCAAAGTATCATCAGATTTTAACTCAAGCTACTTCTCCTGCACAGCACAGATCCTCGGGTATTCCTGTGACATCAACAGTAAAGGGGTTCCTGATCCACTCTGGCCTTTACTGGAAAATACTCTGAGAACTGTTCTTCCAATGACAAAAGTTGCACAACAATCACATCACAAACTGCAGCATCAAATGCTACACCATATGTGTGCAGATGGTTCTTCAGAGTTGGGAAAGCAGAGACATTGCATTCCTTGATTTTATTAACAAAAGCTGCAGCTTTTACTTCATAGCAGTGATCTTGTCAGACACATACAAAATTGTTAAAGAGAGCCCTTGCAGTCCCATATTCAGCTCATTCAAATGTGAAAATATATCAGCCAGGTAGGGTAATTGTACCAGCCATACTAGATCATCAAATAGACTTGCCAAAAGAGATTTCTGGATATGCAGAAACATCTGTACCTCAGAGTGCAGAGCCCCTTGATAAGCTTCTCACTTCAGTATGTAGCAAAAGCTGCACATGTTCACTGCCCATTTCATTACAAAGCACACTGAACAGATGTGAATTAATTGGTCGGACTTTGATCAAATTCACCACTTTGACAGTAGAGTCTAGCGCAGATTTTAAATCAGGCATGTTCCCGACTGCCAGTGCCTTCGCCGCGGTGCAGTGCGTCCACTTCACATCCAGAGCGATCTCTCCAATCCAGGCAGCTACACCGCTGTGTCGGCCCGTCATCACTCTGTACAAACTCCGACATATTTTTTCCAGTAGATGCCATTCTCTTTGACAAATTAATTCATTCAGAAGAAACATATATGCTCCCCTGTATTGTTCTTGTTGGCAGCGGCTTACAGAACAGAAAGTCTTCATGGGACATGCCCTCAAACTAATCTAATATAAACCTGCAAACTGGCCACATCAGCGATATCAGTAGACTCATCTAATTGTAGTGAAAAGCATCTGCTTATCTTAATGCGCTCTATCAGCGTACTTCTGACAGCATTTACCATATCAATAATTTTGCAAGTGAAAGGGGCACCAGGTTGAGCTGTTTAGCAGCTTTTTCTCCACACATAATGCGTCAGCTCTTTTGCCAAAATGGTAAACAAAGTTCGTCACCAATAGTGTGGGGCTTACCTGCTTTAACAATTCACAGACTAGCATGGTAAGATGCTTCTTGGGCTTTGGAAACTGGAGTAGCGCTATTCCTTATTGTGGAAGTGCACTGCATCAGATCTTCCTCTTAAAAAATCGACAGGCTCAGATCCTTCAGGGTCGCATGTTTCGTGATGAAGTGGCGCCTCAGATGTGCTGCTTTATGCTCTCACTGCTGAGTATCTCACGGCACACGACACACTGTGGTCTTGGTTCTTCCTCCTTCCAGGGTAAGTAAATCCCAAACTTAGATAATTTTGGATCGTACCGCCTTGTTGTCGTTTTCCGACGATTGATAACACCAGCAGTCTGTATCGGGTTCAGAAGCAGAGCTAGTGTCCATTTATTATCCTCCTCCTTCTCAACGTGTGTGTCTGATGTGTCGGAGCTGGGATCAGTTCTCTTGGAGTCTTGTCCTTTCAGCCATGATATACAGTTGATTTTTGTGAGGTATTCATTATAATCGCTCTGCTGGCGGATGTGGTGCTAAACTGTCTCTCTGAGCTCGAGAGCAGTATAAACACTCGAGTATTAGCACATGCAGTGCCGACGTAGCAAACAGGAACTTAATAGACGGAATAAACTATTTTTATTAAAATATAAAATATGAAAACCCAAGCTTTGTTAAACAAATTCAATACATTACAAATAAAGAATGTACATAGATTGTATTATTATTATTATTATTATTATTATTATTATTATTATTATTATTATTATTACTTTAATTACAACTTTTTCTGTGCAACAACATATTACATATTACAGTGTAGTCTGGCGTACCACCAGTGTTACGCGTATCACAGTTTGAGAACCACTGGTCTACACAATATGTGCAGGGTACTGTCTTTCTTCTAACACGTGAAAATAAAGCAATTTCAGCAAAAAGAATGATGTTTTGAGTTTTCATTTTAGGTTCATCCTTAATTATACCAAACAGTTAGTATATGAATATGTTATATAAAAATCCTTACAGTAACCATCTGGAGAGATGTTGGACATGTAGATAAGGCGCTAGAAGCATTGCATGAGAGGCCAAGAGAAACGGTACCTACGAGACAGGGCTTTGAAAGTTGCGAATGGGAAAACTTTCTGTGTTCCGGAAGAGTTGGTAAGAGTCTAACTATGATTGATGACCGCAAGTTGTTGTTTAGGCAGATCCGTTATTACATACCCTATTGACGATGTTGATTTGAAGCAAGAAAAACAGGTTACCGAAATCGCTTTTGACGGTACTGACTGTCCGTTCTTGAAAGATGTCATAACCGATATAAATGAAGTTTTTGATACCTTGATCAAATGTGTGGAACTGGACTCGATGAGACTATGTTGGGTTATGGATTATATTTCCCCCTTGAAGGACGGTGACGATGCCGAAACAGATGACTTATGGGGATTTGGTGGTGGGGCCGGAGCCGGGCTATCGTGACGTAGTGACGTAGAGACCATATAAAAAGCACAACACCCCGATCAAGGTTTAAAGAGAATGTCTTACCCGAAAGCGATGGATGTCGACAGGCTCTACAACCCTCTTCAATCCCGGGATCTACCTTGGTTCTATTCACCCGATTTTGTACACACGCCTGAAAACTCTGACGGCGGCCACCCTCTGGGACATCAACCCCCGATTCCGCAATGGACATCGAAGCTAGTCTCTGGGATGCCCAGGCTCAGGAGATCCTGGACGGTTCCGCTTTTGCTTCAGTGTCTATCGCTGACTCGTCTCAGGATGGGGGCGTTCCAGCGGTTGTAGAAACAACCCACAACCCACCAAGCGACCCAATGAGCGGCGAACCACCCCAGGGGCGTGATGAAGACGCAGGATTTATGCCCGGCGTGCGGGTCGATGTAAGCAGATTTGTAAAAAGAGCTCTGGTGTATATTCTGCAGGCTCTCATCGAGCGATCCCTAAAATCAGTCTGTCAGGGTTGTGAAGTGAATCACCCCAGCCAGTTGATGCACAGCTGTCTGTTTGAACCAGATGCCTATTGTTTCCGTTTCTATTTCAATGTATTTTACAGAAGACTGAACAAACCGTGGCTGAAGCCGGCGCTAATCAAGGCGTTATCTTACTCCCACCTGCGGGCCACCCCCGGGCAAGTCCAGAAAATCATAGATGAGATTTTGCTGGAGCTGAAAAATGAGCCATATATAAAAGAGAAACTTGATCAGCTGTTCAATGACCTGGATGAGCCGAGTAGAAAAACCGCTAAAGCTAAAAGAGTATTTCTTCCGTAAAGAAGTTAAAGCTGAGACCTGCAAAGAATTCGAGATCTACGCCACCGATTCAGACTCTGACCTGAACTGAGGGACCTGGAAGATGGCAAATGTTCTGGACTGCTTCTGCAACTGGCTCTGCCATCAATGCTCGGTTGATAGCCTGAGAGCTCTATTACACCATGTGCTTGACAAAACATTAACCAACGCGAGCCTTTTCTCTACAGATTTAAACATCAATGAGGCCAATTTTCAAACCTTGAAAAAGTTAATGGCCGCCATAACAGAGACTGAGGGGTATGAAAACTGGAGTGAGATAGTCGAGGGTGCCCAGAAGGATGTTAGTCCTTTTCATCATCATCTGTATGAACTTTTACTGATCATGTTTAACAAACCGTTGTTTACTTTTAAAATAGGAATAAACTGTTGTTTTATTTGTGTATGTAACCGATGTGTGTGCCTACAAGATAAAAAACCATGTCGTTGTCGATATAGAACAAGTAAACAATCATCTGATTTCTTTTTGTTTGGACCGTAGAACAAATTGTTGTGTATGTTATATTTTTTTCAATTGTCTAAAAAGAGGTGTTTGTTCACCTGATAAAAACTTTGCTCATTGTGTCGTGTGATCTAACAGAATGACTCGGCAAGCTCCCCAGATGAAGGATCTGTACTACAACCTGGCCAAGGCCGGTGGTTTGGCTGGTAAGAAAGGTTTTCAAAGAGGACTCGCTGAGGCCGGGGTTAAGTCTAAGGACGAGGTTGTTTCAGAATGGCTAAGGGAACAAGATGCCTATACCCTACATAAACCACTCAGAATTAACTTTAAAAGAAATCGCATCTATGTGACTGACATAGACTCACAATGGCAGATGGAACTAGTCGATATGTCAAATTTATCAAAACATAACAATGGTCACAAATTTATGGTGATGGGCACCAATGTGTTATTGAAATACACATGGATCCGCATTCTGCGCAATAAAACAGGTAATATTGGCACAGGGTCGGTATCCTAAAAACTGCAGACTGATAAAGGAAAAGAGTTTCTCAACAGAGAATTTCAGAATCTGTTGAAGAGACACAATATACATAATTTTACCACCAGTAATGAGCTTAAGGCATCGGTTATGGAGAGGTTTAAGTGAACCATAAAGACCAAAATGTGGAGATATTTTACAGCTGTCAACAAGTATGTTGATAAAGTTCAGGATTTTATCGATGATTACAACCGAGGGTATCACACCAGTATTAAAATGAAGCCTATAGATGTTGACAAGAGTAATTCTTTTAAGGTCTATAAAAAATTATACAGTCCCTTTATTAAGACAGAAAAAACTACTTATAAGTTTAATGTCGGTGATGTGGTGAGAGTTTCAAAGCTGCGCAATCCTTTTGCCAAAGGTTATGAACAAACATTTTCCAATGAATATTTTACAGTTACCGAACAGTTGGCTAGAGACCTCCCCGTGTACCGGTTAAAAGACTATGATGGGGGGGAAATAGAAGGGACATTTTACGCTACCGAGTTGCACAATTATTGTGGGTAAAGATAGAGTATTCAGAGTTGAAAAGATAATAGCGTAAAAAAAAATATGTGTATGAGGCTGGCCTGAAAAGTTCAATAGTTGGGTCCCAGAGCAACAGGTTTGCGATATTCAAGCCTTATAACAAGAGGCCTGCGGGTGTGGTGGGGTGCATTACTTTCGTTACTCAAGATGGAATCAAGTGGCTTCTACATGACTCTAGCCAGTAACGCCTCTCTTGATATATATCCTAAAATTGAAATATCCAGTTACACGGTGCAATTTGTAAAATCTATATATCTAAGGGGTTCGTGGGAAGTGGGGTTGGCGGAAATACAGTATCCTTACACTTGGTCTATTTTACAAGATAAGGATGCCAACTTCTCAGTTTTTGATCATGTTAAAAAGAGTCAATGGACATTCACGATACATGGAGGTTATTACGTCAGCGTGGATAAAATATTAGTTGAGATGAATAAGCAGTTCTTAGACAGGAACCCCTCCCTCAAGTTATATTACAATCCTATTAAAAACGGAGTGTACATTGTGTCAAAACCTGGCCTTAGTATTCAAACCAGCGGGGCCCTGGGTCATATATTAGGCTTCTATACCGACACAGAGAACTCATTCTCAGACGTGGTGGCCCCCTTCCCGGCCGACATCAGGGGTGGTTTTTACACTCTTTACATATATACGGACATCATTACACACCAGAGGATTGGGGATAGTTACGTGCCTCTTTTGAGAAATGTAATTATTAAAGGTAAAAGCAATGACATGATCACAATTACTTATGACTACGTACCGGTCACAAAGACACACTTTGACAACATCACGATCGAGGTAAAATCAGATCAGAATATCAACGTACCATTCCGTTTCGGTTATAGTCAAACTACATTTTTGACCTGTGAAACAGTGTGTACATTATTAAAATTGATACTTTGAGGGGATATGTTGATCTTAGCACCTATGTGGAATATTACGGGAATGGCTTGCCCGGTTTCATAGGAGCCCCCACTATATATGGGGCCGGTCTAGGTGGACTCTTGTGGTCTTTTTACAATGGCAGTAACCCTGATCAAGAGAGGCTTTGCTATAGCCAGACCCCACTTGAAATCCGCGGCTAAAAACATTGTTAGTGACGTGTTCGCCAATGTTAAGAACCGCTCGGCTAACCATGAGCATCAGGAGTGTTCGGGTCTCATGGTGATGGCGAGGAGCGGGGGTAAAAGAAGAAGCAGCAGATGTCCACCAGGGCGGCGAAGACCCCCAGCTAACAAAAAACGAAGACTTGCTCATTGTCCAACACACTGCAGAAAACCTCGGAGGAGGAAGAAGCAGGAGAAAAAACCTGCAAAAAGAAAGTCTCAAAGAAAGATCAATAGAACCTCAGGTTACATATTTTAAACATGTCTTTTGTCCATAGCCTATCGGAAGAATGCGTTAAATCGGAACTGGACCTGTTTACAGTCCCGTACACCCAAACGAGTATAGATAAAAGCATCTATGTAGAGATTCCGCCTCTTTCCGCAATTTCAGAAACGGCCCCTCTGGAGTTTTTCATAGCGGGTAATGGGGAAGATTATATTGATTTGAACAACACTGTCATTTTAATCAATTGTAAAGTGTCTGATGAGGACGGGGATGCAACAGAGAAGACAGCCAACATCAATTACCCTGTGGCCACCATGTTTTCGCAAGTGGACGTGACCCTGGGTGATCGACTCATTAGTCAAAGCAGCAATACCTACCCCTATAGAGCCATGATGGAGTGTCTCCTTAATTATAGCAAGGAGACCCTAAGTAAGCAGTTCAGTCCCGGCCTGTTTTTCAAAGACACCCCAGAAGCTATCGATGACAGGGATGCAGAGGGACTCAATGAGGGCTTGCAAAAAAGAGCAGCCTTTTCAGCAGAAGGACGGACCTTTGAGCTAATGGGGCATATTCATGCAGACATATTTTTTCAAGAACGGGGTAGACATTAAAATTAAAATGATCCGGAGCAAAAATGCTTTCTGTCTGATACTGTCTGATACTGAAAAATATAAACTGACCATATTATCGGCCTCGCTGTTTGTGAAAAAAGTGTCCATATCCCCAGCGGTTAAACTAGGACACACACAGGTCTTAATGGTGGCAAACGCCAAGTGCCCGATAGAAAGAATCTATATGAAATACTGTTTTATTGGTGAAGTATTTTACATTACAATATCTATATCTATATGAAAGTCCACAGTATCCCCGTGGGGACTCGCGTGATGAACCAAGAAAATATTTTTCTAGGACAGCTCCCAAAACAGGTTATTATAGGTCTAGTGGATAATGATGCCTTTACCGGGGGTTACAACAAGAACCACTTTAACTTAAAACATTATAACGCGGAATTTATAGTGTTGTACGTCAACGGAGTGCATGTGCCATCCAAACCTTTTCAACCGGACTTTGAAAATGGCAGTGCTGTTCGGGAATATTACAGCCTAGTATTGGCTACGGGTCGCCATCTCAAGGATCAACCTCTGATGATCAATCGGCGGGAAAACTGCAGTGGCTACACGCTGTACGCCTTCAACCCCCGACAAAGAGTTTGGACAACATTTTTCACTGGTGAAAACGGGCAACATGCATCTGGAGATGCATTTTAAGCAACCTCTACCCTGCACTGTAAATATGATCATGTATGCTGTTTGACAACATTATTGAGGTGAATCAGAGAAGAAACGTTCTGTATGATTATTATTAAAATGAACACCAGAGAGCTCAACAATCTCATGATGGCTACAGCCTGTACCCGCAAAATGTTTCAAGGTGTCTATGCTTGCGACCAGCTGCCTAAAGTTAAGATCAAGAATTTACCCGCAATGTACATAATCAATACTCACCCTAAAAATATGCCTGGAGAACATTGGTTGGCTATTTATCTAATTTATCGAACAACTCAAAAAAGCCATCAAACTCTTTATTCCAAAGTAATGACTATCATTAAGTAAGAGAAACAGCATCTATTCGTGGGGGACAGAATGCGTCTGAAATTTCACAAACACATCATTTATCGCACACCGGTACCACACCACAATTTTTAAAGACAACTTCTCCTCAAACTTGACGATGTCTGAAAAGACGACCATCTGTTGGGCGGTCAAACTGACACTCTGATGAAGCATTAAGGCCTCTTGCAGAGCTTGGGGTTCCGGGCTGTCGGGCTTGAGCAGTTTTATTAAGCTGTACGCAAAACAGATTTTGTTGTCCACATTGGAGCTCACCACTAATTGCCTGATCTGTCTTCTACGAGCCCCTCCCTCAGGGTCATGCACCACATTTAGAACCAGGGTCAAACTTTCATCAGCTAAGATGGAAGCAAGGCTTCAATTTTAGCCCAAAATTCCTCAACATCTAAGTTGGACCCACTCAGCATTACAGACAGGTTGCTAAACAAATAATCACCCCTCAGTTCTAACAGGACAACATCTTGAGGTCTAACCCTTTCAGCCACCCGCTCAATCATGCTTTGCAAGGCCTTGTGTGTGTTGACAAATATTTCAGCATAACTGTCGCAATTGAAAAGTTCTGCAAAATTAAAATGCTGCATAATTTCAAAATTTTTATAGGCCGGTCTATCTATAATCACTGGTTCAACGACCCTCTTAGGCTTGTAAACATTTTGCCCAAAAACCTTACCACCCGTGTTCTCACTGAGCCTGCCCTCTACAACCTTATCAGTAACACAACCCTCCACATCAACCCCACAACCCACAAAGCCACCCTTTTGACGAGTCTCATTTAAAGCATCTAAAAGACCTTCAAAGATCTCAAACCGGTTAATGTCAAGATCCTGCTCTATAGAGCCGGCTGCTTCAGCAGAACCCCGGTGTTCTAATTGACACAAATCATTTATAACAGGGACAGAATTTGGACAGGGTGTCACATTCAAAGCATCAACCATTTCAAGTAAATTGGGGTGTACTGGGGGCTGGGGCTTTATAGGAGACAATGGCGGGGGTAGGTTATTTATATCATTGACAATTTGCAACAGGTCGGGATTCAGTGGAGATTCATACTCTGGAGCGGAGACCCAAAAGAACTTGGTGGTACTCTGGCATAGACGGGGGTACTGCTACCGTATATTGGATACAGGATCGCGGGGGGGTAGAGCGACGTTGAAATTGGACTGGCGTTGAGGGGTGAATCAGCACCGACTAGCAGCGGTCCAAGCTGGTGTTGAGGAGTCTCCAGGACCGCCAATGGGGTACCTCTCGGCGATCGGTAACGGGGCGGGCTGTATGCGGTTGAAACCAGCCTGTCGCTAGCGGTGATCCACGCTGTTGCGGAGGTGTCTCCAGGAGCACTGATGGGGTTCCTCTTGGTGATCTAGCCGGCGTCAGGGTTTGGGTCAGGTGTCATCATATTGTGTTTGTAGTTGGGTGTTGTCAAGCTTAACATGTCCACCCTGTCATAGTGAAATATTAATTAATATAAAAACTTTTCAGAAATTCAAAATATATTTTTAAACAGTACACAGTCACCTTCAACAATGAATCACTTTGCTAACTGAAGGTCCAATATGTGTTCATTAAATGCTACCTTTAGCCAAAAATGTCCACCCTGTCATTGTCCACCCTGTCACCAAGCCTTTCACGACAGGGTGGACATGGTACATGACAGGGAGGACATGTGTGTAGTTTTTTTGCCACATTCTGATAATGTTACACATATTAACAGTTATTACACACATATTATAACAGTAGATGCTATACATAGTAGGAGTGGGTGATTTTGGCAATATCGGTATCAGCAGGCCTTTTGATGATGATGATAATTTGACAATATTTTACAAACTTTTTCCATGTAATAAAAACAACAGACTGTGATAAAAACAAAGTCCATATAATGGATTTCATTGCCTGTTTGAAAAAATACAGCTGTGCAGATGTAAATGAACAAGACTAGCCTCCTGAAACCCAGCCCATTCATTTATGTCCACTGTAGTGGACATTGTACTAGTTAATTTCTCCTTTTACTCATTTATGCTACCTCAGTAATTCCCATTGTCCATTCAAGAGCACATCCTGGGCTTTCCAGTGATGTCACATGTGTAGGGGTGGGGTTACTGCAACTTCATGATAATTTCTGGACAAGATGGCTTCCCTGTCAACAAGCGTGTTTTATGGAAACAGTAAAAGTCAAATATCTTTTACCTATTGAGTTTTTACAATGATATTCAAATATATTCTTATTTGTTAACATGTTAGGAATTATGCAATTGGGTTTGATGGTCAAAATAATTTGTAAGTCAAAATAATAACACACTTATGAATGTCCTCTGTAGTGGACACCGGGATGATCTTAATGTATTGCATTGCACTGCATTTTTTACTTTATTGTAGGGGACAGAACAGAGGCGAGAAGATTTTGTTTAAAATTATTGAGGGAGATTCTGATGCAGACTTGTCAGATGGAGAAAATACTGCAGATGAATGTGAGGCTGTTGAGGAAGATACAGAGATCACTGAAGAAGAGGCAGAAAGTTCACCAAGTGATGAGTCAGACATAGAGCAAGATAGCCGTCGTCCAATTTGGGGCAGAGCTAGCACGTAGGCATTTTAGTTCTATTTAGTAAAATTATATAAATGTTATTTTGTTGTAATTGATGGCAGCTTGGAATTACAAATTATATTTTGAAAGTAACTACTAACTAAATTACATTGTCAGAGAGTCAGTCTTCATTTGGGCTAATCGTTTGGGAAGTGTCTCAAATTATTTATGTCTGTTATCAGAGCAGGCGAGGATGAAATTATTATTAAGTTGATTATACATTGAAAATTAAAATTTCTGAAATTAGAATTTCAATACAATTTCTTTGTGTTTTTCCATAGATTCACACCTATGCTACCCAGGCCTCCTGACCCTGATCCTGAAGGTGACCCAAAATCCCGTGCAAATTGGAGTCCGATTCAGTATTTTTCCCAGTACATTGACGGCAAGGTCTTTGAAGATATTGCAGCATTCACAAATCAAAGGGAGCTAGAGGAGTGTCTTTGAATACAACACCAGAAGAAATTAAGGGCTTCTTTGGTATATCAATCCACATGGCCTGCCTTGGCTATACTAGAATCAAGATGTTTTGGGTCAAAAAAACAGTTCCAATTATTTGCAAGAAAATGACAAGAGATAGGTTCTTCAAGCTGAGAAACTCAATAAAAATTGTCAATGACCTTGATGTGGCAGAAGACACAAAGAAGACAGAAATTCTTTGGAAGGTCAGGTCACTTCTTGAGAGAGTGAAGCAAGGCTGCCTTAGTCTTCCAAAACCAGTAGAGCTCTGAGCAAATTATCCCTTTCACAGGCCACTGTCCAATCCGACAGTTTGTTCCAGGTAAGCCATACCCTACTGGCTTGAAGGTATTTGTCCTTGCTTCTCCAGATGGTCTGATGCTAGACTTTGAAGTATACCAAGGAAAGAATACTTTCAAGGACAAAGGATCAGGCATTGGGGCAGCAGCAGTCCTACGCATGGTTGAATCTGTTCCCAGAGGTACTCAGCTCTTCTTTGATCGGTACTTCACATCTATCATGCTATTGGATGCATTGCTTGCAAGGGGTTTTCCAGCAACTGGAACCATAACAAAGAACAGGGTGCCAAAGACATGTCAGCTACCTGCTGACAAACAATTGCAACGAGATGGAAGAGGAGCATCAATGATAGTGGTCAGAAGAAGTCCTGAGCTGGCTGTCACAAAATGGTTTGACAACAAGCCAGTGCTAATGGCCTCTACCATTCATGCGAAAGAACCTGAAGATGTCTGCACTAGATGGTCCAAGAAAGACAAAGCACACATCCAAGTGAGAAGACCTGCATCAGATAGTATAATAACAACATGGGTGGGGTGGACTTATGTGACCGCATGCTTAGTTTCTACAGAATGTCAAGCAGAAACCAAAAAATGCACAGCACGTGTGATCGGTCACTTCTTTGATGTTGCCATCTCAAACTCCTGGATCCAGTACAAGTCTGACAGCAAAGCCCTGAACCGACCTACAAAGGGCACTCAACAGTACCTGGACTTTAAATTACATCTGGCTGAAGAGTTATTGAATGCAGACCTTGATGACAGTACAAGCGAAGAGAGTGAAGAAGAGTATGAGCCACAAAGGAAAATAAGGATCCCTCAGCCAGAGACATCTTTGCGAAAACATGGAGCCACACACATGCCTGAGATGGTGGATTGCAAATGTGCTAGTAGATGCAGGCATGGGGGCTGTAAAAAAAAGACATACATGAGATGCACCAAATGCAAGATGTTCCTCTGCGTTACCAAAGAGAGAAACTGCTTCCTGGATTTTCACTGCTCAAATAAAACTCAGATGAAACTTAAAAACATCAAAAGAGTCACATGTAAATAGTTTTGGAGAAGTAGTTCTGTACTGAAAAGTAATTAAAAATCAAAATCTATGTTCAACTTTTCCAGTTGTTTTCAAACCGTTCCTGGAGTGCCCCCTGCCCTGCTGGTTTTTGTTCCAACCAAGGTCTTAATTGCTTAATTTAATCTTTAATTGACATAAAAAAGCAATATAGCATTGAATTAAGTAATTAAGACCTTGGTTGGAACAAAAACCAGCAGGCAGGGATACTCCAGGACCGGTTTGAAAACCCCTGATCTAGATTGACCGCTTTCCACATTAAAATCGACCCGTTGTCCATTACATTGGACATGCTGTGAAATAAAAAATAAAAATAATTTTGAAAAAATCTAAATTGTAAGATGTTTTTATAACTCTAAACATGTAGAAAATCACACAAAAAACTAAATTGCAAGACACTTTTTTTTCTCAGTTCTCAGGAGGCTAGGCAAGCCTAGTTTAGCCAGACCACCAGGGGGAGTCAGCGGTTTGTAAGGGAACATTTTGAATTGTCTTTTTCAAGGAATGAGTCCAAGTGGAGCTGAGATAGCAAGGAGATATAGGGAACGTCGTGATGCTGACCCGGACAGAAGAAGAAAGTATCTTGAGAAAGAGAGGGACAAATGGAATAAAGACAGAGAGACTGGAAAGAAGAAGGGCTCAGTGAGAGAGAGAAGAGGGCAAAAAGAAAGAAATGGAAGGAGGCAGCTCAGTGCTGACCTCAGCTCCTCTGTCCATAGAGTCCTGTCTGTACTGTCTGACCCTAAGCCTGATGCTGCACTGATCATCTTACTCTGTCAGAACACAGAGCATGAAGCCTGAGTTCACAGCACTGCTTTTCTACAAGTACCTGTTGTACCCAGGAAGACACTTTGCATTGGCAGCACATGCTTCAGTGCTCTGGGAGTGTTTAAAGCCCAGTGGTGATGGTGCCCAAGAAGGATGGGAGTGTCAGGTTCTGCATCGATTTTCGGAAGGTCAACACTGTCTCTCACTTTGATGCCTACCCCATGCCCAGGATAGATGATCTGCTGGAGAGGCTGGGGAAAGCACACTTCATCTCCATCATTGACCTGTGCAAAGGGTATTGGCAGGTACCGTTATCAGAGGCTGCCAAATCCATCACAGCCTTCAGAGTTCCCTTTGGCCTTTATCAGATCAAGGTCATGCCTTTTGGATTACAAGGAGCTCCAGCCACATTTCAACGGCTGATGAACAACGTCCTACGAGGATGTGAGGGGTATGCAGCAGTATATTTGGATGATATTGTCATCTACAGCGAAACCTGGGAGGACCATCTAGCACACGTACGGTCAGTTCTGGAGAAGATTCATCAAGCCGGATTGACCTTGAGTGCGCACAAGTGCCACTGGGCCTGAGAAGAGACCCAGTACTTGGGGTACACTGTGGGAAAAGGTCATATCCAACCCCAGGTCGACAAGATTGATGCCATCCGGAACAGTCCCAGACCCAGAACCAAGAAGCAAGTCCACTCATTCCTCGGCCTAGTGGGCTGGTACAGACAATTAATTCCTCAAAGTGCTACCATCGCCGCACCACTCACAAATCTGCTTAACAAGAACAGCCATAACCCGGTGAAGTTGGACGAAGAGTGCGAGAAGGCCTTCAACACTCTGAGAACCTACCTGTGTTCCCACCCAGTCCTGAGAAGTCCGGTGTTCAAGGAAAAGATCCTTGTGCAGGTGGATGCGTCTGACATTGGACTGGAGGCAGTCCTGGCACAAGGAGAAAAAGGGCAAGAGCGGCCAGTACTATACCTCAGCCGAAAACTCCTGCCAAGGGAGCAACGATACTCCACTGTCGAGAAGGAGGGACTAGCCATCAAATGGGCACTCGACAGTCTGAAATACTACCTTTTGGGTAGAGAATTTGACCTCGAGACAGACCACAGAGCTCTGACCTGGATTCATCAGATGAAGGACCATAACCTTAGGTTGACCCATGGTATCTGGCTCTGCAGCCCTACAGGTTTAAATTAAGGCATAAACCCAGGAATCAAAATGTGGCTGCTGACTATTTGTCCCGATTCCCATACATGGGCAATCTCAGAGAGGGGAAGGTAATGTGACAAAACGAGTTGTCACAGTTACAACACCAAGTCACTGGGTCTGCAGTTTTGTCTCCGGTCATAATAATCCAGTATGGCAGAGGTCTCTGTTGTTTGTGGATGCTCCGCTTCATGGGTGCATACATGGAGTGGAAAACCCACTAACAAACTTTCCTCTTGCTAACAGCAAGGCAAGAGAAGGTTTTGTTTGCATTTGAAATAACCGCCATTATCAAAGTAAGCGGAGCAGAGCAAATCCGGGTTCTGTTTTACAAGCTGGCTCTGGGTCGAATAAATGTCTTTCATGAGAAGGGGGGAAAATGCCTGTTACATTATTATGTTTAAACTTATTTTTTTTTCATAGGAAACGATCTTATTCATCTCTGTTTTATTGTTATTGGTGGAAAGATTAATGAAGAAGGTATAAACATACCAGATAGATCTACAGTAACAGTGCTATTTGGATGGATGTATTAATTACCTGTACAAGTGATAGTTGGTTTGAGCAGTGGGTGAGGCCTAATGGATAAATGGAGCCTCTTGACTACAGCAAGGGAGAGAGTAGTAGGAATGTTTTGGAGAGAGGAGGTAGAGCGATATTTAGAAGGATAAGTTATTGTAGTGCTGGGAGAGTTTTGTTTGTTGTTTATTTTTTCTTGTTTTTGTGTACTGTTTCCTCTTATTAGTGCATTGCATTGTATTTGTTTGTTTTATTTTATGTTTGTTTTTTTGGTTGGTGAACACGTGCTGTTTTGTTGGATGTTGTAAGTCGCCCTGGATAAGGACGTCTGCCAAGAAATAAAAAAAATATATAATAATAATAATAATAATAATAATAATAATAATAATGTTCACTGTAAATATATATATATATATATATATATACACAATAGTTAGTTATAGTATAGTAAATAAAAAGCAGCATTTTTTTTTTTTTACGCTACTTTTGGACTCCGGACATCCCTGTATTTTTTTTCCTTGGAGAACATGTCGGCCCGTACCCACACAGGTAAACACGCTTGGTGGGGAGTTGTGTGACAGTGAGCCAGAGCCAGGGCCAAGGCCAGTGCTTTGCTACAGTCAGAGACACCCCCCAACTCTCCTAAAATTCCTGAAACTCCTGAAAATCATTTCAGAGCCAGGGCCCTCCAGGTTAGAACATGGAAGTTTAGCTATAGGATTTATTAGAAAGTTTAGATTTATTTGAAGGAAAATTATCAACTGTTTATTTCCACATAAAATGACATATTGATAACTAACTCCCTTAAATCTTACAAAAAATCCTAACAAATATTTTGTGTTTCAGGCAACAGCGTCAAGCGGAAAGTATTCGAAGAAGAGGAAGAGGAAACTGAAAAAACAGATCGAAAAACTGGAGGCACAGCTGGCAAAAGAGACAACTAAAACTGAGAAATATAAGAAGAGGTTCCATAGGGCCAAGAAAAAATGTGCATCCAAATCGCCACATGCAACAGTCAATGCTTTGTTGGGTCAACAAAAAGTGAATTCACCCATCAAAAGAGTTATTTTCCATACATCCTTGATTGATGATATTAGAAAAGAAAATACAAAAATGCAAAAAGAAACAAAGAGAAGCAGTTGATTGCAAAAGTGGTCACTGGAAATATAGTGAAGAGATACAAGCTCCAAAAGTATGTCCTGACTGTTTTTGGCTACTCTAAGAAGAGCGCAAAGTATCATGTGGATCTTAACTACTGTGGGTAGAAGTGTGTCAGGCGAATTGAGATTAAAAAGAAAGTCACATCCTTTTTTCTTCAAGATGATGTCAGTCGAATGACGACCGGCCGCAAACAAACAGTCACATGGTGGACGAAAAAGATGTAGAAGAGGTTGCTTACTGATACAATGAGGAACTTGCATAGGAAGATTCTCTCTAACCACCTTGGCCACATATCATACACCTCCTTCTGCCATCTCAAACCCTTTTGGGTGGTAACCCCTCTTCCTCTGACCGTGACACATGTATATGCAAAAAACATGACAACTTGCATTTTATAGCCAATGCCTTGCAGAACCATGGGTTGCTGTCTTCAAGAAATATTGAGGAAATGTCTGAAGCAACCATGTGCGATCCCCAAATCCAAGGTCTGTGCTTATGGTAAGTGCAGGGATTGCCTCCAAACTTGTCACCCGAGGCTGAAAACTCCTGGGCAAGAGAACATTCTTTTATCTCAGTGGATGACAGAGAAGATCATGAAGGATGATAAAATGTCAACAATCACAGTAAAAAGGAAAATTACAACAACAGAGGAAGACCTAGACACACAATTCCAGGAGAGACTTCTCCATTTTAGACGCCATGTTTTCAACATTAAATGGCAATTTGACGTCTACAGGGAGCTCAGGAGGAAGCTGAAGCGCAACGAGTGCCTCTTGCATGTGGATTTTAGTGAAAATTACTCATGCAAGTACAGTGAAGAAATCCAGTTTGTGCATTTTGGAGGCTCACACCAGCAGGCCAGTCTACACACTGGAGTGCTCTACACTGCAGGTGAACAGGCACTGCACATCTTCTGCTCCATATCACCCTCCAGAAGACACTACTCTGTGGCCATCTGGGCCCACCTTGATCCAATTCTAAAGGTAGTGAGAGAAAGACACCCTCAAGTCAGCATACTTCATTTTCTTAGCAACGGGCCAGCAACGCAGTACCGACAAAAGGGACATTTCTTCTACCTCTCAATGGAACCAAAAGTATGGCTTCAAAGAAATAACGTGGATTATGGACTGTAGCTTTGTCAAATCTGATCCTCTGATGTGTTGTGGTTAAAAGTAAAGTGTATTCATGTTTTTTTTTATTATCTCATTATAGGTACCTGCAATAGCTGCCGTAAAAGGCACTATGAGAATCCATCAAGCCATCAGTTTGACACCAGGCCTGATGAAGTACAGAGACATTTCATGTCTGTGTAAAAGGGGAGGAAGGACTGCTCCTGCTTTAAGCTTCAGGAGGTCACTCTAGCTGATGTTCCTCTTTTATCTGATCAGTCCCTAGCATGTGGAAAGACACCAGATAACCATAGGAGACCAGAAGTTATTGAGTTAAAGCACATTGGAGAGTGGTGCGTCATTAATTACGACAATGAAGGGTACCCAGGTGTCATCATGGATGTGGAAGGGCACAGTGTGAAAGTTAAGTGTTTGCACCGCAATGGCACAAAAAAGTTATTATGGCCAGGTCCCCAAGAGGACATCAGTTGGTACCATGATGGGCAGATACTTTGCCTAATGTCAGAACCACAAGCTCTGAACAGGCGCTCTCTACAGATTGAGCCGTCTGTTTGGAAGTTTGTGGAAGAGCAACTACAGTGATGTAGAAAATGTATTCCTGAAATCATTCTATATATTGCTTAAGGGTTTCCTGTTGTTTAATAAATGATGTGTTCTCTTCTAGTACATCCATTTGTCCACTCTGTCATGCCAAGGTCAACCCAGTCATGTTGTTGTCCACCCTGTCATCTTCATGTTTTATGAAAATAAACAAATTATTTTCAAAAGTTAGCAAAACCTTTTGTGTAATTTCTTTATAAACAAATGAGGGCCAAATAGTATTGTTTGAAAGTTTGACCAGATATCTCTGCTGTTAGATTTTATTTCGAAAAGAAAGTGCAACTATTGCAGATTTTATAGGGAAACAAATATTTTGCAGTAATTTCATTATTATCAAAACACTTTTCCCATTAACTAAAATATATTGTTGAGAAAGGAACTAAATATCTTTCTGAAAATCTACATTTTATAATCACTATGCAATGAAAATGTTTTTTGAATTTGTCCATGACAGGGTGGACATATTTTGCAGTTTGCTCGTATATTGTCTGCTTGCTGGAGCTTGACCAACATGCATTTCTAACAGCCTAAGGTCTATTTAATACAATGAATATGAAGTTAAATGGGAAATCTCAGCTTTTTATTTTGGAAATTGTGAAGTCTCAAAGGCACTTTATGGTGATATTGACCCATATTTAAATAATGATAAAACTAACTTTACGCAATACATTATATAAATCGGTATGCACATATCTTAGAATACATATACAATTATAAAACTAAGAACTAGTTATAAAATTAGCATGAAACTTAAATACTACATATAGTATTATGCAATGTGAAAGCGATTTGAAATGGCTCCGTCTCTATTCCTATTCTCTATTGCAACTTGATCGAAATTGAATTCCAAAGGACAGATAGAAACAGGGCGGCAGACGAGCGCTATAGCAGGTGCAAATCTGCTACTACAATAAATAATGACAATAATATATGAATATATGACTTACAGAAAATCACATTTCAGGAATCAACATGATTATTACTTTCACAATAAGTAATTTGTATTACAAAGCCTAGACTGTCAGCTATATTGTATTCAGTATATCTTACCGCATAAACTGCAGGTTCCGTGGTTGGAGAAGAAAGTGTTTATAACTTATTACTGAGTACACAGCTGAAATGCCGTAGAGGAATTTAATTCAAATATTTAGTGACATATACGAATGGAGAAGGGAGAAATGCACACACATAGACATGATGGTAGACATGAAATGCTTGTTTCAACTGATTTTTGATTTAGATTAAAAAATAAACACTTAGCTTCCCTCACTGCTGCTGGGCTGGAGAACTGACTTCAAATCTTTGATTAATTGACTGACCAACTGTAACATCATGACACACACTGTGATTGGCCTGCTGAGTGTTGTGGACGGGATGCTGGACATTTGAATATATTGCTCCATATTGCTTCATTTATTGTTCTTTTTGTCTGTCATATTTCTTTTTTCCATGACAGCCTACAAAATGTGTACTCTGTAACAAATGCCTTTCTAAAAGTAGCGAAGTACAATACTTCACTCAAAACATACTTAAGTAAAAGTAAAATTTCCAAATTTGAAAAATACTCAAAAAGTACAAGTACACGAGCGACTCAATTACAGGAACGAGAGTAGTTGTTATACGTTACTTTCCACCCCACATTCATGCAGAACTGTTTGCCCAATTTGATATCTTTAATCAACTGTACAATTAGAATGCTCTTTGATATAATGTACAGTCAATATGGTTCAAGGAACATCTCACAGACGCTTCACAATTTCTTGGCAGTAGAATTTCTAGTCATACCTCCTCTTTTAAATTCCCCTCATATACGGCTTGAAGCTGAATAAGATTCAAAGGACAATTATCAAGGTATTCAGCAGAGAAGTACATATTCTTAATTAAGGGACACCAAATATTAAGAAAAAATGAATTTGTAAAACAAAAAATATTGCAAATATTGGAACAATTTTGTATCCTTTGTCTTATTTAATTTGCACTCAGATTTACATCTTTTACATAAATCTGTACATTTATGTGTACTACGTGAAACCTTTTGTTTCCACTGGTGGTTCACAATAAACCTAATAGCTACTATACATAAGGATAATAATAATAACAGAGTACAACCCCAATTCCGATAAAGTTGGGACAGTATGGAAAATGCTAATAAAAACAAAGAGGAGTGATTTGTAAATGTACATTGACTTGTATTTAAACTAAAAATGTGTAAAGACAAGGTGTTTGATGTTTTACCTAATCAACTGCATAGTTTTTTGAGGGTAAACATTTATTTTTGGTGCCTTGTACTTACCTGTATTCTTGCACTTTCTATTTCACTTATGTTGTAAGTCACCCTGGATAAGGGTGTCTGCCAATAAATAATAATAATAATAATAATAATAATAATAATAATAATAATAATAATAATAATAATAGATTAATGGGGGGAAATTCTGCTTGCTAAACTTAACCAACTGGTGCCCACATGCTTAATAAGTGTTATTAAAAGAAAAGGTGATGTTACACAGTGGTAAACAGTCAACTGTCCCAACTTTTTTTGAGTCATCAGATTTGAAATGAGTATGTTTTAAAAAATGAATTAAATTCACAAAATAAAACATCAAATAATGTTGTAGTGTAAGGTACACTTATAAATTTCAATTTAAGAAGTGAATTTATAGTATCACCTTATCACGAATCCTGGAATCTTGTAGAACTCAATTTCTGTAATAATTGGACGCAGACACCAATTCCAAAGATATAAATTGTCAAATTTATTCAAAAACAAAGACTAAATGTAGCACTACACTAATTATACAAAAGGGAAAAACTAATTAAAATTCAACTCTAGATCAACAAATCAAAGACAAATCACTTCCGTGACCAAATCAAAGACCATGAGATCGCATATGATAACACATGAATCGTTAAACAAAAAAGGTTATAAACACATTGACTACAATACCAGTTAGTAAGACGAAGGTGAGTCTCTCATTAGTATTGTTAGTCAGACATTAAATAACTACGCAGGTTAGTATTTATGTCAGGTAACTTCTCGTTATATATATATCAGTCTCATTTACGTTTAGGTGCCGAGAAAGATCCTATCATTACTTGTTACCACAATGTCCCTTAACTGATTATTATTCAATGATTAAGGATAGGCAGGGCCACCTATAATCTGGTGTCTATTAACTTGTGTCAATTTCAGACTAAACAGTTAAACAGGAATGAGAAGATATTTCTCGGCGTTGACAGATTTTATTTCTAAAATTATCAACAAAACAGTTTAATGCAACACACATTTATATTTAAGAAAACTAAATGATATTACACATTCTAGAGTTATGAATCACAGATTAACATTTCTAATTGATTTCTCAAATGTCATGAATCACAAACTCCAAACTGTTAAACTTATCTGAACTTCGTCGCAGAGAGGCCTCTCTGTCTTCGGGCTCGGATAACAGCACACGGCACGAGGTCCGTGTGGTTTGGAACAAAGGCAATCCGGTTCGGCTTTGTCCAAGAACTTCCACTCAGTCGATGCACCTGGAAGTTGGGGTTTCGCGAATGTAGAGTCTTTTCCAAACAGATTTTCCACTGATTTGAAGGCTCCAAGGTTGTGCACAAAATCTTCTTTGTAAGCAGGGTTCCACCGTAGTTACTTGAAGACAAAGTCTTTGAGGAAAGCAGGGCCCTGTTCGTTCCAAGGGTCAAGTTTCTTAAGACTCAAATAGCTATTTAAATGACTGACACTTTCGTATACAGTCGACTTAGTCAATTGTCCAGCTGTAAAACTCCACTGATCAGGTGGGCACAGGTGGGGATGCGCAGTCTGTAAAGTTCTTTATTTAATAAAGTCCTTTAAAATAATTCTTCGTACGGCTCAATCTCCTTCTCCCAGTTTAACTCTTCTGTTGCTGGCAAAGACTTAGTTGGTTTCTGGTTCTGGTTCTGGCAACAGAGCTACAGGTTGAGCTGTGGCAGCGAGTTTCTGGTTCAGGTGAGAGAGAGAGAGAGAGAGAGAAAGACTGTCCGCTGTTCTTTATAGTCTGTCAGATCAATAGGTGATTGGTTCTTGAATTTTTGAGATTGGATTTCGGTTTCAGTCCCCAGTGTCCTATTGGAGGGGCGCTTGATTTATGACTGATGTCAATCCATGCCATCTTTTGGAAATGCCGGTTGGCCCGGGTTCATAGCTCTATGTCGGGATTTCGGCTCTCGTCCACTTCAAAGAGTTTTTTTATTACCTACAGGCCCCTTTCTCCAGACATCTCATAGCAGGATTCCAAACTATTTGGCCTATTCTCGGTGCCATCCTCCCCAACACTGTCACTTTGATGTAAACCAGTTCCAAGCTGATGAGTTAAGGAAATCTGATAACTTTGGGGGAGAGGTCTTCTTTATATCAGTGCTTTAGCTCAGAGCTAAAATGCTCTTATCAAAATACACCCAACATAATGCTACAATGTGTTAATAATGTGTTTTCAATATAGTACAGGGTGAATTGAATTTTCAAATGACTCTTTTTTTTTTTTTTTTTGCATTTTCCATACTGTCCCAACTTTTTCGGAATTGGGGTTGTATTATGGTCTGTTTGACAGAGGATTTAAAAAGGGATTTACAGCTGTATATATTCAGTTATACTTACTACTGTACTGCTTGATTATATTCACACCTCAGTCAGAACAATAATGTTCTGAAACATTCTTTCATGTCTGTGAGATTTTACTGGTCACTTTCCCATCTCAGAATCCTGATCTGATGTCAAGTAAGCTGCTCTGGATTTGTCCTAGAACTCATAGCACAAACACACATTTCATAGAGGTTACCACTCTGCTGAGGAGGGAATGGTATCATGTCAGATGTTAAAATAAATGTAAAATGTCAGCTGTGTGTTTTAATCATCAGTTTTAATAAAGTACACTTTGATTTCTAAATTTGACTTAAAGGGAAAAATAATCATATTGACAGCAAAGTAAATTTTAACAACATGCACTTTTTATTGTATATAGTTATTTTCCATTACCTTATTACTTAGCAGAACTGTTAGCAGGGTTGGGGATAGGGTCATTAATATATAGATATTGTAACTACACATAATTCAAATATGACTCCTTTCAAGGTGATGCTTGTAGTATTTCACCAGGGACACCTTTGAAATGCTTTCAAAGCAGGGTTACCTTTTGAATCAAGGATACTGCCCAATGGGGGAGGGGATCTATGACATTACTATGTGGCCTCTTTGAAAGAGTTTGTCTAATACCCCATTCACACTGAAACAATTGCTGAATTTTTGTGGCATTTTGTTGCCTGCAAGGTCTGTGTGAATGGGTTACCGCCAGCATTTCGATACCAGCAATTTTCCAGCAAGGGACCTAGTCTAATTACCCGCAATTTTCTGGCAACAGGTCTGTGTGAATGGAGCAGGAAAACGAATGCCAGCAAATGACGCATCACAGACTTTCATTGGCAACGCAGTGCGTCAGCTATCTGAAGTAACCAATCAGAATAGGGGTGCATTTTTGTGTTTTGACCACAATACAACAAGGTTAAGCCACCTTTGAAAAATAACTTGATAAAAAACATGAAATCAGAATGGATTTAATCAGGAGTTTTTGCCACTGATCAACACCAAAAATTTCCATAATGTCAAAATGAAAAATATGATCTGCATTTTTTTCTAAATTAATTACAAATACAAAACAGAAAATAATTGAATACATAAGTAATCACCCCTTCAGTCAATATTTGGTAGAGGCAGCTTTGACAGCAATTACAGCCATGAGTCTATGTGTATAAGTCTCCACTAGCTTTGTACATCTGGACAAAGCAATGTTTGCCCATTCTTCTTTGCACAATTGCTCAAGCTCCAGCAAATTGGATGGGGCCCTTTGGTGAACAGCAATGTTGAACTCTTTCCACATATTCTCAACTGGATTGAAGTCTGGACTTTGACTGGGCCACTCCAGGACATTAACCTTTTTATTTTTAAGCCACTCCAGTGTGGCTTTGGCTGTATGTTTGGGGTCATTGCCCTGCTGGAAGATTAATCTTCTGCCAAGTCCCAGGTCTCTTGCAGACTTCAGCAGGTTTTTTTACAAGATTTCTTTGTACTTCGTTGCATCCATTTTGCATAATGCTGCCACCTCCATGCTTCATGGTAGGGATGGTTCTCAGGATGATGTGCGGTGTTAGGCTTAGTGATAAGGCCAAAAAGCTCTATGTTGGTCTCATCAGACCATAGAATCTTCCTCTACTTGGTCTCAGAGTCTCCCACATGACAAATACACTAATTAGAAGGGGTGTCCACATACTGTTGGCCATGTAGTGTATAAATACTGGACAGTCCACTAAAATACTGTCCGGCTGGCAACCCTAATCGCCACAGACTTTACAATTTTCTACTTTTTAATATTTGAATGGTTAAACAGTTATTTCCATGAAAAAAAAAGGAAACGATTTAAATAATTATCGCATCATAGTTTGCACTGTTTTTAGTGGCTCCAGCTGGAGCTGGTTAAAAGCAGACGGAGCTGGAGCAGTAGTGTGGAGCTGCACTGGAGCCGCTCTGGAGCTGGAGCTGGGGCTGCTGGAGCTGGCCTGGAGCTGGAGCTGAACCTCTGGAGCCACTCCGGAGCCGGAGCCAGCAAACCCGGAGCACTGCCAACCCTATGGTACACTGTGGCAGATGTTAAAGTAAATGTAATTTTTTCAACTCAGCTATGTATTTAAACTCATCAGTTTAAAATAAGTGTAAAATGTATTGTATTGTCACCAAAATAAGCTTGAACTTATTCAGAAGTACAACATGTTATTTTGTTTTTATTTAAAAAAAATACATTTTTCATAACCTTATTTTTAGCACCATAATAATCAGGGCTGGGGGGTATTTTCATCGATGTATAGGCATTATTACTACATACAATACAAAAATAAGGCTCCTTTCAATGTGATAATTGTAATATTTCACCAGGGACAGTACTGCAATAATTTCATTTCAATTTCATTTAAAAATCTCAGATTTATGGGGTATAGCCTTCCTTCAATCATTAAACTGTTGTCCACATTCCACACTGAAGAACCCTTTATAAGGACGAGACGGCAGATCAGGAGTTCAGGTGCAAAAAGGAGTCTTTATTTTGAATACACAAGCAGCTTGGGGAGAACACCTGAGAGTGAAGCAGTCTCACTCTCCACAGATTTTTCAAAGGGTGGCGCTCCAAGCTAAAAATCACAGTGTTATACGAGAGGTGCATAGTGTCCAATCAGTGGAGGGCAGTGTCCCAACCACTCACAAGGGTTAGTTCAGCCTGGTTGCCGCACATGGGCTGTTCTGCCTGGAGAGGAGGTTGTCAGGCAATGTTCTAGGTCATAGTTGTCTCATCTGAAAGGACATTCCTGAGAAAGAGATGTAAGAGACAGTGAGAGACAGGACACTGTTGCCTGCGAAACAGAAACTCCAAGAGAGATAAAGAGAGATACAATTGTGCATACACAGCATATTATATACTTATATTCATATACTAAGCTGTCATACCTTTTATTATATTTAAACCTTTGGCAAGACCTCAGAGTCTTCACACACTCTGCAGAATCTGTTTTTATTCTGTTTGTTTTTATGCTCTTTTTCAAAACACTGACCCAAATGCCAGTCACATGTTAGAACTCCAACACTAGATAGAGGCTTTTGTTTCACAGAGGATTCTTCATTCTGTAGTACCTAATGCAAACCAGCTATCAAACATTGTCTTCTTAACCTGTGATTGGCGGGTGGGTCCAGACCAAACCACTACATATTAAATTACTCAGATTCAAGTTGCTCTCCTATTCTGTACATTTACAGTGATTTTAAGGGTAATTTGAAATACTCAACAGACATATTGTCTCTTTCAAAAACCTGACACTGCTGTACTGACATTTCATACACACACCCTGTGGAAAAGGTACCTAGCTTCTTTTAATAATCTTATTTGTAACATTTTCTACCTCTGGCTAATTAACCCAATATTACAGAGCCACAGTCTCAAAGGTCTGTTTTCAGGCTACAAATTTCAGTAGCCTCCCTCCTGAAGGAGCTCTCTATATAAAGCTTAACACTGAAGTGCAGACTAAGGAACAGGGAATCATTCTCTCTCTGCAGCAACCCTTTCACAGATTAACATCTGTGAATATTTTCATAATCCGTGTCAGTAATGATGAATAAAAACAAAGTAGAGAAGATTTAACTCAAATAGTATGCTTCATTGCAGTGCTTTTTTTATTGTAACTGTATTTTTGTTATTATTTTTCCACTTAATTGATCTTCTACTTATGTTTGAAGGGGCTTATCGGTACTCTATGCTTCTTTAGGTAAAGGTTTATTTGTATATTCCTGACACATCCCTTACTACAATGCAGAACTCGTCCAGTGTTACAGTCTTCACACTCGATGGATTAAATGAGACGGCATCTCATAAATACATTTTTTTTGGTTTTACTCTTCTGGCTTATCTTTTGATATGTCTTTTCAATTTGACACTGATCATTACAGTCATCATTGAGAAAACCCTCCATGAGCCTATGTACATCTTCCTTTGTAACCTGTGTGTCAATGGACTATATGGAACTGCTGGTCTGCATCCTAAACTCCTGGCTGACTTCCTCTCTGACTCTCATGTGATCTCATATGCTGGATGTTTGATTCAAACACATGTGATATACAATTCTCTTATGTGTGAATTTACCATTTTAACACTGATGGCTTATGACAGGTATGTGGCAATATGTAAACCTTTACAGTACCACTCTATCATGACATCTCTAACTATCAGCAAGTTTCTGTTACTATGTTGGATTCTTCCTTCCTGTGAATCAACAATTGCGATATTTTTAACTATCAGACTACCTCTTTGTGGATCTCAAATTGACAAACTATACTGTGATAACTGGTCAATTGTAAAGATGTCTTGTGTAGATACAACTATTAACAACATCTATGGTTACATTTTGATACTTATACATGTTTCTCAAGCGCTTTTTATTGTATATTCTTACATCCACATTGTTAGGGCTTGTGTAAAGTCTAGTGAAGAGATGACTAAATTCATGCAGACCTGTTTGCCCCATTTGATTTCATTAATCGGCTTCACAATCAGCACAGTTTTTGATGTAATGTACAGTCGATATGGGTCAAGGAACATCCCACAGGATCTTCACAATTTCCTGGCAGTGGAATTTCTAGTCATCCCTCCTCTTTTAAATCCTCTTATATATGGCTTGAAACTGAGTCAGATTCACAGGAGAATAATGAGGGTGTTCAGCAGAAAAGTAGATATTCTGAAGTGAGAGACACAAATCTCTAAATTAAACACACACACTTTCTCCATCTTGGCACACTTTCATGTCCTTCTCCTTGACTTTTCCTAACTTATTGAATTTGCTCTCAGAATTAAGTGTATTTTATACAAATATATACATGTATATCCTATGATAGCATTTGCTACTGCAAGAAGGATTTGGACACTGAATTTACACCTGTATACACTTAGCTTGTCCCCTATATGGAACCATTTATTAGTTCTTTAAAGAACTTTAAATTAAAGTTATTCAAAGAACCCTCTACCAATATCAACAATGGATCTTTAAATAACCAATAAGTGCTTTACAGATTCTTACTTTCATCTTCCTATCCAGTTCTTTAGGTAACCCTGATTAAACATTCCCTTCTGATATTTATTTTCTCATAATTAACTTATGTAATTCATGCAAGTATATATATAGATTTTTATGTCCTATTGACATAATGCTGTCCTAGTGCTATCACCTATAGCTTATAAAAATATGTATATTACATACACATTAATACAAAAAAATGCTGTCAGATTTGAATAAGCCTGTAGGCTATGCAACAAAAATCCCTAAGGGGAGGACAAATTCAGGAGTTTACTGTGTGTGTGTGTGTGAGAGAGAGAAAAATATAAAAGTTCAATGCAAAGTTCTTTATTAAAACTTTCTAAAATGCCATTTTACATTTTTAAAATGCAAACTTTTGTATATTACACTACACCTCTATAATATATAGATTAAAAGCAATTTATTCAGCATTCGTACCATTAGATCATATTTTTACATAAATTGACTAACATTTAAAAATTATAAAAGGTAAAATTGTAAAAGGTTCTGGAAGTACAAAAGGATGTTATATTACAATACTGGCTGAGTTTACATGGATACGGGAATCTCTACCTTCCAAATTTATTTAAGGTTGTACAGGTGGATTACAATATCAAGTAATTTGTGGTTAAACCATTCAAAATTTTGGAACATTGTTGATTCTGACAGTTAAATGTAAACATTAACAAAATGTAAAACTATAATAAGTCTGTGACAGGCTGCTGTCTGTCACGGCACGGCTGCTGCTGACGCTTGCTGATTAGGTGCTCATGTGCCGCAGCTGTGTTGTCCGCTCCCTCGCAAACAGGCTGCGGACTCACGGCTGTGAGCAATGAGCACCGTGGCGATTGTGACATCAGCAGCAGCTGTATCCAATTTATGTAATCCCTCTCCCTCACCGACAGGGGCAGCTAAACGCCGAGAAGGAGGACTGATACTACAACCCCTGACTGCCCGGAGCCCCCTGTTTGTGTAGACATTTGTGTGCTTGTTTTGCTTTGTTTTTCCCCTTCTTGTGTTCCCCTGCTGGTCCGATCCAACCCCAATAAAACCCGCACACCTCCGACTCTCTCTCTCCCCGTGTATTGTGTCCGGCATTTACAAAGTCATAACAGTAGCTCTTATTTTCACCAGCACCTACACCAAGTAAATGACAGCTTTTAATAATGCATACATCATAGTCTAACAATGTTTAGTCAGTTTAGATAAAAAACTTGTGTGTGTGAAATAATTAACATAACAGTCTTCAAAATCCACCACAAGGATATTCATTTGAGGGTTGCTGGTCAAAAGGTACCCTCACAGACAAACTAATTATTTGTAGGAAAAACAAGGTTTACATGCAATATTTATAGATGGAGAAAATTTAACAATTCATATTAATTATTTTCACCAGCGCCTAAACCCAGTCAATGACACTTTGTAGTAATGCATAGATCATAGTCCAACAATTCATGTGTACTCTGATTAGATTTAAAACTGCAAAATAGTTTACATAAGATTGTAACCATTAAGAACGTGTAAATAAACTTTGTTTAATACATTTAATCAAAGCAGACCTTTTGATAATATTGTTAAAAACATTTAAAAAGAAAAATGATTTACATTTTTGTGGGTATTTACGTAAAAGTACAGCTAAAAAGGGGGAAAAGCAATAGGTTATGACAGTACTGGTCACATTGGAGATCTTCAGTGCTACAGGAACTGTCACTACAGTGTAGCATTAAGGGGGGGGGGTGTATTTTGATAGAGCATTTTAGCTCTGAGCTGAAGCTCTGATCTAAAGAAGACCTCTCCCCGAAAGTTATCAGATTTCCTGAGCTCATCGGCACATTAACTTTCTATATCAAAGTGGCACTCTTGGTAGGATGTCACAGAGAATGGGCATAATGGCTTGGAATCCCTGCTGTGAAATGTCTGGGGAATAGGGCCTGGATGTCATAAAACTCTTTGAAGTGGACAAGAGCCGAAATCCTGAAACAGAGCTACGAACCCAGGCCAACCGGCATTTCCAAAAGATGGCATGGATTGACATCAGTCATAAATCAAGCCTCCTCCAATAGGACACTGGGGGCTGAAACCGAAATCCAATCTCACAAACTCAAGAACCAATTGTCTATTGATCTGACAAGCATATAAAGGGTAGCGCACAGCATATATCTCTCTCTCTCTCTCTCTCTCTCTCTCTCTCTCTCTCTCTCACCCTCTCTCACCCTCACCCGCTGCTACTCAACTTGTAGCTCTGTTGCCAGAACCGAAACCGTAAACCAACTAAGTCTTTGCTGGCAACAGAAGAGTTTAACTGGGAGAGGGAGATTGAGCCATACGAAGAATTCTTTAAAGAACTTTATTCAGTAAAGAACTTTACAGACTGCGCCTGCCTGCCTGTGCCCACCTGATCAGTAGAGTTTTACAGTTGGACAACTGACTAAGTCAACTGTAATACAGAAGTGTTCAATCATTTAAGAAACTTGACCCTTGGAAACTAACAGACTTAGAAATAAAAACTGTCAACGCCAAGAAATATCTTCTCATTCCTGTTTAACTGTTTAGTCTGAAATTGACACATGTTAATAGACACTAGATTATAGGTGGCCCTGCCTATCCTTAATCATTGAACAGTAATCAATTAGGGAGAATTGTGGTAACAAGAAATTATATAATCTTTCTTGGCACCCAAACATAAATGAGACTGATATACACTCACCTAAAGGATTATTAGGAACACCATACTAATACTGTGTTTGACCCCCTTTCGCCTTCAGAACTGCCTTAATTCTACGTGGCATTGATTCAACAAGGTGCTGAAAGCATTCTTTAGAAATGTTGGCCCATATTGATAGGATAGCATCTTGCAGTTGATGGAGATTTGTGGGATGCACATCCAGGGCACGAAGCTCCCGTTCCACCACATCCCAAAGATGCTCTATTGGGTTGAGATCTGGTGACTGTGGGGGCCAGTTTAGTACAGTGAACTCATTGTCATGTTCAAGAAACCAATTTGAAATGATTCGACCTTTGTGACATGGTGCATTATCCTGCTGGAAGTAGCCATCAGAGGATGGGTACATGGTGGTCATAAAGGGATGGACATGGTCAGAAACAATGCTCAGGTAGGCCGTGGCATTTAAACGATGCCCAACTGGCACTAAGGGGCCTAAAGTGTGCCAAGAAAACATCCCCCACACCATTACACCACCACCACCAGCCTGCACAGTGGTAACAAGGCATGATGGATCCATGTTCTCATTCTGTTTACGCCAAATTCTGACTCTACCATCTGAATGTCTCAACAGAAATCGAGACTCATCAGACCAGGCAACATTTTTCCAGTCTTCAACTGTCCAATTTTGGTGAGCTTGTGCAAATTGTAGCCTCTTTTTCCTATTTGTAGTGGAGATGAGTGGTACCCGGTGGGGTCTTCTGCTGTTGTAGCCCATCCGCCTCAAGGTTGTACGTGTTGTGGCTTCACAAATGCTTTGCTGCATACCTCGGTTGTAACGAGTGCTTATTTCAGTCAAAGTTGCTCTTCTATCAGCTTGAATCAGTCGGCCCATTCTCCTCTGACCTCTAGCATCAACAAGGCATTTTTGCCCACAGGACTGCCGCATACTGGATGTTTTTCCCTTTTCACACCATTCTTTGTAAACCCTAGAAATGGTTGTGCGTGAAAATCCCAGTAACTGAGCAGATTGTGAAATACTCAGACCGGCCCGTCTGGCACCAACAACCATGCCACGCTCAAAATTGCTTAAATCACCTTTCTTTCCCATTCAGACATTCAGTTTGGAGTTCAGGAGATTGTCTTGACCAGGACCACACCCCTAAATGCATTGAAGCAACTGCCATGTGATTGGTTGGTTAGATAATTGCATTAATGAGAAATTGAACAGGTGTTCCTAATAATCCTTTAGGTGAGTGTATATAACGAGAAGTTATTTGACTTAAATACTAACCTGCATTTGTTATTTAATGTCTGACTAACAATACTAATGAGAGACTCACCTTGTACCTAACCAGTATTGTAGTCAATATGTGTGTAATTTTGTGTAACATTTTCTGTTATCATATGCGATTCCATGGTCTTTGATTTGGTCACGGAAGTGATTTGTCTTTGATTTGTTGATCTTGAGTGAATTTTATTTAGTTTTTCCCTTTTTGTATAACTAGTGTAGTGCTACATTTTATCTTTGTTTTTAATACATTTGACAATTTATATCTTTGGAATTGGTGTCTGCGTCCAATTATTGCAGAAATTGAGTTCTACAAGATTCTAGGATTCTTGATAAGGTGATACTTAAACTCACTTATTTAACTGAAATTTATAAGTGTACCTTACACTACAACAGAATACCAGCTTCCAACCTCTCCACACTCTGCTGTGAAGTTGTGTTTTCAGATTTCATTTTAGCATATTGTAAACACAAACACAAGTGTTTGTCATTTTGGGTTGACCAGGTAAATGGCACAAAACATGCTTGATGAAGCGTAGAGTATTATGAATATTTTTACAATATTCCAGCCCATAGACAAACTAAACTGCTAGAAGGCAGCTAACAATGTACGTTACGTCCATGCTGCCATTACCATCCTGCAACTTCCTGTCCATCAATGTGGATTGATGCCCATTTTGATTGTAGAGGATTTCTGCTTTGTCCACAGTCTTGAAGCACGATGACCGGTGTAGGTATAGAAGGTTCCTAAAGAAAATGAAATTAACTTAATATAACTTTATAGAACCCATATTTAGTTTATTTCTCATCAGTAATGTTGATTTTGTGATTGAGTGAACTATTTCAGTTACTTAATCAATCAGTGTATTAACAACTTGGGTAGGCTAGGCACAACCTTTATAAAAGCGCTTGTTGGGGGGGGCGGGATTCATCGATGTCATCGATTAACACCATCATTCCTAATAATAACATCAAAGCTGCATTCATAATGTAGCTTGTTTAAACAAAAAATATACATCAAGAGTAGATATTATAACATCTCTATGAAAGCAAGTAAAACAGATCTGAAAATTGCATTCTAGTTTTTGTTTTTCCTTTTTAAAGAGGCTATCATTGTAAATCAGTTCTAAAACGTGTACTGTATGTCACTATATAATGGTAATATGTAACAAGTATGCAAATACATTTACTCTATTTGAAACAAAAAGTATTCGGTTTATGAAATTGTCGAGCAATTATCAATTCCATATGGCAACAGCATTCATTGCCCTGACATTTTAACTAGACAATTGAGAATTTGTTTTAACATATACAAGTTACTTACATTTTAAATCCTAAACCAACCCAGGCACTAAAATAAGAACATTTAAGATTTCTTTGATGCTCATCCTCACACTGGTGTATTGTTTGCTGCATCATGGACTTCATTGGACTCTGCTTAGATTTTTTCAAAACATTGGACACCAAACTTCCTAAAGCACACGCTCCAAGCAATTCCCTGTCAATGTCAACTCCAGTTAGTGTTATAATGTTGATAAGATCTTAAGCAGTCAGTCAGTCCCTGAATAATATACTTCACATTAATGAGCTTTATGATATATTTACATGTGAACTGTAAATTACAAACAATATGGTAAAGGCAGTTACCAATTTAGGCACTTGGCATCCGTAATTGAAAATTCCTTTAAAATGGTTTGACGATGATTTATTAATGTAGATCCTCTAAACATTAGTTATTAAGAAAAGCTTATCCCATGAACACAATGTGAAATTAAAACTAAACACACCATATAACGTGTTCTCTTGACAGGTCCTCCTGCATTTTCATTTTTTGCCATTTTTCTTTTCCTTCCAGCTGCAGGGTGACTGTATTTTTCTTTCATCTGCTGTACTTCAGAAAGTCAAAGACATTTGTTCCTTTTTAAATTAGTTTTTCAGACTTTCAAGAAGCGTTTCCTCATAAAACAACACCAACACAAATACATTTTACTTTGTGTCCAACAAAACAGCCCATACAATTATCAGACCATAGGTATTGTACTTACATATCCAGTTCAACAACCATATTCTCTTAAAAATTGATACTTTGTGATAAGGGCAGGCATCACTTCCCTGTACTGTGTAGCAGTTGGGTACCTATAATTTAAAGCAAATTAATAAACTGACTACAGAATGTATAACAAGTAAAATAAAATGAAATACTATTTTTAAATTGTATAAAATTATTGTATATATTAACATTGCAAATAAAACTTATTTACAGTATAACAAAATATTGTTTGTATATACAGTCAAAGATCAATGGTATATGTATTATCAATTCACTTTAAATTCAATTTCAATTCACATTGCCACCACATTTGCTAAGAATTGCATTTTGACCTTCATATTAAAGACATCTGTCATACACAATATAGATTAGTGATTGCTTACCACACATATGAATTCATGTCATCAAATAGTGCTAGTATAAGACTGTTCCGATGTGAACTCTTTGATCTCTGTGCAAAAGCAAGATCTTTACGATTCAAAGCTGCTTCGAGGGCTGGTGGCCATTTAGGCAGAGTATACAGAGCTGGCCATTGCTTTGAGGCTAAAACACAACCGATAGCTTCGAGGGTGCCTTTGTCTGTAATTGCAGCTGTATTTATCCTACAACAATGCAAGATCGATTACAGATAAAATCAACAGTATTCTCTTCTGCCAAGAAAAATTATCTTAAAAAAAAAAAAATGTACTAGACTTTCTAAAAATACAAGTCTACACAATTACAAAAAAAAAAAAGTAATTGCTGTTTATGAACAGGGTAACCACTTTACAATTACAATTGAATACTCATTCGTTTATATATTCACTGATTACAAACCATTTAATATATTTTTACATACTTAAAATTACCTTTCTGTTGAAATGGTCTCTGATAATTGTTTGCACTGAGAGGTGTTTGCACTTCTCAAGCCAACTCTTCTGAAAGGCAACCTGCTTTTTCATTGTAGGGAACAGTCTTTCAATCATTCGTTCACTTAATACTAACAGTCTCTCCATCCACTTCTTCATCTGTTAAACAGGAAAGGTTTTTATTGTCCATAGTGCTTGACACTGCATGATCGGTAGGGAAGGATGGCAGCATAACTACCATCATCAAGTTTGTTTCCTCCCCTGGTTTAATGACAATGAGTTATTTTGTATCTTCAACAAGATATGCATGGCGATGGTCACTGTAGCGTTTGGAGTTACAAAAGCCTGCCAGCGAGAAGCCATGCACTTCGGAATTGGAGAATACTTGCAATTTCAAAAATAAATGGAAGTTCCTCTTCATGTACCAGTTCAACAATAAGCAAATCATGCACTGAATACTTCACTCTATCAAGTACAAGAGACGAAACTTTCCACACATTTTCTTCCGGATCTGCAGCATCCTTGCCAAGTCCACAAACAAACAACACCTTTTCTTGGAGAACAGACGGAAGTCAATGGAGAGGCACACATTTACCACCTTGTGTTTCAAGGTCTAGGTTGAAGTGGTCAAGAGTAGAAAATTCCCAAAATTGTTTCATCTGATGCCTTACAGCCAAACTAGCACATATATTTTTAAAATTATTAAGTTTATGAGCCAAGCTTTTGAAGTATAGATGTTTACTGCGCATGCACCACAGATGTCTGGGTGGACCAAACTGAGAGATTAACCTTGGATAGTGTATCAAGAAGTGACATTTTGGTGTGCATTTCCCAGGGGTACAGCTTTTGTTGGGGCTAAAATAATGTCTCCTATAGCCATGAGCAGCAGATAAGCTTTCCACTGCTTATTGTCACTTGGTACATAAGTTCCAACAAGAAAAGGCAGAATCTGAAATAAACACAATCTTTCTACTGCTTTTCCTGGTAATGTGCCATTTTCTCTTAAGATGCTAACTGGAACAGATGCTGGTTTGTTTGACTTTAAGTTGTTTCCAAAAGGGACGCTCTCCAGTTCTTGGTTAAGCTGCTGTAGTGTCAGTAATCCATCTTGATGAAGGTTTCTAATTAATAAAGACAGGAAGTGGGGTACAATGCCTTCAAGGAAGTCATGCATTAGGTCTGGTGGAAAACATTCAAGTGTACTGAAGTATTCCAATTCTTCCAATGGACATGCTTTTACAACTCCATACACATTTTAACCAATATTTCCATTGGTCTCTGTAGCTTCCACATGGTATTTATGACTGCTTATTGTCCTCAAAGTGAAATCAAATTCTGTAAAATGTGTTTTAATCTCATGGTGAAGAGCTAAACAAAAGCGACAAATACGTCCACTGCTAAATGAACAAGTAAATCCTTCCAGAGCATGGGGATTAAAATTGTCTGCAGAAATTGTAGCTAAACCTCCAAAGAACCGATCATCACCCACCTCATTCATCATCATCTGCAAAAGACAAACATTAATTAATATATGTATGTATATATATATATATATATATATCAGAAGCTCGTTGTGTACAAAAGAGTTCGTTAAAATTAATCCTGTGTGTATTTTGGTCTCATTCGGTATCCATAATCAAAGAATATCCTTTGCAAATCTAATACTATAATTCTGGACATCTCAAGTAAAACATGTGAAATGCAGTAATCTATATACAATTATTTACCATTTAAATGCACGCATAGGGTTTGGTAGACCATGAACACCACTTTAAATATATTGTATAAAATGTTTTCCATGCAAAATCACCCAGAGGCGCTTACTCGACTACTCACAAGCTTTAAGGGGGAGCTGCGGCAGTGAGAGATTTGTGTGGTCGTGAATTTAAATTATTCTCCCTCTTCTTCTTGCTTGGCTTCATGCGGGGTGTCTCAATAAGTTATAGATAGGATCAGAAAAATGAATTTTTAAAATTACACACGCACTTTGTTTAATCGGTAGTCTCCCGAGCAATTTACTCAGTTACTGTTACTTTCCCACATCAATTACAGCAAGAGTAAACCCCCCAAAAATAAATACATAGCCTGCTAAATACTAGGGACATTTCCTCAGTCGAAGGTTTCAATGTAAAAACAAGTTCAAGGTTAATGTAGCTAGGTTTTAATGTGTTTTTAATAAAATAAATGAACAAGTAAAACATATTCCAATAGGGATAGAGTCTCACAGCCTTGACTTTCACGCCCTTGCCTCGAGACATAGGCCTATAACTCCATATATGCATCACACAGTAGATCCCTTAATCTCTGTAGCCTATATATCACTTAAATGCTCGTTTATTTTACACATTTAATGTAAAACTAACTTTATTGTAATACAACTGAACGGCAAAAATCGATTTACACTCTCGAATTGAAAGATCTCCGTCCCTCCGCCATCTCTAAGGTCAAATGCTTGCCTCAATCAGTGACGTAATTCGACCAATCACAGCACTAATGAAATACAGGCACATTCTGATTTACAACAGAGTTCTGTTCCTAAGAGCTGTCGTAAGTTGGTTTTGAGCATAGCCAGAATTGTGTTATTACTGTCGTAAGTCATGTTACATTTCGTCGATGGTGCACAAGCCCCATTAAAATTCTGTGGAGTGAAATGCTGTTACACAGCTTAATGGACGTATACTTTGGCTACACCTTTGCTGATATTAATCCTGTGGCAAAATTCTGATCACCTGCTTCTGATTAGTGAGGTGTTCATTATCAATACGTTTAGGGCATTGCCACATGTCAACCCTTTAAACTTTTACAAACCCACAGATATCGCTTAAACGGAGGAAAGACCTGTCAATTAAGTGTTACATGCAAGATACAAACAAGATGCATCGCATTCCACACGCATTGATACTTCAACTAACTTATTTGATTTTGCATTGCAATAAAACAAACAAACTTATGCATGTTATCATGTGTACGGTGTGTGCATTTTAAATGTTCTACAACATCATTATATGAATAGCCTACATGTTGTTCTTAAATATAGCCTAATAAAATAATGTTGACAAATTTGAGGTGGATGTCAAATTGTGATTTATAATGCTAAAAATCACCTCAAAACTATCACTTGTTAAGTTTTTCCTGAAAAATGGTTCTTTGAAGGACGGGTCCTAGTTTATGATCCTAAAGGTTCCATAAAGAACTTTTATTTTGCCTTTGAGCCACAGGGTTTTTTAAATAACCAATTGGTTCACTGCAGAACCCCTAAGAACCTTTATTTTGTGTAGCTGCACTAGTAGAGCAACCGACCTTGCTATTGTGAGCGGAGGGCGTAAGAGTCGACCTCTGTATCCCTGCCTTGTATATGCTGGTTCTAGACAGTTCCCAGTAAGAGCGTGACTACGGTCCTCGCTCCTGGGCGGCTCAGGTGCAGCCCTACGGGGCCCCTGAAGTTACTGTCTGGAGTTGTGTTGCTGAGGCCCCTAATGGTACACCTCGGGGCAGGCTCCCTTATCAGCTCACTGCCTCCTCCCTTGCGATGGCTTGGTTATACAGTAAACCCTCCCCCTTGGACAGTGCTTCCGAATTGAAAGATAATGATAGGTTGTGTATGCAACCCCGGTTATATGAAAAAGGAAGCACTGGCCAAGGGTTGCAAGGTCGCACGGGAGTCCTAGCTCCCAGCAAAAGCGGACAAACCTGCGCTGACGTCACGTTTTATGGAACAGGATGTGGGAAGAGACCTGTTCTGAGGGGCCAATGGCAGCTTTGATAGGGTAACGTTTCGATCAGGTTCCTACGCCAGTGTGCAGAAACCCTTCCACCTTGGGCAGTGCTTTCTTTTTCAGAAAACCGGGGTTGCATATGCAACCTATCATTATCCATGTGAAACTTGCCAGTATTTCAGAAATACAATATCAAACTTTGTACTTTTGGTCAAAAATGTATATATCATCGCTTTTCATGGCCCCATAACTTTACTATCTCTTCAGTTAACAAGCTGATTTGTGAAGGTCCTGTAGACCTTAGTACTTTATATCAAATGCATATTACATACGATATAAAGCAAAATGTAAAAGTACACTTTGTGCAATATGTCAAAAGCACAAGTGAAACTTCATCATACTTCACCATCTTCTACCTATATTTGTTTATAGCTTTAAATAAACTGCTAATCTATTAATCATTCTAACTACCTTTAGAAATCAGACTATCAATTATGTTAATCATGTAGACTTCTTTTATCTTTTTTGGATTGAGCCCCTGCCCCTCAAAAATCTGTGCATGGTACTGAATAATACAAAGAGTTAATTGTATAAGAACTGATTTAATTCTATTAATAAAAATACATTTTTACAAGTTTTTATGTGTATAGGTCATAGGATTTAACAATTTTGCAGGGCATAATTATTAGCAAGGTTAAGGTTGAGTCAGTGATCATTAGAATTGACACAATAATTAATCAGTTCTACCTGTATTCTACCTGTATGTTTTGAGTGTGAGAAGTCATTAAATATAGGTCGACATTGTAGTCAGAATTTTTTTTTAAATGGCAGAAATCACGCAGAGAACTTTGAGATTCACCATTAAATAGTATGTATAGAATATTTTACAAGCGTTTTTGGATCCCCGATTACGGGAATGAACCTAAACAATAGAGCACACAGCCTATGGACTAGAAGGCATTCTTCCTTCTGACAGTACTGTACCTTAATTTCATACACACTATTTGGGAAATAAAAACCCGGCTTCTTTTCATCTTCTCATTTGTAATGTTTTCAAACTCTGGCTAATTAACCCAATATTGCAGTCACAGTCTCAAAGGTCTGTTTTCAGGCTGCAAATCTCAGTAGCCTCCCTCCTGAAGGAGCTCTATATATAAAGTTTAACACTGAAGTGCAGACTAAGGAAAAGAGACTCATGCTCTCTCTGCAGCAACCCTTTCACAGATTAATGTCTGTGAGTATTTTCATCATTCATGTAAGTAATGAAGAAAATAAAAACAGCAGGAATATCAGAGTTAACTCTAACATTATGTTTCATTGCAGTGCTTGTTATATTGTAACTGTATTATTGTTATTAGTTTTCCACTTAATTGATCTTCTTCTTATGTATGGAGGGACTTCTTGGTACTCTTTGCTTCTTTAGGTACAGGGTTATTTGTATATTCCTGAAACATCTCTTACTGCAATGCAGAACTCATCCAACATTACAGTCTTCACACTCCATGGATTAAATGAGACGGCATCTCATAGATACGTCTTTTTTGCTTTTACTCTTCTGGCTTACCTTTTGATATGTCTTTTGAATTTGACACTGATCATTACAATCATCATTGAGAAAACCCTCCATGAGCCTATGTACATCTTCCTCTGTAACCTGTGTGTCAATGGACTGTATGGAACTGCTGGTCTGTATCCTAAACTCCTGTCTGACTTCCTCTCTGACTCTCATGTGATCTCATACACTGGATGTTTCCTTCAGATATTTGTAATCTACTCTTCTGATGTATGTGAATTAACCATTTTAACATTGATGGCTTATGACAGGTATGTGGCAATATGCAAACCTTTACAGTACCACTCTATCATGACATCTCTAACTATGAGCAAGTTTCTGTTGATTTCTTGGATTCTTCCTATCTGTGAAACCACAATTCCAATATTCTTAACTATCAGGCTGCCTCTGTGTAGATCTGATATTAACAGATTGTACTGTGATACCTGGTCAGTTATAAAACTATCTTGTGTAGACACAACTATTAACACTGTCTATGTATATATTGCTATATTATTTAATTTGTTTGCAACCCTTTTTATAATATATTCTTATATCCACATTGTTAGGGCTTGTATAAAGTCTAGTGAAGAGAGGAGTAAATTCATGCAGACCTGTTTACCCCATTTGATATCTTTAATCAACTTTATCATTGCCAATCTTTTTGATGTATTGTACAGTCGATATGGGTCAATGAACATGCCAAAGGCTCTTCATAATTTCATGGCAGTGGAATTTCTACTCATCCCTCCTCTTTTAAATCCACTCATATATGGCTTAAAACTGAGTCAGATTCACAGGAGAGTTATGAGGGTGTTCAGCAGAAAAGTACATATTTTGAAGTGAGAGACATAAATATTAGCAAAATTTGAATTTGTAAAACATATAGTATTTTCATATCTTGGAATACTTTCTTGTCCTTTTTACTTGACTTCATAACTTTTAATTTGCTATCAGAAGAATATTTTTTACAGAATAAATGTATGTTACAACAATGTAATGTTTCAATACATTTAATTGCTTTTGTATACAATAAATACAATAATAATGGAGTATTAGGTCTTAATACAGTGTCTACAAAAATTATTTGAACACTGGATTTCCACCTGTATACATTTGGCTTTTGCTCACTGTTGTACTGCTTAATGATATTCTCACTGGTCTAATTCTTTACTGGTCACTTTCCCATCTTAGAATCCTGATCTGATCAAACTGGGTTTGTCCTAGAACTCATTGCACAAACACGCATTCAACAGAGCCTTCCACTGTGCTGAGGAGGGATTGGTACACTGTGTCAAATGGTAACATAAATGTCAATTTTTGCAGTTCATCCATGTATTTTATGTTACCAGTTTCTTCAATTTTGTAAAACAGTTTACTTTAAATAAGCATTCCCCTAAGACTCCTGCCTTTTCTTTGTATTGTTAATTTCCATGACCTTATTACTTAGCAGAGGTATTGTAACTACACACAACAGAAAAATAAGATAACTTTCAATGTGATGCTTGTTGTATTCAAGGACACCTGTCCAATGCTTTCAGTCCTGTAAGGAGGGTTATAAAAATCAAACTATATTTTTGTTAATGAAAAAGTGTAATGATTAAAACTGTATTTCGTGTTCCACTATTAAAAACACTCTGCAGAATCCAGTATTTGTTATGCTCTTTTTCTAAACTTTGATCCACATGCTAATCACAGAGTTTAAATTAAAAAATTAAAATGGACATTTCAGCTTTGTGTATTGCTCCTGCTAGGCCAGGTTTAGTCCAAAGTCTGTGTACTCAATTTCAAGGTTATATAGAGTTCTAAAGACAGATAAGTGTGTGATAAAGTTTGGGCTACCTCAGTGATGTCATGCAAGTAGACAGCAAATTCTGTAGTGTTGAAATCCCAGTGTTAATAATATAGTGTTAAAATCAGTGTTGTTTCAACACTAAAAAGATTAAATTGACACTTTGAGAGTTAAAGCAACTAGTTAGAATTATACTTAAACTTTAACACTTATTCAAAACACACATCTGACCTAATTGCTGCTCTGAGGGGGTTCATTTGTGGAGGAGACCTGACACCTTTTTCGTGAGACTAGCTTGTCAATGTCCGGTGTAATGTCTTGTTCTGAAGCGATCTTCAATATGTAGTGTAGATGCCTGTCATTCAGTCATGATGTCTGGGGGGATTTGTTGAGCTTCTTTAGTGAAACAGCTGTTGGCATAAGTATGTGCTTCCAAACACTGAGAGGACTGAGCGTGCAGGCGGGTCTGTGGTACCATGACTGGTAATAAGGGCTAAAACTGCAGCGCCAATGGAATTTAACTTCGCCTTAAGTGTGTCATTGCATTGCAATTCGATCAATTCCATCTGGACGTCCTCTGGAGCATTGTTCACATCAACACCAAACAGGTTGGAGAAAAGCTGAACTACTGTTCGTTAAAATGAGAGAAGCGGCGCTCAAATTCTTTACACAACAAGTTTAGTTTTGCAGCAAATCCAGTGCTGGGAATAGTGGCGTTTGTGAGAGAGTTAGAGATGGCTTGGCAAGTCGGGAAATGGAAAAGGTTTCCTTGCTGCATTTGCTTCTCCCATAAACATAATTTAAGCTGAAATGCTTTTACATTGTCATACATCTCTCCTATAACCTGTTTACTGCCCTGTAGCTTCACATTTAAGGTGTTAAGATGCTCAGTAACATCACAGAAATGCAAGATCGCACAGCCAGCTTTCACCCACAAGCTATTTGTCTCCCTTTTTTTTTTTCAGAAAAAGTGATTTCTCCCCATAGCTCAAAAAACGTTTTGGGTACTATGCCCCGACTCTGACCAGCGCACTTCTGTGTGATAAGGCAAATCACCACATTCAATGTTAAGCTCTTCAAGGAATGCAGTCCCAAATGTATAGTTTTTTGTTGCTATGTGCATTACATGATCCATATTCAGCACCTTCCTACACAACCTGTTTTTTCACCACACAGCGCAGGCTCATACCCATTCATTTCTCACATGGCAACTTTATTTGGTTCATGCATCTCTCAACTTGCTGAAATATGTCATTTGCTGTGGTGGTGCTGTGCATTGCTGCAACATTCAAAAGCTCCTCAGTAACATTTAGATCTGAATTTACAGCCCAGGATAAAAATAGATAACTGGGCTGTGTCCGTTATGCCAGTGCTCTCGTCAAAAGCAGGTGAGTATGCAATGAAAAGACTTGCTTTTTCAGCAAGCTGGTCTTTGAGATTAGCAGCTAAATCATCTACTCTCTGGGCAACAGTATTTCGTGAGAGACTGACATCTGCAAACAAATGCTCGGTTGTCTGGAAACACTACATTGCTGACTTTAAGCATATAGTTCTTTCTATGTGATGTTACTGAGCATCTTAACACCTTAAACGTGAAGCTACAGGGCAGTAAACAGGTTATAGGAGAGATGTATGACAATGTGAAAGCATTTCAGCTTTAAAAAAGCACCCTCAGAGAGAGACCTTGACATTTGGCAATTTATTGGGAAACGATGTAACTGGCTTTAACGGCAGCATCGCTCTCTGTTTTTGCACTTTTGAACATGGTTTGTTGTAGTTCAAGCCTTTTTTTAATTCAGCCATTTTGTGCAGCCTTTTCTCTCTCCAAACACCCATACTTCTCTTTGTGTTTAGTCTCGTAGTGCCACCGTATATTGAATTATTTCATCACGGCTAAACTCTCCTTACAAACAAGGCAACAGGTTTTAAACTCTGCTCCACAAACAGATATTCCCACTCCCAGCTTTCCTGAAACACTAACTTCCTTGTCGATTTTTCATTTCTTGGACATTTAGAATTTATTTTATTTGCAGATTACTGAAAGAACAGAAGTGTGGAAATTAACTCAGCTTATGATTGGCTGGTAAAACCCTACCTCCCGCCAATGACATTTGCAATGGCAGAAGGGAATTGCAGTTTTCACACGCAATTTCCTCATTCACAAGCTGTCGCGGGCATAATTACTATTATTATTATTATTTTTGTCATTTAGCTGACGCTCTTATCCAGGGCGACTTACATTTGTACCCATTTATGCAGCTGGGCTATGATACACCACCTATACAGGGGCCGGATTAAAACCATTGGGGAGGCGTATTCGGCCCGCGGGCCTTGAGTTTGACAATCCTGCATTACACTAATGCCCCGCCCTATGTATCTGACCCATACTTGCTTGAAATATGGAAGAAGCAGCCATTATCAGCTTCAATACAGGTAAACGAATGAATTGTATTATGTCTTAAATATTTAATTTGAAAATATATATTTCTCTATTTTAACTAGGCTATATATAGCAATATTGTTCGATATACTATTATTAGTATTCAAAGTAATATTATTACCTCAAACCATGAGGACTGTGGCAAAACATTGATTATTAGGACTAACTTTAAAAAATTACATAGCAAGTATTAAAGTTGTCAGGTGACAGACGTTTATTATATATGATCCTTAAAATATTGAGTATATTTGTATAGTGTAGCACATTGTTAAATACAAAATCAGTATGCATTCATTCGTTTTTTAAGATTTTGTCCCGTGGAAAACGAGTTTAAAGAATAATACAAACCAAACTAAAATTAACTATTTGTGTGCTTAACCATATTTTGGCTCTCAAATAATAACAGACCTGACCAATGCTGCTAAAACAAAGGGATCCAAAACATGTTAAAATGGCACAAATTGTAGTGTTCAACATCCACTGTAAAAGTGTGTAATACAAGTTATTTCTTAATGTCTAGTGTTGATTTAACACCAGGTGTGTTAAATTGGATTAGTGTTAAAATTTGGTGTCAAAGAGAGAATCTTATTTTTAGACTTCGTGCCCTTTTTACCATTTTAAAACGAGGCTGAAGCCATCTTGTCCACACATTCGGCAAGAAAGTAGGGTTATGTTTATATATATCATAATTATCTGTAAATCGTGATCTGCTTATTTCATTCTAAGGACCAGAAAAAAATATAATTTGTATTTTGTAAACAAGAAACTCCCAATGTGAACATATTTAAACTTTATAAATCAGATTTATTAACTAGTAAGCTAACTTCTGTGTAATTATACTGTTCTCCCTCCCAGAATGACCTAATTAGCTGAATAGTATAGGGCTGCCTGGAATAAAATGAAAAATTAATACTATGAAAATAATTACAAATTTATGTTTATGGGAGTGTTTTAAAACAAACTGAAACAATAATAATTAACTATATTGTCTAAGGAGTTGCTGTAATGACTACTGATTTTAATAAGATCTTATGAATATATCTGATATGCACATTGCGAATCATATCTGAATGAAACTGATATTCGACCCTTATGACTCGGACAGGATAAAAGCAATCTGAGATGCACTGTAAAGCTCCAGGAAATGGCAACTGGCCACTGCACCTTCCATAAGAGAGTTCAAATATCTTAAAGCAAGGTTGCCGCACAGGCACTCCTTCCCTGGCTTGCCCGTGTGGTGCATATTGGCCACACGGGCAAGGGGAGGGAGATGTGTGGGGGGTAGTCTTTTTAAATTGGTTTGCCAAAGGTTTCATAGTAACAGTTCACACCAACTGCAAATATTTCCCCTTGGTCTGCTTTTGTTCATATGCAAATAGATTACCTAAATGTTGTGGTTATGTAATAATGGAAATGTTTTCTAAAATGGGTTAAAGCCTATCTCTGTATGAAGGCTGATGCAGTACAGTAGCAAACATACTGTTAAGGGGTGCTAAGGAATGAACCAGCTAAAATGTGCAAACAGGGCTCAAATGTCCAGATGCCCTTCCTATAGCCCTAATGACAATGAGACCTTCAGCAAATCGAGAAAAAAAAGGAAATTAAGCTCTTTCTCCGCATTAGATTATTATGGGATGACTTATACACGTGCAATCAAAGCTGTCCATTCACAGGTAAAAGCTACCCAGACTGAACCAGCCCAGCAGGACTGTCACCCATTTCAGCCAGGTGACTAAGTGTACATCAAAGCCCAGGCGGACAGGGCCCTACCAGGTGCTCCTGACCACCCACGCAGCTGTGAAGTGCCAAAAGGAAACGACACTGGTGGAGACCAGAGGGATGCTCTGCATTTCTTCCGGATCCTCTTCCTTGCTGCCTGCAGGACCATTGTCTGCGCCATAACAGCCTGGGAAAAGGACGCTTTCAGTACCTAGCCAATGGGATCATCGCTGACTGAGAAAATCAGTCCAGAAGCAGCTGACATCAGCCTTAGCCTCCAGCTAATGATGCCAGTGCAGGGCCAGAGCAGTGGCCCAAAAGGAGCAACAGGACGCACGGGTCCACAAATACTGGATGATGTGCTAGTAACCTCTTACCTTTTCCCTATTGACACTACAGACACTAACACTTACACTGATCAAATACGACTGAGGATTCGACAACGACGACAAAGCCACCTGACAAGAGAGAACACCCATCTCCAACTGTCCTACCAGTTTACTAAAAGACTTGAATATATCAGGGTGCTGAGTGTGCTCACATGAGCCCCACAATGCTCTGTGAGGAATTCCCATGATCCACATCCCTCTCACAGTTGAAGACGTCTGTGCTGACTGGAACAGATACAATAGAAAAGTGATAAAACTGTTGACTCTGTTGATAACGTAACAGCTGAAATGGTTCCCATAATGTGTTACAGAATCGCCAAGCCCTAGTTTTCTCTCTGGCAAGCAAAAGGAGGGTTATGCACTAATTGGTAAAGAATGTTGTACTTATATACCTGATAACCTGAACAGATTCATGATCTTACAGATCACATTTGGAAAAAAAGGTAACTCAAATTCACCAGACCCCGGAATTTGGGGCAGGCATTCTCCCCTGATATGGTGTAGTTAAGGCCTTGCACCTAATTGATGAAGTTGCTTTTGAATTTGAAACATTGATAAATACAAGTATCAAAGGTTTTGAAGCTCTCAGACTCACAGGTAAGACTAATAGGTTAGTCGCCCTCCAGAACCGAGCAGCTTTAGATTATCAATTAGCTAAAATGGGTGGTGTTTGTACCCTTATTGTTGAAAATTGTTTTATTTTTATACCAGACACCAGCTCCAACGTAACTAGTGCCATTAGCCACCTCCGCTATTTACAAACTAGAATAAATAAACGTGTCTAATGACTGGGCCGGATGACACCAGTTTGAATGGCTAAAATCTTGGATTGTGCTTTTTTTTTATGGCTTGATTATTATTTGTGTTATTATGCTCTCTGTGCATTGTTTCAAGCTGCTGTACTACAGCAACTGCTGCCATTTTTATGCATGGTCCCATTAACCCTATTGAAGATGTGTTTTTAAAGGAACTTTTATATGCTGCTGATAGTGCTAATCTGTAACTGATTTTTCCTCCCAACCTATTTCCCGATGTTGATGGTTGCAGGGATCCAGTGTACACACTGGTTAAAATGAGAAATAGGGAATAGTTGTTATGTTGTGACTGTTTGTATGTATATGTATGGGGCTGCACAGAAACGAGTGTAGCTTCTTATAGACATCACTGTTTATTGTGTAGCAATACCTTGTGGAAGCATGATCGGGAAGATCAGGGAAATGCTTAAAATATGTAAAATGTGCCTTGTACTTGCCGGTTTTCAAAAGGGTTGAAAACTTACGTTGTGTACCTGAGAGCCTGGACACGCAGTCAGCCAGCTGATGCAGCTGTTTGCAGCAGGAGTGCGCGCCCGTATAGTAACAAGCATTAAAAGGCCAGCAGGGAGTGCACATGACCAGATGAATAGAGGGGTGAACCTATCTTATAGCATGTTTAATTTGTGTGTGTGTATATTCTGCTTTGGAAAAGCTTTTATTTTTTTCTAGAGCTGTATATATATATGTGTGCTTCAAAGGACATTGTGTTGCCCAGAAACTTGTTATATATATTCCACTATATTTGAATGCTGATATAGGGGAATGTAAATTGCTATTACTTATTTATAAAGCTATAACATGTGGTAATAGTACAGCTTAATGGGAGGAGCTACAGACCCTATAATGGATATAAGCTTGGCACAGAGCCCATTCAGAGAGAGAGAGAGAGAGAGAGAGAGAGAGAGAGAGAGAGAGAGAGAGAGAGAGAGAGAGAGAGGATAGGACAGGACACAATACGATCCTCAGTGTGTTATGAGGTTCCAAATATCCTGATTATGGAATATATAAAGATTTGATTATATTTGATATTACTTTGTTTTGTTACATAACATATCACAAGCCGTTGTTGGAGTTACTCTACACTGACCACCCGGACATCCTTACTAATGGTGTAAGAAGTGTGATCCAGTGGTCAGTAGGGGGAGCTCCAATACAGTTTCCGCAAATTGAGAAGTCAAAGAGGAAGCAGCATGCCGCATAAGACAACCAGGGAGGAGAGATCTAATGACCTTATGACCAACAGAGCAAGCTGAGATGCAAGAGCAAGTCCGCAGCAGTGATTCAACTTTGACAGAGTTGGCTGGCATGTTCAAAGCCTTCATGGAGGTCCAGAAAGTCCGTGAGGAGCAATTGGAGCGGGACGCTGCATAGCAGGATCAGAGATTGAAGAGCATGTAACATCAGTTCCAGCAGCTACAGATGGTAGTGGGACACTCCAACTATCGCCAGGGTGCATTGAACAAGACTGCAGACTTCCTTTCTTGTGTTTTTTGATTTGATTTGATTTGTTTTGTTATTCCTTTGTTTTGTTACATCACAAGCCGTTGTTGGAGTTACTGTACACTGACCACCCGGATATCCTTACACACTGCCGGGCAAAAAAACAAAATGCCATTTTATTTGTGCATATGAGGTGAGTCTTATGATGTTGATAAAGTAATAATACTATGGTTGTCACTTTTACGTTGTTGTTAAATGAATCATACAGCGGTTGGTATTTTTACTTTGAGTTCAGTTAGAGTACTGTAAGAGATAATAAAAGTTCCTGCCTCTTTACATAATGTTTTGTAATGTTTTCAACAATTAATTTACTGTAGTATATTATGTGTCGGTGACCATTGGTGGTAGGTTACATAAACATTTGTACTGTTCATTTATTACTGACTGTGTTAAATGGGTTGTAGTGTAAGTGTTTTTTTCCTCCAAAATCTCAATGCTTTTTCATTTTTAATTGCATCGCCAAGGCCAATGCCATTTTGTCCCTTTTCATCAGCCATTCATACATTATTGTTCTTTGTATTTTTTGCACTGTTAATGTCAACTGACATCTGTTTAATATTTCATTCCAAGGACTAGAATACATGTATTTTGTACCTACACATCTCCAATTCTAAATGTTTTTATGTTTTATAAAAAAAAAACATGATAGAAGTTTTGATGAGTATACTGCCTTCTATGTAATTAATTAGATTTGTATTTATTTTATTAAGATTGACCCAATCACCGAATTCAGCGTTTCCCAAACTGTGTTGCACGTACCCCCATGGGGGATGACCCCAAGGGGTGCACGAGTAAAAAAAAAAAATACCCCCTCCCGCAGAAATGTAAGCGATCATGTTTTTACCATTAGTAACCCCCCGCTCTCACAAGCTTTTATCGTCCTCACTCCCACCCTCGCTATCACCCTAGTATACCATCACCCCCCCCCTCCACCACTCTCATGTTATTTTACCATCAGCCCCCTTCCCCCGGTCTCCTACTATTTTCCTTCTGCACCCTGCCCGCTGTTATAAAATGTTATCCTCTGGTGGGTGGGGGTACCCAGCCAAATTGTGGGCAGCAAAAGGGTCCCTAGGTCATAATGTTCGGGAAACCCTGACCTAAATAATAGTCTACCAGTCATATGAATAATCCTTCTGAAGGAGGTGAGTTTGTTTGATAATGGTGTCTGTTTAATGTTATAATAATAATAATAATAATAATAATAATAATAATAATAATAATAATAATAATAATAATTACCATTTAAACTAATTAAAAAATACTGGTCCCATTTACTTTTTGTAGGTACTGTGGTAGAGTTAAAATAATAGAAATGTTAGCCTGCCTTTTTTCATAGTGTTTTGTGCCACAGTGATATAATATTTTTATGTGCTTCGTGACAATTTTTGCATTGTAAATTGAACTTTTTTTTATTAAATGTTATTCAATTTTTGTTGCTGTTAAAAGTGAAATACAGAGCTCACCAGAAATACATTAAAGCTAATGTTACAATGGAGGTGTCACAGTCCCTGACTAAATGCACCTCCACATTTCCCCACTAGGTGTTGCCATCTCCCTTCCTTACCGGTCACTCCTACCAGCTCCCTTCATTCAATCAATCATTCAATTAACATTCCTGAAAACCATGTGCACTTGTTCAATCACCCTCTGCTCCCATTCGCCCTACACCTCCCAAATTATTTTTCTGCTCCACATATAAACCCTTCACTAAATCTCAGTCTTTGTGAAGTTGTGTTACTTGCTACATTTTCAAGCAGGCTTCCAGTGCCTAGTTATATCAGTGTATCCTTGATCTCCTGCTTTTCCTACTGACCAGGACTTTGCACTTTCTTTGACTCCCTGTTTGCCTGATCACCCGACACTTGCCTGTGACCACAACCACATCTTTGCCTAACCTTTGATTGCCCTGTCCTGTCGATATCTGACCACCTCTATCATGCACTGCATTTGAGTCTCCTGTTCCTGTGTCCACATGGACTGTGACAGGAGGAATACATAATTAAGTATACATTATTAACCTATTCTGTATTTTTGTTCAAGAACTGAATAAGGCTAAAGCACAGAGTTGTGATTGGATACAATTATGTTGTTTTACTATTTAAGAGTACATGTTAACGCAATTTATAATACTATGGGGTTTGCATTGGATGACTTTTTTTTTTTGCTTTCATGCTGAAGAGCAAATAATGTTATATAATGATTCTGGGACTAAGGTTGATGAGGTTTAGTGAGCTGTTGAACTCCAATCTTGAAGTTCTGAATGCATGTGATGAGTTTATTTTCCGTTCCTTAACTTGAACCACCATGAGACTTTGATTCCCATAACATACACATACTGTACTACCCCCTTTATAACAATGTTATAGTGTAACATCAGTTATAAGACATTTTACACAAATAATGCAGTCTCTTCATTATGGACCACAACAATGGTGTTACAAAGAGGTAACACTATATTGTAACTCATGAATCTGTTAAAACATAAGTTATATTTAAAAAATAATATTAGTTTATTTCTTTTTAGGAACAGAGTTGCACATGAATGCCTCCTGTAGCTTGGTATCGAATACATCACTTTCATCTTCATTTTCTGACTCGGATGACACCGTTATTTTGGAAAGCATTACTGAGGGGCCTCCCTATAAAAAAAAACATAAACTGTATGATCCTGAAGAGGCAAAGGAAGTATGTCTGTTAACAAGGCATAACCCCACCTAACCATGAACATATCAAGTACATTTAATCAAAACTGCTGATCTTACTCAGGAGTAACTGTTTGACCAACTTCAATGCACTCTCTCTACATTAATTGTATAAACACCACCATCTTCTGTATTACAACACACATCAATATTGATTTGATGCAAGAAACCATGCTAATAGACAAAACATTGTAGGTGGTATATTTGTAATCTCTGGCATGTTTTTATTACTACTCTGGTAGCTTCTAAACTTGGTCAACAAAGGGTTATGGGTGACTGTGGCAGGGAGGGGGTTAATTATCCCTCCCTGCATGCTCATGGACTGCAGGTGGCTGGGGTGATTGATCAATTAAGGTCAATCAACCCCAGCCACCTGCTATATAAGGAGGCCTCAGCCTCCCATTACGAGGAGTGGGAGAGTTGGTTTTGGTGGGTGAGAGTGGGCGAGTGGGCGAGTGGGCGAGTGGGCGAGTGGGCGAGTGGGATTAAACCTGTCCAGTATGCTGTTTTGTTGGGGCTTTTCTGTTTTGGTCTTTTTGGTGGCACGGTGAAGTCCGTTTCTGTTGGCCCTCGTGCCTGTTTATTTTCTGTATTAAAGGTCTTGGTTTTTGTTTACCCATAGTCTGTCTCCAAGCCTCCATTACTGGCTACCCCGCCACAGTGACTTTTCAAAAAATTGTTTAGTAGTGTTCTACAATAAACAAGGTTGCCTGTTTTTAAATACATTTTATTTTAGTGCAATTTTCAAATAAGTTTTTATTGGTATGAACTGAATAAAATGAGAACATGTAGTTTGCATCAGTCTATTATATGCATAATAAATATACACTCACCTAAAGGATTATTAGTAACACCATACTAATACTGTGTTTGACCCCCTTTCGCCTTCAGAACTGCCTTAATTCTACGTGGCATTGATTCAACAAGGTGCTGAAAGCATTCTTTAGAAATGTTGGCCCATATTGATAGGATAGCATCTTGCAGTTGATGGAGATTTGTGGGATGCACATCCAGGGCACGAAGCTCCCGTTCCACCACATCCCAAAGATGCTCTATTGGGTTGAGATCTGGTGACTGTGGGGGCCAGTTTAGTACAGTGAACTCATTGTCATGTTCAAGAAACCAATTTGAAATGATTCGACCTTTGTGACATGGTGCATTATCCTGCTGGAAGTAGCCATCATAGGATGGGTACATGGTGGTCATAAAGGGATGGACATGGTCAGAAACAATGCTCAGGTAAGCCGTGGCATTTAAACGATGCCCAATTGGCACTAAGGGGCCTAAAGTGTGCCAAGAAAACATCCCCCACACCATTACACCACCACCACCAGCCTGCACAGTGGTAACAAGGCATGATGGATCCATGTTCTCATTCTGTTTACGCCAAATTCTGACTCTACCATCTGAATGTCTCAACAGAAATCCAGACTCATCAGACCAGGCAACATTTTTCCAGTCTTCAACTGTCCAATTTTGGTGAGCTTGTGCAAATTTTAGCCTCTTTTTCCTATTTGTAGTGGAGATGAGTGGTATCCGGTGGGGTCTTCTGCTGTTGTAGCCCATCTGCCTCAAGGTTGTACGTGTTGTGGCTTCACAAATGCTTTGCTGCATACCTCGGTTGTAACGAGTGGTTATTTCAGTCAAAGTTGCTCTTCTATCGGCCCATTCTCTTCTGACCTCTAGCATCAACAAGGCATTTTCGCCCACAGGACTGCCGCATACTGGATGTTTTTCCCTTTTCACACCATTCTTTGTAAACCCTAGAAATGGTTGTGCGTGAAAATGCCAGTAACTGAGCAGATTGTGAAATACTCAGACCGGCCCGTCTGGCACCAACAAACATGCCACGCTCAAAATTGCTTAAATCACCTTTCTTTCCCATTCAGACATTCAGTTTGGAGTTCAGGAGATTGTCTTGACCAGGACCACACCCCTAAATGCATTGAAGCAACTGCCATGTGATTGGTTGGTTAGATAATTGCATTAATGAGAAATTGAACAGGTGTTCCTAATAATCCTTTAGGTGAGTGTATATGTGGAGGAAAAAATCTGGGAAAGGCCAGAAAAAATATTCAGCTTGGAAAACACTGGAGAGTTGGAGAGTTATAACAAATATCCGGATTTCCGGATCTGTCAGGGTTTTTAAATATGATTTATTGCACTGTGTGTTTTCTTTCTTATATTACTGTGTGGGTTTTTTCTTTATATTCTTTATATTAAAACAAGGAAAGTAATGTTAAGACTGTACAATGCACTAGTTAGACATCATCTGCAATACTGTGTACAGTTCTGGGCTCCAAGTTCAAGAAAGATATCGCTGCTGTAGAGGAAGTTCAGAGGAGAGCATCCAGACTGAAGGGAATGTCCGACTGGGGGAACTGAACCTTTTCACTTTGGATCAGAGGAGACTATGTGGGGACTTGATCCAAGTGTTCAAAATCATGAAAGACATCAACCACATCAAACCAGAGGAGCTTTTCCAGATCAGCTGGGACACACGCACCTAGGGACACAAATGGAAATTGGGCTTCAAGGCATTCAAAACGGAAAACAGAAGACACTTCTTCACAGAGAGAGTTGTCACAATCTGGAACAAACTCCCCAGCGATTATACACCGCCAGTGATTGAAAACCCACCTGGTTGATTGCCTGCGATATCAGCCCAATTGTATAATGACTCGTCTCTCCCCAAAGGGCTATATAAGCCGACAGCAACTGGCGTTTAAGAGATCCTGCCAACATTCCAAACGTATCGGGTTGTATGCAGTGAGCAGGGGCAGCACAGTGCAGCACAGCACAGCACTCTGTTTGTTTACCTGGGGAAACAGAGCTGAATCTTCTATTGTCTGTGGTGCTTCACAGAGCTGTAAGATGCGGAGTGTCTGAATACAGAGAATGACTGGGGTCCAGTGCATGTGGACATGAGTGGCAGAATGGATGAAGCTTTCCCTACGGCAATCCTCCCAGTACTGGCACAGTATAATCGGCTGAGTATTACCTTCTTTTGTGTGGCTTATAGGGGTAAAGAAAGACATAAAACAAAGGCATTGTTTTCCAAAGAAATCTTTATTAACAGTTCATCTTGTCCATTGTTGCTTTACTTCCAAAGAGGGATGCGGTGCTGCTCTCCTGCACAGACATTAAAATCAAGACTGTGGCATTGGAAGCAGAGATCTTCCTACAGAGTTGAGTTTGCGATTATTGCACACCCTTATGTGGGACTTTGTTTAATTTATTACTTGTTTACTTGGCGTGGATTGGAATAACGGATCCTAACTTCTAGAAACTCATTTAACTTACCTGTTTCCTCCTACAGCCTTGGGCAGTGGCAACACCTGTGGATAAAGAAATCTGTGATTGGAGTTTGTCGTTTACTTTATTGGAATCCATTGACTGTGCTACTTACCTGTATTCCCTTGTGTCTCTCCAGTGTGGCCATCCTCCTTGTGCAGTAGAAGTGTGGGAGTCTTATCTTGGACAGGGTCATAGTTAAGGGGGAAAGAGAAACCCATGAAAAGTATTTTTATAAATTTTAGCCCAAGAATAAGGCATAATTTTGTGTAGAACAAGAGCCCCAGACTTATTGCCCTGGCTGCTACATTGCATGGTTTATTTGACTGTGTACAAATAAACATTGTTATTCCTTACCTTCCGCACGCTGTGTGCTGAGATCAAAGGATCCTGTGTGGGGAAATATTGGGGAGCCCCCCAGGTCATTACCTTGGGGTGGCATAGTCGTGAGTTGTCGCCACCTAGTGGTTGTGACAAATCCGGAATACTTTCATCACAGTTGACAGTGTCAAAGGCAGCAGAGAGATAAAGGAGGATCAGCACAGAGGAGAGAGAGGCAGCATGAGCAGAGTTAAGCAAATCATTGACAGTTAGGAGTGCAGTTTCAGTGGAGAGAGCAGTGTGATAGATTGCAGAGGGTCAAGGAGTGAGTGGTTAGATGCAGAGAGCTAATAGTGATATTATTATTACAGCATCCCTTTAAAGTTGGCACCCTATGTGTTCAGACTATGAATACATATTTCTATTTGTTCTGCATTTGTGCTGGTTTGTGCCGCAAAAATAATTGTTTGTGCCAGTATGGATGAGAGAGACATCATGATAAATGGTAAGTGGTTAGTAAGACATAGCTTTAGTGCAAGATCACACACTAAAGTATTGCTAAAATCAAAAGGCTAATTTAGTTTAGTTTAGAATGTCTCAAGATCAAATTATGTAAAGAACACTATACAGATAGGTCCATAAATATTTAGACAGTGACACAATTGTAATAATTTTGGCTCTTGTTAAGGTACAATGCTTCAGTTGAAGCAACCCTTCGGGTCCCAGTGAATCAGGCACCCCAGTGAGCGCTTCCACTAACGGATGAGACCTTTCTGCAGGAGACGAGCGCTCGGGAAGGAAAAATTCACAGACACTGAAGTCTGTTCGTTTATCTTCGTTTAATGAAAGTTTCACACAGCCTTTTATACATTTTCAAGCAGTATTTCAAAAACTGGATATCTTCTTGGCATATGTCCGGGGCAGTTCCGAGACATGGGAAGCGATAATTAATAAGGTATTCTTTATAATTAGTTTAAGCATGGAGGCATTGATATCAAAGACACAGTAAACAAAATTTCATAAGGTTTTCTTTGTAATTAGTTCAGATATGGAAGCGCTGGTACCAAGGACACACTGTATTAATAAGAACGTATTAATAGATAATTTTGGTTCGTTACCCAAAGAATTTCCACGGCAGCAGACATTGTTTCTATCTCCCACACAGATAAGTCTGAGCAGAGAAATCATAATAAGAGCAGAGAATAAATAAAAACAAGTTTTAACTAGTAACTTACTGGAAAGTTTCTTATATTTTGTAACAGTTATACAGTGGGTATATACAATACATAGGGGGCAATTTTACTCCAACAGTTGCCCTCTTTAATGAAACATGAACATGTTACATTAATTTAGTAAAATTGCGGAAAGTTGTTTCAACCATTAGATATACAGTGAAGGAAAAAAGTATTTGATCCCCTGCTGATTCTGTACATTTGCACACTGACAAATAAATTATCAGTCTATAATTTTAATGGTAGGTGTATTTTAAAAGTGAGAGACAGAATAACAACAAAAAATACAGAAAAACGCATTTCAAAAAAATTATACATTGATTTGCATGTTAATGAGGGAAATAAGTATTTGACCCCTTCGACTTAGTACTTGGTGGCAAAACCCTTGTTGGCAATCACAGAGGTCAGACGATTCTTGTAGTTGGCCACCAGGTTTGCACACATCTCAGGAGGGATTTTGTCCCACTCCTCTTTGCAGATCCTCTCCAAGTCATTAAGCTTTCGAGGCTGACGTTTGGCAACTCGAACCTTCAGCTCCCTCCACAGATTTTCTATGGGATTAAGGTCTGGAGACTGGCTAGGCCACTCCAGGACCTTAATGTGCTTCTTCTTGAGCCACTCCTTTGTTGCCTTGGATGTGTGTTTTGGGTCATTGTCATGCTGGAATACCCATCCACGACCCATTTTCAATGCCCTGGCTGAGGGAAGGAGGTTCTCACCCAAGATTTGACGGTACATGGCCCCGTCCATCGTCCCTTTGATGCGGTGCAGTTGTCCTGTCCCCTTAGCAGAAAAACACCCCCAAAGCATAATGTTTCCACCTCCATGTTTGTCGATGGGGATGGTGTTCTTGGGGTTATTCCTCCTCCTCCACGGCGAGTTGAGTTGATGCCAAAGAGCTCGATTTTGGTCTCATCTGACCACAACACTTTCACCCAGTTCTCCTCTGAATCATTCAGATGTTCATTGGCAAACTTCAGACGGGCCTGTACAATGTGCTTTCTTGAGCAGGGGGACCTTGCGGGCGCTGCAGGATTTCAGTCCTTCACGGCATAGTGTGTTACCAATTGTTTTCTTGGTGACTATGGTCCCAGCTGCCTTGAGATCATTAAAAAGATCCTCCCGTGTAGTTCTGGGCTGATTCCTCACCATTCTCATGATCATTGAAACTCCACGAGGTGAGATCTTGCATGGAGCCCCAGACCGAGGGAGACTGACAGTTATTTTGTGTTTCTTCCATTTGTGAATAATCGCACCAACTGTTGTCAACTTCTCACCAAGCTGCTTGGCGATGATCTTGTAGCCCATTCCAGCCTTGTGTAGGTCTACAATCTTGTCCCTGACAACCTTGGACAGCTCTTTGGTCTTGGCCATGGTGGAGAGTTTGGAATCTGATTGACTGATTGCTTCTGTGGACAGGTGTCTTTTATACAGGTAATGAGCTGAGATTAGGAGCACTCCCTTTAAGAGAGTGCTCCTAATCTCAGCTCGTTACCTGTATAAAAGACACCTGGGAGCCAGGAATCTTGCTGACTGATAGGGGATCAAATACTTATTAAAATGGTAAATTCACAAAGAACTGAAATGTAGATCACATATAATTGAATCAAACATCCAGCGTATGAGATCACATGAGAGTCAGAGAGCAAGTCAGACAGGAGTAGAGGATACAGACCAGCAGTTCCATACAGTCCACTGACACACAGGTTACAGAGGAAGATGTACATAGGCTCATGGAGGGTTTTCTCAAAGATGATCAGTGTCAAATTGAAAAGACATATCAAAAGATAAGCCAGAAGAGTAAAGCCCAAAAATATGTACAGTGATTGAAAAATTCATTTTTCTGGATTTTTTTGCTGTTATTCTGTCTCTCACTGTTAAAATACACCTACCATTAAAATTATAGACTGATCATGTCTTTGTCAGTGGGAAAACGTACAGAATCAGCACTAGCTAGTTAAGCAGTCTTTGTGACTGAAACTCCTGCCATTTGTGCCCCAATAATAACCCCTCTTTCAAAGTCACTTAGATCCATTTCTCTTGCCAACCTGATCCAAAATCAAGGTCAACTGGGACTGCTCAGCATTTTTATACATGCCACAGAGCTTGATAGGATGTTAATTGCTTAATTGTATCATGCAGTACACCTGTTTGGAAGCATCTCCATTCGTTATTTTCCTCCACTCCACTTTTTTTGGATAATTATAAAAAAAAACAAGCCTTTGCAAAAACGTCCCGGGGGCGGGCCGAGCGTTCAACGTCATATTACTCTAATCCTGTCTCCCATAGGTGCTCAACACTGAATCTCCAGTTTGTGCTGAGTGAAAAATTTGACAACCGTAAAATAAGGTGAAAATGTGTACTGAAATGGGGTGGGGGGTACTACAGATTTTTGTTTTAAGTGAATAGTGTCTATTAACTATTTTTGCAAATAAGTTATTGACTTTAAAGGTTAATAAGTTGACTTTAAAATAATTTTGCTCCACTTGTTCAGCAAACAGTAAAAATTCCAAGTACAGCTCTGGAAAAAATTGAGACCACTTAACATTCATTTATGAACTTGGAGTGGTCTCAATTTTTTAAAGAGCTGTAGGTTAAAGTGACAACAATTATTAAGTTTTACAATTGCTTTCCAAAAATGTTGTACTGTTGTTATTTATGTGAGAATGCATTTTCTGATTTAATAAAACTAAAGAAAAAAACAATGTTATGTGTTAAGACAAATGAACCAGTACTGGAGATAATGTTACAGAATATTGTCTACTATATAGTGGGGGTGCCTTTTCTGCATTATTAAATGCCAAAAATATAATTAATCGGAATTAACAGATTAATCGATGAATCTAATTATTAATCGTATTCGTGACGATTATTTAAATAATTGTTCAGCACACCTGTAAAATATATATATATATATATATATATATATATATACACTCACCTAAAGGATTATTAGGAACACCATACTAATACTGTGTTTGACCCCCTTTCGCCTTCAGAACTGCCTTAATTCTACGTGGCATTGATTCAACAAGGTGCTGAAAGCATTCTTTAGAAATGTTGGCCCATATTGATAGGATAGCATCTTGCAGTTGATGGAGATTTGTGGGATGCACATCCAGGGCACGAAGCTCCCGTTCCACCACATCCCAAAGATGCTCTATTGGGTTGAGATCTGGTGACTGTGGGGGCCAGTTTAGTACAGTGAACTCATTGTCATGTTCAAGAAACCAATTTGAAATGATTCGACCTTTGTGACATGGTGCATTATCCTGCTGGAAGTAGCCATCAGAGGATGGGTACATGGTGGTCATAAAGGGATGGACATGGTCAGAAACAATGCTCAGGTAGGCCGTGGCATTTAAACGATGCCCAATTGGCACTAAGGGGCCTAAAGTGTGCCAAGAAAACATCCCCCACATCATTACACCACCACCACCAGCCTGCACAGTGGTAACAAGGCATGATGGATCCATGTTCTCATTCTGTTTATGCCAAATTCTGACTCTACCATCTGAATGTCTCAACAGAAATCCAGACTCATCAGACCAGGCAACATTTATCCAGTCTTCAACTGTCCAATTTTGGTGAGCTTGTGCAAATTGTAGCCTCTTTTTCCTATTTGTAGTGGAGATGAGTGGTACCCGGTGGGGTCTTCTGCTGTTGTAGCCCATCCGCCTCAAGGACTGCCGCATACTGGATGTTTTTCCCTTTTCACACCATTCTTTGTAAACCCTAGAAATGGTTGTGCGTGAAAATCCCAGTAACTGAGCAGATTGTGAAATACTCAGACCGGCCCGTCTATATATACACTCACCTAAAGGATTATTAGGAACACCTGTTCAATTTCTCATTAATGCAATTATCTAACCAACCAATCACATGGCAGTTGCTTCAATGCATTTAGGGGTGTGGTCCTGGTCAAGACAATCTCCTGAACTCCAAACTGAATGTCTGAATGGGAAAGAAAGGTGATTTAAGCAGTTTTGAGCGTGGCATGGTTGTTGGTGCCAGACGGGCCGGTCTGAGTATTTCACAATCTGCTCAGTTACTGGGATTTTCACGCACAACCATTTCTAGGGTTTACAAAGAATGGTGTGAAAAGGGAAAAACATCCAGTATGCGGCAGTCCTGTGGGTGAAAATGCCTTGTTGATGCTAGAGGTCAGAGGAGAATGGGCCGACTGATTCAAGCTGATAGAAGAGCAACTTTGACTGAAATAAGCACTCGTTACAACCGAGGTATGCAGCAAAGCATTTGTGAAGCCACAACACGTACAACCTTGAGGCGGATGGGCTACAACAGCAGAAGACCCCACCGGGTACCACTCATCTCCACTACAAATAGGAAAAAGAGGCTACAATTTGCACAAGCTCACCAAAATTGGACAGTTGAAGACTGGAAAAATGTTGCCTGGTCTGATGAGTCTCGATTTCTGTTGAGACATTCAGATGGTAGAGTCAGAATTTGGCGTAAACAGAATGAGAACATGGATCCATCATGCCTTGTTACCACTGTGCAGGCTGGTGGTGGTGGTGTAATGGTGTGGGGGATGTTTTCTTGGCACACTTTAGGCCCCTTAGTGCCAATGGGCATCGTTTAAATGCCACGGCCTACCTGAGCATTGTTTCTGACCATGTCCATCCCTTTATGACCACCATGTACCCATCCTCTGATGGCTACTTCCAGCAGGATAATGCACCATGTCACAAAGGTCGAATCATTTCAAATTGGTTTCTTGAACATGACAATGAGTTCACTGTACTAAACTGGCCCCCACAGTCACCAGATCTCAACCCAATAGAGCATCTTTGGGATGTGGTGGAACGGGAGCTTCGTGCCCTGGATGTGCATCCCACAAATCTCCATCAACTGCAAGATGCTATCCTATCAATATGGGCCAACATTTCTAAAGAATGCTGTCAGCACCTTGTTGAATCAATGCCACCTAGAATTAAGGCAGTTCTGAAGGCGAAAGGGGGTCAAACACAGTATTAGTATGGTGTTCCTAATAATCCTTTAGGTGAGTGTATATATATATATATATCCTATGAGTGAAAACATGTTACTGACTGTGATTTTCAATATATTTCATTGCTATTGTATATAATACATAAAATAATAATGTTGTATTAGGTATTAATACAGTGTCTACAACAATGATTTGAACACTGGATTTCTACCTGTATACACTTAGCTTTTGCTCACTGCTGTACTGCTTGATTATATTTACATCAACAATCACAATAATAAACTGAAACAATCACTCAAGTCTGTGAGACTTTAATGGTCACTTTCACATCTCTGAATCCTGATCTGATGTCCATTAAGTTGCTCTGGGTTTGTCCTAGAACTCGTAGCACAAACACACATTCCACTGTGCTGAGGAGGGAATGGTGTCAGATGCTCAAATACATGTCAATTAAAAAAAAAAAAATCTTCAATTTGTAAAACAGTTGACTTTAAAGTGAAATTAATTATGTTGTTGGAAAAACAAGCATTTGCTTATCTACAAAGAATCCTGCCTTTTCCTTGTATAGTTAATTTTCAACCCCTTATAATTTAGTGTCACATGGTTCAAAATTGGCAGTGAAAAAATGCAAAAGACTTGTTACGTTGTGTTTATTTATTTATTTTTGATGAAAGGACTTCACATTGTTCCCTGCCTCCATAAAACAGAAGAAAAAACAGTGCTCTGATCAGGCCCTTTTGTTTTCCACAATTTCACATAATGAGAGTTTTCTTTTTTCAGTAATTATATAATATTACAGATTTTACATTTGAAATTCAGAATCAAAATATTCCTCACACATTATACGGTATTTAAAATAAAATAAACCATAACCTGATATAATGCATATGTACATATTTATATATTTTATATAGTAATATTGAATATCAGTATCTTTATCACAAAGATGAAATTACCTGCATAAAACAGAAGTAGAAACACTCAGACTCAGAATGGTGACAAAATAAGAATTCACTTATCCACAAGAAGACTCCTGCCTTTTCTTTGTATAGTAAATTTACATTACCTTATACTTAGCAGGGACTTGATCAGGGCTAGGGATATGGTCATTAGACAACATAGACAAATCAGTTTCCTTTCAATGTGATGCTTGTAGTACTTCACCAGGGACAGGATTATACAAATCAAGATTTACAAAAAAGTTAGGAACCATTAATAATCCCATGTATGAATTTTGAATAAACCTTTATAAGATATGATTTATTATTTATACTTTTTTTTTTTTTTTTTTTTTTTTTTTTACAAAATAATGATTTGGCAGCTGCCAAAACACTATTTTGTTTCAAGTCAATATCATTAATGACAAAGGCCAATGAGTGTTCTTCTGGTGTAATGAGGAAAGTCTTTAGCGCAGAGTGGAGCTAGGTAGTAAATGTCTCCCTTTCACGTAAAAGGCATTTTGCTTCATCACATACATTTTACAGTTTTATACACACATCTTACACACACCATCTGGAAGAAGAAACCTGGTTTGTTTTTTGCATATTATTTATATCTGTTATTTTTATTCTTCCACTTGCTTATGGATGCAGGATCTTACTGGTACTTTTTGCTGCTTAAGACACTTCCTTCCATCGATGTTAAAGCTACTGTAGAGTGTCAATAGGTGGGTAAAGAGGGACCCCAGAGGAGTGACAAGCCTGGCAGTGGAGACACATGTGATGAGCTAACACTCACAGTGCTGGGGAGCACGGGTCAAACCCTCGTGTCACTTGTAATGTTTATAGTTTATGTGTTCAGCTTGGAAACAGCATACAGTACATCCGGAAAGTATGCACAGCGCTTTTTGTTATGTTACAGCCTTATTCCAAAGTGGATTAAATTCATTATTTTCCTCAAAATTCTACAAATAATACACCATAATGACAATGTGAAAGAAGTTGGTTTGAAATCTTTGCAAATGTATTAAAAATAAAAAACAAAAAAAGCACATGTACATAAGTATTCACAGCCTTTGCCATGACACTCAAAATTGAGCACAGGTGCATCCTGTTTCCACTGATCATCCTTGAGATGTTTCTACAACTTGTTTGGAGTCCACCTGTGGTAAATTCAGTTGATTGGACATGATTTGGCAAGGCACACACCTGTCTATATAAGGTCCTACAGTTAACAGTGCATGTCAGAGCACAAACTAAGCCATGAAGTCCAAGGAATTGTCTGCAGACCGCAGAGACAGGATTGTATCAAGGCACAGATCTGGGGAAGGGTACAGAAAAATGTCTGCAGCTTTGAAGGTCCCAATGAGCACAGTGGCCTCCATCATCCATAAATGGAAGAAGTTTGGAACTACCAGGACTCTTCCTAGAGCTGGCCACCCGGCCAAACTGAGTGATCGGGGGAGAAGGGCCTTAGTCAGGGAGGTGACCAAGAACCCGATGGTCACTCTGACAGAGCTTCAGCGTGTCTCTGTGGAGAGAGGAGAACCTTCCAGAAGAACAACCATCGCTGCAGCACTCCACCAATCAGGCCTGTATAGTAGAGTGGCCAGACGGAAGCCACTCCTCCTCAGTAGTTTGCCAAAAGGCACCTGAAGGACTCTCAGACCATGAGAAACAAAATTCTCTGGTCTGATGAAACAAAGATTGAACTCTTAGGCCTGAATGGCAAGCATCGCTCATCACCTGGCCAATACCATCCCTACAGTGAAGCATGGTGGTGGCAGCATCATGCTGTGGGGATGTTTTTCAGCGGCAAGAACTGGGAGACTAGTCAGGATCGAGGGAAAGATGAATGCAGCAATGTATAGAGACATCCTTGATGAAAACCTGCTCCAGAGCGCTCTGGACCTCAGACTGGGGCGAAGGTTCATCTTGCAACAGGACAATGACCCTAAGCACACAGCCAAGATAACAAAGGAGTGGCTACAGGACAACTCTGTGAATGTCCTTGAGGGGCCCAGCCAGAGCCCAGACTTGAACCTGATTGAACATCTCTGGAGAGATCTGAAAATGGCTGTGCACCGATGCTCCCCATCCAACCTGATGAATCTTGAGAGGTCCTGCAAAGAAGAATGGGAGAAACTGCCCTGTGCCAAGCTTGTAGCATCATACTCAAAAAGGGTCCAGTCACATGCTTCCAAGAAGTGTTGCTTTGAGGTCAGGTTTCTGGCCTTTGTAATGTTTGTGGTTCTCTTCCTGGGGGGAGGTATGGGATGCAGAAACCAGATGGCTTCCTTTGATGTGATGCAAGAGGTCCAATCCCACAGTCACCATTAGCAACTATCAATCAATCATTATCAAAGACAGCTCCTGCCTGTGATGAATCTAATTTGCTCCGTCTGCATACTAGTATTAAGCAGGGCTGTACTTGTATAGATATGGATGCCCTGGGCTACAGCAATATTACTTTCAATATTCTACTACACAACAACACACATGCAACTCTAATGTTAATTGCTAAGGTACGTTAATCATAACCCCTCGAGGTAGCCTGCACCTATACCAGCCATACAGTAATGATAATTAGAATAATCACATTAAATTCTCATCACTGACTCTCAAGTGACACAAAACAATCCACACTACAAAATAACACCACATATTAGTTACTCACCATTACAATTTTAGGCATGTAAACTCCTTATCCGTATTGGTAAAGTCCAGCTGGCACAGTAGGTCATCCTCGATTGACATTAAAGTTAAATAGATGAGTGACTTGAGCCATGGTAGTCGGTTTTTAATGAGTGACAACTTTGAAAAGGACTGCTCTAAAAAAGGCAATATCGATATTTGGAAAGACACATGATAAGGAGTACATTTCTCAGTGAAGTATCACTCATTTACTTTGTGAAATTGATAAACTGAAACAATACTTTAGCAAAGTCATCATGTAAAATCATTACGGTACCTTGTTTACAATTTGTGGGCTGCAGAACGTAACTCGTCATCAGACAGGGACATTAGATTAATCAAGAAACCAAAGTGTGCACAAGTGTCTTTGTATGAATCATTCCTGTGTTTTAACTCCATGTTCAGTTTATCAATCATTGAAAAAATACCTCAAGGTGAAATTTGTCTCTTCCTGATAAAATGTGGTAAGCTTCCTCCGAGTCATCAAATTGCTGTTTTCTTTTTATAAATTGATTGGTTTGGGTCCAGCATCTCAGTAAGCAACTGCCACCTGAGGGGTGACGCAGAGCTAAAATTGAAGAGAGATTGAATTAAACAGATTTTCTCTGTGCAACAATCTACACTGCTCATTCCAACCAAGTTGAGAGAGTGTGCAGCACATGGAACCCATTCTGATAAAGGATTCACTTCTTGAATGCATGATCTCAGCCCTTTATAGGTTCTGGACATGTTGCTTGCATAGTCAAAACACTGACCTCTACAGTTCTGAAGATCAATGTACATGCTTTCCAAGACACTTCTAAGTGATTGAAAAAAGCGATTCACCTGTGTGACTGATTATTGGCAGAAATGTCAAAAACTGTTTGTAAATCTTGCCCTCTTGCAGTACGTATTGAATGACAAACATCAGCTGGTCAGTGTAGGACAGGTCAGGAGTGGAATCAGTTAAATTTGAGAAATACTTAGCCTTTTGCAGTTTAAGTATTATTTCAGAAAGTACCCTCTGTCCCATTATATTAATTAACTCCTCGCATATTGAGAATGATAGATACGGTGTAGTCCCACTTCCCTTACTACCATACTTTTGCACATGCTCGGCAAGCAATGGACCAAACTGACTCAATAATTCCAGGATGTCAAGGAAATTACCATTTCTGTGGGAACCCAAGAATTAATTGTCTCCTCTGAAGGCAAGGCCATGGACGGCTAGGAATTTGATCATGATAATAACTCACTTAAGCACTTCAACCCAGCATGCCTGTTCCTCTTGACTTTGTGTTTTCAGTGCAGCGTCTATACCAGTTATCTGAGTGTATGCTATCCACGTTACCATAGCATTTTTGAGAGAACTACTAGCCTCATGCATCCTCTCCATGGATGATGGATGTCACTCCAAAATGTTGTGAGTTTTGGTATTCCCTTTATGGTTTCATTTGTTTTTAAATTTAATTTTTCAATGAACGTTTTCTGGCTCCACTTAAAATTTTTCATGATATGACGTTGTGAAGTGCGTCCAGATTCTGGTTTGCTAATGCAAGCTGCTGATTGGCAGTGAGGGTTTTTTCTTTTTTTTTTTTTTTTGGGCCAAGGAGAGAGAGTGAATTATGTGAATTGATGTTCGATATATTAGAAAGCTGCAAAATATTTAATTTAAACCTATTATTCTCATATAAGTGACTCGAAGTGACTGTGACTCGGCGTGCTTGATCGTGGCGAGGGTGCATCTTAAGAGACCTAAACCACCACTGCAGCGGCCTCAACTGGAGGAGGGTCTGTGATGTAGCCACTAGGAGGCCCAGCAGCCTCTGGCAAAGGGACCCCCTGACACGAGTTCTCAGTTGGAAGATGGAGAGACACGTGTGTATGGAGGCAACTCTCTCTGGTGCCAGTGTGGCGAGCATGGCAATGGAATCAAGGCGCAGGAACATCTAGAGACCCGGAGGCCCAATTCGGAGAGACGGCCTAAAATCAGGTTTGTGTGGTTCTGAGCCTGCTCCCTCGAGTGAGAACAAAGCAGCCAGTCGTCTTGATAATTGAGGACGTAAGGCTTACACAACGTCCATGCACTTGGAAAAAGTGCGTTGGGCTAGCAACAGGCCAAAGGGGAGAAGAGCAAACTCGAATGCTCGGCCCTCGAAGGCGAAGCAGAGAAACTTCACAATGGGTATGTGAAAGTATGCCTCTTTCAGATTATTATTATTATTATTATTATTATTATTATTATTATTATTATTATTATTATTATTATTATTATTATTATTTCTTGGCAGACTTACAACATAAGTGCAAAACAAAGTGCAAAAATACAGTTCGGTAAAGGCATCAATCATTACAAATTCAATTTACATAAAACAAAGCAATTCAAAATATAATACATTTTACAACTTCCAATTTACACAGGCAAGGGCTACGGGAAAGGGAGCAACATTAGTCTTTCTGCATTAATGGTGCCCTCACAGATGTTCAAGTTACCCATGCCATGGGCACTGATACACCCCCATACCATGACAGATGCTGGCTTTTGGACCTGATGCTGATAACAGCTTGGATGGTCCTTTTCCACTTTGGCCTTGAGAACACAACGACTGTTTTGTCCAAAAACTATTTGAAATGTTGACTCGTCAGACCACAAAACACGATTCCACTGTGCTAGAGTTAGAGGTAGAGTTAGTCTTCTGGCACTGGAGTAGTGCAGTGGTCGTATGGAGAGACGAGTGTCTGAAGGAAGCTTGGTGCAGTGTGGTTGAGACAGCGGTAGGTGAGGGTCAATGTCTTGAACTGAATGCATGCCGGTATCGGGAGCCAGTGGAGCAGTGGAGTATCATGTGCGAAATGGGGCAGAGAGAATACCAGACGGACCGCAGAGTTCTGGATGAGCTGGAGCGGGTGAGTCAAGTAGTCAGTGAGGAAGGGACGGATTCGACGTATGTTGCTCAGGAAGAATCTACAGGTGCGTGTCAGCGTGGTGATGTGCTGGGTGTAGGAGAGCACAGGATCGAGGGTGACTCCTAGATTTTTAGCGGAAGAAGAAGGAGAGAATGTGGTGGATTCTGGGGGATCGAGATGGAGAGGTCAGCAGAAGGTGAGGAAGAGTGAGGGAAAAACAGGAGATCCGATTTGGAGAGGTTGAGCTTGAGGTGGTGCGAGTGCATCCAGGCGGAAATAGCAGACAAGCAGGAAAAGATGCGAGAGGGGATGAGAGGGTCAGAAGAGGGAAAAGACAAGAAGATCTGGGCATCATCAGCATAGAAGTGGTAGGAGAAACCATAGGATGTGATGAGGGGGCCCAGGCAGCGAGTGTAGAGAGAGAACAGGAGTGGGCCCAGGACAGAGCCTTGGGGAACGCCTGTGAGGAGAGGTGTGGGGGTGGATGAGGAACCTCGCCATGTCACTTGGTAGGTCCGGTCGCTGAGGTAGGAGGAGAACCAGGTGAGAGCAGTCCCAGAGATCCCAAGGTCAGCAAGGCAGGAGAGGAGGATGGAGTGATCGACGGTGTCAAATGCTGTGAACTACAGGTTACTTTAGTCAAATTTATTGGATGAAACACACAGATGAATTGTAAAATTTACATTTATTTTAACATCTGAAATGATATTGCAACATCCCTCCTTTGAGTACATTATGCTGGTTGAGACGTGCATAGCTAATCCTGCATAAGCAGACAGCAGAGAATATCATGGTGTAGTCCCTGTAAAAAGACCAAATTATCAGACTCACATGAAACTCAAAATATCACATGAGAAATTAACAATACATTGCACAATTGTGTTTAGTGTTACTGGAAACTGCATGGGGCTGACCATTTTCAGATATAGGATATAAATATATAAATATAGACATTCAGATATGGAAAACATTTATATATGTGGGAATTTATATATTTTACAAATTACTTGACTACATGGTTGTAAATTTATCTTAATTTCACCTTGTCAAATCCATAATAAAGTTTGACTGTCCGCAAAAATGTCCCGTTAATACTACTGCTTCTTTCATTGCAAAATGTCTGACTGCCAACAAACTTTCCTCTTAGTTACAAACATTTTTTCAACTTAAGTTTGATGAAGAGCTTAGCCTGACAATCAAGACTGTTAACCAATCGAATATGCACTTAATAATGTAAAGGTTTCGGGGGTAGCAGCCATGACGGGGACTTGAAATGCAGACATGTATGTAAGTGTATTCATCTTTGTAAAGCATTAGGCCATTAAAAAATATAAATTATAATATAAATATGAAGATGTGGGGAGGGGGGGGTTAGGATATAGGATGCCATGAAAAAAGTTTGGGAACCGCTGGTGTCACCGAAAAATTGATTCTGACAAGGTGAACGAAAATCCTCCAAAAACATAAGAAAGTGCTCTATTCAATCAGCTTTAACAAAGGACCCTGACTTTAGCTCTGCACCATAGGGTGAGTGTATATATTTTTTATTTTCACACTTTTTAAGACCAAAATATGGGTGTCAGTAAACAATATGGCATGTCATGAAATTGCGAAGGGCCTGTGGCATCATTTTTGAACCATATCGACTGTACAATACATCAAACAGTGTGCTGATAGTGAAGTTGATTAAAGATATCAAATGGGGCAAACAGGTCTGCATGAATTTACTAATTTCTTCACTAGACTTTACACAAGCCCTTACAATTTGCATGTAAGAATATGCTATAAAAAAGGCTTGTGACACATGACAAATTATTGTAATATATCCATAGACATTGTTAAGGGTTGTGTCTAAACAAGACAGCTTTACAACTGACCAGTTATCACAGTACAGTTTATGAATATGAGATCCACATAGAGGCAGTCGGAAAGCTAACACAACTCCAAGTAGCATCTCGCAGAAAGAAAAGAGCCAAGAAATTAATAGTATTTTTCCAATAGTCAGAGGAGTCATGACACTGTGGTATTGTAAGGGTCTGCATATTGCCACATACCTGTCATAAGCCATTACTGTTAGAATTGTTATTTCACACATAACAGACGAGTAGATTACTAATATCTGAAGGAAACATCCTGCGAATGAGATCATATGAGAGTCAGAGAGGAAGTCAGACAGGAGTTTAGGATACAGACCAGCAGTTCCATACAGTCCATTGACACACAGGTTACAGAGGAAGATGTACATAGGCTCATGGAGGGTTTTCTCAATGATGATTATAATGATCAGTATCAAATTGAAAAAAAGGATCAATAGATAAACAAGAAGAGTAAAAGCAAAAAAGACACATTGATGAAATCTTGTCTCTTATAACCCATAGAGTGTGAAAACTGCAATACTGGACGAGTTCTCCATAGCAGACAGATGTTAAAACCAGTGATTTTACATAAACATGCAAGGAATGTTCATTCACTTGTGAATGAATATCAACTGTCCTTTACGATAAATGTACAGGTACTGGCTTACATGCAACTTCCGGAAGCCCTTGTGTTTCAGATCAGGGCAAACACACAGAGCTCAGAAACATCAATGTAAACATTCAGAATCAATGTAAACATTGATTAAAGCAGTCTCTTAGAACACCTCACTGATGTCCTTGATATAACAACTCCTTGAAAGTAGGTATGCCGTTTCCCAGCTGAACACATAAACTATAAACATTTCAAGTGACACTGGGATCTTAACGGTGTTCCCCAGCACTGCGAGTGAGTGTTAGCTCATCACAAAGGAGTCAGACTGTCAGACTCAGCTGTGGTTTTCTCCTGAGCAGCGACTTGCAGGGGTCCCTCTTTACCCACCGATTGATATTCTACAGTAGTTTTAACATCGAAGAACAGGAATACATATTACAAAGAGTACCAGTAAGATCCTGCATCCATAATCAAGAGATCAATCAAGTGGAAGGATAAAAATAACAGATACCCAAACACAGTGAGAATGCAATAGTCACTGCATTGAACCATGATGTTTGAGTACATTTTGGTCTCCTCTTCTTCCCCAATAATAAGGGTGAATATACTCACATATATTATTCTATATAGGAGTTGCTGCAAAGAGGGAATACATCCGTGATTCTTAAGCTGAACTACAGTGCTTAGCTTTTTATAGCTCCTTCAGGAGGGAGGCTACTGAGAAACAATCCTTTGAGACTGTGGCACTGTGGTAATTGCTAATGAGTCCAAATTAGAAAGCATTTTTAAAAATAATATGTAAAAAACCAACCAGTTTTCTTTTTCCAGAGGATGTGTGTATAAAACTGTAAAATGTTCGTGATAAAGCAATATGTCTTTTAAGTGAAAGGGAGACATTTACTACCTAGCTCCACTCTGCGCTAAAGACTGTCCTCATTACGCAGCACACTCATTGGCTTTTAGCATTGATAATATTGACTTTTGGTAGCTCCCAAATCATTATTTTATTATAAAAAAAAAAAATTTATTATAAAAAAAAAAAAAAAAAAAAAAGATAAATCATATCTTATAAACGTTTATTCATAATTCATACATGGGATTATTAATGGTTCCTAACTGTTTTATAAACTATTAACCAATCATTTATTCATTATACCAGAATATGATGTGTTACAGTTCAAAGCTTAGAAAAAGAGTATAAAAAAATAAAAAAAGTGGATTGTGCAAAGTGATTTTATTTGTGGAACATGGAATATAGTTATCTTTCAAGTCGGAAGCACTGCCCAAGGGGGAGGGGGTTTCTGCGCACTGCCGTAGGAACCTGATCAAAACGTCACTCTATCAAAGCTGTCATTGGCCCCTGCGCTCGTCACTCAGAACAGGTCCCTTCCCACTTCCTGTTCCATAAAACGTGACATCAGCTCAGGTTCGTTCTCTGTTGCCACTTCGCCTGGACCGAGAACGTAAGCTCTCTGTGTCTTGTCTGTGCATTAGACCATATTATTATTGTTTTACAATAATTATTATTGCTATTTGGTTGGTTGACTGTGCTGTCACCAACATTTATTTTCTATGTCTATTCGTACTATTTGTAAGAGAATTTGGAATGCTTGGTTTTTCAGTCAATCTAAATAAATAGTTGAACTGAAAACTCATAGGTCAATTGGTTTCTCTTTTAAGATTCTTTTTAGAGGAAAGATGCGGTCAAGTCACAGATGTGCAATAATCATTTATTTTGAAAAAAATAGGAAACTAATATCATTAAATTATATTTCTGAAAATAAGTATTATTAAGCTTCTGCTGGATTACAGTAAGAAACAGATAATACCCATTTTCTTCTTTCTCCTCACAGTACAGCTTATAGGCCAGTCTGGTCAGGCAGGAAGCGGTGTGTCTCTCTCTGTCTCTCCTCTCCAGCTCTGTCTTGTGTCTCGTTGCAGGATGAAGAATTTAAGAGAACTCAAATTCTCTTTGTTTTCCCTTTTATAAGGTTTCCTTCCAACCAATAGCATTTTGCCACCACCATGACTTGGGTGCCTTATGCTAAAGTGATTTAGAAGTGGGGGTCATTTTGAATTTGGCTAGGAGCCAATCAGAGGACAGGTCCCTTTTCGGTCTCTGGTCATAAAGATAGGGTTACCAGGGCTACCAGGGGCTACCAGGGAACTTAGATAAAAGGGAGGAGGTCTGTTTCCTCTACCAAACCAGATGGTATAGAATTTCCCATAGAAAAATACATTCTAACAAATAATATCTTATATATTAGTCATTATTATTGATTGCTAATCCGACTCTGTTCAGATTCGGCTACAAATAGCACACTTTAAAAATAATAATTGTGTTTATATAGTGCCTTATAAATTCCGACTGCTTGCTGTGTTGTTTTTTTCTCCACAGCAGGAGCGTTACCAAAGGCAGTCAAATCCGAGGCCAGGCCACCCTGAACCTCGGTATATTATAAGAGATCTCGCCCGCGTGAGGTACTCCACCGGCTTGCGCCCACACTACAGCCCCCAGCTGCGGCTGTAAGAGATCTCGCTCTCTTAGTATGCTGAGAATGAGCACTGCTAGCCCTCCCAGTCCATGCATGGGTGCCTCAGTTTTAGATCCAGCTACGGTTAATGGTCTACTACCCTCGGCCCCCGCGGACCCCAGACTCCGCGTCACCCGGTGTCCCCGGAAACCCTGGCACACACGATGTGGTTAAGCCTACGGGTCTACGCGGCGCTTGTATCCAGCACCTGGTGCTTGGTATACACAGTGTATACACAGCGCAGGCAGCGCAACAGCGCCCCAACCACACCATGACACTCCACCGTCGTTTCACACCACGCCGGTGGACACTGAGGGGAGTCTGTCTGCCCCATCCCAGGACGAGGGCAGTGGACGGGCCACCTGGGAGGAGGACCGCCTGTCTTTGAGTCCTCACGAGGATTCAGAGTTGGAGGTGGAGCTCATGTAGGAGGAGTTGGTCACTCCCACCCATCCTCCTCCATTGAGCGTGCTCCTAATTGACAGGACAGGGAGTTCCGGGTGGTCATCCAGATGGCTGTGGAGTCTCGGACCCTTCCCCACCACGCTCCAGGTTTGAGAGGGGTCAGTGCGTGCAGTTTCCCACATGGGTCCTCCCACTGCTGCCTGACCTCCTAGAGGAGCTGAGAGCTACCTGGGACCATCCGGCAACAGCCCCCGCCCTAATCAGGAGAGGGGAGGCTTATGCCAGGACCCAGGGCGTTTCTCTGCTTTGCAGGGGCATCGCTAGGCTTCAGGTTTTAACCGGGCTTGAGCCCGGTCACCGGGGGTTTGACGGCGATTTCTCCCATAAGACCGGGGGTCTGACAGTGTTTTCGTATTATGTTTTTGCACATCAATATAATATAAGCGCGCAGAAATGCCGTTATGGGAAATAATCTGAATTGGATAAAAAGACCCAGGGCTATTATTAAGAAGCCCGGAAGCCCGGGTCTAACGACAAAGATGCCGCTTTGCCTTCGAGGGCCGAGTGTTCGAGTTTGCTGTTCTCCACTAGCCCCACGCACTTTTTCCAAGTGCATGGACATTATGTTAGCCCCCTTGCGTTGTCAGGGGGTCTGTGTCCTCAACTATCTAGATGACTGGCTGGTTTGTTCTCACTCGAGGGAGCAGGTTCAGGAACACACGAACCTGATTTTAGGCCGCCTCTCCGAATTGGGCCTTTGGGTCAATCAAGAGAAGAGCTGCCTGACGCCAACTCAGCAGGCACAGTTCCTCGGACTAAATCTCGATTCCGTTGCCATGCTCGCCACGCTGGCACCAGAGAGAGTTGCCTCCATACGCACGTGTCTCTCCCTCTTCCGACTGAGAGCTTGTATCAGGGTGTCCCTTTGCCAGAGGCTGTTGGGCCTCCAAGCGGCTGCATCACAGACCCTCCCCCTCGGCCTCCTTCAGTTGAGGCCACTGCAGTGGTGGTTCAGTTCTCTCAGAATGCATCCTCGCCGCAATCGAGCACGCCAAGTCACAGGCACTCCTGCGTGCTGGAAGGCGCTCTGTTGGTGGTGGAGCCCTCACAATTTAACCCTCGGTGTGCCCCTGGGGCCAGTCTACCACCAAGCAGTTATGATGACAGACGCCTCCAAGCAGGGTTGGGGAGTAGTCTGTGGCGGAGTCTGAGGCAGGTGGATGGAGCCAGCACGGGCCTGCTATATCAACATCCTGGAATTACAAGCCGTACTCCTTGGACTGTCTCATTTCCTGCTGGTCCTGCGGGACAGACATGTGCTGGTTCAGACGGAAAACACAGCGGTGGTCGCCTATATCAACAGGCAAGGTGGTCTCCGGTCGCACAGACTGTACTGTCTAGCGCACCGTCTGCTTCTGTGGGCACAGCCACGGTTCCGCTCCATCAGAGCAGTTCACCTCCAAGGCCTGGCCAACATGCCGGCGGACTTCCTCTATCAGGGAGGCACGCCGGTCACGGAATGGCGCCTCCACCCGTCTGTGATACAGCAACTGTGGAGCTGGTTCAGCAGAGCGGACGTGGATCTCTTTGCCTTGGCAGAGTCCACACACTTCCCACTATGGTTCTCCGTCCAAGACCACTCAGGAATCCTAGGGATCGAAGCGCTAGCCCACATGTGGCCTCGCTGTCGCCTTTACGTGTTCCCACCATTCCCCCTTCTCCCGGTGGTCCTGAAGAAGGTCTTTTTCCACTCCTCCAGAATTCACAACTGAATCCTCACCTCTGTTTACCCATCTGGGCATCAGGACCTGACAATATGTCAGGTTATGGTATCTGTTATTTTAAATACTGTATTTAAATACTGTGAGGAATATTTTGATTTTGAATTCCAAATGTAAACTCTAATATATTAGATAATTACTAAAAAAAAGATAACTCTCAGTACATGAAACTGTGGAGGACAGAGGAGCCTGACTAAACCTGCATGCAGTCAGAATGCCATTTTTGCTTCTGTTTTATGCAGGCAGGGGGAAAAAAATCTGTCCTTTCATCAACCTAAATAAACACAACGTAATAAGTCTTTTGTCTTTTTTCACTGCCAATTTTGAACCACGTGACACTATATAATAAGGTGATGAAAATGAAATATACAAAGAAAAGCCTGGAGTCTTTGTAGATAAGAGAATGCTTATTTTTGTCAACAACATAATTTATTTGACTTTAAAGTCAACTGTTTTACAAATTGAAGAAACCAATTACATAAAATACATGGCTGAGTTTTAAAATTGACATTCATTTGAGCATCTGACACCATTCCCTCCTCAGCACAGTGGAATGTGTGTTTAGGACAAACCCAGAGCAACTGGGTAGACATCAGATCAAGATTCAGAGATGGGAAAGTGACCAGTAAATTCTCAGTCTTGAGTGATTGTTTCAGTTTATTGTGATGGTTGAGATGTGAATATAATCAAGCAGTACAGCAGTGAGCAAAAGCTAAATGTATACAGGTAGAAATCCAGTCAAATGCTTGTTGCAGCCTCTGTATGAACACGTAATACTCCATTATAATTGTATTTATTTTATACAATAGCAATTAAATCTATTGAAAAACAGTCAGTAATATGTTTTCCCCTATATGATATACATGTATGTATATATATATATATATATATATATATATATATATATATATATATATATATAAAAATGTAAAATATACTTATTTACATATTCTGAGAGCAAATGAAAGAAGTAAGTCAGATTCAGATGTTCCTAATACTTGGTGTCTATAATTTCAGAATATGTAGCCTACATCTCTGCTGAACACCCTTATAACTCGCCTGCGAATCTGACTCAGTTTCAAGCCGTATATGAGGGGATTTAAAAGTGGAGGGATGACTAGAAATTCCACTGCCAGGAAATTGCGAAGACCCTGTGGGATGTTCTTTGAACCATATCGACTGTACATTACATCAAACACTGTGCTGAATGTGAAGCCGATTAAAGATATCAAATGTGGCAAACAGGTCTGCATGAATTTATTCATTTCTTCACTCGACTTTACACAAGCCCTAATAATGTGGATATATGAATATAGAATAAAAAGAGCTTCAGAAAGATGAATAAGTATTACAATGTAACTATAGACACTGTTAATAGTTGTGTCTACACAAGACAGCTTTACAATTGACCAGTTATCACAGTACAGTTTGTCAATTTGAGATCCACAGAGAGGAAGTCTGATATTTAATAACATCCCAATTGTTGATTCACAGAAAGGAAGACTCCAAGATATCAACAGAAACTTACTGATAGTTAGAGATGTCATGATCGAATGGTATTGTAAAGGTTTGCAAATTGCAACATACCTGTCATAAGCCATCACTGTTAAAATGGTAAGTTCACACAGAACAGAAGTGTAGATCACATATGCTTGAATCAAACATCCAGCGTATGAGATCACATGAGAGTCAGAGAGGAAGTCCAACAGGAGTTTAGGATACAGACCAGCAGTTCCATACAGTCCATTGACACAGAGGTTACAGAGGAAGATGTACATAGGCTCATGGAGGGTTTTCTCAATGATGATTGTAATGATCAGTGTCATACTGAGAAAAATTATCAATAGATGAATGAGAAGTGTGAAAGTAAAAATCATGTATTTATAAGATGCCGTCTCATTTAATCCATGCAGTGTGAATACTGTAACACTGGATGAGTTCTGCATTGCAGAAAGGGATGTTTCTGGAATATACAAATCAACTTGTACCTAAAGAAGCAAATAGTACCAATAAGTCCCGCCATACTTAAGTAGAAGATCAATTAAGTGGAAATATAATAAGAATAATACAGTTATAATATAACAAGCACCATAATGAACCATACTGCTTAACTCTGTTTTCCTGATGTTTCTATAGATTTTCTTCTTTACTGACAGGAATGATGAAAATACTCACAGACGTTAATTTGTGAAAGGGTTGCTGCAGAGAGAGCATGAGTCCCTGTTCCTTAGTCTGCACTTCAGTGTTACGTTTTATATATAGAGCTCCTTCAGGAGGCAGGCTACTAAGATTTGCAGCCTGAAAACAGACCTTTGAGACTGTGACTGCAATATTTGGTTAATTAGCCAGAGTTTGAAAACATTACAAATAAGCAGTTTCCCCCCACACACACACACAAAATGGTGTGTATTTGAAATGTACAGTAGGTACAACAGTGCCAGGTTTGTGTCTAAGACAATATGCCTTTTGAACATTTATGACCCCAAAAATGCTCTGTAGATCCATACGATAGGAAGCCAACTTGCATTTGAGTAATGTAATTTACAGTGTTTAGGTCTACAGCATTTCATATAATTGACCAAACCGCCAATCACAAGAGAAGACAGTGCTTTATAGCTGGTTTGCATTAGGTACTGTAGAATGAACACAAAAGCCACAATCTAGTGTTGGAATTCTAGCATGTAAGTGACATTTGGGTCAAAGTTAAGAAAAAGACCATAAAAGCAAGCAGAAAAAAACCCAAGTCTGCAGAGTGATTTCAAGTGTGTAACATGGAATACAGTTTTAATGATGGAAAGACAAAAAAAACCTGAGATTTAGGGTTTTATAACTAGGGGCAGGATTAAATGAAAAATGGTGCAAAAGGTTCCAAAAGTTCGGAGAAGGGAATCTCGCAGCTCAGCTCCTCGCTGAATTAAATCTAAAATATGAGGACCTGTGAATGGGGAGGAGATATGTTTTGCTGGTGTGGCTTCCAAGGTAGGTGGGCAACGTGAGAGGCACCATGATCCAATCACTGGAAACTGGAGGGCGGAAAAGCAAGACAGTCCTGCGAGAACAGCAATGGATCAATGAAGCATATAAACACAGTGATCTGATGTTCCATGCTGTAAATCCACAGCATTAATCTCCCCGCTGACACAAAACTACACTACCGGTCAAAGGTTTTAGAACATCTCCAGTTTTTATTGAAATATACGCAGAGTAATGCCTCAGTGTACTCTGAAATTAAAGCACAGAACAAATAAACAGTTGGAGATAAAAAAGAATCTGTTGAACCCTTCTTGGAAATAATTGGAAAAGTTGTTGAGCTAAAGCAAATAGAAACTTTATTAACAAGCTAGATTGGAAGCACCATGTCAGGGAATTCCTTCAGTGAGAACTTAGTTTTTTACAATCATGAATTAAGCTTTATAAGAAAATGACGTAGAATGTTGTGGCCGTTCATCCAATCAAAAGGTGCAAGCCCGAGTCCGTTTACTATCTGTCTTCCCAGGGGGAGATGTGGGATCCAGAGAGAGGTGCCTTTCTTTGATCTATGCCAGAGGACTGGTCCCACGGTCATTTTTTACAACTGTCCCTCAATCATTAACAAAACATTTCCTGCCAATCTGGGGAAGCAATTAAGTCCACACACAGACTTTTAATAGACAAACAGCTGTGGGCTATCTCTGTTTGGGTGTTCCTCTTATCATAATAAACAGAAGTCAATGTGGAGAGGGGAATGTCTAGAGGGTATGTCCTGAACAACTGCCTTAGTAGCTGTCGCTGGCTCAATAAATCTATTTTGATTGGTCAACATACTATTATTAATAAAAAAAATTATAGTCTCTTCAGAATAATTTTGTTTAAAAAAATGTAACCCCTTAAGCTGACAAACCCCTCTGGTACCCTTATCCTGGCACTAAATCCATGTGCTTCTCTTAAATCCCATGTGTACTCTACACTGTTGTGTTGTTTGCCAATTGTTTGGTATTCCATGAAAGCTGAGACTGTCAGCTTTCTAATAATGTGAAGCATTCTCTGATGTGAAAAATTCTGAAAAGGGGGTTGGGGGGATACTTGGTCTGAGTAGGAAAAAAAATCTCAGAAAATATTGTATCGTAAGGTACACTTATAAATGTCAGTTAAAGAAGTGAATTTAAGTATCACCTTATCAAGAATCCTAGAATCTTGTAGTATTTCTGCAATAATTGGATGCAGACACCAATTCCAAAGATATAAATTCTCAAATTTATTAAAAACAAAGATAAAATGTACTGTAAATAGCTATTGAGTCTTAAGAAACTCGACCCTCAGAAACGAACAGGGCCCTGCTTTCCTCAAAGACTTTGTCTTCAAGTAACTACGGTGGAAAACACTGCTTGCCAAGAAGACATCCTGTGAACACCCTTTGAGCCTTCAAACCAGTGGAAAATCTGTTTGGAAAAGACTCTATTTTCACAAAACCCCAACTTCCAGGAGCATTGATTGAAGTGGAAGTTATTGGACAAAGCCGAACCGGACTGCCTTTGTTCCAAACCACACGGACCTCATGCCATGTGTTTTTATCTGATCCCAAAGACAGTGAAATTGACACACATTAATAGACACTAGATTAGAGGTGGCCCTGCCTATCCTTAATCATTGAACAGTAATCAATTAGGGAGAATTGTGGTAACAAGAAATGATAGGATCTTCCTCGGCACCCAAACGTAAATGAGACTGATTATATATAACGAGAAGTTATTTGACATAAATACTAACCTGCATAGTTAGTTAATGTCCGACTAACAATAATAATGACAGACTCACCTTCATCTTACTAACCAGTATTGTAGTCAATGTGTTAGTAATTTTGTATAACGTTTTGTGTGTTATCATATGCGATTCCATGTTCTTTGATTTGGTCACAGAAGTGATTTGTCTTTGATTTGTTGATCTTGAGTGAATTTTAATTAGTTTTTTCCTTTTTGTATAACTAGTGTAGTGCTACTGTAAATGACTGAACACTTCTGTATTACAGTCGACTTAGTCAATTGTCCAGCTGCATACACTCCACTGATAAGGTGCATACAGGCAGGCAGGCGCAGGTTCTGAAGTTCTTTACTTAGTAAAGTTCTTTAAAGAATTCTTCATAAGGCTCAATCTCCTTCTCCCACTTAAACTCTTCTGTTGCCGGCAAAGTCTTGGTTGGTTTCCGGTTCTGGTTCTGGCAACAGAGCTACAGGTTGAGCTGTGGCAGCGAGTTACCAGTTCAGGTGTGAGAGAGAGAAAAAGGTGCTGTGCGTTGCCTTTTATGCCTTCAGATCATAGGAGATTGGTTCTTGAGTTTGCAAGGTTGGATTTGTGCCAGCCCCCAGTCTCCTATTGGAGGGGGCTTGACTCATGCCTGATGCCAATCCATGCCATCTTTTGGAAATGCCGGTTTGCCTGGGTTCATAGCTCTGTTTCGGGATTTCGGCTCTCACCCGCTTCAAAGGGGTTTATGACCTCCACGCCATATTCCCTAGACATTTTCACAGCAGGGATTCCAAGCCATTTGGTCCATTCTAGGTGAGCTGACTCCCTAAACTATCATTTTGACATAGAACAGTTCATGGGCCGATGAGCTCAGGAATTCTGGTAACACCTTCTGGGGAGTAGTCTTCTTTAGATCAAAGCTCCAGCTCAGGGCTACAATGCTCTATCAAAATACACCCCCCCTTAACGCTACAATATTGACAATTATGACATATTCTGGAACCAGACAGTCTACTGATCAAAACAAGAGCATCCAAGTTTTTTGTAGAGAGCTCAAAATGTCAAAATGGAAAACGATAGGTTGCAAATGCAACCCCGGTTATCTGAAAAAGGAAGCACTGCCCAAGGGTTGCAATGTCGCACGGGAGTCATAGGTTGCATTCACAACGTATCCTTATCTTTCAAGTCGGAAGCACTACCCAAGGGGGAAGGGTTACTGTATAACAAAACCATCGCAAGGGAGGAGGCAGCGAGCTGATAAGGGAGACTGCCCCGAGGCGTAATATGTCGGGACCTGGTCCCCTTGTTCACCTGGGTGAGTTCTTCTGGCTCCTCCTACTCCAGGATAGATCTCATCCTCCTCAGTAAACAACTGGAGAGGACCGCCATGTCTTCAGAGGCAGTCTTCTTTTCAGACCACAGGCTCCTGACGACAGAGGTGCTCATCCCGAGCATGGGGGAGTCGGGACATGGGGTCTGGAAGCTCAACACCTCTCTGCTCAATGACCCTCATGTAGTTAAGACCTTTAGCAGACGCCTCGAGGAGTGTAGGACCCTGAAAGACCTTTTTGATTCTCGCATAGAGTGATGGGAGATGGTGAAGAGCAGAACCAAGGTGTACTTCATTCAGCTTTGGAAATGGAAAGCTTGCGAGAGGTGGGTGAGATATTCCCTCCTGAACGCCCGCCTCCAGTGCCTGAGTCTTTTACAGCTCAGAGGCTTCGACCTGGCTGAGGAGGTGGCCCGGGTGAAACTGAGTCTCTCCGCCCTCTATCGGGAAGAACAAGAGAAGATCAAGGTCATTTCCAGGGTCCACATCATGGGGGACGATGACAAGTGCAGCCGCTTCTTCTTCAAGAAAACAAAGGAGAGGTGGCCTACAATGTCCATCATGATCGACTCCTCGGGGCAGGAGGTGGAGGGCAGAGAGGCTGTTGAGACAGTGGTGCAGGACTTCTACAGGGAGTTGTACAACCAGAAGGTGGTGGATCAAAATCTGATCCATCACTTTCTGTCCCTGTTGGAGTCCCGCAACAAGGGGGACGAGGAGGCAGAGGAGGATCCAGAGATCTCCACCACTGAACTCTCCCAGGTGAAAAAGAGTGGACGGTGAAAGCTAAGTGCTGTCAAGATGTAGGGTTACAGACGAGGGCTACGGGAAAGGGAGCAAGGAGGAAAACAATCAAGAATGCGAGGAGCATAGTAAAGCTGAAGTGCTATCTATCAGGGATAGAGGACTAATATTACAAGTGCTGTCGGAAGAGATGTGTCTTGAGTAAGCGCTGGAATGAGGTCAAGGACTCTGCTGTTTTGACTTCAGTGGGCAGGTCGTTCCACCACTTAGGGGCCAGGGATGAGAAGGAGCGGGCTCTGGAGGAAGGGGAGTGTAGAGGAGGCAGAGTTAGCCTTCTGGCACTGGAGGAGCGCAGTGGTCTGGATGGGATGTATGGAGAGACAAGTGACTGAAGGTAGCTTGGTGCAGTGTGGTGAGACAGCGGTAGGTGTGGGTCAAAGTCTTGAACTGAATGCGTGCCGCTATCGGGAGCCAGTGGAGGCAGCGGAGCAGTGGAGTAGCGTGTGCGAATCATGGCAGAGAGAATACCAGACGAGCCGCAGAGTTCTGAATGAGCTGGAGTGGGCGGGTAGTGGATGCAGGCAGGCCGGCCAGGAGGGAGTTGCAGTAGTCCAGGCGGAAGAGGACCAGTGACTGGACAAGTAGCTGAGTTGAGTAGTCGGTGAGAAAGGGACGGATCTGGCGTATGTTGCTCAGGAAGAATCTGCAGGTGTGCGTCAGCGTGGTTATGTGCTGGGAGTAGGAGAGCGCAGGATCGAGGGCGACTCCTAGATTTTTAGCGGAAGAAGAAGGAGAGAGTGTGGTGGATTCCAAGGGGATTGAGATGGGGAGGTCAGCAGAAGGTGAGGAAGAGTGGGGGTTAAACAGGAGATCTGATTTGGAGAGGTTGAGTTTGAGGTGGTGCGAGTGCATCCAGGCAGAAATGGCAGACAAGCAGGAAGAGATGTATGAGGGGATGAGAGGGTCAGAAGAGGGAAAAGACAGGAAGATCTGGGCATCATCAGCGTAGAAGTGCTAGGAGAAACCATGGGAAGCGATGAGGGGGCCCAGGGAGCGAGTGTAGAGAGAGAACAGGAGCGGGCCCAGGACGGAGCCTTGGGGAGCGCCTGTGAGGAGAGGTTGGGGGGTGGATGAGGAGCCTCGCAATGTCACTTGGTAGGACCGGTCACTGAGGTGAACCAGATGAGAGCAGTCCCAGAGATCCCAAGGTCAGCGAAGCAGGACAGGAAGATGGAGTGATCAACGGTGTCAAATGCTGCAGAGAGGTCAAGGAGGATGAGGACTGAGGAGAGGGAGGCCGCCCGAACACAGCTGAGGGAGTCAGTGACAGTCAGGAGAGCCGTCTCAGTGGAGTGAGCTGTGCGGAAGCTGGATTGCAGAGGATCAAGGAGTGAGTGTTGGGACAGAAAGTCAGAGAGCTGACGGTGGACCACCCGCTCGAGAGTCTTGGAGAGGAAGGGAAGTAGGGAGACAGGGCGATAGTTCTGAGGAGAGGTGGCATCAACGGTTGGTTTCTTGAGCAGTGGGATGACAGCAGCTTGTTTAAATGCAGAGGGGAAACAGCCAGAGAGGAGGGAGGAGTTGAGGAGGAAGGAGATGAAGGGGAGAAGTTCAGGAGCGGTTGCTTGGAAGAGACGAGAAGGGAGAGGGTCCAGGTCACACATTGTGGGTTTGTGACATAGGAGGAGAGCAGAAACTTCAGCGTCTGAGAGAGGTGAGAATGAAGAAAAGGAATCTTGGTCGGTGGAAGGTTTCGGTGTGATGGGAGATGAGGGTGGAGTATTGAAGAGCCCCCCAAATTGAAGATTGTGGATGTCTGCAATCTTGGAGGAGAACAAGGAGGCGAAATCATCAGCAGTGAGAGATGGGGGAGGAGGAGGGGGAGGGGGGGCAAGGAGGGAGGAGAAGGTGGAGAAGAGTTTGCGGGGGTTGTTGATAGTGGATTCGAAGAGAGATTGGAAGTAAGACTTCTTGGCTGAGGTGAGAGAGGACGAGAATGTGTACAGTAGGGAGCGGTAGAGTTCGAGGGCAGCTGGGAGTTTGGTCCTTTTCCACTTCTGTTCGGCGGCACGCAGACTAGTTCGGGTTGCATGGAGAACAGCAGAGAGCCAAGGCTGAGGAGGGGAGGGACGGGCAGGACGAGACGTGAGAGGACAGAGAGAGTCAAGGGAGGAGGTGAGGGAGGAGAACAAAGAGGAGGTCAGGGTAGAGCAGCGCAGCACAGCACAGGAGAGACAGTCACGGAGGCCAGACGAATTCGGCTAAAACCTTCACTATTTTCTTAAAAGGCCTTAATTTAAAGTTTCAATTACCTCATTGATTGAGTGTGAATTAACTGGGTTCTACATTTTAGGAAGCCTAAATCTGGATTGAGTGCAATACAGGGACTGAACTGATTTAATTTATTTTATTTGCATACATCTTTGTTTTCACTTAAAGTGTAAAATACTGATTATTAAAGACGTGCCTGTGTTTGTTTAAGTTTCTGGTGTTATTGACAGTCAGCTTGAGGGAAGATTTACTTAAAATTAAGAAATAATTACATGGGGCAGTTTCAAATTATAAACAGTATAAACAAATAATTCTCAATGCAATTGCTCCTCCAATGTAGGCTTAATGGGGATATCAGTGCACTGAATAGGTTAGTGGGGTGTTAATGTCTCACTGAATGGAACTAAGTGTAATCTTGTGACTCAATGTTTCTGCTCTGACTCAAAATGCATAACAAAATAAATGTTTGTTGTAATTTCACTTTGACTGTTATTAAGAAAGTAATAATCTAAATAATAGGATTAAGTTACAAAGTGAGATATAGAATAACACATGGTATCATATTATAGATTTACTTTGTTAATACAAAATATTGGCAGAGAACGAGTGGTGTTACAATGGTAATAGTCCATAACCCAATACGAGAGGCACTGCTTTGAAAGCGCCTGGCCCTGTATCCACGCTCCGTAGGACACAAACAACTGGTCTGAGCACCAAGTGTCTTTAGTGCACTCCAGATAGCACTTGAGGGCCATGCGGGCAGTGAAGGGGCCAGAGGAGGCCGCAGCCTACAAGCTCCATTAAGAAATAGCATCCAGGAAATGAGACCCGGGGGGCTTGACATCAAACCGGATATGACGTGGAGATGGCCGTCAAATACACTTTAAGCATGGACAGGGACTCCAACAGCTCCAGCAGAAATTGTAAACTGTCTGTTATGTTTTGATACAGAAACTGAGAAGCTGAAAGTAAATCACATGACAACTGCATCATCGCATGGGTCCTCTTTTATTACCAAGAAAACACAACGCAGAAGAGAAAACTATTACACTTGCTTAACACAGAAGCAGTCACCTCAGGTGGGCCATCTGAGCACTTATTGCGCCGATCTGGTCCATTCTGGCACTGAGGGCCAGAAGGGCAGCATCGCACTCCACTCCATGGAGGCAAGGATTGGTGGCCACAAGCAGCACAGGGTGAGAGGAGGAGGAACGGGTCTCTCCATTTTCACTGAGTGCCACACAGCGCGTCAGCAGGAGAGCGTGCAGCGGTGGTGCCGGTCAGTGGAGGTACCGGATGCACACAGCAACTGGGGCGCCCTCACGACAAGTGGAGCACCTAGCGGGACTGGCCGCTGTAAGCGCTTCTCCACTTGGTAACGCTACTTTAGCAACGACTACACACCATCTGCACTGAGAGCCTTGCTGCACCAGGGGAGCTGGGGGGGCCTACAACTGGGTCATGCCACAGCAGCAATGCGGGAGGACCCGAAGAACAACACCGAGCACTGCCGAGGTGCAATGAACAGGATCACTATGTGTATCTAAACACTGCGTTGTGTAGGCCCATAAGCTTATCCACACCTTTTGTGCTGTCGTTTCCGGGGATACCAGGTGATGCGCTGTTCTGAGTCCTGAGGGCCCTAGGGTAAAAGGCCGCCAGCAGAATTGGTATTCAGGGTAATATAAGTAGATGGATTATGAACTGGTTGATAATTCTACAGGAAACACAGGGTGTTGACAGAGGCATTTCTCAACTGAAAGGGAGGCTTGACAACGGTGTTTTGTCAGACTTGCTGAAGATGGGGGGTTCTGACAGTGTTTTCTCCATGGTGTTAGCGGGGTGGGGGGCTGCTGATGGTGTTTTCTCCCCTCCTCTTTGATCATAATATTTTTAGGGGGGCTGATGGGTCTAGCGACACCCCTGGATGTCGATAAGAGGATCACAGGGATCACTATTAGGGCCTGTGCTTTTCTAATAATGATCTGGACTCTGGGACAGTTGTGGGCTGACACCTGGCAGATGAAATTCAATGTGAAGTGCCAGGTATCACATGCAGGTAATAAAAAAAAATGTCCACTATAATTACACAATGGGAGGAAAAGAACTATATGAAGTAACACATGAGAAAGAACTAGGAGTCTATGTGGACTCATCACTTTCTCCATCCAAACAATGTGGGGAAGCAATAAAAAAGGAAAACAAAATGCTAGGGTATATTGTCCAAAGTGTAGAATTTAAAACAAGTGTAGGCAATGAAACGGTCTGAAACTTGGTAAAATCCACCCTGGTTATATTGCAAGTAGAGCTGGGATAATTAATCAAGTTACTCGATTATTTTAATACTCGACGATCTTTTTGGTATTCGAGTAATCGCTTTAATATATGCATACGGTATATTAGCAGCTACATTCATGCCAGGTGCGTTCTCAAATAATAATTTACTGATTTGGTTGAGAGAGTGAAGTCGATGTATTAGTAAAATATGGAGGAAAAAATGAAGATGACAGTTTTATTTGTGTTTAAAATTATCTGGTGTCCACCCTTTGCAAAACGTCCCGGGGACGGACCGAGCATTCGACATCATATTACTCTCCCATAAGTACTCAAGGCTGCCACTCCCAAAAAACAGAAGTCTCTAGCTTTCGAATGAGCCTAGTTACGCCATTTCCGTATAAGCAGCGCTGAGATACCGGCCCTTTAAGAAACGTGTATGTTTTTTTTGGTGAGGAGAGAGGGGGGCCACATTCCATGGCCTGTTACCAGAGTCCTGAGACCCTCATTGGCCAGGGGGTCTGTCACTCTCTTATAGGGCAGGGCTGTAGCTTTCCAGTGATACGAAACACGTCCATATCCGAGAAGGCTATGCTGCGCTGCTCTGTGTGTTTGTGTGAGAGCTCAGCGACCGCACTTAGGGAAGCACGGCTCATACAGAATATAGAATAGACGCGATTCTCAGACAGAGCCGAAAGATGTGATACAGCAAGAAAACCAAATACAAAGTAGATAAATGGAACCAGACACAAAAAATAAAACACCTTACACTTCGAAAACAAATCACAGATGCCGAGTCTGATTACAAAACTAATAGCCAACACATCATGCCAGCTTTGTGGTTGGAATGAGTTACTACAACAACTGTAAAGAATAGCCTGTGTCTATGTCAGGGGTGGGGAACCTTTTTCCTATCAAGGGCCATTCAAGTGTTCACAAATGTATTCACGGGCCACAACCTTAATTAATACACCTACATCAAAACATTAATACAGATGAAACTTACATCCTAATGCAAGAACAAATCACTTTTTTCTAAATGCACACACTGCAGTCAAAACATTAATAATGATATAGCCTACAATAAGCAAAACACTCAAAAACAGCATACAATAACATAATGAAACAAGTGTAAATGTAAATATTGGAATAATGCTCAAAAGCAATATTTTATAGTTCAAAAATAACTATTGCATTTATCAAAACAGAGTTGTACACTAAAGTAAACATTTTGAATATCATGTAAACTTTGTTTTCAACATACAAAGCTACAGTGAATAAAATCAGTGTATTTCAATAAAGTATTTACTACATATTTAGCCTGCATATCTGACAGCTCCAGACAGTCCACAGAAGACATGTTTCTACACTTTCCCTGCATGAGCTTGTACCTCACACTGCATTTTGACAGCCCTCACCAGGTAAACACTTTTACTCCACGAATAAATAGCATGGCAATAAATGCTCCTCTGCTGATAATGTCCATGAATCATTATTTTGCGTGTGCTGCGCTGCGCTATTGCACTCTGTACTATACGCAGTAGCAATCGCGTATTGATCAGTGGAGTAAAAGCACTCGGTGCCATTTGGACCTGGCGTTTCACTCGCAATGTTTTCACAGCACTGGCACAAACCCACGAATGATCTGTCATTCCCAGTATCACTGATGCCCCTGAATCAGTCATGTTCTTATGCATGGCATTTCCAAAACAAGCTCTCTTCTGTCTCCATTTCCAATCCATGTTTATTTGCAGGTAATCACTGTATCAGCTCAATGTAGAGATCACCAATTGAGTGCCAGACTGACTCTATTGTAGGTAAATGTGTTTATAACATTTATTTATACAAATCTTTTTTGATTTATGTTTTGATTTATACTGAGTGAAAAATATGACAACCATAAAATCAGGCAAAAATGGGGGGGGGACGACCTCAGAGGTAAAAGGTTCAGTATTTTTGTAATGCTAAAAAAAGACCCACAGTACTACAGATTTTTAAGTTTTTAGTGAATAGTGTCTGTTAACTATTTTTGTAAATAAGTTATTGACTTTAAAGGTTAATAAGTTGACTTTAAAATAATTTTGCTCCACTTGTTCAGCAAACAGTAAAAATTCCAAGTACAGCTCTGGAAAAAATTAAGAGACCACTTAACATTGATTTCTGAACTTGGAGTGGTCTCTTAATTTTTTAAAGAGCTGTAGGTTGAAGTGACAACAATTATTAAGTTTTACAATTGCTTTCCAAAAATTCAGGAGTAAATTTTGTACTGTAGTTATTTATGTGAGAAAGCATTTTCTGATTTAATAAAACAAAAAAACAAAAAATGTTATGTGTTGTCTGAGTGAGACTTGCTATTTTAGTTAGAGACCATCAACAGAGTAAGACAAATGAACCAGTACTGGAGATAATGTTACAGAATATAGTGTACTATATAGTGGGGGTGTCTTTTCTGCATTATTAAATGCCAAAAATATAATTAATCGGAATTAACAGATTGTAGCATTATGTTGGGTGTATTTTGATAAGAGCATTTTAGCTCTGAGCTGAAGCACTGATCTAAAGAAGACCTCTCCCCCCCAAAGTTATCAGATTTCCTTAACTCATCAGCTTGGAACTGGTTTACATCAAAGTGACAGTTTTGGGGAGGATGGCACCGAGAATAGGCCAAATAATTTGGAATCCTGCTATGAGATGTCTGGAGAAAGGGGCCTGTAGGTAATAAAAAACTCTTTGAAATGGACGAGAGCCGAAATCCAGACACAGAGCTACAAACCCGGGCCAACTGGCATTTCCAAAAGATGGCATGGATTGACATCAGTCATAAATCAAGCCCCCCTCCAATAGGACACTTGGGGCTGAAACCGAAATCCAATCTCAAGAACTCAGGAACCAATCACCTAATTGATCTGACAGACGTATAAAGAACAGCGCACAACCTCTTTTTCTCTCTTTCTCACCTGAACCAGAAACTCGCTGCCACAGCTCAACCTGTAGCTCTGTTGCCCGAACCGGAACCAGAAAGCAACCAAGTCTTTGCCGGCAACAGAAGAGTTAAACTGGGAGAAGGAGATTGAGCCGTACGAAGAATTCTTTTAAAGGACTTTATTAAATAAAGAACTTTACAGACTGTGCATGCCCGCCTGTGCCCACCTGATCAGTGGAGTTTTACAGCTGGACAATTGACTAAGTCGACTGAATACGAAAGTGTCAGTCATTTAAATAGCTATTGAGTCTTAAGAAACTCGACCCTTGGAACGAACAGGGCCCTGCTTTCCTCAAAGACTTTGTCTTCAAGTAACTACGGTGGAACCCTGCTTACAAAGAAGATTTTGTGCACAACCTTGGAGCCTTCAAACCAGTGGAAAATCTGTTAGGAAAAGACTCTACATTCACGAAACCCCAACTTCCAGGTGCATCGACTGAGTGGAAGTTCTTGGACAAAGCCGAACCGGATTGCCTTTGTTCCAAACCACACGGACCTCGTGCCGTGTGCTGTTATCTGAGCCCGAAGACAGAGAGGCCTCTCTGCGACGAAGTTCAGATAAGTTTAACAGTTTGGAGTTTGTGATTCATGACATTTGAGAAATCAATTAGAAATGTTAATCTGTGATTCATAACTCTAGAATGTGTAATATCATTTAGTTTTCTTAAATATAAATGTGTGTTGCATTAAACTGTTTTGTTGATAATTTTAGAAATAAAATCTGTCATGCCGAGAAATATCTTCTCATTCCTGTTTAACTGTTTAGTCTGAAATTGACACAAGTTAATAGACACCAGATTATAGGTGGCCCTGCCTATCCTTAATCATTGAATAATAATCAGTTAAGGGAAATTGTGGTAACAAGTAATGATAGGATCTTTCTCGGCACCTAAACGTAAATGAGACTGATATATATATATATAACGAGAAGTTACCTGACATAAATACTAACCTGCGTAGTTATTTAATGTCTGACTAACAATATTAAGAGAGACTCACCTTCGTCTTACTAACCGGTATTATACTCAATGTGTTTATAACCTTTTTTGTGTAAAGATTTGTGTGTTATCATATGTGATCCCATGGTCTTTGATTTGGTCACGGAAGTGATTTGTCTTTAATTTGTTGATCTAGAGTTGAATTTTTAATTAGTTTTTTCCTTTTGTATAATTAGTGTAGTGCTACATTTAGTCTTTGTTTTTGAATAAATTTGACAATTTATATCTTTGGAATTGGTGTCTGCGTCCAATTATTACAGAAATTGAGTTCTACAAGATTCCAGGATTCGTGATGAGGTGATACTATAAATTCACTTCTTTAATTGAAATTTATAAGTGTACCTTACTCTACAAGATTAATCGAAATTATTAATCGTATCCGTGTCGATTATTTAAATAATCGCTCAGCACACCTCTAATTCCAAGTCAGTTATGCCTAAATGTTCTTGAGTGGTGTGCTGATTCACACATAGTGGACACAATTGTCTGATGGCAGGGGGTCTCTGGTGTCAATAGCATAATGAAAGGTTGGTGAGGAGACAGTCTGTCAACCTGTCTTGTATCAAGAGCATATCAAAAGCTGTTGATAAAGATAGTCTATCCAGCATGGTGTTCGGAGGGGTGAGTTAACCACCTGGGAACCAGAGTAATTATCCTGGAATTTGGGAGAGCGAGGTGAGGTCTCAGTTGTCACTTTGTATGCTAATAGACAGCTGCCATTGGCTACTCTGGTGGGTGGGGTGGCCATTCTTGAAGGTGGAGTTGGACAGATGTTCAACTCAAAAAAGTTGGGTATAAGTTTTGCCTTGCTGTACCCAGTATACCTGTATACTGTGCTCTACATTCTGGACTCTGTAATACATCACATTTAACCTGAATTGTCTTAGTTCCAGTAATAGGCAGCACTGTGGAGTAGTGGTAAGGGCTATGCTGTTGTACCCTTGAGCAAGGTACTTCACTTAAATTGCTCCAGTAAAAAGCCCAGCTGTATAAATGGGTACAAATGTAAGTCACCCTGGATAAGAGCATCAGCTAAATGACAAATAATGTAATGTAATTTGTTTTTATTCATTTAGATGTTTTAATATTTGTTGTTCCTCACTTCAGAATATCTAATTTTATGCTGAACACCCTCATAACTCGCCTGCGAATCTGACTCAGTTTCAAGCCGTATATGAGGGGATTTAAAACAGGAGGGATGAGTAGAAATTCAACTGCCAGGAAATTGCGAAGACCTTGTGGGATGTTCTTTGAACCATATCGACTGTACATTACATCAAACACTGTGCTGAATGTGAAGCCGATTAAAGTTATCAAATGTGGCAAACAGGTCTGCATGAATTTACTCATCTCTTCACTCGACTTTGCACAAGCCCTTATAATGTGGATATATGAATATAGAATAAAAAGGACTTCAGAAACATGAATAAGTATTACAATGTAACTATAGACATTGTTAATAGTTGTGTCTACACAAGACAGCTTTACAATTGACCAGTTATCACAGTACAGTTTGTCAATTTGAGATCCACACAGAGGAAGTCTGATATTTAACAATATCCCAATTGCTGATTCACAGGAAGGAAGACTCCAAGATATCAACAGAAACTTACTGATAGTTAGAGATGTCATGATCGAATGGTATTGTAAAGGTTTGCAAATTGCCACATACCTGTCATAAGCCATCACTGTTAAAATAGTAAATTCACTCAGAACAGAAGTGTAGATCACAAATGCTTGAATCAAACATCCAGCGTATGAGATCACATGAGACTCAAAGAGGAAGTCAGACAGGAGTTTAGGATACAGACCAGCAGTTCCATACAGTCCATTGACACACAGGTTACAGAGGAAGATGTACATAGGCTCATGGAGGGTTTTCTCAATGATGATTATAATGATCAGTGTCAAATTAAAAAAAAATATTAATAGATAAACAAGAAGAGTAAAAGCAAAAAAGACATGTTGATGAGATCTTGTCTCTTCTAACCCATAGAGTGTGATGACTGCAATGCTGGATGAGTTCTCCATAGCAGACAGAGATGTTAAAACCTGTTTGACCTCAATACTACAATAGTGTATAAGTTTGCATTTGGTTTGTGTAGGGCAGGCTCTCTGTAATTGCCCAAGAGTGCAAAGCCACACTGATTGTACATAAACATGCAAGGCTCACTTTTGAATGAACATCAACTGTCTTTTATGGTAGATTTACAGGTACTGGCTTACATGCAACTTCCTGAAGCCCTTGTGTTTCAGATCAGGGCAAACAAACAGAGCTCAGAAACAACATCAATGTAAACATTCAGAATCAATGTAATCATTGATTAAAGCAGTCTCTTAGAACACCTCACTGATGTCCTTGATATAACAACTCCTTGAAAGTAGGTATGCCGTTTCCCAGCTGAACACATAAACTATAAACATTTCAAGTGACACTGGGATCTTAACCGTGTTCCCCAGGACTGCGAGTGAGTGTTAGCTCATCACAAAGGAGTCAGACTGTCAGACTCAGCTGTGGTTTTCTCCTGGGCAGCGACTCATCTGGGGTCCCTCTTTACCCACCGATTGATATTCTACAGTAGTTTTATCATCAATGACCATAAATACATATTAATTGTCTAAAACAACAAAGAGTACCAGTAAGATCCTGCATCCATAATCAAGAGATCAATCAAGTGGAAGAATAAAAATAACAGATACCCAAACACAGTGAGAATGCAATAGTCACTGCAGTGAAACATGATGCTTGAGTGAATGTTGGTCTCCTCTTCTTCCCCAATAATAAGGGTGAATATACTCACATATATTAATCTATGTAGGAGCTGCTACAGGGAGGGAATACATCCATGTTTCTTAAGCTGAACTACAGTGCTTAGCTTTTTATAGCTCCTTCAGGAGGGAGGCTACTGAGATGTTCAAACTGAAAACAATCCTTTGAGACTGTGGCACTGTGATAATTGCTAATGAGTCCAAATTAGAAAGCATTTTTAAAATCAATATGTAAAAAACAAATGAGTTTTCTTTTTCCAGAGGGTGTGTATACGATGTGTGTATAAAACTGTAAAATGTATGAAGCAATATGCCTTTTAAGTGAAAGGGAGACATTTACTATCTCCTATCTCCACTCTGCGCTAAAGACTTGTTTGTCCTCAATACACCAGTAGCACACTCATTGGATTTTATCATTTATAATATTGACTTGAAACAAAATACTGTTTTGGCAGCTGCCAAATCATTATTTTGAAAAAAAAAAAAAAAATCTTATAAAGGTTTATTCATAATTCATACATGGGATTAATGGTTCCTAACTGTTTTATAAACTATTAACCATTCATTATACCATAATATAATGTGTTACAGTTCAAAGTTTAGAAAAAAGCATAAAAAAATAAAAAAGTGGATTGTGCAGAGTGATTTTATTTGTGGAACATGGAATATAGTTTTGACGATAGAAAGATAAAACTTGTTCAATATGTGAAAAAGATGAAATCTTGATTTTTATAATGCTGCGTACAAGACTGAAAGCATTTGAAAGGTGTTCCTGGTGAAATACTACAAGCATCACACTGAAAGATTTTTCTGTTGAGTGAAGTTACACATATACATTAATGACCATATACGCAACCCTGATTAAGATCCTTCTAAGTGATAAGGTCATGGAAATGTACAATACTAAGAAAAGGCAGGAGTCATTCTGTCATTCAAAATTCATTCTGAGTCTGAGTGCTGTTTCATGCAGGTCATTTCTTCTTTATGATGCATATACTGATATTGATTATTAGTATATAAAATATATAAATATGCACTTGTGTCACATCCTAGGTTCATCACCCTTCCAAGTTCACTGTTAAATGTCTCTCTTACCGCAGTTCAGTCTGTTCCCTTACAATCATCTGATTATTACATTCTCATTATCTTCCCATCAAGCAATTATCACACATGTTCCTCATTTAACCAGCTCACTGTTTATAGCCTTTTGTTTCCTCAAACCACTGCAAAGCATTGTTTTACCTCTCTTTGATTAATCAGCTTCCTGAAATCGTGTGTATTGACCCATGCCTGATCACCGCTCTTTGTTTTCTAGATTGCCTTGTGTAACCGATGCGGGTCGGAGCTCCCTGCCCAGGATTTGAACTGCGCACCACCAGCGCCCCTGCAAGCACAGTGCAGCGTTAAGCCCTCTACGCTAAAAGCGCCAGGCCTCCTACTTTAGGCCGGGCTTAACACTGTACTACTTTTACTGAGGGGTTACATCACTTTGTAACGGGCTCATTATGGTACAAATGAGTCCCGGTTACACTTGTCTGCCGCGTACGACCAATCGATTGACCTATTGCTTGTTTACCCAATTATGCCTTTTGCCTTACCCTTCCTGCACTGTTACTTGGATTTTCACTCCTCCGGAATTTGCAACTGGATCCTCACCTGTTTACCCATCTGGGCATCGGGACCTGACAGTTGGACAGTTGAAGACTGGAAAAATGTTGCCTGGTCTGATGAGTCTCGATTTCTGTTGAGACATTCAAATGGTAGAGTCAGAATTTGGCGTAAACAGAATGAGAACATGGATCCATCATGCCTTGTTACCACTGTGCAGGCTGGTGGTGGTGGTGTAATGGTGTGGGGGATGTTTTCTTGGCACACTTTAGGCCCCTTAGTGCCAATTGGGCATCGTTTAAATGCCACGGCCTACCTGAGCATTGTTTCTGACCATGTCCATCCCTTTATGACCACCATGTACCCATCCTCTGATGGCTACTTCCAGCAGGATAATGCACCATGTCACAAAGGTCGAATCATTTCAAATTGGTTTCTTGAACATGACAATGAGTTCACTGTACTAAACTGGCCCCCACAGTCACCAGATCTCAATCCAATAGAGCATCTTTGGGATGTGGTGGAACGGGAGCTTCGTGCCCTGGATGTGCATCCCACAAATCTCCATCAACTGCAAGATGCTATCCTATCAATATGGGCCAACATTTCTAAAGAATGCTTTCAGCACCTTGTTGAATCAATGCCACGTAGAATTAAGGCAGTTCTGAAGGCGAAAGGGGGTCAAACACAGTATTAGTATGGTGTTCCTAATAATCCTTTAGGTGAGTGTATATATATATATATATAAAATGTAAAATATACTTATTTACATATTCTGAGAGCAAATGAAACAAGTTAGGAAAAGTCAGATTCAGATGTGAAGTTCAGATGCAAAGTTATCAAATGTGGCACAGGTCTGCATTAATTTATTAATCTCTTCGCTCGACTTTGCACAAGCCCTAAAAATGTGGATATACGAATATAGAATAAAAAGGGCTTCAGAAACATGAATAAGTATTACAATGTAACTATAGACATTGTTAATAGTTGTGTCTACACAAGACAGCTTTACAATTTATCAGTTATCACAATATAGTTTGTCAATTTGAGATCCACAGAGAGGAAGTCTGATATTTAATAATATCCCAATTGTTGATTTACAGAAAGGAAGACTCCAAGATATCAACAGAAATTGCAACATACCTGTCATAAGCTATCACTGTTAAAATGGTAAGGCGGGCAGCGCGAGAGGCACCATGACCCAATCACAGTGTCTGAAACTGAAGGGAAACCGGAGGGCGGAAGAGCAAGACAGTCCTGCGAGAACCAGCAAATAGAAACTTTATTAACAAGCTAGCTTGGATGCACCACGTCAGGAAATTCCTTCAGTGAGAACTTATTTTGTTTAGAAACATGAGTGAAGCTTTATAAGAAAATGACGTAGAATGTCGTGGCCGTTCATCCAATCAAAAGGTGCAAACCCGAGTTTGTTTACAATCTGTCTTCCTGGGGGGAGATGTGGGATCCAGGGAGAGGTGGCTTTCTTTGATCTATGCCAGAGGTCCCTCAGATCTTTTAAAACTGTCCCTCAGTCATTAACAAAACAGTTCTTACCAATCTGGGGAAGCAATTAAGTCCACAAACAGACTTTTAACAGACAAACAGCTGTGGGCTATCTCTCTGTTTGGGTGTTCCTCTTATCATAATAAACAGAAGTCAAAGTGGAGAGAGGAATGTCTAGAGGGTATGCCCTGAACTGCCAACAGCTCGCAGCCGCACAAATGTCTGCCAAGAGGGCACCTTGAAAGAGGGTCCACAACGTGGCTACGTCTCAAGTCGAGTGCGCCACCAGGTGTTCAGGCACCGGGGTCCCAGTCGACTCATAGGCCATGGTATAACGGTACCTTAAAGGCTGGTTGCATTGCCTGCTTTAAGAATAAAGAGACTGCTCCTTTAAGGATCCTCCTAGCTCAACCCAGAGAGTGCAGAGGTCAATCTTTCAGGAAATAGACTGTGTATGTGTGTGCATACACTCTTGACCTTGAGAGGAGCAGAGCTGAGGAGTTGAGTAGAGCAGGGCAGGGTAGAGCAGTGTAGCACAGCGTAGGAGAGACAGTTCCAGAGCAACATACACCGAATCCGTCACTTCCTCACCGACTACTTGACTCAGCTGCTCATCCAGTCACTGGTCTTCTCCCGCCTGGACCACTGCAACTCCCTCCTGGCTGGCTTACCTGCAACTACTACCCACCCGCTCCAGCTCATCCAGAACTCTGCGGCTCGTCTGGTATTCTCTCTGCCCCGTTTCACACGCTACTCCACTGCTTCGCTCCCTCCACTGGCTCCCGATACCGGCACGCATTCAGTTCAAGACATTGACCCTCACCTACCGCTATCTCGACCACACTACACAAAGCTACCTTCAGACACTTGTCTCCTCATACATCCCCTCCAGACCACTGTGGTCTTCCAGTGCCAGAAGACTAACTCTGCCTCCTCTCCACTCTCCTTCCTCCAGAGCCGCTCCTTCTCATCCCAGGACCATAAATGTTGGATTGACCTTCCCACTGAAGTCAAAACAGCAGAGTCCTTGACCTCCTTCTGGCGCTTACTCAAAACACATCTTTTCAGACAGTACTTGTAATATTAGTCCTTTTAATCCCCGTTAGATAGCACTTCACAGAGTTTTATTATGCTTCTTGCGTTTTTGATTGTTTTCCTCCTTGCTCCCTTTCCCGTAGCCCTTGACTGTGACCCTACATCTTGACAGCACTTAGCTTTTACTGTTCAGGAGGTATGACCTCACTTACTGTACTTGCCTGTGTAAATTGGAAGTTGTAAAATGTATTATATTTTGAATTTCTATGTTTTATGTAAATTTAATTTGTAATGTTTGATGCCTTGTACTTAACTGTCGCCCTGCATAAGGGGGTCTGCCAAGAAATAAAAATAATAATAATAATAATAATAATAATAATAATAATAATAATAATAATAATAATAATAATAATATTAGGGCCTGTGCTTTTCTAATAATGATCTGGACTCTGGGACAGTTGTGGGCTGACACCTGGCAGATGAATTTCAGTGTGGACGATAAGGTAATACATGCAGGTAACAAAAATGTCCACTATAATTACACTATGGGAGGAACAGAACTAGATGAAGTAACGCATGAGAAAGACCTAGGAGTCTATGTGGACTCCTCACTTTCTCCATCCAAACAATGTAGGGAAGCAATAAAAAGGGAAAACAGAATGTTAGGGTATATTGTATTTTTGCACTTTGTTTTGCACTTCTGTTGTAAGTCGCCCTGGATAAGGGTGTCTGCCAAGAAATAAAAAATAATAATAAATGTCAAAAGTGTAGAATTAAAAACAAGGGAAGTAATGTTAAGACTGTACAATGCACTAGTTTAAATCACTTTAAACCAGATTAAATCAAAACTTTGACCCACCTGCTAAAAGCAAACATCATAGCGGTTACATTTCTGATTAGAAGAAAGTGGCATCTTACTAATAATGAAGCGGCAACTGAGTACAGTTCTGTAGTTTTCTATTAGTGTCTGGGCCAAAGTTTTGATTTAATCCAGCCCCTCAACTGGAATACTGTGTACAGTTCTAAGCACCACACTTTAAGAAAGATATCGCTGCTCTAGAGGCAGTTCAGAGGAGAGCAACCAGACTTATTCCAGGTCTGAAGGGAATGTCCTACTGAGAGACTGAGGAACTGAACCTTTTCACCCTGGAACAGAGGAGACTACACGGGGACTTGATTCCAGTCTTCAAAATCATCGACTACATCAAACCAGAGGAGCTTTTCCAGATCAGCAGCGACACACGCACCTGGGGACACAAATGGAAATTGGATTTCAAGACAGAAAACAGGAGACACTTCTTCACACAGAGAGTTGTGACAATCTGGAACAAACTCCCCAGCGATGTGGTAGAAGCTGAAAATTTGGGAACTTTTAAAATCAGACTGGATAGGATCCTTGGATCATTCAGTTATTAATGGATACCAAACGAGCACGATGGGTCAAATGGCCTCCTCTCGTTTGTAAACTTTCTTATGTTCTCATCTTCTTATGTATATAGTGAAGTACAACAAAGTAAACAATCACCAAATCAACCCAAAACACAAGGCAGTAAACCATTACACCAAGGGTGATTCTAAGATTTTGTAAATGTGGGGTCCATAAGGGGGGCATGATAATTACAGATTGTTTTGCAAAATGGCTTTTAAAAACTCAGTTTGTAATTTAAGATTGAAGCAAAGGAGAAAATGTACCACCATATTTGCTACCATTTGCTAGTGACAAAATTACGTAAAAATTGCCATTAACACAATAGACAACAGTGATACCTTATTGCCATTAACAAATAGGCATTATAGACGACTTCTCCACCCGCGTCAACCACAAAAGTGCTTACATATGGCTACATCCATATGATCGAATTGTAGAGCTGCCTGAGTGGAGGGGTTAAACACGCACCCCGGGAACTGTAGTTCCGTGTTGGAAAAAGGACGAGTAAGGCAAATCCCGGACAATTTTAGATATTTAAAAAATCCGTCTGGCCGGAGATTAAATGACTTAAAAAGAGGACATTGTCCTGTAAAAACTGGATGTATGGTAACCCTAAGCTAGTATAGGTATAGGTATCACCATTCATCAAATTGTAAATGTCATAGCAGAAAATGTAAATGATTTATTTACCATAAACTGTCTTGTCTTGAAACCAACATATAGTCTGGCTGTGGCTATGCGTATACACAGCAGAGAGCAGAGCACAACAACAGCAGCACGGGTGTGTACAATTCATAATTCCTCCACTCTCACCTGCATCCTTGCTGGGTGGTATACACTCAAAAAGACATCTTTGGTAAAATAAACTAATGTCCAGAATATGGACACGAGAAACTGCCTATGAATTATATGAACATTATGGAGTGACTGGGGGTGGGGGGCCACTCATTCTGAAAGAAAATGAAAAGACAACATTATTATTATTATTATTATTATTATTATTATTATTATTATTATTATTATTATTTCTTTCTTGGCAGATACTCTTATCCAGGGCGACATAAAAAACATAAGAGCAATACAAAGTGCAAAAATACAATACATTTCAAAGCATAATGCAATTTACAAATTCCAATTTACATGCTTGTATAGGAAATATACAGTAAACAATATAAGTCCTAGATCCTAGATAGTAAAAGCTAGTAAGTGCAGGTAACATTAAGAGCTAAGGGAAAGGAGGCATAGAGGAAATCAAAATAAATAATACAAGTACTGAAAATAATGTCAAATGTCAAAGCATTATGTTTTACTCAGTGCAATTTTACAGGATAATAAACTACTAATTTACAAGTTGAGTCTGAACAGATGTTTCTTTAATCAAACCTTGAGACAACCAAATCTAAACTTCAGAAAATGAAAACCAAATTCCCAAAACTGCTTTTATTTTAAAATACATTTTAAAATTACAGTCATGTAATAACTCCCCACACGAAGCACATCCTGGTCGCTACCACAAAACCCTCCCACTAGTAACACACAGGCTCGTATGAACTAATATAAAGTGGTGGGCCTGAAGCACCTCATAACATTGACCTACATGCCAATCACAATTGACAGTACTTGATAGCTGGTTTACATTAGGTACTGTAGATTGAAGAATCTTCTGAGACACAAACGCCTCTATCTAGTGTTGGAATTCTAATGTGTGATTAGTGTTTTAGTCAATGTTCAGGAAAAGAGCATAAAAACGAGAAGAATAAGACCCCATTCTGCAGAATGATTTTAAGTGTGGAAAGTGGAATAGAGTTATCCATTGAGTCAGAAAACCACCCAGATGGGGAGGGACTATGCAGTTACCCATGGGAACTCTGTAAACGAATGTGTATCAATGCTGCCTACTGAACCATGGAAGTGTGACATCCCAGCAGACCCCCTCTTGCGTCTGTTATAAATAGTGAGACACACACCCCTATACTTCCTCTTTTGCCAGAGCTAGACTTCCACGTGACAACCCAGCTCTGAGGGGTTTCTCTTTCTTGGATAACTGGTGTTGCATTCACAACCTATCATTTTAATGATTGAAAGATAAAACTGGTTCAATAATAAATACCTGAGATTTCGAAGTATACAATCCTACTTACAGGTTTGATAACATGTCAGAGGTGTCCCTGGTGAAATAACAAGCATCACATTGAAAGAAGCCCTATTCTTCTATTATGTGTATTTACAGTGCCTGGACATTAATAAACAACCCCCCAACTATGATTATTTATGTGCTAGTAATGTGTCTTGGTTGATACTGTAATGCTTATTTTGTCTGCAATGTGATTAATATTACTGTTAAGTCAACTATTTTACAAATGATTTTAAAACAAAATGGATGAGATTAAACACACAGTTGACTTGTAAATATTGACATTGACAAGTGATTCAATACATTATTGTGCTGGTTGAAATTTGAATATAATCAAGCAGTAGAGCATTGTCCAAAAACTGAATGTATACAGGCTGAAATCCAGTGTTCAAATCCTTGTCACAGCCTATGTATTTAAGATCTATTACCCCATTATCTGATTCAATAAGCAATTAACGTTATTTAAAACCAATGTTGGTGACAGATGTTTTAATCAATAGTTTAAACTATGTTTTTATCATTACTGTATATTAATATAACATACACTTAGTTATAAGAGCAAATGAAATAAGTTAGGAAAATTCAAGAAAAAGGGGAAGATTAATATCCAAGATATATATATATATATATACTCACCTAAAGGATTATTAGGAACACCATACTAATACTGTTTGACCCCCTTTCGCCTTCAGAACTGCCTTAATTCTACGTGGCATTGATTCAACAAGGTGCTGAAAGCATTCTTTAGAAATGTTGGCCCATATTGATAGGATAGCATCTTGCAGTTGATGGAGATTTGTGGGATGCACATCCAGGGCACGAAGCTCCCGTTCCACCACATCCCAAAGATGCTCTATTGGGTTGAGATCTGGTGACTGTGGGGGCCAGTTTAGTACAGTGAACTCATTGTCATGTTCAAGAAACCAATTTGAAATGATTCGACCTTTGTGACATGGTGCATTATCCTGCTGGAAGTAGCCATCAGAGGATGGGTACATGGTGGTCATAAAGGGATGGACATGTTCAGAAACAATGCTCAGGTAGGCCGTGGCATTTAAACGATGCCCAATTGGCACTAAGGGGCCTAAAGTGTGCCAAGAAAACATCCCCCACACCATTACACCACCACCACCAGCCTGCACAGTGGTAACAAGGCATGATGGATCCATGTTCTCATTCTGTTTACGCCAAATTCTGACTCTACCATCTGAATGTCTCAACAGAAATCGAGACTCATCAGACCAGGCAACATTTTTCCAGTCTTCAACTGTCCAATTTTGGTGAGCTTGTGCAAATTGTAGCCTCTTTTTCCTATTTGTAGTGGAGATGAGTGGTACCCGGTGGGGTCTTCTGCTGTTGTAGCCCATCCGCCTCAAGGTTGTACGTGTTGTGGCTTCACAAATGCTTTGCTGCATACCTCGGTTGTAACGAGTGGTTATTTCAGTCAAAGTTGCTCTTCTATCAGCTTGAATCAGTCGGCCCATTCTCCTCTGACCTCTAGCATCAACAAGGCATTTTCGCCCACAGGACTGCCGCATACTGGATGTTTTTCCCTTTTCACACCATTCTTTGTAAACCCTAGAAATGGTTGTGCATGAAAATCCCAGTAACTGAGCAGATTGTGAAATACTCAGACCGGCCCGTCTGGCACCAACAACCATGCCACGCTCAAAATTGCTTAAATCACCTTTCTTTCCCATTCAGACATTCAGTTTGGAGTTCAGGAGATTGTCTTGACCAGGACCACACCCCTAAATGCATTGAAGCAACTGCCATGTGATTGGTTGGTTAGATAATTGCATTAATGAGAAATTGAACAGGTGTTCCTAATAATCCTTTAGGTGAGTGTACGTGTCACATATGGGACACACATTTACAGTTAGATCCATAAATATTTGGACAAGAACACAATTTTAATCATGTTGGCTCTGTACACCACAACAATGGACTTGAAAGGAAACAATATGTTCTTTAAGTGTAGAGTTTCATTTTTAATTTGACGGTAGATACATCCAAATTGGGGGAACAGTGTAGGATTTACACCCATTTTTATATGTGGTCCCCCCCATTTTTGGAGGAACTAAATACAGCTGCAGTACAGGCCTGGCAGAGCAACACCAGGGAAGAAACCCAGCATCTGGTGATGTCTATGGGTTCCAGACTTAAGACAGTCATTGACTGCAAAGGATTTGCAACCAAGTATTGAAACTCACAATTTAATTCATGATTATGTTAGTTTGTCCAAATATTTTTTAACCCCTAAAATTGGGGGGACCACATATAAAAATGGGTGTAATTCCTACACCGTTCACCCAATTTGGAGGTTATTACCCTCAAATTAAAGATGAAATTCTACATTTTTTTATTTTCAAATCCATTTTGGTGGTGTACATAGCCAAATTAATACAAATTGTGTCCTTGTCCAAATATGAATGTACCTAACTGTATATATAAAGCAATTTATTTTACAAACATTACTTATGTCTCATATGGATCAGTATTGAGCTTCTACTTTTCTGTTGAACAACTGCATAACTGTCTTGCGAATCTGACTAAGTTTCAAGCCGTATATAAGGGGATTTAAAAGAGGAGGGATGATTAGAAATTCTACTGCCAGGAAATTACGTACAGCCTGTGGGATGTTCCTTGAACCATATCGACTGTGCAATGCATCAAAGACTATAGCTGTGGTAAAGTTGATTACTGTAAATACATGGGGAAAGCAGGTCTGCAGAAATGTACTCTTCTCTTCACTTGACTTTACGCAAGCTCTAATAATCTGGTTGTAAGAATATACAATCAAAAGTGCTTGAGAAACTTGTATGAGAATTAAAATATAACCATATAAATTGTTTATAGTTATATCTAAACAAGACAGTTTTACAACTGACCAGTTATCACAGTACAGTTTGTTAATGTCAGATCCACATAGAGGCAGTCTGATAGTTAACAATATCGCAATTGTTGTTTCACAGAAAGGAAGAATCCAAGAAATCAATAGAAACTTGCTGATACTTACAGATGTCATGATACAATGGTACTGTAAAGGTTTACATATTGCCACATACCTGTCATAAGCCATCACTGTTAAAATTGTGAATTCAGACAGAACAGACGTGTAGATCACATATGCTTGAGTCAAACAACCAGCGTATGAGATCTGATGAGAGTCAGACAGGAAGTCAGCCAGGAGTTTAGGATACAGACCAGCAGTTCCATACAGTCCATTGACACACAGGTTACAGACAAAGATGTACATAGGCTCATGGAGGGTTTTCTCAATGATGATTGAAATGATCAGTGTCAAGTTCAAAAGACATATCAAAAGGTAAGCCAGAAGAGTAAAAGCAAAAAATATGTATTTATGAGATGCCGTCTCATTTAATCCATGGAGTGTGAAGACTGTAACACTGGACGAGTTCTGCATTGCAGTAAGGGATGTTTCAGGAATATACAAATAAACCTTTACCTAAATAAGCAATGAGTAACAATAAGTCCCTTCACACATAAGTAGAAGATCAATTAAGTGGAAATATAATAACAATAATACAGTAAAAATATAAGAAGCACTGCAATGAACCATAGTGTTTGAGTTAATTCTGGTCTTCTGTTGTTTCTATAAACTCTATATCTTCTTTACTAAGACAAATTATGAAAATACTCACAGATCCTTAATCTGAAAAAAGGGTTGCTGCAGAGAGTCCCTGTTCCTTAGTCTGCACTTCAGTGTTAAGCTTTATATATGGAGCTCCTTCAACAGGGAGGCTACTGAGATTTGCAGCCTGAAAACAGGCCTTTGAGACTGTGGCTCTGTAATACTGGGTTAATTAGCCCAGTTAATTAGCCCTAATTAGGTAGAAAATATTACAAATAAGTGTTGCATTGGTACAGTAACAGTCCTAATTAAGGAAGATACCAGAGTAGTACTGTGGTGTATTGCAATATGTGTCATAAGGAATGGATAGGATGCTACCTAAGGAAGTAGGAAAATCTCAGTAGAGTTCAGAGTTACAGCAATAAAATACCAGTTTAGTTTATGCCCATCCGCCTAGCTTTTATTTACAAACATTGAACATATTGGTGACGAGGATGGCTCTGCTTGCACTTTCGCTGCCTCCTGCATTCCTCCAAACCCTGGGTGTGACAACAATATTGTTTAATTCTTGGATTTGCCTGTTTGATAATTACATTCTGGTTCTTACTGATACAGACATTTCTGATAAAAGTTCTGTTAATCCACTGCTTTGTAGCTGAAACTCAGTTAATCTTCTACATGTTTACAGTTGATGGCAATACTTTTTCAGCTGCTCTGAATGCTTAATTCAAAGAACTGAGGACTGATGTTGCTTCATTGAAGATTAGAGAAACAATGGAGTAGCCCATTTTTATGCCACAGCCATGCCCTGCACCTGTCACAAGAGTATCTGATAGAGAATCTGCACCTCACCACATTCTTACTGCACCCCGTGAGTACTGGCCAAGCCACAGCCCCAGCCAAGCCAGAGAGCCTGTGCAGTTCCAACCCCAACACCCCCTTGGGCAGTTTCACCCAGCTACTCCCCGAGCTTCAACTAGGAGATGCTTTAACTGTCAGCAAAGATTAATAGAGGACCGCTGCACTCATTGCTATAGGTGTGGCAGTAGTGAGCATTTCTAAGCAGGCTGTCATAGCAGAGGGATAAAACCATCCAACGAGGGTGCTTTAAACACACAGTGGTTACCGCCGCGGGACAGGGAGTAATCAGAGCTGTTTATCAGACCCAAAAATGTGCCAACTGTGGAATTTTGAATGGAAGCAAAAGACTGAAACAGTGCTCTGCATGTAAAATAACTCTGTACTGCTCTAAAACATGTCAGACATGTCACTGGGCTGACCACAAAAGAGACTGTGCTCATTTGCCAAAACCAAATAAACATTTTTCGTGTATGAAAGCTAGTGCTCACATTTTTTCTCCTGCCCAAGTAAACTTGCACTCCACTGTTGCGTCATTAGTGGCAAGGCAATGTCTTGTTGAATGTTATTTGCAGGGCAAGAGGGTTCAAGCTCTATGGGATACCGGCTCTCAAGTGTGCATCATTGATGAACTGTGGAAAAATTAGTATTTACCTGAAATGTTTCAGAGATCCTGGATACGCCTGATGCGCTGACACTTGTGGCTGCAAATGGGATGAACATACCATACACAGGATGGATTGAAGTCACTTTCAAGCTCGCTTTTGAAGCAGCCCACTCAGATGAGTTAGTAATCCCAGTGCTCGTCATGAAAGGTACACATCTCTTACACCACATTATGGGCTTTAATGCAATTGAGCAGATTGTAAAGTGTACGGAACAGGAGCAGTCACATAGCAAAAGTATTGGTCAGTTGAATCAAACCGTGAGAGCAGCCTTCCCCAGCCTTAAGAAAAACAAAGTCAATGCCTTAATTAAACTGATTGGCACGTAGCAGCCTTGTGAATATGCAGTCAAAACAGCAAAAGAATCAGTAATTGTCCCAAAACACAGCAGTGTTCAAATCCAGTGTCGTGTGTACTCACAGCCTTTCAAAGATGACTCAACTCTCATCTTTGAGCCAGATATTAATCCTCAGTGGGCAGAAGGACTTGAGTTCTGTGAGACCGTAGTTAAACTAAAAAAATGTACTTCACCCCACATATACATTATTGTGTATAATGCTACCGATCATGACGTCATGTTAAGAGGGCAAACACTAATTGGAACGGTACAGCCAGTTAAAACAGTCTTTCCTACCAGCATCTTAGGCATTCCCACCTCCTCAGCATCTCCTGTTGCTGTTCACAGTGTTCAAACTGATATGGCTCTCAATGCTGCAACCACTGAAGATGTGTGGGAACCGCCTGTTGACCTTAGTCACCTGAGTGAACAAGAGAGACAGATTGTACAGCAGATGCTCAGAGAAGAGTGACATTCATTTTCATGGTCAGATAATGACATTAGTTGTATTAAAAACCTACAATTGAGTATCGCACTTGTGGTAGGAAATTCCTCTCACAAATGGTTTACTTCATGTATACTTAAGAAAGATAAGGTCAAGTCAATAGCCAGGCCAGAAGGTAGTTTGAACCCTGTTTGTTATTTTCAATTAGCATCTTGGAGAAGATGCCAAACAGTATGATTTGAGTGTCTGCTCCCTAATCCTAGTATTGACCTATCGACTCTGTCCTCTAATATATTCTGCTTAGCAATCTTTTAAGATAACATAGTAATGACTTATTAATTGTAACCAGATCTTTGTCTTCTGTGTATAAAAAGCTCTGACTTTTAGCATGGAATCAGAGCAACTTTGGTATCTTCTTGATTCACTGTTCCTCTCCACGTCACATGTAATAAATGCAATTGCAATGAACGTTCCAACCTGATTGAAGACTTAGTTTCTTCCACACACTGAAAGATACTGAGCCAGTCTCATGCACATATATGTCTGTCCCCAATCCCTTTTAGCGTGAGATGAAGGAGTATTTGCAGGATCTCAAAACACAAGGCTGGGTTGAGAAGTCTACTTCCCTGTATTCTTCCCCCATAGTGTGCGTCAGGACAAAATATGTCAGTCTCAGACTTTGCATTGATTACACAGACTTAAATCGGAAGACACATCCAGATCGCCAACCCATCCCCAGAGTTCAGGACATCATGGACAGCCTTGGAGGTAACTCTTGGTTCACCCTACTGGATCAGAGAACAGCATATAACCTGGGGTTTATGGCAAAGGATAGCAAGCCTATGACTGCTTTTGTGACCCCCTAGGGGCTATATGAATGGGTGAGGGTCCCGTTTGGATTGATGAATACCCCTGCAGCCTTTCAGCGTTGTATGGAAGAGTGCTTGGAAGATCTCAGGGATGAAATCTGCATACCATACCTCGACGACACCTTGGTTATCAGCAAAACCTTCAAATCCCATGCCAATGATGTAAGAACAGTGCTGTAATGCCTCAGAGAGCATGGCATTAAACTGAAGCCAAGTAAGTGTGGCCTTTTCAAATCTGAAGTCCGCTACTTAGGTAGAATAGTCTGAGGGGAGTAAAGTTGATCCCGCCAATACTGAAGCTGTCAAGAGCTCTTAAAGACAAAAAGACAAAAAATGTAGGTGAGCTTAGGAAAATTCTAGGCCTACTGAGCTACTACAGGCAATATATTCGTGACTTTTCCCATATAGCCAACCCCCTTTATGACAAAAAGGAATTGAGAGATGCACAAAAGAATGATCAGAGTATTAGTCCCGTTCTTAAATGTAAACAGTCAGGATCTATGCCACCAGTAAAAGAGCTTAAAACACTCAGTGCTAAAGCTAAGTGCCTATTTCATGAGTGGGAGAAACTAATATTGGATGATGATGGTATCCTGCAGCGCAATAGCCCGCACACATTAGTCCTACCTGAGCAATACAAAGCTACAGTGCTTAGAGAACTCCATGAGATGGGCCACCAAGGCATTGATCATACCACATCCCTTGTGCGTGACCATTTCTTTGGCCATATATGCAAGCTGACATTGAGTACTACATCACAAAAGCCTGTGCCTGTCTAAAACAGAAAAAGCCCTGTCATGAACATGAGAACCACTAACAAGTATTGTGACCACTCTGCGTTTCAAACTTGTCTCGATTGATTTTCTCCATCTCGACAGATGCAAAGGAGGATACGAGTATATTCTAGTCATCGTAGATCATTTTACTTGCTTTGCCCAAGCATATGCAACCACATCTAATTCAAGCAAGACTGCTGCAGACCGCATCTTTAATGATTTTGCTTTAAAGTTTGGCTTTCCTTCTCGTATTCACCATGATCAAGGTGGAGAATTTGAGAATCAACTTTTTGAACAGTTACAGAAGCACTGCGGTGTTGCCGGCTCCAGAATGATGCCCTACTACCCGCAAGGGAATGGACAGCTGGAGTGTTTTAATAGAACGCTATTGCAAATGCTCAAAACACTCACAAAAACACAAGTCCATTTTACTTGTCATATGGGAGATCTCCAAGACTACAAGTCGACATGTTTTTTGGGTTGAACTCGGAGACCAGTGGCAGTAATCTGAGAGATTATGTAGAAAAGTGGAAATGTGGAATGGAAGAAGCCTATGAGATTGCAAGAAAAAGTGCTCAGAAGTCCATAGAAAATAGCAAGTAACATTGCAACAGCAAGGTGAGAAGTTCTGTGCTCCAGCCAGGTGATCGAGTACTTGTCAAAAACTTTACACCCCGAGGAGGCCCAGGTAAACTTTGCAATTATTGGGAAGACTAGAAATCCAATCAGTGCACATTATGCCATTAACAGTATATGCATATGCTTTATGTTAGTTGGTTGGAGTGAATTCATGCTGTTTTCTTAAAAATATAATTTTCCTATATCATTTATCGATTGGTAGAAACTAATCCACCAGGATTGATTAGTTATGCCTGCAAGTATGCAGTAGGGGGAGCTCTCGCGGTTTTTCCTCATTCATGATAAAGCCTTTGTTGAGGAAACACTGTGCTGAGTCTTGTTCTCACAGTCATCTCTACTTTCAGGGGTACAACATTTACAGGCAATATTTCCAAAACACACCAATAACAGAGTCCAAAGTGCGTTTGGTGACTTACATGCAGAAGCCTATTCCAATGCTTGGATCCCTTATCCTTAATGTCACACATTCCAATCACTGCACAGCAACAGATTTCTACATTGTGCCATCTGGAACACCCTTGCTTGGAATGGATCTCTTTACTGCACTTCAGATGGATGCATTTTTCCTGCTACTACCCCAAGTGAGTGTGTGCACCAAACCTCTGTGGTTAATACAGACACATCTAAAAATGTAGGTGTGGCTGATGGCTTTGAGCACAAGGTCAAGATTGTTACCAATTCAGCAAAAACTATGTCATCTGCTACAGAACTACAGAGATTTGAGACAGAGGGCATCATTGAGAAAATAGACTCATGTGCCTGGGTGTCTCCTCTAGTGGTCATTCAAAATAAGTCGGGAGAGAGTCTTTGTAGACCTTCATGAACTGAATAAGGCTGTAGTGATCAACAGCCACCCTCTACCACACATTGAGGACATTTTTGCTGAACTCAGGGGAGCCAAGATGTTTTCTACCATTGTTCTACAAAATGCTTACCACTGCTTTTATAACCATGTAGGACTATTCCGTTTAACCAGGGTTCTCTATGGTCTTGCATCAGCTCCAAGTACATTTCAGAGGATTATATCTCAAATACTGGCAGGACAGGATGACGTTCAGTGTTACTTGGACGATATAAGTGTCTATGGCAATACGCCTGAGGAACACAAGACACGACTACAAGCTGTGCTACATCGTCTTCACAATAATGAGTTAAAACTTAATGGGGACAAATATCACTTCAGGAAGACTGAACTTTCCTTTCTAGGTCATGTAATCTCTGAAACGGGCCTACACCCTAACCCAAACCATGTGACTGTCGTCACACATGTTCCTCCTCCACATGGTGCACAAGCTTAATTCTTAAGTTAATTCTACGGATGGACCATAGCCCACTTCCAACATTGCTTTCCACCAAGGGTCTTGGACGAGCAGGTATGAGAATTACGAGATGGACTGTGCAATTGTTATGTTTCAATTTAAACATTGAATACTAACCTGGACGTGAAAACGTTACTGCTGATTGCTTATCATGCTTGCCGCTTCCTGACAATGAGCTCAACCAGGACCTAGACATTAAAATGATTGCCCTGGTATCTGACTTTGCTGCTGTTACTGCTGAATAATTCAAGAGCTCTTCAAGCTCATGCCCTGTGCTGCAAAAGGTGAAAGCCTACATCACAAAAGGGTGGCCACACAGTTCAAAAGGCCTGGACCCTGCTATCATGCCCTACTTCCAGATACAGACAACACATGCAATACAAGATGGTTGTATAATTCGTGGCACTCATTCTGTAATTGTACCAACAAACTTACAATCAAGACTCATTTAGCTGTCTCATGGCTGCTGTTAAGGAATTGTGAGAATGAAGCAGCAGAGATCTTTATTGGTGGCCTTGCATGCACTCTCAAGTTGAAGCTGTCATTAAGTCCTACGTCACTTGCCTTCAGCATTAAAAGACTGCCATCACACAAGCTGCTCCATTGCACCCTGTGCCCACTCCCAATGCAGCTTGGGAGAAGTTAGAAATCAACTAAATTTGTCTCTAAAGTTTTTGACTGACAGTGACATTAAACATTGCCAAAGCTCTGTATATTACCCACAGGCCAATGGGGAAATTGAGAGATTCAACAGAGTGCTAAAGTACTGTCTTTAATCAAAACACCCATTAATCAAAACTCCAATATGAAACAGTTTATCCAACAGAAACAGGAACGCATCAAGGAATACACAGACCAACGCCATGGTGCAAAACCTCCTTCATTACAGGTTGGAACTTTTGTGCACAACCATAAGCCAGGAATACTCAAAAGGGGACACGCCAAGTTTACTCTACTTTAATGATCTAGCCCTACTAGATCATTGCAAAGAAATGCACAGCTGCCTTTCATCTGTCAGATGGTAAGGTATGGAATGCAACGCATCATGCTCCTGAGAGTCCTGACCATACAAACACTCCTATGGCACAGCCTGAGGATACTTATGCACCTTCATGCTCTCCTCCCACACCATTGGCCTGGGTTGCCACTCCGCAATTTTCTGGCAAGCTCACTTGCATCTTTTCCGGGCGGTATACACTCAAAATGGACAACTTTGGTAAAAAAAACTAACGTATTATTTATACTAAAATTTTTGAGTGACTGGGGGGGGGTCACTCAGGGGGGCAATCAGATTTCAGCAGGATGGACAATGAGGTAACATCTTCAAACTTTGAGAGAAGAATTGGAAACCCACAAAACTGGCAGAAACCTGTGGGCTGTGGGCGATAGGTGTGTGCCCATCAATATGAATGTGCAGAATGTTCTGAGGGCATCACATGGACCAGAGTGACCTTTCAGGAGAAGATCCATTATAAGATGTTCTTTGAACAGTGCATTTAAGGCATAAAAAAGAAACATACAGGCATAACACAATAATGACTACAGTTATCAATCCATGCAGAAGAATCATACCCAGGTGTCAGCAAGCCATTCCCAGGGGGTTCCCCCTCATGTGGACTGGTGTATCTTTGTAGTTGCTTTCCTAATGTGCTCTATAAGATTATCAATATGTTCTGAGTTATCTGGTATGTAGGTACAGCATTCCCGTCCTATAATGGCACATGTCCCTCCCTGTGGTGTTTCTTACAGTTTCTAATATACTAGCTATTAATCTAATTTTTGTATTGCTCTGCTCATACATAGGGAATAGTATGGAGGCCCCCTTCCCCTATCTCAATCTTAAAGTGAGTAAATTGTTCTGCATCTGGAAGGTATTTATCTTTGGTGTGGCGCATAGCTGGCACAACATACCCTATATAACAAGAACCGGTGAACTTACAGGGAAGTTCCCAATATTCCCACATGCTACACACCCAATAGGTCCCTTGATGCTTAGGTGCTTGTCATTTGGATGAATTTGTTATCTGTCCATGACTCAGCTATGGACAGGCAGATAGGTCCAAATACTGTGGTGTACACAGCCATCTTCATGCTGGATTATCTCTTAGTACCTGTAGGGGGACAAAATCTTTAATAGTTAGGGAATTGACGCTCAAAGGTCAGGAAATCCACAACTGTTGCTTTCCTAGGAATGAGAAAAGATAGAGGTTTAGTACACAGTTCTCCTGGATTATAATTTTTATCTGTCCGGTTAGTGCGCTCCACTAAGCCAAAACTCTGAGGGTGATAAGGTATATGAAATCGTTGTTATACCCCTAGCAGCAAACATGCTTCCTTCATTACTTTACTGATGAAATTAGTTTCTTGATCCGAGTCCATTTGATGGGGCACACCCCGGCGGGGTGTAACCTCAGTCATTAGGACTCATGCGGCAGTGGTGGCAGAGCAGTCTCTGCAGGGGAAGGCCTCAACCCATTTTGTGAAATTATTATTACCAGGCAATAGGACTTCCCATGGCATTTTGTCTGGGGTCCTGTAAAGTCAATTTGAATGTTTTCCCACCAGCCCCTAGGCCGTGGATGGTGCGATTAGGTGACTTTAATTAGTTTACCTGGGTTTACTTGTGCGCAGGGAATACACTGTTGACACCACTTTGCAGTGTCCCTGCCCATGCCATGCCATCACCAGTGTTCACGCTGTTGTGTTAACATGGCCTTATGACCCATGTGAGCTGGACCATGGTACTGGTCCAGGAGTGTCAACCTAATACACTGGGATGCCAATGCAAATTGTAAGTCAGGACTACGCCACAAACTGTCTGAGTACACTGCACCTCCCTTGACACACTCTTGTAATTAATCCTCCTCACAGTCTTTCTGTAGCTGTGCGAGGTCAGTAATTTCTGGTTTTAGAATTCTCTCAAGTTTAGTAGAGCAGGGGAATCCTGCTAATGTCACATTAATGCCTGTTTCTGCTGCCTTTTTCACAGCTAGGCCTGCAAAGTGATTCCCACGGGTGCAGAGAGACTCTGATGAGCTTTCACTTTTACTACTGGTACCTTTTCTGGGAGGTGTGCTGCCTGAGCTAGGGCTATAACAATAGGTTGCATATGCAACCCCAGTTATCTGAAAAAGGAAGCACTGCCCAAGGGGGAGGGGTTTCTGCGCACTGCCGTAGGAACCTGATCGAAACGTCACTCTATCAAAGCTGCCATTGGCCCCTGCACGCGTCACTCAGAATAGGTCCCTTCCCACATCCTGTTCCATAAAACGTGATGTCAGTGCAGGTTCGTCCTCTTTTGCGGGGAGCCAGGACTCCCGCGTGACCTTGTAAGCCTTGGGCAGTGCTTCCTTGTTCAGATAACCAGGGTTACTGTATAACCAAGCTGTTGCAAGGGAGGAGGCAGCGAGCTGATAAGGGAGCCTGCCCCGAGGTGTACCGCTAGGAGCCTCGCCCAGGAGCGAGGACCGTAGTCATGCTCTTCCCGTGAACTGTCTAGAATCAACATACACAAGGTGGGGCTACAGAGGTCAACTCTTACACCCTCCACTCACAATAGCAAGGCCGGCTGCTCTACTAGTGCAGCTAGGAGCAAGGTCTAATCAACTTGCACAATATCTGGCGCGGGCAATCAAGCAACTTGTGCAGCCTCCGTGAATTATCATGGCAGTGGACCCCTGATCCAATAGGAGCGGGGCCACAGACTCAATGAAAAAACAGAATACATAGCTGGCTAGTCAACAGAGTAGCCGAGCTGAACAACAATATACAATATGTACATATCGCGTGACAGCAAGACCTTCATGCTGTCAGCGCACAGCACCGGAGCATCCAACTCAACTGAATAGTACAGAGTGGAAGATCTCTATTGTGCTGACAATTAGATTTCGTACAAACGAACTATACATCACTGGGTGCAGGAGCCTGCTCATGCACCACACGTGGGACATCAAAGCGCTGGCCGCTTGCTCCACTAGCACAGCTTGACCATGTCATGACAACGTACTATGTACATCACGGGGCACAGGAGAAACTCAAGTGCCCCCCACTGGAGGACAACAGCAGTGGTCCCCTCGCTCCATGGCGTACATTTAGAAACTACACAGCCAGAAAATGAGACCCAGGAGGCTCACCATCAATCCGGACATGACATGCAGAGATGGCCACCAGATATACTTTGAGCATGGACGGGGACTTGCCCTGGTCCAACAGTTCCTGTACAAATTGCAATATGACGCCAATAGGGCAATGAACTGGGTCTTGACCGCCAGGTGACATCAGGTGCTAAATGTCTGCCAGTGATAGGAATACTGCGACCTCGTAGAGGGAGCTCTCGCCGACTGAATAGTGCCTACTACCGTGTCTGACAGACCCTAGGCAATCAGTCGCTCCTGCTCAGGGGCCAGGCCTCACTGTAACATCTCCTTCCTGGCACGAAAAGCAATTAAGTCCACAACAGACTTTTAACAAACAGATGTGGGCTATCTATCCACTATGTGGTCCTTTTATCATAGAGAAGAATTTCTTACAAATGTACCTTGTTGACTTTTGCTAGCCTGATCAATCAAATTTGCTCAATTTGTACATGCTATTATTTCTAATGCTAGTATTAATATAAAACATTATATAGTTACTACAAAACACTTTCTTCAACTTTCCAATACAGGTTCTTCAATATATTATTATTATTATTATTATTATTATTATTATTATTATTATTATTATTATTATTATTATTATTATTATTATTTGTTTCAAAGGCAGACAACCTTGTCCAGGGCAACTTACAAAATATAAGAGCAATACAATGTGCAATAATACAGTGCAATTCAAAGCATAATATATTTTACAAATTCCAATTTACACAAGTAGTAGGAATGTGACTTTCCCACGAAGTGACAGCCGGATGTCCCGCCTCCCGGTACCCATGGACCGGAAGTCCCACCTTACCCCCGATTGCCCTTTGAACCGGAACCTCTCCTTCCCTGGTTGTAGGGCCCACAGCCACACAGACATCTTGGTAAGGAACAAGATTATCTTGACAACAGGTCACCACTACCCCACCCTGTTGGTGTGGGGGTGTAATGTTTAAGAGGTTAAACTTATTATTATTATTATTATTATTATTATTATTATTATTATTATTATTACTATTATTATTATTTTAGGTTATATGTTTTATGATTAGGTTTGGGATGATACAGTGTTAGCAAAATACAATAAATTAAAATAGAATAAGGGGGTGTAATGTTTAAGAGCCTTCCTTGTAGCGATATCGATAACCTAACCTTATGATTAGGTTTGGGATGATACAGTAATACAAATGATACAAATAAATTAAAATAGAAGAAAAAGAAAGGTAAAGACATTCAAAAATGAGACTCGGAGTAAAATATGCATCAATGTCAGTCTTTTATTTTGACAGCTCTAAACATGGCAACAAGGTATCAGGTCAGAAGTAGACAGTGAGATTAGATACTGACACGGGTGACCAATGATCTCCCATCCCCAACACCTACAGCACCCAGGAAGAAACAGCTGAACTGTACTGGACTAGCAACTCCCTCTACTTGTTTATTGGTAAGGGCTGTGGCACAGATCACAGCTATTCTGTCTAGCACAGTGTAGAAATTGGGTTTGGTCATGAAAGGGATAGTATTCTCAAAAGAACTCTGCAGAACTTTTTGGACAGTGGTAAAAGCAGATTCACCAGGTGGTGACTCTTTATACAGCATTCTCTTGAGCACATTGGGGTGGGCCTCCACTAATTTCTCAACTACTGATTTCACATTAGAATCACCAGTTTCATACAAATCACCAATCTTGTGAGCTATTAGAGTCAGGATGACATTTTCAATCAGAGATTCCTCAAACATACGTAAATGTAAGCCCATGGCACCATGGGGATTCTTTCTCTGAAAAATATAGGGATGAAAATGCAACGTCTTATTGTACAGAAATGCAGAGCATACACAAACAGTATTTTATTTATGTTTGTAAAATACATGGTAATGTAACCCAGTACTAATTACCTGGGTGCTAGAATTGGATCATTCAAAGTCTGAGATCACTAATATATTCAAATACATATAAAATGATCAGCCATAACATTATGACCACTGACAGGTGAAGTGAATAACACTGATCATCTCGTTATCATGGCACCTGTCAGTGGGTGGGATATATTAGGCAGCAAGTGAACATTTTGTCCTCAAAGTTGATGTCTTAGAAGCATGAAAAATGGGCAAGCGTAAGGATCTGAGCGATTTTGACAAGGGCCAAATTGTGATGGCTAGATGACTGGGTCAGAGCTTCTCCAAAACTGCAGCTCTTGTGGGGTGTTCCCAGTCTGCAGTGGTCAGTACCTATCAAAAGTGTTCCAAAGAAGGAAAAGCGGTGAACCGGTGACAGGGTCATGGGCGGCCAAGGCACACTGATGCACGTGGGGAGCAAAGGCTGGCCCGTGTGGTCCGATCCAACAGACAAGCTACTGTAGCTCAAATTGCTGAAAAAGTTAATGCTGGTTCTAATAGAAAGGTGTCAGAACACACAGTGCATTGCAGTTTGTTGCTTATGGGTCTGCATAGCCACAGACCAGTCAGAGTGCCCATGCTGACCCCTGTCCACTGCTGAAAGCGCCTACAATGGGCATGTGAGCATCAGAACTGGACCACGGAGCAATGGAAGAAGGTGGCCTGGTCTGATGAATCACGAGTTCAAGGTGTTGACTTGGCCTTCAAATTCCCCAGATCTCAATCCAATCGAGCATCTGTGGGATGTGCTGATCAAACAAGTCCGATCCATGGAGACCCTACCTCGCAACTTCCAGGACTTAAAGGATCTGCTGCTAACGTCTTGGTGCCAGATACCAAAGCACACCTACAGAGGTCTAGTGGAGTACATGCCTCAACAGGTCAGGGCTGTTTTGGTGGCAAAAGGGGGACCTACACAATATTAGGCAGGTGGTCATAATGTTATGGCTGATCGGTGTATATTTCCAATCAAAGGCTTTTATTACGAGCAGCTGCAAGGAAGAGATTCAAGAGGCAATCTCAAGAACAGTCTTAGAGAAGTTACAAACTACAGGCACTTTTATGCAGACCAGACAGGAGAGAAAGATAACAGGTTCCACATGTCTTGTCCCGTGATGAGTGTAATGCCTCGGTTCCACTGGCTTAAGCGTCATGTCATGCCATGCCGTGCCGGACGCGTCCGTCCTCAGACGCATCCCAGAGCTTTTTTTGCAAAACTAGGCCGCTGTGAATCCGTCCCTCTTATGGGAGGAGCAGCGACTGTGGGTTTGGTTTGTTTCATTTTAAAAACAGAGACAGAGATCAACACTACAAGCGATACAGCTTGACGTGGAGAGGACTTTTGTGTCTGTTTTATTCTTTGTGCTTTACATGATTGTAAACAGCATAATAAATACACGTTTCTGTTCAGAGATATTAGGAAGAGCTAAACGTGTAGAGACAACATTATATTCAGACAAGCACATCCTCATAAGAATACGTTTCCATGTGCAACAATAAAATAAATAGAAAATATGTGTTATTATTATTATCGTCATCATTTGTGCTAGTATATATGTATTTTAAACGGCATACTGTGACTCCCTTAATTTATTACTCTTACTACAGATTTGTAACTGCAAACAATACTTTTTGCCGTATTATCTATAATTTACTTATCAGACTTCCTTAACCAGCGCAAGTTACAGTTGAAACAAAATACACACATTTAACGATTAATAATCCAGCTACAATATAGCAGGTTATAATTGAACTAAAGTGTGCTTATCTCAATCATGGCGTTTATGGACGCGTTTATTAAACCAGTCCTTAATGTTTTAGAGGAAACCCAGATCTGCTGTATTTATTTATTCATTAATTTAACTTGTAAATGGGCACGTTAACTGAATCGTGTTCGCCTTCACACTGACTGTCTCTGCGGATTGTCCTGCACACATTCACAAAACACAGCCTGAAACACCGGCCAGTTATTCATGAAAAATAAGAATATCGGCTGCTACGATCCGATTATCCTTCAGTTTATTTTAACTAGTCAGGCACTGCACCGGTCCTGTGAAATCAACGTTTTTAATGCACTCGGATATTAAGTGTAAGCAGTCATTGTTTCTGTACATGGATTTCACTCCATGCTGCTAATAAAACTGTAATTTCTTCATGATCGCACACGGCATTTGAGATTATATCTTCCGACACAATGTATCTGATCTCTTCCCTGTACAAGTCAAACACACACCTCCGCTGCTGACAGCGAATCGTGTCCTCAGTGGGCGGGACGGACGCTTAAGAACACGTCTAGCACCAGCAAGTTAACTGTCCACAAAACACGGACGCGTCCAGACGCTTAGCCAGTGGAAACTCCCGTTTAAGCGTCCGATGCGTCCGCCAGTGGAAACGGGGCATAAGTTCAGTTTCTGCCTGACAACTGCTCAGGAAGATCCATATATAGTCAAACCGGGGAGAATTAAGGCATACGTAATGTTTAATATAAGGGGGGTTTGTACGATGTATCAAGCCCAAATTACTGGTGAAAACTGGTTTTTATCAGATCCTGTTCTTCTAGGTATCAGGGTTGAACTATAGCACAGTACCGTAGCACAGTGAGACAGTGACCTTGTTTACAGAGACACACAGGGAAAGAAATGCAGTTCTTCAAGGTCATGAAAAATAACTATATACAAAACACATGTACTTGTGGATAAAATAAAGCTTATTTTGCTGACAATATGAATAATTTTACATTCTAGTGGAAATAATTTAGAAATTGAAGTGTACTTTATTACAACTGATGAGATGAAACACACAGCTGATTTGAAAACTGTATGTTTATTTTACCATCTGACACAATTAGACCATTCCCTCCTCAGCACAGTGGAAGGCTCTGTGGAATGTGTGTTTGTGCTATGAGTTCTAGGACAAACCCAGAGTGGCTTAATGGACATCATATCAGGATTCTGAGATGGGAAATTGACCAGTGAAGTGAAGTCTTACAGACACGATAGAGTGTTTCGGTACATTATTGTTCTGGTTTAGATGTGAATATAATCAAGCCGTACAGCAGTGAGCAAAACTGAATATATACAGGTGTAAATCCCATACTCAAATCCAGTGTTGGCAGTAGCGTCCGTTACTAATTTAACTACATTTCTCAGTAGCATGGTGGTAGTGTCGCTGTTTTCTGAATCAAATAGCTTTTCAGTAGCAAAGCTCTTTTATTGATCAAGTAGTGCGGTAGCGTCCACACAAGCTACATTTTCCCAAGCATTTCTGAACCTCAAGCTCAAGGCTGAAATACAAGTGCTAAGGATCAGTAAGTGATGCCACCGCCATACACGGACCTGTATGTGGAGCAGACAGAAGCACTTCCGTATGACGGTGACATCATGTACCAATCCTTGTGCTGATGCCTGCGAGTATGTCCTGCTGCAGACCCAGGGACATTGGAATGTGGGAGGAGCAACTGTCAATCATTTAGTATGCAGTCAATCACTTTAGCGGAAATGCTTGTCAATCATATTATATGCAGCCAATCATCTGCAGAAGATACTTGTCAGTAATTTTGATGCAAGAAGAGACTTGTCAGTCATTTTGTATGCGGCCAATCGCCTTTCTCATTTATAAAATAAGGTGGGAGAAAAAAACGAAGAGGAGGGAGGAAACAAATACGTGATGGTGTGTTTCTTTCTGAGAACTGGCATTAATGTTAGTAAATAGTAAATGGATAGCGAGTAGTTTTGAGGTCGTTCATCGGGAGACCCAACTGCATATAAAGCAGCATGTTCCAGAATTTATACAATTAGACAGGTTTGATAACTTGTATATTAATTTTACAATCATTCGCTACATTAACTTTTTTTAAACAATGGAAGTTAGCTTTACGCATGTTATTTTTCTAATTGGACGGGTTTTATAACTTGTATGAGCACGGTGCATTGCTCAGTTAATATAAACAATAACTAATGTAAATATAGAAAAGTGTTAGCAAACTATAAACCCAGATGGCCAATGTTATTACAGGAATAAAAGGACTGATTTCACATTTATGAAAAACATCATGCTTTTATTAGCTGAACATTAAACTGTTACTTACAGTTCATACAATACAGCATGCGTGTGCATTTGTGTGTGTCAAGGTAACACTATCACAGGTCTGTGAGCAACATGCAGATGATGAACAGCTGTCATCTGTCACAACACTCAAGAAGGAACATTTCCATATCTTCTATTTTCTCAAATTTAGTAGACTTATCACTGTTGCAACAATGAATTTGACCAGAAGTGTATATCATATCCTATATTAACCAGAAGGTTTTATTTTATTTGTAATAGAAAATTAGCCTATAACATACTATGTAATGAGGTACATTTGCATGATGCCTGTGACTTTGCTGCAGGGGAATAAAAACACACGAGATTGAGGTTACTTGATGGAAAGATGGCAGAGGGTGAGGACATGTTTTTTTTTTTGCCATGTTGTTGCTGTTTGGAGCAGGTCTTTATTCTTTTGTTACTGTGGTTTGAGCTGAGTTACTGAGTTTTGAGTTAACTTACAGTTTGTCCTGCAAAAGTGCCCAAGTCCAAATTGAGCATACCCATGCAAACACAGGTGCGTACGCACACACATACAAATGAAGATACACACACTCTTGACACCTGGTTTTGTTATTATGTGGAGCACATGTTTTTTTGTTTGTTTGTTTGCAGCTTATTGTTTAATAAACAATTGAACTGAACAATTTTACCTGCCTAAATCTGATTGCAAATATATATATGAAATCATATACCATACCAAACATACCAAATAATTTATTGTTTACAAATTCAGATTTTACTAATATTGTATGTCCCTTACTTCAGACTATGCACTTCTCTGCTGCACACCCTCATAACTCTCCTGCGAATCTGATTCAGTTTCAAGCCATATATGAGGGGATTTAAAAGGGGAGGGATGAGTAGAAATTCCACTGCCAGGAAATTGCGAAGAGCCTGTGGGATGTTCCTTGAACCATATCGACTGTACATTATATCAAAGACCACAGTAATTGTAAAGTTGATTAAACATATTACATGGGGCAAACAGGTCTGCATGAATTTACTAATCTCTTCACTAGACTTTACACAAGCCTTAACAATGTGGATATAAGAATATACAATAAAAAGTGCTTGAGAAACATGTATAAGTATTACAATGTAACTATAGACATTGTTAATAGTTGTGTCTACACAAGACAGCTTTACAATTGACCAGTTTTCACAGTACAGTTTATCAATGTGAGATCCACACAGTGGGAGTCTGTTAGTTAAAAATAGCGCAAATGTTGTTTCACAGAAAGGAAGAATCCAAGAAATCAACAGAAACTTGCTGATAGTTCGAGCTGTCATAATAGAATGATATTGTAAAGGTTTGCATATTGCCACATACCTGTCATAAGCCATTATTATCAAAATGGTAAATTCACACAGAACAGATGTGTAGATCACATTTGCTTGAGTCAAGCATCCAGAGTATGAGATCTGATGAGAGTCAGAGAGGAAGTCAGCCAGGAGTTTAGGATACAGACCAGCAGTTCCATACAGTCCATTGACACACAGGTTACAGAGGAAGATGTACATAGGCTCATGGAGGGTTTTCTCAATAATGATTGTAATGATCAGTGTCATATTGAACAGACATATCAAAAGATAAGCCAAAAGAGTAAAAGCAAAAAATATGTATTTATGAGATGCCGTCTCGTTTAATCCATGGAGTGTGAAGAGTGTAACGCTGGACGAGTTCTGCATTGCAGTAAGGGATGTTCCAGGAATATATAAATAAACCTGTACCTAAAGAAGCAAAGAGTACCAAGGAGTCCCTTCATACATAAGTAGAAGATCAATTAAGTGCAAATACAATAACAATAATACGGTTGCAATATAACAAGCACTGCAATGAACCATAATGTTTGAATTCATTCTGGTCTTCTGTTGTTTCTCTAGATTTTCTACTTGACTGATATGAGTGATGAAAATACATACTTGTTAATCTGTGAAAGGGTTGCTGCAGAGAGAGCATAAGTCTCTGTTCCTTAGTCTGCACTTCAGTGTTACGCTTTATATATAGAGCTCCTTCAGGAGGGAGGCTACTGAGATTTGCAGCCTGAAAACAGACCTTTGAGACTGTGGCTCTGTAATACTGGGTTAATTAGCCAGAGTTAGAAGACATCACAAATAGAATTATTAAAACAAGCTGGGTTTTTATTTACTAGAAAGTGTGTGTATGAAATATAGGTACAGAAGTGTCAGGTTTGTGTAAGAGAAGATATGCCTTTTGAGTATTTCAAATTATCAAAAAATGCACTGTAAATACATAGGATAGAAAAGCAACGTGCAGCTATGTAATATACAGTGGTTAGTCCTGGAGCACCTCATAACATTGACCCACACGCCAATCACAATTAAATTAGATATATTGCTGAGATTTGCATTAGTGTCATGCTGTCTGTCTGCACCTTCCCCAGCTCACCCCCAGATGTCACCCTTCACCTATCTCATGTCATTCAATTATATCTTGCACCTGTTCTTGATTTCCCTCACTCAACTCCCAGTGCATTTAAACACTGCTGAAACCACAGATCATCGCAAAGTCATTGTTTGCTCCTGCATCAATTTCCAAGCCTTGTACCTGTTTCCACGCTCCATTGTGTTTGACCTCTGCCTTTCCTTGACCACGGTTTTTCGGATCTCCTTGTTGTCTTGTTTCTTGGATACCTGACCTTTTTACCTGCCTGATTGTGACTACATTTCTGGATTCCCTGCATTGACCTGTTTACCTGTGACTCGACCTCTGCCTGGATTTGCTATACCTGTCTGCCTGCTCTCTCCGCGCCTGGGTCCCCTTACGCCTGGTCAGTTCACCATGACAGATGTGACAGATGAATTCGCTGGCGCCGCGGACCCAGCAAAGTCCACAGACCTGTACGCAGCCATCTCCTCCCAGGGTTTTTTGCTAGGATGACACAAAGAGATATTAGAAGAGATCGCCACCACTCTGAATCAGCTTGTGTTGCAGTCACAGTCCCATCCAGCACCCACTTCGCCTTCGCTGGTTCATCTTGCAATACCAGAGAAGTATTACGGCTCCCTGGATCGATGCGAGGGTTTTCTCTTACAATGTTCCTTGTACTTCTCCCATCTACCAGCTGCCTTTCCTACTGAGGAGGCAAAAATTGCATTTATGATCACCCTCCTTACTGGAAAAGCCCTGCAATGGGCATTGGCCATCTGGAAACAGAAGGGAGAGATTACCCGGTCCCTGCCAGCCTTTCTTGCACACTTAAAGGTGGTGTTTCATCATCCGGCCGAAGGAAAGACTGCGGGAGAGCAACTCCTTACTTTCCACGAAGGCAGCCTGTCAGCTACAGACTACATTCTGTAGTTTCGTACTCTGGCAGCCAGTAGTGGATGGGACGAGCGAACATTACTTACGGTCTTTCGACAAGGACTACATGCCAACCTACGATCCAAACTAGTCTGTAGAGATGAGAACCTTGGCCTGGAACAACTAATCCAGCTTGCTGTCCGTCTAGACAACCTTCTTAAAACTAGAAGAAAACCGCCCACCTCTGATTATCCTCGCCTGCATCCTGCACCCTCTCACACTCCCACCTTCCAGCCCGGACCCGAAACAATGCAACTTAGCCGAACCCACTTACCTTCTGAAGAAAGACCGAGGAGGTTCCAGCAATGGCTCTGTATGTACTGCGGTCAGTCCAGTCATTTCCGAGGGTCCTATCCTGTCCATCCCAACGCACCCACGGAAGCCCCGGAGAAGAACGTGAGTACTAGACAATGCCCTCTGGTCTCTTCTGGTCAATGTTGTATCTGTGTCAAGCTATTACTGCACTCTGATGGTACAATTGTCTCTGCTCTCATAGACCCTGGGTCAGCAGGCAACTTCATAGACCGAGCATCAGTAACTGGACTACAAATTCCCCTTTCTCCTAACCCCCACTCCGAGACCGAGCCATCAATAATCAGCCAATCGGTTCCGGCCAGGTCTCTCATTCCCTGGTCGGACTCCTACACACAAACAACTCTCTCTTCTGGTCATCGATTCCCTGGGAGTAGATATAATTCTTGGACTTCATTGGCTCACCCACCATAACCCTACCATCTCCTGGACGGGGGGAGAAATCCTCTCCTGGGGGCCTGACTGTTTTTCTCACTGCCTTTCTCTTCCCTGCAGAGCCACCCACATCAAAAGTCCACTGCTGTCCACTCCCGTTGAAGTTCCTTCTGAGTATCAGAGCCTGGCAGCAGTTTTCAGTAAAACCCTGACCTCCCGTCTACCTCCCCATCATCCGTGGGATTGTGCCATTGATCTGCTGTCTGGTCCCACTCCTCCTAGGGGGCGCATATATCCTCTTTCTCTCCCGGAGTCCCAAGTTATGGAGGATTACATGAAGGAAGCCCTGGAGCTGGGCATTATTCGACAGTCTACATCCCCAAAAAGGATGGAGGACTTCGGCCCTGTATTGACTATAGAGGTCTAAATTCAATAACCATAAAAAATCAATACCCTTTGCCCTTGGTGCCCGCTGCCCTGGAACAACTTAGCGACCTGGATCAAAAAACACCAAAGCAGATGTCCTCTCCCGACAGTTCGATAATCAGTCAGTTCCCGTGTCCGCAGAACCCATCCTGCCATCTACATACATTGTGGCTCCCTTTCGCTGGAATATTATGGATCAGATTGATCAAGCTCTCACCACAGAATCAGCCCCGTCTACCTGCCCAGTCAATCGCACGTATGTACCCACCTCAGTCCACCCTCAGTTGCTTGACAGCAGCAATTTAGTCACCCTGCACTGCTGGTTAGGGCAGGGGAGGTCTTGGGGTTACACAGAGATGGATGGGAGGGACACTATGGTCATTGTGGAGCTGACCAGGGGAAAAGCTGCTAGGCCTGCTTTTTGTGCATCCTAAATCCGCCAGAAGGCCTTACCTCGATGAACAGGGGTGGATGGCAGCTGCTCCCAAGATGCAGGGACTTCAATCAGAATGTCCACCAGGAAGAGAAGGGCCATCAGAGGATGCTGCACTGGCTACCCTGAATCATATATGGAACTTGGGGTTACTGCGTCCTCCAAATCCAATCTACAGTGCACTGTAGGGTGACCAGGAATTCTCTTGACAGTGCCAGAGGGGGAAGGAGACAGACTGAGGCAGACATGGCCAAAGCAGGCCTGTCTTCCTCCATTCTCTCCAGTACTCCAAGGCCTCTGTGTCTGAAGCCTGGAGAGAAAGCACTTTGTCAGCCAATGAAGCCACTTCACTCCCACCCATAGAGGTGAGTGGGACCGGTCTTGCTCCGCTAGGGCTGGGGCTGCAGGTGAAGGTGGGGAGCTGGGGCAGCTTGGTTGGCCAGCTGGAGGTGCATCAACTATGCACCGCCAGCATCTGGTTCTACGAGGATGTTGAGACCAACAAGCGATGTGTCGCACGGTAAGCTGCAAGTGCTAGGGACCCTGCGTATGTATCTCGGAAGGGATAGAAATCCTGAAGGGGAGGCTGTGCAGAGGGGATTAGCTGAGTGGAAGGTGGCGAAGGGCTCAAAGAAAACTGTAAGATTGGTGCTGAAGCTGATGCACTGGAACTACTCCACAAGGATAAATGCCCAGAAGCCCATGTCATGTGCCTGAACAGAGAACACAGCTGGAAGCACATGCATATCAAGTAGGAGGAGGAGTCCTCCGGGGCTCTGTGAATGTGGTGCGGACCCAAGCAGGTCACACACGAGGCATGCCTGTCTTCTGGTGGGAGGGTGTTTCACAAAACAGTATATATACAGCATATCAATCAGGCGCATCTACAGTGAAGGAAAAAAGTATTTGAACCCCTGCTGATTTTGTACGTTTGCCCACTGACAAAGAAATTATCAGTCTATAATTTTAATGGTAGGTGTATTTTAAAAGTGAGAGACAGAATAACAACAAAAAAATCCAGAAAAACGCATTTCAAAAAAGTTATACATTGATTTGCATGTTAATGACGGAAATAAGTATTTGACCCCTTCGACTTAGTACTTGGTGGCAAAACCCTTGTTGGCAATCACAGAGGTCAGATGTTTCTTGTAGTTGGCCACCAGGTTTGCACACATCTCAGGAGGGATTTTGTCCCACTCCTCTTTGCAGATCCTCTCCAAGTCATTAAGGTTTCGAGGCTGACGTTTGGCAACTCGAACCTTCAGCTCCCTCCACAGATTGTCTATGGGATTAAGGTCTGGAGACTGGCTAGGCCACTCCAGGACCTTAATGTGCTTCTTCTTGAGCCACTCCTTTGTTGCCTTGGCTATGTGTTTTGGATCATTGTCATGCTGGAATACCCATCCACGACTCATTTTCAATACCCTGGCTGAGGGAAGGAGGTTCTCACCCAAGATTTGACGGTACATGGCCCCATCCATCGTCCCTTTGATGCGGTGCAGTTGTCCTGTCCCCTTAGCAGAAAAACACCCCCAAAGCATAATGTTTCCACCTGTCCCCTTAGCAGAAAAACACCCCCAAAGTCCCCTTAGCAGAAAAACACCCCCAAAGCATAATGTTTCCACCTCCAAGTTTGACGGTGGGGATGGTGTTTTTGGGGTCATAGGCAGCATTCCTCCTCCTCCAAACACGGCGAGTTGAGTTGATGCCAAAGAGCTCGATTTTGGTCTCATCTGACCACAACACTTTCACCCAGTTCTCCTCTGAATCATTCAGATGTTCAGTGGCAAACTTCAGACGGGCCTGTACATGTGCTTTCTTGAGCAGGGGGACCTTGCGTGCGCTGCACGATTTCATTCCTTCACGGCGTAGTGTGTTACCAATTGTTTTCTTGGTGACTATGGTCCCAGCTGCCTTGAGATCATTAACAAGATCCTCGCGTGTAGTTCTGGGCTGATTCTTCACCGTTCTCATGATCATTGAAACTCCACGAGGTGAGATCTTGCATGGAGCCCCAGACCGAGGGAGACTGACAGTTATTTTGTGTTTCTTCCATTTGCGAATAATCGCACCAACTGTTGTCACCTTCTCACCAAGCTGCTTGGCGATGGTCTTGTAGCCCATTCCAGCCTTGTGTAGGTCTACAATCTTGTCCCTGACATCCTTGGACAGCTCTTTGGTCTTGGCCATGGTGGAGAGTTTGGAATCTGATTGATTGATTGCTTCTGTGGACAGGTGTCTTTTATACACTCCCTTTAAGAGAGTGCTCCTAATCTCAGCTCGTTACCTGTATAAAAGACACCTGGGAGCCAGAAATCTTGCTGATTGATAGGGGATCAAATACTTATTTCCCTCATTAACATGCAAATCAATTTATAACTTTTTTGAAATGCGTTTTTCTGGATTTTTTTGTTGTTATTCTGTCTCTCACTGTTAAAATACAACTAACAATAAAATGATAGACTGATCATTTCTTTGTCAGTGGGCAAACGTACAAAATCATCAGGGGATCAAATACTTTTTTCCCTTACTGTATATGAATAGCGAAAGCAAAACAATAAACTTACGGATAGCACGATACGGAGCCCAGTGTCGTGAAAGCAATAATAATAATAATACTCTTAATATATAGTTGGTTATTACTTGCAACTGCAATATTTTTAAGGGGTATCTACTGGATTAATACAAGTATTACTGCCGATAGAAAGTTTTGCATTTTGCTTAGGAGTCCAAAAAGGAGAATCCACAATAGTGAGCAGCAAAAAGAGATTGAGTTACTGTACATCACAATAGAGTAGCAAGCAGTGGAGGGCTGCTTGAGTAACGGTGTACAGTAGCCTATAGATTGCTTTGTTAGACAAACTCGTTCACAGAGGCCCCATAGTAACGACATAGATCCCCTCTCCCATTGGACAGTATCCTCGATTTGAAAGATAACCCTGGTTTGAAAGCATTTCAAAAGTGTCCCTGGTGAAATACTACAAGCATCACATTGAAAGGAGTCATATTTATATTGTGTGTAGTTATGTCACGGATGGTGTTAATTATCTCCTTAATCACCATGAGGAACCCTGGATAATGTTTTATATAAAATGTGTAATGTTTGAAATACTAATATGTCAGTAGAGCCAATTATATTAATTGTCAAGCATGCAAATGTTTTTACTAGTGCTGACGCTGCAGAAGTCACTCCCAGCATCTGCGTCAAGATTTCTGTGGCTTATCTTAAGGTTGGAGAGGTCACCTCATCGTTATTGATCAACAGTTGTTTTAAGGACTATAGGACCAGACCTCTCCCAGTAGAGGAGAGGGCCAGAAACCTGATCTCAAGACAACACTTTGGGAAACATGTGACTGTCCCTGCCCACAGACCCACATGCCATGCATTGTATAAAAAGCTGTTAACTTCTGCTGTTCAGTCTCTGCTGAGGTGGAGAGCTTCCATATCGGGCCCTTCTAGGCCCGGCATGTTAAATAAATACATATTATCCTCTGTGCATCAAGACGTGGGAAAGTGACGACGAGCGACAGCAAATGACGGCAAGCGACGCACCAGGGTCTACCAGCGGTGGATGACCAGAGAAGTGAGACACTGCAGTGGTCATGAGGTTTTCCAACCAGGGGAGGCTAAGTTAACTTATATTGGGAATTTATACCCTTATTTAGGTGTACAGGTGTTGTTTTAGTTGGGAGCTGTCACTGCCATGGACCTGCCCTCTCCCTTTCCTGAAGCCTCCCCCACTCCTGTAGAAAGGGAAAAGAAAGATTACTAAGTCTGAGAGGAACTTGCTTATGAACAGTGACACATATAACCCAGACCTTTTAGGGCCAGTGGAGTTGGGATCCCTTGGAAGACAGATGTTTGTCGGCCTGCTGAAAATGAACCTGTGGGGAGAGAAACATGATTAAAGAAAGATGGAAAGGGAAGTAGAATAGTGGAGAAATAAATCAGTTCTCATCCTGTTCGCAGAAGTGATTCAAACAACTACTGTGTTTTCTGTGATTCTGATCTTCTGCTTTCTTTCTCTCCCCATCTCCTCCCGGAAGCAGTGTTTGGAGCGGCGAAGAAGACAGAGTGGGGAGCTGTATATCAAGACAGGGGTCTACTCCACTGGTTTCCAGGGGGAGATAGCCCTGGTTTGAGTTTCCCTCGCCAGTGGGCATTCGAGTGCATGACTGTGATCGGACCAGGAGGAAGGCAACACAGAGTATGGAGTGGTACATGCAGTCTTCTGGCCAAGGCAAGACTGGGGAGAATCTGGGTTGGACAATTGACCTCCGGTACCGGGTATAAGAGTTTGGGTTACGGTTTGTTTTCTTTATTTGTTGTATTTAGTTGGGCTGGTTTTATAGATAATTTTTATTAGAATATTCAATTGCCCATTTTTATTCTTTTGTTTCATTATTTTTATTTTTGTTTATTGCCCCTAGATTAAAGGCATTTTACAATAGTTTGTACTATTTTTAGGATTTTTGGCCCTCCGAAATACTTGTGCAACATTGTTGTAATAAATTATTTTTCTTTGAAACCACTTGCTTCTCTTGGTGTGTGTGTGCCCGAGATTCAAGCCAAACCTGTGTGGGGAGAGATTGTGAGGCCCCCCTCCTCACCATAATCAAACGGGGGTGGCGTATGCAACAATTATATTACTGAAAATAAGTAATATTAAGTTTCTGTTGGATTACAGAAAGAAACATATAATACCCGATTTCTTCTCTTCTCCTTTTGGCAGCACGACACCATGAGAAGGGTGCGTGATACAGATGCAACTTAGAGGTGGGGGTCTTTGAAGATTGGCTAGGAGCCAATCAGAGGACAGGTATCTTTTGGACTCTGGACAAATAACTAAGCCAGGGTCTACCAGGGCCCCTTTGAATGTAGGAAACTAGATAAAAAGGAAGACGTCTGTTTCCTGCACCAAACCAGAGAGTATAGAATTTGCCATAGAAAAATACATTCTAACAATTAATATCTTCCAGTCCCCACCTTGGGAGGGAAAAATATTCAACAGATGTTTGACCTTTCAGTAAATAATAAAAATATTTACCAAACAAGCTTATTATGTGAGATGAATATCTCATGACGAATGGTGATAACATCACTATAATAAGTACGTATCAGACAACGTAAATAATAAAACATACATATAGTAACAATTAACACAGCTACAGACAAGAAAGTAGCACCTTTAAAAGCAAAATCCCACTAAGAATGTTTGTAAGTTATCTCCATATTTCCATCAGAAATCAAATGTTGTATCCCCTTTGTTCAAACTTTGTTTGAATTTTTAGTTTGAGAAGAATTATTTCAGAATGTTTCAACAATGTTTCAATGTTTCAAAAGGCTCTAACTTCTCTAAAACCTCGGCATCAACAGGTTTCAGGATCTCTGCCAACATAGCCGGCAACGTGGGTGTGAAATTTAAATCTTCTGGAATATAAGGCAAGGTCAGATCACCAATCTTAATTGCACTTCTGGTTTGAACACAGAAAGTGGAGTTAGTTAAGGGACATTCTAAATTGTTGTACAAGTAATAAGAATTGTCTTTTGTAATGCACCACGTGTGATTGCCTACTGGTTAAGCTTGTAAGTACCCTGTTGAAGCCATAGGTACAGCATGTAAGGTTGATAACTTAGTAATGTTATCAACCCTAAACTATAATGATTCTCCAATAACGTCACATGTACACAACACACTAGAGCGATAGGTAATACAAGATTCAGTATGATCAACAACATGCCATGAGGTTCTCATTTGATCTACAGATGGAGATAATTGTGGTTGAGTTACCACTTTTCCATGTGTCCATGTATGACACCTAAGTCATACATATTATGCAGGGACCTCATCACATTTTCAGCTGTATACAATGGCAGAATCAAAACAAATCCTAGAGTATTAGTGTCTTTATTTGGGGTTTCAATTGGTAACACTCTAACAGTTTTCAACAGTTCTGGAAATTCAAGTGGCAGGGATTGACAAGTTTGTACATCATATATATCACAAACTAAATGTCTACTAACTACAGATCCAGTAACACATTATAGAGGTTAAATGAGAGTAACATAAATGGCTACTATTATTAATAAGTAGGAATGAGCATCTGTATAGCAGTTTCTACATCTAAGTCAAGAATATCAACATTCAGAACAAATTTAGGCTTGTAATTCCTATAATGGTTATGGAGTCTCATGGTTATTTGTAAACTATTGCAGCATGAATGGCAACCCCCAGGAAACCAACAAGGAACAACATCATGGTCTTCACTTTCTCTCAGGAACACCTGAAAGATCAAGGGTAGCAGTGATTACTTAACAGTCTTTATCTGATGTGAAACCATTTACGAATATCTTTGCCTTTGTACACAGCTGGACTGGATTTGTCCAGAATGAGGGATGGTCCATACCAATCAGCTTCTAAAGTATGGTGTTTGTGTTTGTAATTTTAAACCATTCATCTGTCACCAATCTGCAGTTCTTCTTCATGAACTTTGGTGTCAAAATATCTATTAATTTGTCTCTGTTTGTGACCTAATTATTTAGCTACAAAGCATTTAATTTGATCTTCACACGCTAAGCAATTTCTTAACCAAGTCACATTAGCAGCTTGCAAAAGAACAGGTTGTTCTTCCAAAGGAAGTAAACAATATCTTGGGACATGCATAAGTCGTCCAGTCATCGCTTGATGTTGTGTAATTCTGGTAGTGGAGTGTGGTTTTGACCGCACTGCCATTAGGCACAGAGGTAAAGCCTCAGCCCACCTTTTTGGATTGTCTTGACACATTTTTTTCAAAAGTGTTTTTAGAGTGTGGTTTCCACGCTCGACTACTCCTGACGATTGAGGGTGGAATGGAATGTGTAATTTCTGGGTGATGCCTAATGCTTGACACATAATTTTCACTACACTGCTTGTGAAATGTGTTCCTCGATCACTATCAATCACCTTTGGTAGTCCCCACCTAGTGAACACATTTTGTATGAGTTTTCGCTACAGTGGCAGCAGTGGCACGCCTACAAGGAAAAGTCTCAATCCACTTTGTAAATTTGTCAAGGATAACCAAAATATACTGGTTATCCTGTGATGTTTTGGCTAAAGGACCAATTAAATCAATTTGAATATGAGTCCAGGGACCTTTCGGCAGAGTTGATAGTCTGAGTTTGGATTTGTGTGTAAGCAGAAATGACAGTGGTTACATGCAGTGGTCATTTTTCATATTCAGCCACCTGTAATATTGTGTAATCTTCTCTATTGTATTTTCTAAAGAAAAATTACATCCTACTGGTGAGTTGTGAAATAGGTCAAAAATATCTGGAGTTAATTGTGAAGGAACACAGACTACAGGGTATTCAGATTGTGGAATGTTTACCATGAGAACCTTGTCAGAATCACCCGCGCCCACTAGAGTAGTTCCCTTTCAAATCAAAAGACAGCCATTACCTAATGGGAAGAGACTTCTGACCTGCCAATCATTGAAAACATGTACCAAAGCTGCCCAATAGGGGCCCAGCTGTCAGGAGAGACCCGCCCCCGGCATCTGTGAAAAGTCTCCTCCTGACTGCAGCTCCCTGCCATTTCTTCTTTCACTTGCCAGTGAATGTGCTGACAGTTTCGCTTGCGATCCTAAAGCTTGAGAAGTGCGCTCCCGTACTCTTCGGAGTTAGGTTCCTCATCGGATTATATCCTTTGATTATTGTTCACTTTCTCTTCGGAGCTCAGACTACGGTCTTTTCCTTTGTATTCTTTGCGTTTTCAGCTTCTCTTGGAGGTAAGTGTGCATTAGGAGTCTTGCTTGGAGCCGACTTTGGTCCCTCTTCTGAGATCTACTGCACGATTTTACCTTCTGTACCATTTTTATTCTTTTACAGATTCAAGTGGCATAGGAAAGGGTAGAGAAGGAGTCTACTCCACGGAGCAGTCTTCCCGCGCTTTTACCGCCCGCTCTATCCTGGGATCACGACCTCTGTCGGTGGATTTTAACCCACTCTACACGCTGAAAACAGCTCTCGACACACCGAGCTCGTCGATCCCTCGACCTTGTCGACATTGACCAACCCCACCAATCCCTCTCCCCTGCTGCTTGACATCGATTAACCTCATCGATCCTACATTTTGTAGGCTACTATAGGAGGTTTATCCCTGCTTTTGCCAAATTGGTGACCCCCTTACATGGCCTGTAGGGACTTCACCCTCAAAGAAAACTGCATCACTCGTCTGGACAGCTGCCTGCCAAGCTTCCTTTGAGTGTCTGAAGGAGAAACAGGTGAGTGCTCTGATTCTTGCATTTGCGGATTCCTCCAAGCCTTTTTGACTATACATGGATGAAAGTTTTGCGGGGTTAGGGGCTGTGTTGTCCCAAATACAAGGGTTGCCGGAAGAGAGTCATTGCATACGCTAGTCACTGCCCCCAGCAGTCGTAGCCCCCAGAGCACAATTATCAACATTACATGTCATTCAAGCTTGAGTTGCTGGCCCTAAAAGGGGCAGTGATCAAGAAATTTAAAGATTACCTGTGAGGCATGACTTTCACAGTATATAATGATTCTAACCCCTTAATACAACTCAGCACTGCTCAGTTGGGGGCAGTGGAACAATGGTGGGTAGCTTAGATTACCAACTTTACTTTTGATATTCGACTAATCAAAATGTTGACCCTTTGTCCAGGTTACCTGGAGAAGTCAATCAGGGGGAGGGTTTATGGGTGCATATGGGGAAGCCCCGGGCCAAGAGAAGACTCCCTTTTGGGCCAGTGGCAGGACGAGGACATGGTGCTGTGGATGGTGAAGGGATGGCTACAAAATGGTGTGTGACCCTCATGTGCTGAATACCAGGGATGACTGGCGGAGGCCAAATGTCTGCTGGCTGAGTGGCCATGGCTACAGTTCCAGGAGGGCTGTATGGTGCGGCACCAACTGATGTCCACGACTGGGGAAGAAACAGTCCAGATCATTGTATCCCAGGGCCAAGAGCTTGACTTGTGGAAAAGGACCATGCAGCCACAGTTCATTCTAGCGGGGGGTGGACCCTGTCAGTACTTCGGACCAGATATTTTTGGCATGGCATGGGGGAGGACTCTGGGCGGCAGTGTGTTCACAGTGCTCCTGGACGACGGTGTGTCCAGAGGGAGAAGCCCCATGAGCTCTGTAGTCTATACTGTTTATTAAGAATAAATATTTTAAAACACATAATTATAATACTCATGATTCAAATTTGTTAAAATTCATTTCTAAATACTAAAGTGATTTAACCAAAATACCTAATAAACTCTAAATAAACATGTATTAAATCAATCAAAACAATTAAATTAGTGAATAAGGGCAAACTGCCAAACCAACAAAACATTCTGGTGCATTTAAAATAATTCAAACAGTCAATGCATTAGACAAACAGAAAAAACAAAACCATCAAATCATTCAAGAACAGAAAAAACAGTGCCATTAAAAGCAATTAATTTTTTTAAATTTTTTTTTAAACAATCAATAATCAGTAAAAGAATAAACGTTCTTGGACTCGGGCTCCAGCAGGGGGAGTATCCGTCCCTGGAGGTGGGGTCCCATCATGGGATCCTGAGCTCCCCCAGATCTTGGATATGCCAGTTCTTGAAGGCGTGATCCTTGCTCCTCTGGTGGATCTCCAGATTGACATGCTCTCTCACTAGGACCATGCCCCTCCGCATGATGACTTTCGGGTCCAGCTCCTGCTTGTTGAAAAGACAGATGTTCCATCCCTCCCACAGGGCCTGGCTTTGTAGAGGCCTACTTCGAGTCCAAAGGCTTGGAGCGACCTGTAGAACAGTCGGGGATCCCACGAGTGCGGCCTTGTGTAATCCATGGCACAGAGGCTGAGTGGTCTCAGGCTGCTGGCAAAGTAAAAGTGGTTAATAAAACTCACTTTCTTGCCAGCAGCCTGGATGTTCTTAACCACATATGCCAGCCCCTGCACCTTAATGAGCCACACAATGTCAAGGAACCCCCTACTTCCATCCAGGGTGCCCTTCACCATCTGCACTCTTTTCAGTGTAAATAAGTGATTTAACTGTAATAAATATTTATTTTGTGTGATTCCCCCCCCACCATATACAATGTCTTTCTGTTTAACAAATGTAAAATAACTAACCGACTCGATTCAGATATTTAAAGTTATATACATATATTTTCCTTGATTCTCTCTGGGATTATCAGAGATGCTGTCACTGCAGGAATCACATTTTAAGTGCGTTCAAAAACAGTCACTCCCTGAGTCACGGCAGAGCATTTTAGAAAGTACTGCATAAAGTACGGAAGCAGAGGAATGGAAAAGCAAATCAAACTCATTAACAGGATGATGCAGCGACCACAGAAGAGAAAGGGGTGGTAACATTTGAAAAATGTCAGCAGCATTCAGAAGAAGGCGTTGCTGCAACCAGGAGAGAGAGGGGGCGGTAACTTTGAAAAAACGTCAGCAACCAGTGGAGAGAAAGGGGTGGAAACATCTGAAAAATGACAGGAGCATTGAAAAAAACACCAACACATCCCAGAGAAAACAGCAGCGACATTTAGAAAATGCGTGGCGGAAACAGGGTCCTGTTGCGGAAATAGGATTCTGTCGCAGAAATAGGATTCTGTGGCGGCAAAGACATATTCCAAGATGCTTGCCTAGCTTCCCATTTCTGCCATTTTTATACCTCGCTCTCGGTGTTTGTCGATTGGACAATCTCTGCTATGTTTAGGGTTACCATGGCTCCAGATTATGCTGGGGTCACACTACATGATTTCAACAATCCGACCCGATTTTGTGAACAGTGCGCAGCTCACACTTAACCACTATTTTGCACCAAATTGATGTCTTTTGCATCGGGAAGGAGCGCGGACACCTTAGCGCTTCAGTACAGGACACACACTTCATCACTGATCTGACATCCTTGTCGTGGTGACCTGCGTCACAGCCTCCACACTCCCCACATCTCGCAGAAACACAGTGTTCCATCCAGAGAAAAGGTCAAAACACACGGACGGGCACATGTACAGGTCACGTTTGTGAAGTGCAGATGTTCACAGTCATGCGCAGATCTGCGCTGCTCCACCAATGGGATCAGTGGATTTCTTTCTGCAGATCTGTGCAAAACTGTGGAAATCTGCCCAACAAGAACACGACCACAAACTGCTGTTGCTGTCCATGTTTGTGAGTCAGACAAACACACAAAGTGGAGAGAAAAGAGAATGAGTGTGAAGACATGGCCATGAGAGCTGCACTGTGAGAGCTGCAGCTGAGCAACAGTCACAGGCTCTATCCATCCCACAGTGTGAGCATCGCATTGTTGGGGTCGAAATTTAGCGCAGACCTGGGTCAATTACAGATACTAATTGGTATTTGAAAATATTATTTTCCCTGTATTAGAGTATATTAAATAACCTGCGCCGAAACAACCATTGGTATTTGAAGTATTTTAATAAATACGTATGGAAATCTTATTCTCCTGTCATGTTTATTCTTCTGTTTCTTTTCTCTTCTTCAGTCAGCTCAGCTCTCATTGGCTGCTGATCACGTCACTCTCCACGATCGGCGCTGATCGAGTCGTAAATATTAAACATGTTTAATAAAGTCATAGCGGCTCAGACGAGCTTATGATCGGATCGGAGGACAGCGATGTATCAGCCCGTCTCTCATTACACGACCATCGGTGGCGGAACGCGCCCTGACCAGGCTGCTTGTGACGATCACATCGGGCTTAAAATCGTGTAGTGTGACCCAGCATTAATCGGAGGACGTGAGACCGAAGGGGATTGGGACTAAATTGAACTACATTAATGTCTAAATTAACCATTTAACTAAATAAATTAATAATAATAATAATAATAATAATAATAATAATAATAATAATAATAATAATAATAAACACTTATTTAAGAGTATTATTAAGCTAATACCCCATTACCAGGATACAGCTCTGCAATTCAATACATCAGTAACTAGGGCTACCATATGGCTCCAGATACTTGTATAGGGACGCTTTGAGACAGAATAGGATTTCCAAATTCCACCTAAACTCAAGTATATTTACCTATAACTTGCATTAGCTAAACCTTTGCTAAGATTAATCGTGTGGTGGAATTGCTACAGAACACAGGGATGTTGCTTTGATCGTATTTACATACTGGCTAATTAAATATTAACAAAATAGAAAGTAAATAGCAACCAGTTGCATTTAATTCTTAGTATAATAAAATGAATTGCTGTTGATGGTAATAGCACCATTATTCATTTTAGTTAAATGGTTAATTTACATATTAATGTAGTTCAATTTAGTCCCAATCCCGTTCGGTCTCACATCCTCCGATTTTTGGAGCCATGGTGACCCTAAACATAACAGAGACTGTCCACAAACACCGAGAGCGATGTGTCAAAATGGCAGAAATGGGAAACTAGGTGAGCGTCTTGGAATATGTCTACTTCCGCCACAGAATCCTATTTCCGCCACACGTTTTCTAAATGTCGCTGCTGTTTTCTCTGGGATGTGTTGGTGTTTTTTTCAATGCTCCTGTAATTTTTCAGATGTTTCCACCCCTTTCTCTCCACTGGTTGCTGACGTTTTTTCAAAGTTACCGCCCCCTCTCTCTCCTGGTTGCAGCAATGCCTTTTTCTGAACGCTGCTGACGTTTTTCAAATGTTACCACCCCTTTCTCTTCTGTGGTCGCTGCAACATCCTGTTAACGAGTTTGATTTGATTTTGCACTCCTCGGCTTCCGTAATAAAGGGTTAAAAGGCTGCATCCCAAATCGCACACTTGCTCCCAACACCGTTCGACAAGTGTGCACTTTGCATGACGTTGTGCTGACATCACAGAGTGTGCACTTGAGTGAGTGAGGGTGTAAGGTGAAGCTAAAAGCGCTCAATGGGACACACTTCAGCATCAGCATTCATTTATTACTTCAGTAATTAAGTAATTGATAGGTGCCAAAAAAAATTTGGCTGAACTTTCTAATCATATATTTAAATCATGATTATATAATAATTGTATATTATCTATCTATATATTATAATTTCCTTGATACATAATTTAGCAATTTCTACAACTGTCTACCTAGCATTACGTTACATTTATATACACCCGCCACAGCCAATTGACTTGTCTCTGCCTGCAAAGAGTTCTGGGACTTCAGCACTAAAACATTTCCACAAAAATGTGCTCTTTTATACACTCCGTCGAAGGGAGCATTGGAGGGCACAAACAGCTCAATTAGGCTCCCTTCACTGGTTCCCTAAGGGATTGGGACACCCCTTAAGAGAAGGAGTGAAATCCACATACAGAAACAATTACAGTTAATATCCGAGTGTATTACAAACTTGCCGAATACGGATTTCACAGTACCCCGGTGCAGTGCCGTGACTAGTTAAAAATAAACTGAAGGATAATAATCAGAGCAATAGCAGCCAATTTTATTAATATTTTATGAAAAACTGGATGGTGTTTCAGGCTGTCGTTTTCTGAATGGTGTGCAGGTCTGTTATACAACAGCTCCGCAGAGACAATCAGTATGAAGGCGAACATGATATAGTTAACGTGTGCCCATTTACAAGTTAAATGAATTAATGCATAAATACAGCAGATCTGGGTTTCCCTCAAAAACATTAAGGACTGGATTAATAAATGCGTCCATAAATCCATAAATGCCATGACTGAAACGTGCACACTTTAGTTCAATTATATCCTGCTATATCGTAGCAGCTGTTACTGTATGATTAATCGTGATTTAGATTCAACTGTAACTTGCTCTTTAAAATAATACAGAAAAAAGTGTTGTTTGCAGTTACAAATCTGTAGTTACAGTAATACATACATATCTACTAGCACATATATTGATGATGATAACAATAATAATAATAATAATAATAATAAATAACAAATATTTATTTGTATTGTTGCACATGAGACTATTGTATTTATTGACATTGGTATTCTACTTACCTTATACTCTCCTTCTGCCTAATGGTGACTTCCTAGAATTACAGAAGACATATAATGAATGGATTTATTAACACATTCATAATACTGAGGCAGAACACTGTACTTTACTTACCTGCTGTTTGTGTCCATTCCAGGAAAGCCATCAGGGACCTGAAGTGAAGACCTTTATAGAGAAAAATAGAATTTTAGTATTTTATATCAGATCACTAGGTTTAAATAAAGGCATTTTATTTTTTTAGGTTTTATCAACTGTTTTACTATGATGTTGAAAGTGTTATTTATTCTGTATTTATTATCTGTATTTAAGCTACAGACTTTGTGCCCTGTCACGTTGCCAGCTCTTTTCTTGTGTTTCTTGTGTATATTGTGTATAATAACAGCAGATTTTTGGAAACTTACCTGTGGCTTACCACTTGTACACAAACAGACCTGTGTGCTCCAAATCATATCAGTTGAACCTGCCCCAACTTGTGTGGATGCAAGTGAAGGACCCATTGAAGGGTGCAGCACCTTGAGCACATATCGCTGCGCGGCAGTACCTCAAGGTTTTATGTCTCTCCAGTCATGTGCTGTGCCCTGTCTATCCTGCTTTATATGTATACAGTTGTTTGTGGTTATGTAGGTATGGCTGCACTGTCACCCTGCTGTGTATAGTTTGTTTGCATTTTACTAGTGGGTGTTGGGAACACAGCAGGGCACACCATCTCACCAATTCAGGCTGTGACTATTAGAGAAGGTTATGCCTGCTCCTGTGAATGCAACATCAGTTATTTGAAAAAGAGAATACTGACCAAAGGTTGCAAGGTCGCTTGAGAATTCATACTCCCAGCAAAGTGGAAGCAGTAGTTTTACAAGCAAGTTTTATGTTTAGGTATTCATTTTACTAGTATGAAACATGTTAACCTTCCTGTAAAAGCACTGTGTGTGGTGACATATGTATGTTAACTATGTTAACTTAAGTGGGTTAAATGATCCTGGAGATTGCTTGTTCCTCCATAATATACCAATTTTCAGTTTGTGGCTCTTCTGTGCATTTAGCACAAAATTCCAACCAGTAGATATTTTTCAAAACTTTTTTTGTTTTATGTTTAAAACACTTTACTGTAATGATGGCGGATAAAGAAACAAAGCAGAATAACACAAAGTGGTCCACATGCATGCTGGGTGATGGGGGGATAGTGCTCTTTCAGAAGAAGGATAAATAAATAAGTTATCAGTGTAATCGTATATTTCCAAATTACATTGTTTAAATTTAATCTGGTCCAATGTCTGCTGACATGACAGTAGCAAATTAGTTTTTTTGTTTTTTTTTGATGGTTTTGAACCTTGTTATATCCATCAACATTTATTTAATAATTGCCAGTATACAAATCAACTGTTTTAATTTAGAAAGGCTATGTGGGGTCATGGTTTAGTATTTTAATGCTTGCGGGGGTTTCCAAGGAGTAGACCCAACCCATCATTGCGAGCACGACAACTAATCATTGTATTTATTATTACTGCAGTATACACAGAACTCAGTGACTGAACACACACACACACTGACTCAGTCTTCAGCATCCCTTCACCTTTTGTTCCCTTTCCCAATGCTCCTCCCCACCACACTGCTTTACCCCATTAACCCATTATTGGATGTGGTGGCATGCTACAGTACTCAGTACCATTGTCAATTTCTATTATCAAGAGAAAAAAAAATGTTGTGATTGTCACGTGACAAACCTTAAAAGGTTTGTAATAACCTCAATCAGTCTGGAGACCGAATGAACGTTTGGACCTTCAAAGACCGCCTTAAATATTTTCCAGCTCTAGCCAATTAACCCAGTATTACAGAGCCACAGTCTCAAAGGTCTGTTTCCAGGCTGCAAATCTCAGTAGCCTCCCTCCTGAAGGAGCTCTATATATAAAGGTTAACACTGAAGTGCAGACTAAGGAACATGGACTCATGTTCTCGCTGCAGCAACCCTTTCTCAGACTTAAAGCTGTGCGTATTTTCATAATTTGTCTCAGTAAAAATAAATTCTATAGAAACAACAGAAGATCTCATTATGGTTCATTGTGATACTTTATATATTCTAACTGTATTATTGTTTTATATTTTCACTTAACTGATCATCTACATATGTATGAAGAGACTTATTGCTACTCTTTGCTTCTTTAGGTAAAGGTTTATTTGAATATTCCTGAAACATCCCTCACTGCAATGCAGAACTCATCCAGTGTTACAGTCTTCACACTCCATGGATTAAACGAGACGGCATCTCATAAATACATATTTTTTGCTTTTACTCTTTTGGCTTATCTTTTGATATGTCTGTTCAATATGACACTGATCATTACAATCATTATTGAGAAAACCCTCCATGAGCCTATGTACATCTTCCTCTGTAACCTGTGTGTCAATGGACTGTATGGAACTGCTGGTCTGTATCCTAAACTCCTGGCTGACTTCCTCTCTGACTCTCATGTGATCTCATACACTGGATGTTTCCTTCAATTATTTGCAATCTACTCTTCTACTTTATGTGAATTTACCATTTTAACAGTGATGGCTTATGACAGGTATGTGGCAATATGCAAACCTTTACAGTACCACTCCATCATGACATCTCTAACTATCATCAAGTTTCTGTTAATTTCTTGGATTTTTCCTTTCTGTGAATCAATAATTGCGTTATTGTTAACTATCAGACTACCACTTTGTGGATCTCACATTGATAAACTCTACTGTGAAAACTGGTCAGTTGTAAAGCTGTCTTGTGTAGACACAACTATTAATAATGTCTATAGTTATGTTTTAATACTTATACATTTCTCTCAAGTCCTTTTTACTGTATATTCTTATGTCCACATTGTTAGGGCTTGTGCAAAGTCTAGTGAAGAGATTAGTAAATTCATGCAGACCTGTTTGCCCCATTTGATATCTTTAATTAACTTTACAATTTCAATGCTCTTTGATATAATGTACAGTCGATATGGTTCAAGGAACATCGCACAGACTCTTCGCAATTTCCTGGCAGTGGAATTTCTACTCATCCCTCCTCTTTTAAATCCCCTCATATACGGCTTGAAGCTGAGTCAGATTCGCAGGAAACTTATGAGGGTGTTCAGCAGAGAAGTACATATTCTTAAGTGAGGGATACCAAATATTAAGAAAAAATGAATTTGTAAAACATAAATTATTTCAAATCTTGCAACAATTTTGTATCCTTTGTCTTATTTAATTTTCACTCTGATTTAAGTGTATTTTTACATAAACATGTACATTTATGTCCTCTATGTGAAAATTTTAGTTACCACTGGTGGTTCAAAATAAAGCTAATAGCTATTGTTAATAAGGATAATAATATTATTATGAGTATTATGGGTTTACAGAGGATTTAAAAAAGGGATCTAAAGCTGTATATATTCAGTTTTGCTTACTACTGTACTGCTTGATTATATTCACATCTTAGTCAGAACAATAATGTTCTGACACACTCTCTCGTGTCTGTGAGACTTTACTGGTCACTTTCCCATCTCAGAATCCTGATCTGATGTCCATTAAGCCACTCTGGGTTTGTCCTAGAACTCTAATATAAATAAAAGTCAGCTGTGTGTTTTATCTCATCAGTTTTAATAAAGTACACTTTGATTTTTAAATTTGACTTGAAGGGGAAAATTATCATATTGACAGCAAAGTAGGCTTAACAACATGCACTTTTTATTGTATATAGTTATTTTCCATTACCTCATTACTTTGCAGAGATGTTAGCAGGGTTGGGGATAGGGTCATTAATATATAGGGTTTGTAACTATACACAATACAAATATGACTCCGGTTGTTGACGTATGTAATGCTAACTATTGTCACACATACAGTCACTCTCAAAATTATTCACCCCCCTTGTACTTTTCCACATTTCATTGTTTTACAACATAAAATCAGAATGGATTTAATCAGTCAATTTAGTCTTGTAGGTTCCAAGTTGAAGAGGCAAAGAGGAAGTTCCTGTGTCTGTGTGACCTTATATACAAACAGGAAGCAGAAAGGCACCTGTTTGAGTGACTGACATAGAGTGATAGAGTACAGAGCAACTGCAACTGGCAGCCATCTTAAGCGTAGCCATCTATCCCTGTTTTTTGTAAACATTACAAATACATTCAACAATATATTTACAATAATATATATCACCAAATGAATTTTAGATATAATTTTGGAAAATGTATTTTGAACTGAATATATTTTACATTGTATTAAATGATGTCCACATATTGAAATAATATATTGCAATATATTTTCTTTCTGTATTGGGTGGACCACAGGTTTAGTGTCGATGTCCAGCTTTGAGGCAGCTTTGATAGAAAAATGTTTTGTATGAGGTACCATGAAAACGGGTTTAGCCCACCCCCTTCGGTGGTGCTCTTGACCAGTGCTTAATTTGTCAATTTTTAGGTCCTGGATCACAGAGTGGTGGCGGATCCAACAAGTGTTCTATCTGTAGAACATCCAAGATAGGGGATAAGAATGACGTTTTCGCCATTGTGGAAGAAAAACCTGGTTGAAAAAGGGGGTTAGACATAGTAATAATAAATAATATAACAATGCAAACAGTAATAAGTACTGATAGCGAAAGCAAGCACACCAGCCAGGGAGCAATCAAATGACAATAAATAGTCTGAGGGCCAGGGGGTGCAGTTTTATATTGTTGAACCCTTCTTGAAAATGAATGTAAATGTTTGTTGAGATAAAGCAAATAGAAACTTTGTTAAAAAGCCAGCTTTGAAGCTTCACATCAGGACATTCCTTCAGTGAGAACTTAGTTTTTACAAACACGAGTGAAGCTTTATAAGAGAATGACATAGAATGTTGTGACTGTTCATCCAATCAAAAGGTGCAAGCCCGAGTCTGCTTGCGATCTGTCTTCCCGGGGAGAGGTGTGGGATCCGCAAACCAGATGGCTTCCTTTGATGTACTCCGAGAAGTCCGGTCCCACAGTCATCATTAACAACTGTCAATCATTATTATGTACAGTGGGGGGGAAAAGTATTTGATCCCCTGCTGATTTTGTACGTTTGCCCACTGACAAAGAAATGATCAGTCTATAATTTCAATGGTAGGTGTATTTTAACAGTGAGAGACAGAATAACAATAACAAAATCCAGAAAAATGCATTTCAAAAAAGTAATAAATTGATTTGCATGTTAATGAGGGAAATAAGTATTTGACCCCTTCGACTTAGTACTTGGTGGCAAAACCCTTGTTGGCAATCAGAGGTCAGACATTTCTTGTAGTTGGCCACCAGGTTTGCACACATCTAAGGAGGGATTTTGTCCCACTCCTCTTTGCAGATCCTTTCCAAGTCATTAAGGTTTCGAGGCTGACATTTGGTAACTCGAACCTTCAGCTCCCTCCACAGATTTTCTATGGGATTAAGGTCTGGAGACTGGCTAGGCCACTCCAGGACCTTAATGTGCTTCTTCTTGAGCCACTCCTTTGTTGCCTTGGCTGTGTGTTTTGGGTCATTGTCATCCTGGAATACCCATCCACGACCCATTTTCAATGCCCTGGCTGAGGGAAGGAGGTTCTCACCCAAGATTTGACGGTACATGGCCCCGTCCATCGTCCCTTTGATTCAGTGCAGTTGTCCTGTCCCCTTAGCAGAAAAACACCCCCAAAGCATAATGTTTCCACCTCCATGTTTGACGGTGGGGATGGTGTTCTTGGGGTCATTCCTCCTCCTCCAAACAAGGCGAGTTGACATGATGCAAAAGAGCTCGATTTTGGTCTCATCTGACCACAACACTTTCACCCAGTTCTCCTCTGAATCATTCAGATGTTCAGTGGCAAACTTCAGACGGGCCTGTACATGTGCTTTCTTGAGCAGGGGGACCTTGTGGTCACTGCAGGATTTCAGTCCTTCATGGCATAGTGTGTTACCAATTATTTTCTTGGTGACTATGGTCCCAGCTGCCTTGAGATCATTAAAAAGATCCTCCCGTGTAGTTCTGGGCTGATTCCTCACCGTTCTCATGATCATTGAAACTCCACGAGGTGAGATCTTGCATTGGAGCCCCAGACCGAGGGAGACTGACAGTTATTTTGTGTTTCTTCCATTTGCGAATAATCGCACCAACTGTTGTCACCTTCTCACCAAGCTGCTTGGCGATGGTCTTGTAGCCCATTCCAGCCTTGTGTAGGTCTACAATCTTGTCCCTGACAACCTTGGACAGCTCTTTGGTCTTGGCCATGGTGGAGAGTTTGGAATCTGATTGATTGATTGATTCTGTGGACAGGTGTCTTTTATACAGGTTACGAGCTGAGATTAGGAGCACTCCCTTTAAGAGAGTGCTCCTAATCTCAGCTCGTTACCTGTATAAAAGACACCTGGGAGCCAGAAATCTTGCTGATTGATAGGGGATCAAATACTTATTTCCCTCATTAACATGCAAATCAATGTATAACTTTTTTGAAATGCGTTTTTATGGATTTTTTTGCTGTTATTCTGTCTCTCACTGTTAAAATACACCTACCATTAAAATTATAGACTGATCATTTCTTTGTCAGTGGGCAAACATACAAAATCAGCAGGGGATCAAATACTTTTTTCCCTCACTGTAACATCTCCTTCCTGGCACGAAAAGCAATTAAATCCACAACAGACTTTTAACAAACAGATGTGGGCTATCTATCCACTATGTGGTCCTTTTATCATAGAGAAGAATTTCTTACAAATGTACCTTATTTACTTTTGCTAGCCTGATCAATCAAATTTGCTCAATTTGTACATGCTATTATTTCTAATGCTAGTATTAATATAAAACATTATATAGTTACTACAAAACACTTTCTTCAACTTTCCAATACAGGTTCTTCAATATATTATTATTATTATTATTATTATTATTATTATTATTATTATTATTATTATTTGTTTCAAAGGCAGACAACCTTGTCCAGGGCAACTTACAAAATATAAGAGCAATACAATGTGCAATAATACAGTGCAATTCAAAGCATAATATATTTTACAAATTCCAATTTACACAAGTAGTAGGAATGTGACTTTCCCACGAAGTGACAGCCGGATGTCCCGCCTCCCGGTACCCATGGACCGGAAGTCCCGCCTTACCTCCGATTGCCCTTTGAACCGGAACCTCTCCTTCCCAGGTTGTAGGGCCCACAGCCACACAGACATCTTGGTAAGGAACAAGATTATCTTGACAACAGGTCACCACTACCCCACCCTGTTGGTGTGGGGGTGTAATGTTTAAGAGGTTAAACTTATTATTATTATTATTATTATTATTATTATTATTATTATTATTATTATTATTATTTTAGGTTATATGTTTTATGATTAGGTTTGGGATGATACAGTGTTAGCAAAATACAATAAATTAAAATAGAATAAGGGGGTGTAATGTTTAAGAGCCTTCCTTGTAGCGATATCGATAACCTAACCTTATGATTAGGTTTGGGATGATACAGTAATACAAATGACACAAATAAATTAAAATAGAAGAAAAAGAAAGGTAAAGACATTCAAAAATGAGACTCGGAGTAAAATATGCATCGATGTCAGTCTTTTATTTTGACAGCTCTAAACATGGCAACAAGGTATCAGGTCAGAAGTAGACAGTGAGATTAGATACTGACACGGGTGACCAATGATCTCCCATCCCCAACACCTACAGCACCCAGGAAGAAACAGCTGAACTGTACTGGACTAGCAACTCCCTCTACTTGTTTATTGGTAAGGGCTGTGGCACAGATCACAGCTATTCTGTCTAGCACAGTGTAGAAATTGGGTTTGGTCATGAAAGGGATAGTATTCTCAAAAGAACTCTGCAGAACTTTTTGGACAGTGGTAAAAGCAGATTCACCAGGTGGTGACTCTTTATACAGCATTCTCTTGAGCACATTGGGGTGGGCCTCCACTAATTTCTCAACTACTGATTTCACATTAGAATCACCAGTTTCATACAAATCACCAATCTTGTGAGCTATTAGAGTCAGGATGACATTTTCAATCAGAGATTCCTCAAACATACGTAAATGTAAGCCCATGGCACCCTGGGGATTCTTTCTCTGAAAAATATAGGGATGAAAATGCAACGTCTTATTGTACAGAAATGCAGAGCATACACAAACAGTATTTTATTTATGTTTGTAAAATACATGGTAATGTAACCCAATACTAATTCCCTGGGTGCTAGTATTGGATCATTCAAAGTCTGAGATCACTAATATATTCAAATACATATAAAATGATCAGCCATAACATTATGACCACTGACAGGTGAAGTGAATAACACTGATCATCTCGTTATCATGGCACCTGTCAGTGGGTGGGATATATTAGGCAGCAAGTGAACATTTTGTTCTCAAAGTTGATGTGTTAGAAGCATAAAAAATGGGCAAGTGTAAGGATCTGAGCGACTTTGACAAAGGCCAAATTGTGATGTCTAGACGACTGGGTCAGAGCTTCTCCAAAACTGCAGTTCTTGTGGGGTGTTCCAGGTCTGCAGTGGTCAGTACCTATCAAAAGTGGTCCAAGGAAGGAAAAGCGGTGAACCGGTGACAGGGTCATGGGCGGCCAAGACTCACTGATGCACGTGGGGAGCAAAGGCTTCCCTGTGTGGTCCGATCCAACAGACAAGCTACTGTAGCTCAAATTGCTGAAAAAGTTAATTCTGATTCTGATAGAAAGGTGTCAGAACACACAGTGTATCGCAGTTTGTTGCTTATGGGTCTGCATAGCCACAGACCAGTCAGGGTGCCCATGCTGACCCCTGTCCACTGCTGAAAGCACCTACAATGGGCATGTTAGCATCAGAACTGGACCACGGAGCAATGGAAGAAGGTGGCCTGGTCTGACGAATCACGAGTTCAAGGTGTTGACTTGGCCTCCAAGTTCCCCTGATCTCAATCCAATCGAGCATCTGTGGGATGTGCTGATCAAACAAGTCCGATCCATGGAGGCCCCACCTCGCAACTTCCAGGACTTAAAGGATCTGCTGCTAACGTCTTGGTGCCAGATACCACAGCACACCTTCAGAGGTATAGTGGAGTCCGTGCCTCGACGGGTCAGGGCTGTTTTGGCGGCCAAAGGGGGACCTAAACAATATTAGGCAGGTGGTCATAATGTTATGGCTGATCAGTGTATTACAATGTCTTGGGTTTCAAAGAAAGGAGGGGGAAGAATAATAAAAAATCTTTCTCTGGAGCTGTGGCAGTTTGTATAAACAAAAAGACACCCGACACATTTAGTTCAGTTTTGTATTGATACAAATAAAAAAATAAAAGGAATACACTTATAGTACGTGTATGTATTTCAATAAGGCCATATATATATTTAAAAAAAAAAACGTATTGCTGCAGCATATATAATGGATGTTGTGCACAACCAAAACAAATAATGTCCAACGGAAGTAAAACTAGTATTGTTCTGTCTTACTTGAAGAGAACAACAGTTTGATCCCATCACGTTGAGAAAACAAGCTGTGAATTTAATGTAGATGCTGATCCGTAAAGAAAGAAATCCTCCCTTTGTAAATTGAATGTCCGCAGCTCCTCTTTGACAACTGAAGATGTGCACATGTGCTCCTATTAATGATGTAGATTATTCAGGTATAACATGAAAAAGGAGAAACAGAGATATTTAAAGTAATTTTCTCCGACTGCACCCGCTACTGGACTTCACTTTACTTTGCAACAACTTACATGTGCTCCTATAGATGAGATGGCATATCATTCATATATGCATTAACAAAAAAAAACAAAAAATGTACTCTTAAGTTCACATAAAAACATACAACAACATTTTTAGAGAAAACATTGCTGGACTGAGATTACTACAGTAATTAACTATATAAACAATTCCAGCACCAATGATATATAAACATACAGATTTATATTTTGCATTTTATATTTCTTAACATGCAAATTGTATACTGTCTTACCTATTAATGATGTAGATTATTCAGGTATAACATGAAAAAGGAGAAACAGAGATATTTAAAGTAATTTTCTCCGACTGCACCCGCTACTGGACTTCACTTTACTTTGCAACAACTTACATGTGCTCCTATAGATGAGATGGCATATCATTCATATATGCATTAACAAAAAAAAACAAAAAATGTACTCTTAAGTTCACATAAAAACATACAACAACATTTTTAGAGAAAACATTGCTGGACTGAGATTACTACAGTAATTAACTATATAAACAATTCCAGCACCAATGATATATAAACATACAGATTTATATTTTGCATTTTATATTTCTTAACATGCAAATTGTATACTGTCTTACCTATTAATGATGTAGATTATTCAGGTATAACATGAAAAAGGAGAAACAGAGATATTTAAAGTAATTTTCTCCGACTGCACCCGCTACTGGACTTCACTTTACTTTGCAACAACTTACGTGTGCTTCTATAGATGAGATGGCGTATCATTCATATAGGTAGGACTGCCGTAAACCATTAGGTTGATGCAATGTGACATAATGTGTGCTTGAAAGCAATTTAAAGTGATATCGCCCCCTTTTGTTTTTCTTCTAAGTAGCGAAACTGCAGGTGGGTTACAGTAAGACTTGTTATTTATAATCTTTTCAACTATTTGCATTACTTTCTCATCCACATTTTCTAACAAGTCACTAAACCATCTTGAAGGTAGAGTGCATGTTTCTAGGCAATGTAAAAGATACTGATTCCTCATAGGGTAAGAGCAACACATAACACAACATTTAACAGGCGTGTGACACTTATTTTGTCACATATAAGAGTTACACTACTCCAGACACTCCCTTGCTCTTAATCTAAAGTTAGAGAGAGGTGATGTAGTTGGCTGGGGTCACCTATCAGACAGGCCTCACATTTATCAACTAATTCACAGCCTATACAATGTCTTAACACAAGGCCAAGACAGGCCTTTACAGTATGTGTCATCACTAGTCTTACATGCTCATCATGGTTTTTACAACTATATCTCACACCTTCCCTGTTTGAATCAAAACTCTTGTTGTTTCTAGCAATGCAAGAACAGAAGCATGCAATGTTCAGTCTTGTTCAGGGTCTTAAAGAGCTGACAGAGGAATCAATATCACTGGTGTCAGGGACTCCATTATTCTAATGAAGAGAAAAGAAAATAACACTTAAAACTGTAATGAGTCTCTGTAAGTAAATAAATACATGACTATAGAAGATTCTATGACCTCTATATTTACCTCTCTTTTCACTGATGGCCCAAGTCCTCCATCGGTGTCAGAGGTGCAATTTTCATCCTCACTCCCATGGTCAGGATCCTTGTCATCATCTACAGACTCATCAGCAGTGTTGACACCTTCATCTTCATCAGACATCTGGGCAGCTTCACTGGGGCTCAGGGGAGGAATTCCTATATCAGACTTTTGTTAAGCATACAAATAAGGAAAAACTTATTTAAATTCAATTTTCTCTGAAATTCATTTACACACTCATACAGTCTAACAACATGTAAACACAGGCATACATCTTTTTTTAAATGCATAAAATTAATTAAACACATTTTTTTCTAAGTATAAATAAAGTCTTACCTCTTTAGTGTCTCCATCTTCAGTCCTTCTAAGTTTTGTGCTCGGTGCCCCAGCATCTTCCTCAGCAAAGTGGGCATTAGGGGTGGTCTTCTTAGCTGGTGTAGACACGCGTGTTCCCCATGTTGTCTCTCACGCTAGGATGCCCAGATACAGATGGGTGTTAAGATAAACTTCATCATGCGGTGGGCGGTTAAGGTGGGGGTCCATCTCATGATTTTGGAAAGTATTCATCGCTATGACAGGGAAATTAATAGGTTTCGGGGTATGGAATTCTATGAAGAATTCAGGTTTGTGAACCTTGATCTTGTAGAATCATACATGGAGTCTGTCCGTATTGTGCATGGGGCCGTGCAGGGGCTTTTAAATGAAATATCACAGAATGTTGGTCCTTATGATTTTGTGCAGTTTAGACTGAGCTCAGCTTCATTAAACAATCCTTTCTATTTAAGTAGGTGCAATCTGGGGGAGTTGGATGCTGCAGATTTCCTAAAGAGCTTAGCTAATTTACCGTAAAGCCACACCGAAATCTTAACAGATGGCAGTTTGAGAATAATGGTGAATGTAATTAGAAATTTGCAAGGTGGTACACAGAGTCTAAAAGGTATTTTGTTTAGCACAGTCGAATCTCTTACAGGCCCAGGAGCGACAACAGCGTTTGTACAACAGGGGAGCCCGGTTACAATCGTTCACACTGGGGGACAAGGTATTGGTGTTACTCCCAACTTCAACATCTAAGCTACTGGCTAAATGGCAAGGACCCTTTGTGGTCACACGCCACTTAACAGGGGGGTGTTGGAGAAACTGAAAATGGCCCCTACTGGGGACAGTTCTATGTCTGTACAGAGAAATCCTATTTCTCCTGAATCAGAGCTTGTTATCTCAATTGGGGGGGCGGTTGCCCCGCGCTAGCTGTGTTATTCGGCAGTTATCAACTGCTCCCGTGTTTCCACGTGTGGCGCATGAGCCGGCTTCTGCGCCCTGTGATGTACAGTGAGGGAAAAAAGTATTTGATCAACTGCTGATTTTGTACGTTTGCCCACTGACAATGAAATTATTAGTCTATAATTTTAATGGTAGGTGTATTTTAACAGTGAGAGACAGAATAACAACAAAAAAATCCAGAAAAACGCATTTCAAAAAAGTTATAAATTGATTTGCATATTAATGAGGGAAATAAGTATTTGATCCCCTATCAATTAGCAAGATTTCTGGCTCCCAGGTGTCTTTTATACAGGTAACGAGCTGAGATTAGGAGCACTCTCTTAAAGGGAGTGTATAAAAGACACCTGTCCACAGAAGCAATCAATCAATCAGATTCCAAACTCTCCACCATGGTCAAGACCAAAGAGCTGTCCCAGGATGTCAGGGACAAGATTGTAGATCTACACAAGGCTGGAATGGGCTACAAGACCATCACCAAGCAGCTTGGTGAGAAGGTGAGAACAGTTGGTGCGATTATTCGCAAATGGAAGAAACACAAAATAACTGTCAGTCTCCCTCGATCTGGGGCTCCATGCAAGTTCTCACCTCGTGGAGTTTCAATGATCATGAGAACGATGAGGAGTCAGCCCAGAACTACACGAGAGGATCTTGTTAATGATCTCAAGGCAGCTGGGACCATAGTCACCAAGAAAACAATTGGTAACACACTACGCCGTGAAGGACTGAAATCCTGCAGCGCCCGCAAGGTCCCCCTGCTCAAGAAAGCACATGTACAGGGCCGTCTGAAGTTTGCCAATGAACATCTGAATGATTCAGAGGAGAACTGGGTGAAAGTGTTGTGGTCAGATGAGACCAAAATCGAGCTCTTTGGCATCAACTCAACTCGCCGTGTTTGGATAAGGAGGAATGCTGCCTATGACCGCAAGAACACCATCCCCACCGTCAAACATGGAGGTGGAAACATTATGCTTTGGGGGTGTTTTTCTGCTAAGGGGACAGGACAACTGCACCGCATCAAAGGGACGATGGACGGGGCCATGTACCGTCAAATCTTGGGTGAGAACTTCCTTCCCTCAGCCAGGGCATTGAAAATGGGTCGTGGATGGGTATTCCAGGATGACAATGACCCAAAACACACAGCCAAAGCAACAAAGGAGTGGCTCAAGAAGAAGCACATTAAGGTCCTGGAGTGGCCTAGCCAGTCTCTAGACCTTAATCCCATAGACAATCTGTGGAGGGAGCTGAAGGTTCGAGTTGCCAAACGTCAGCCTCGAAACCTTAATGACTTGGAGAGGATCTGCAAAGAGGAGTGGGACAAAATCCCTCCTGAGATGTGTGCAAACCTGGTGGCCAACTACAAGAAACATCTGACCTCTGTGATTGCCAACAAGGGTTTTGCCACCAAGTACTAAGTCGAAGGGGTCAAATACTTATTTCCCTCATTAACATGCAAATCAATTTATAACTTTTTTGAAATGCATTTTTCTGGATTCTGTTATTGTTATTCTGTCTCTCACTGCTAAAATACACCTACCATTAAAATTATAGACTGATCATTTCTTTGTCAGTAGGCAAACGTACAAAATCAGCAGGGTATCAAATACTTTTTTCCCTCACTGTATATAGTTAGTTTGTCATTACATGGTCAACCTGGTGTGGCCTTGCTTCTAGCTGTGCTAGTGGAGCAAGTTCCCAGTAAGAGCGCGACTACGGTCCTTGCTCCTGGACGGCTCAGGTGTGGCCCTACGGGGCCCCTGAGGTTACTGTCTGGAGTTGTGTTGCCGAGGCCCCTAGCAGTACACCTCGGGCAGGCTCCCATATCAGCTCACTGCCTTCTCCCTTGCGACGGCTTGGTTATACAGTATCCCCTCCCCCTTGGGCAGTGCTTCCGACTTTAAAGATAATGATAGGTTGCGTATGCAACCCGGTTATCTGAAAAAGGAAGCACTGCCCAAGGGTTGCAATGTCGTGTGGGAGTTCTGACTCCCGGCAAAAGAGGATGAACCTGCATTGGAACCGTTTTATCGAACAGGATGTGGGAAGGGACCTGTTCTGAGTGACGAGTGCAGGGGCCAATGGCAGCTTTGATAGAGTGATGTTTCGATGAGGTTCCTACAGCAGTGCGCAGAAACCCCTCCCCCTTGGGCAGTGCTTCCTTTTTCAGATAACCGGGGTTACATACGCAACCTGTCGTTTGCATGCCAAAGAACATTGTCAGTGGTGTTTAACTATGTTTTGTTTGTTTATCTGTTTTTTGTGATAAGTGTGCTGAACAAAAATGTAACGTGTGATAAACAATGGCATTTGTATGTGTGAATTTATTAACTAGGTATAACCGTAATTCATGTGTATATAATATTTTATTATCATGTTAACAGGCATTACATATATGAGAATTTCAAATTGCCCCTATAGTGTTATTCATACACTGTTCTAACATTGTTTATTTCTGTTAATGACTGATTTAACAATTATGACAGATCCTAAAATGATGCATTCCATTACACATCTGACAGCTCTCATTTACACAAAGCTTAAACAAATACACAGGTCTCGTTCTCCGGTTATTATAACTTTTCACAATCTGCATTACCATGTTGTCATTACTAATTAAAACTTCTTAATACGATTTTAAAATCTGATTATAAGCTAAACCTTTACAGCGCTGTTGTAAAAAATACACACAGTGGTTTCCACATGTTGTGGATAAAGCAATTTGCAACTGCTTGCTGTTATACACTGTTAACTCTGTGTTTGATAGATTTAGAGAAAAAAAGGAGCATTGGGTGGGAATCTGTAAGAATCAAATAATTCACCAATTACTATTATTTTAGGCAATTGGCCCAGAAAAGAATGTTCCTGGTTGCACACATGACTTCATCTGGCCAGACTGAACACCTTCATCTAAACCCGATCTACAGGGTATTTTGCATTAGCCACCTGCAGCGCATGGGCATGACTGAACCTGACAGCGGGAGCCACCCTAACCCTCTTCACAAACAGAGCTGCTGAGAGAATCGTGAGTTTAAAATCTTCAGCGTTGCTCATGAGACAGAACGCTTCTCTGTTATGGGTGAGTTTAATTTTTATATTAACTCAGTTCAGCATTTATTTGTCTTGAAAAAACAGGTCTGCATGAATACATGCCAAAAATTCCAGTTTTAGGCTTCCTGCTGTATAAGCCGCCCTATTTCTGAACCCTAGGTTAGCCCCATTCAGCGTGGTTACTAAGTCAGATAGATCACTGTGTTGTTTAGATCTAAATAGTCTTAGTAGTCCATTCTGGTGATGCAGAATTCCAGTGGTGTGTTATCAGAGAGTGCTGTGAGTGATGGTACCTCAACATAGAAGCTCTTCTCAATGCTGGTCTGTGCGGGGGCCAGCTGAAAAAGTTCAAGTTCAGATTTGGTGCACTCCTCAGAGCTGCAGTGAATGAAAGCCATGTTTAAAATATATCCCCACGACTCCTCTTCTTACCGGCACCGTTTCATTTATGATTGTGTTTTTTCCGAACAGCCCTTCTTTTAACAGGTGCCGGGGGACCTGTGAGCCCTAGTGGTGACGCTCTTTTCCTATTAACACCTCTCCTTATATACATTAGTCCCGAACCCTCTTGTTTCGGAGCATTTATTCTGTTGGTCACGGCACTTGTAACCTGACCGACCACATCTTTAGCTATGTTTGTGGCGGCCAATCTGATGTGTGATTTGACAATTTCTAATCCGCGTCTCAGAAAAGGCATAGCTTTTCTGGATAATACTCTAAATATACCAGCCACCCCCGCACCGTAATGTACCGGCATCCCGGTGAAACCGGGGAGTCCATTACAAGCTTGATACTTGTAGTAGTTCCTGTACATGTACAGGTTCCCATAGTTTTTAACAATAACCATGATTTAAAAGTGGTTGTATCTAACAGGTCGGAAATGCAGCTTCACTATTACCTTTCCATATGCGAATGTGACATGTAATTGATCCATGCTCAGAGGGACATAGTGGGGCTTGTCATACAACAGCCTCACAAACTTGCCTTCTTCCCCTTTTTAGGGGCAGAAGTGGGGCATAAGTGTCTCCCACTAGTTGGTGTTCAATTATATCGGTATATACATACATGTGGTTAAACCCCACAGTGATATCCACAGGATGCAGCGATTCCCCCCACCCCCCCCCACCTCAGGAACGAATCCCAAGACATGTGCAAGTTGACCCCTGGTAAAAAACAATAAAGTAAAATCACCAGAATCACCAAAAAGCCTCACGCTTCTACTAATATAATTGTATTGAAAGTATAACTTGGACGATGTGGAGACTGCTTTGATAGCATTATTCATGGCTGTTAACAATACGTCAATATTTGTATAGTAGCCATGTGATATTTCATAATACCAGTTTGTATCGTTGTCTCAGAAAGCAAGTCAAAGCTCTGGTTCCTGTCAAACATATTGATGGTCATGGGGTAGTGCATCTCCACAATTCCTACCTCCCATTTACCCGATAGATCAATGGATTTGGCTAGATGATCTGTGAAGTTGGAGCTCTTGTTGTTAGGAAATAGCTCCTCTGAGGCGTTACTGGTTAAAGTCAGGTATAATCCATTTTCACTCATCTTTTGAGCCTCTCACAACCCCGGTTCTATGTCTTTCACCTCTGAAGCTTTGATCCAACTACCAGTGTTACGACCCGGCACTTGTGCATTCTGGACGGTGTTGTTGTTTTCTTGTTGGTGCTGTGTTTCTCCCTCTGTCTCTCTCAGGTCTTGGCTCCTCCCTATTCAATCATCCTTGGTCTGTTTGTTTTTCAAGCTGCCGAGAAGGAGATCAAGATTTGACAACTTGAGTTGAAGGCTGAGGAGGTAGCCTTGACTCCGGCTGTGCGATCCTCCTCAGGTGTGTCAGTGTCACCTGTTCAGCCATCCAAAACCTTTGATGTTAGCAGGAATATTGCCTTGGTTCCTCCTTTCAGACACACTGAAGTGGTTTCCTATTTTTGTGTGTTTGAGCATGTTGCAGCTTCTCTTCATTGGCCCAGGGATGTTTGGCCCATCCTGTTACAATGCAAATTAGTGGGTAAGGCTCAAGAGGTTATTTCGGCCCTTTCTCTTGAAGACAGTTTATATTATGATATGGTAAAGGCCACAGTACTGCGGGCATATGAGCTGGTGCCTGAAGCTTACCGGCAGAAGTTCAGGCACCACAAGAAATCCACAAATAGGACTTACGTGGAGTTTGCTCGGGAGAAGGAGACTTTATTTGACAGGTGGTGCACCGTGAGTAAGGCTACTGATTGTATTACAATTCGGGAGTTAATTTTGATGGAAGAATTTAGGAATTGTCTCCCCGAACGCTTGGTAGTTTATCAAAATGAGCAGAAAGTGGCTTCACTGTCGGAGGCCGCCATGTTTGTGGATGAGTTCATCTTAACCCATAAAATGGTATATTCAGCGCTACATACCGAGAATAGGAGTGGAGTGATTAATCCTACTTCACATCCTGGTCGTTCTCTGGTGGTGACTCAAAGCTTGAAAGAGGAGTGGTCCTGCTTTTATTGCCATAGGGTAGGACACTTGATCGCTGATTGTCTTACACTGAAACGAAAACAGCCCCCACCTCTGAGCACTAAACAAACTAAAGGGCTTGGCTTGGTTAACATGGTGAATCAACGTGTAGTGAAAGCACATTATAGCCCTGGTTGTGTTCAGGTTTCCCTCGATCCCACATATGAGCCTTTCATATTTCAGGGTTTAATTTCATTGACCGGTGTCTCAGAAGAGCAACAACGCATCAAGATTTTGTGAGACACTGGTGCTGCACAGTCTCTGATTCTCTCTGTTGCATTGCATTGGTCTGATCAGTCCTACTGTGGTGCGAGTGTATTTGTACAGGGCATAGAAATGGGTCGTGTGCCAGTTCCCCTTCACCAAGTCCACATAGTCTCCGATTTAGTAGTAGGTGTGCAGCCTCGGCTCCCAGTCAATGGTGTGTCCATGATTTTGGGAAATTACATAGCAGGTGGCTGAATAATGCCGGTATTGGAGGTATTGGATACTCCTGATGGGCATTTTTGTTCAGATGCCCTAGCCGTGGATTTTCCTGAAGCGTTCCCCGCTTGCGTGGTTACGCATGCTCAGTCTCGCCGATGGGGGAGTGAGAGTGGTTTAGCCGACATGATGCTCACCCCAGTGTTCACCGGTGATTGTGTCCAATCTCCCCCTCCTGTGCCTTCTGTGTGTCCCAACACAGGGAGTGTGAGTGTGGCTGATAGTACTTGCAAGGTAAAGTTGCCAGCTACTCGCGAGAATCTTATAGCCACTCAGACAAATGATGGTAGCCTTGCCAAATGTTTTTCCCTTGTCACTAATCAGAAAGATGCTAATACTGAGAAAGTAGCTTACTTTCTGGAAAGTGGACTTTTGATGCATAAGTGGATTCCCCGTGCTGGTACCGACACTGACTGGAGTACTGTATTTCAGATTGTTGTCCCTACTGCATTTCGTCAACAGGTTTTGTCCCTGGCTCATGATGTTCCATGGTCCGGTCATTTAGGTGTCACTAAAACATATGACCGTCTTCTATGACATTTCTTTTGGCCGGGCATGAAAGCGGATGTGGTTCAGTATTGCCGTACTTGCCATGTTGGTCAGATAACGGGAAAATCAAACCAAGTCATTCCTCCGGCTCTTCTTTATCCTATTCCCATTATGGGAGAGCCATTTGAGCGAGTGATAATTGATTGTGTTGGCCCCTTACCTAGGACTAAGTCGGTAATAAGTTTTTATTAACAATTATGTGCGCTGCTACATAATTTGTATAAAATTACTGCAAAAACTGCCATAAAAGCGTTAAGTAAATACTTTTCTACTTTTGGTTTTCTGAAAGTAGCCCAGACCGATCAGGGTAATAATTTTATCTCAAAGTTGTTTGAGAGTGTGTTAAAGTCTTTGTCTGAGGTACATAAGATTTCCAGTGCTTATCACCCCGTAAGCCAGACTGCTTTGGAAAGGTGGCACCAGACCTTGAAGTCCATGCTACGAAAATACTGCATGGAAACTGAGAAAGAATGGGATGAGGGGGTTCCATTAGTGGTGTTTGCTGTACATGAGACAGTACAAGAGTCCCTTCGGTTCAGCCCTGCAGAACTAGTTTTTGGACACACATTTCGCAGCCCCTTAAAAGTTCTGAAGGATCAGATTCTAGCGACTGAGTCCGGCTCCAGAAGTGTGTTGGAGTATGTGAGTCAGTTCAGAAAGCGACTACATCACGCATGCGCTCTAGCCAAGGCAGCTCTATAACTCACATGACAATGAAACGTCACTTTGATGTAAAGGCTATTCCACACTCCTTCCAGCCAGGTGACAAAGTCTTAGTTTTGTTGCCCATCTCAGGTTCCTCTCTGTCTGCATGATTCTCGGGTCCCTACTCAACTGAAAAGAAACTGAAGTGAAACTGACTATGTTGTGCAAACTCCAGATAGGAACCGACAGTCTTGTGTCTGTCACATCAAAATGTTAAAGCAATATCATGCTAGAGATGTTTCCCTTATGGACTCTACAGATAGGATTGTAGGGCCCGCTGTCTCTTCTGTTGCCTCTGCTGCTTTAATTTTATGCTCTAACACTGCAAATGATGTTGACGAAGATGGCATGGTGCTGCGTAATGCAACCCAGCAGTGTGCTTGTTTATGCAACACTGAGATGCTGTTGTCTCTCCCATGTAATCACCATTTAGATGGTGAACAAGCCGCTGACATTGTGACTTTGGTAAATGATTTCCCTTATCTTTTTAGTGATGTTCCTACCCGCACCGCACGACTGTCCTGGAGCATGATGTGGACATTGGAGGTGCGGCTCCCGTAAAGCAGCATGTATATCGCGTCAACGTGATAAAAAGGTCTGCTATGAAACAAGAGGGTTCTTATTTACTTGAAAATGGTTTAGCCATGCCTAGTGCTAGTCCATGGAGTTCTCTGTGCATATTGATCCCTAAGCCTGATGGTACATTTAGGTTCTGTACTGACTATAGGAAGGTAAACGCTGTCATGGTGCCTGACTCTCTTCCTTTGCCCTGGTTAGATGATTGTATTGACACCATCGGTTCGGCTAAATTTGTCAGTAAGCTGGACTTGCTAAAAGGCTATTGGCAAGTTCCACTAACACCGTGTGCTTTGGAGATATCTGCATTTATCACCCCTGACCACTTCCTGCAGTATTCTGTTATGGTGTTTAGAATGCGTAATGCTAGTGCCACCTTCCAGCGCCTGGTAAACATTGTACTAGCAGAGGTTTCAAATTGTACAGCCTATTTAGATGATTTAGTGGTTTATTCTGCCACTTGGTCTGACCTTTTAAATTAATTGAAAACAGTTTTTGATTGTTTGGCTAAGGCTTCCTTGACCTTTAACCTAGCCAAGTTTGAGTTTGGTAAAGCGACGGTCACTTATCTAGGTAAGCAGGTTGGTCGGGGTCAAGTTCGTCCTCTTACCACTAAGGTCTCTGTTATTACAGCTTTTCCTCCACCCACCACTCGGTGTGAGCTGCACAGGTTTTTATTGATGGCTGGATATTACCGCTGTTTCTGCAGGAACTTTTCTTCCATGGTTGCCCCTCTGACTAATTTACTTAGCCCGTCTGTCTCTTTTTGTTGGTCACCTGAATATCAGTGGGCTTTTGAAGCAGGTTATGTTGCGTTTTCCCCCTGACACTTTCTACCCCTAGATCCTAGACCAAAAAGGGGGGGAGCTTGTACCACTCAGCCATTTGACTAAAACTTGTTTATTTCTGCAACGACCTCTGAAGTCTAATTTTTTCTGTATATGATAGACTCTGTCAACAGTTGGATTTATCTTTTATAACTCTGCTGTGTAAAACTGTTATTTTATGTCATCACCAGCATATTTTAGTTTGTAAACAGGTCTTACCCAAGGCACACATTCAACAGGCCAACAGGGTGTGGTAGTGGTGACCTGTTGTCAAGATGACCTTGTTCCTTATCAAGATGGCTGACTGGGGAGGAGAGGTTCCAGTTCAAAGTGCAACAAGGGGTAAGGCGGGACTTCCGGTCCATGGGCACCTGGAAGCGGGACTTCCAGGCTGTCACTTTGTGGGAACGTCATATTGCTACTACTTACACAAGTGTATACGAGATATATAGTAAACGATATATGAGGTCTTACATCCTAGATTGTAAAAGCCGATAAGTGCAGACAAGATGTTAGGTCACAGTCAAGAGCCAAGGGAAAGGGAGCATAGTGGAATCAAAATAAACAATACAGGGTTGGGAGCGTTACTTTTAAAAAGTATTCCGTTACAGAATACTGATTTCCTTGTTTTGAAAATAATCTGTAACCTAATCCAATACATTACTCCAAGTCAGTAACGTAATCAGAATACTTTTACATTACTTTTGGAATACTTTTTTTCTGTATTAAAAAACAAAAGCATTTGAGTTGAAGTGAAACAAAATGTACTACACATCCTAATATGGATGACGGATTGAAATTTTGGAAAATCTACAAAAATCTTCTTCTCCAAAACCGCAGATGGGACAGATGTGAAACTTGGTGTGTGAAGTTATGTTATGCCCTATATTCAGATTTGTTCAAGAGAAGTCGATAAGTCACATGGTTTAGCAGCCATATTGGATTGGCCAAAAATCTTCAAAGATCTTCTTCTCCGAAACGGTTGGTCCGATTGATACGAAATTTTGCACACATGATCTTGGCTAGCTCCTCTATCAGATTTGTTCAAGGTTGATTGAAGAAACAAGATGGCCACCATGAGCAAATCAATTTGCAGAGATGGTGAAGTTCCAAATAAATGCATATGCTGCAGTATGGAACTATGTTAGAATATATTGGAATGTATTGATCTCATAAGCAATATAGTGGTCACTGGTCATTATTATTATTATTATTATTATTATACTCTTTTTGTCTAATCTTCCACCAGAATATGTTCAAATGTCTATAACATTTGAACCGCTGGTTAAAAACACACCAAACTTGGCATGGATGTAGGAGTCTATGGTATGGTCACTTGCGGCATAATGTGACACGGTTTGGTAGCCATCTTGTTTGTAGTCCAAACAAAAAATGACAATTTTCAAACATTGTTTTATCAGGAATGATAAATCTTGCATTACTGTGTGTAGCAGCATATACCACAAAGAGCACTGAGGAAAAAACACAAAGCGGCCATCTTGGGCATGTACATCGTAACAACAAAACACTATCAGTCACTTGCAACAGTATTAGAGTGGAAACTATTGTTTTAAACACACAGACACTTCTGCATGGAAATACAAATAGTGTAAACTGAGATGTGTTTGTAGTGAGGGTTGTTTCAGCTGTAGAGAAACCGTGAAGGAAAGCCAGCGAGAAACCGAAAGTGAAAGTAAAAAATATTCTTAAATGTGATTCTCAACACACAGTAATGCAAGGTATTAAAGTAAATACATGAAAATAAACAGTGTTACAACAGCAATGACGTTGCTGAATCTGTAGTGGTGGGTTATTGCTTTCAATTGAAAGTCATTTCAAACTGAGATCACAACGAGTGCATGACTTCCTGTTTATATGTTAACGATGCAACACGGGGGAACACGACTTCGTCCTCTTCTCTCTCAGTGAAATCGTAACTTATGGTGACATGTATACACTCACCTAAAGGATTATTAGGAACACCTGTTCAATTTCTCATTAATGCAATTATCTAACCAACCAATCACATGGCAGTTGCTTCAATGCATTTAGGGGTGTGGTGCTGGTCAAGACAATCTCCTGAACTCCAAACTGAAAGAAAGGTGATTTAAGCAATTTTGAGCGTGGCATGGTTGTTGGTGTCAGACGGGCCGGTCTGAGTATTTCACAATCTGCTCAGTTACTGGGATTTTCACGCACAACCATTTCTAGGGTTTACAAAGAATGGTGTGAAAAGGGGAAAACATCCAGTATGCGGCAGTTCTGTGGGCGAAAATGCCTTGTTGATGCTAGAGGTCAGAGGAGAATGGGCCGACTGATTCAAGCTGATAGAAGAGCAACTTTGACTGAAATAACCACTCGTTACAACAGAGGTATGCAGCAAAGCATTTGTGAAGCCACAACACGTACAACCTTGAGGCGGATGGGCTACAACAGCTGAAGACCCCACCGGGTACCACTCATCTCCACTACAAATAGGAAAAAGAGGCTACAATTTGCACAAGCTCACCAAAATTGGACAGTTGAAGACTGGAAAAATGTTGCCTGGTCTGATGAGTCTCGATTTCTGTTGAGACATTCAGATGGTAGAGTCAGAATTTGGCGTAAACAGAATGAGAACATGGATCCATCATGCCTTGTTACCACTGTGCAGGCTGCTGGTGGTGGTGTAATGGTGTGGGGGATGTTTTCTTGCCACACTTTAGGCCCCTTAGTGCCAATTGGGCATCGTTTAAATGCCACGGCCTACCTGAGCATTGTTTCTGACCATGTCCATCCATTTATGACCACCATGTACCCATCCTCTGATGGCTACTTCCAGCAGGATAATGCACCATGTCACAAAGGTCGAATAATTTCAAATTGGTTTCTTGAACATGACAATGAGTTCACTGTACTAAACTGACCCCCACAGTCACCAGATCTCAACCCAATAGAGCATCTTTGGGATGTGGTGGAACGGTAGCTTCGTGCCCTTGATGTGCATCCCACAAATCTCCATCAACTGCAAGATGCTATCCTATCAATATGGGCCAACATTTCTAAAGAATGCTTTCAGCGCCTTGTTGAATCAATGCAACGTAGAATTAAGGCAGTTCTGAAGGAGAAAGGGGGTCAAACACAGTATTAGTATGGTGTTCCTAATAATCCTTTAGGTGAGTGTATACTGAACTGTGCAGAATCGCTGGCTCTATTCAATAGAGTTGAAAGGGTGAACATAAGACGTGTACTGTCCCAGCAAACATGCCCACATGGGCCCAGCAATGGCCCAACATGGGCAAAGATATTGGCCCATAGCTGGCAGCCATTTTGGGACCCATGTAAATTTGCACATTGGCGCCATTCTGGCCCCAAGTCACTGGCCCAGTGTGGGCTTCTGTTATTGTAGCCCATGTTGGGCCACTGTGGGTCTCATGTGGGCACTACTTAATTTGAATTGCAATAATGTCAAAACATATATGTGTTTATATATAATTGACAATATAATTGTATGTGTATTTCAAGTATAGAGTAATGTGATTTATAACCATTTTACTATAATCCATATATACTTTAAAGGAGTAAGAATACAGTACAGGCTAGTACCTGTACTTCAAGCATACATTTAAAGGTACAGGTACTTGTTAATTGTTAACATTAACAAATTGTTGTTAGTCCATTTATAGTACACTTACATTAAATTATGTTAATAATAACAGTTTACTTCTGAAATAATAATTTCAAATTCATCTAGTCTACTTGCAATCTAAGAACATAAGTATTTTGCATATCTAGTAGTATATAGTATACTTTAAGTTCTCTAAAAATGCAGTTAATTTACAACAAAGGTCTCAGACAGGAGACTGTAGGTGTTAAAGGCTTCCGCCCATATTTATTTACATAGAAACTGAACAAAAATACACAAAAAAGAGTCTCAAGGGCTGAAGAAAACACAAAAAAGAACAGACTGGACTTCACTGCTCTTTATTCCTTAGACTCTCTCTTTTCCTCCCTTTCATCAAAGCACTGTATACAAATTGTAATAAGAATAACAATAATAATAATAATAATAATAATAATAATAATAATAAGAAGAAGAAGAAGAAGAAGAAGAAGAAGAAGAAGAAGAAGAAGAAGAAGAAGAATAGAATTATAACAATCATACTTTTTTACCATATATTATACAATTAAACATATATGGGAACATTTAACAACACAAATTACATTTAAAATAGAATTTTACTCCCCAAAGTTGTAACAATCTGAATTATTAATAATACATAAAAAATCTAACATTTTGTGAAAAGTGTAAGTCACCCTGAAAAGGGTGTGTGCTAAACAAACAAGAATAATAAATAAAAATAACATAGGCCCAGACCAAATAAAAACTTTGACCCATTAGCTCACCCACTCAGAAATTACAAACTCCCCTACAAACCATGGGTTCTCTCTGACAAGCAAAAAAGGTAACCATCATTAGCAGGCTTTGTATGTGGGTGAAGGTTTTTACTTGATTTTGTTATTGCTCCTGCTGCTCCTGCTGTTTTCTCATTGCTTGCAACAGGCGCTTCCGCCTGCCTGATCTCGTGCATTTCTCAGCCATAGCATGGCTGCCATCTCAATTTCAGAGTGATGTGCTGTTTTAGTCAATGGATTACGGTGTACAGCATCTAAAATATCAAATCAATAAAAAAAATGTAATTCGGTCATCTGCCATAATGTTGCTCTCACAGAAGCTGGTGGACACAAACATATTAGAGACTTGTTTTTAGAATGAATTAATACTAAATTATTAAATTAAAAAATCAGACTTGTCAAGTTTACTGATCTGGAAAAGCATGCTATCTCACACTTTCACGTATTTGTAAGCTTAATTCATGCATTTTGAATAAATATGTAAAGATGTAAAATACAGTAGACTGCAGACTTGTATAACTTCAACCAAAAATACAGTGGAATTCCCCAAACCCAACACCATATCACCCCTCTTGTTATCAAGTACTTCAATACTTCTATGTTTATTTCATAATATTCTTAACATAACATTTATTTAACATATCATGCAGGTTTACTAAATATGAATATTAAAATCAAATGTTTTAACTAATGTTAAGGTTCTGCACAGGCAAAGTTGCTCACCAGCAATCACTTTTCAAAGTTTGAGGTCATAAAATTATCTTTTGATACCAAGTCCCTTCCAATTGAATTTGGTTGCTAATTCATTACCAATTAAGGCCGCCATAATTCTGCGGACGGCAGTAGGAAAATCCACCCCACCAATTACTCCAAGGAAGGCAGTCTGACAAAATCAAAAAGAAGAATAGTTGGGGTTAAGTTAAGAGCAAGAATGACCTGTTGCTATAAGCATTCTTGCAAAACTGCAAGTGCTGTGATGTGTTAGTCCTTATATAGTTATTTTTATTATTATTATTTTGGACCCAATTTGGAAAACCTGGTCTCCTTGTCCCCAGCCCAAGTCTGCAGGCACTTGGTCAGCCACAATTGAACCCGAGTTGCAGAGCAAACCGTATAGTCCTGATATACACCCAAAAAATATTCACTGTTTGCACTAAAGCAGAAATTAACTATGGCTTTAAACTTAAGACAGCAATGCTACTTACATGTTCTCCCATAAAGAACATGTTTTTTGATAAGTGTAGATTTATCCCTAATAGTGGTAGGTATAGTATAGTTAACATTTTGCAATGCTAAGTGTGAATGCATTTACATTTAACTGTTATGTTTTTGTTAGCCATATATAATTAGTTTTTTTTAAGTTATTGCTCTTTTTTTATTTGTAGGATTTTTCTACTGGTATATCAAATAACTTTTATCTGCTATCACTCTTTTTATAATGAATATTACCATTTGATCCTTGTAGCTCTTTTCTTCTAAAAGTTGTTCAAGGCTGTCCACATGTTCAAATGTCTTCAGTGGCAAGGAGACATCATCTGGCAGTGCCACCTCAGAACCACTGTTGAACTGCTTTGCTATATTTGCCACCATCCTCTTCAAAATAGCCAGCTCACATTTGATCTCTTCTATGGAGGTCACAAGGTGATGGTCCCTTGCTGCAAAATTCAAAAGGTATTAGCTATCTAATAGTTTTCACTTATGATTGAGTATTGCTCCTAACAAAAACTGTTGAGATAGCAGGCTGTTTGATGTCATCAAATTCAAAAAGCAGTGACAAGATTATTTAATACTGATTTTTTTTTAATCTAAAAAATTGTTTAGTACATTGACCCCAAAGTGCAAAACACAACTGCAAGTTGGAAAACCCAATAACATTAACTCAAAAGGGTACAAACATAAGAAAGCATCTCTGATTAGAGGAAAAACAACCTGTCAATCACTGCTGCAATCAACTTTAGAGTTCTAATTTCTAATTTGTAATTATGCTTTTGAATTTGTTGTGGTGTTTTCAAATTTGCAGTTCTGTATTGCACTTCAGGGTCATCGTAAATAAGGTTAACAGCTTGTTACATTTTACTTTACTAAAGAAAAACTTGAAAATCAAATAAATTGGTAAACTTAAAAAACTTCCAGTTTTTGATTTTGTTCACTTCACATTCTGTTTAAATATGTTGATATGTCCTCAGCCTCATTATGTATTTATTATAATAGTGAACACAGGAGTAATTCTGGACCTGTTTAAGCTGTTTCTGCTACATCATAGTCCATTCTGAAAACTACTGTAAAGAAATATAAATGTTGAAACCTAACTTTTATGGTTGACAAACTGATTTTATATAACGAGAAGTCAAAGAGCTACATAAAACATACCAGTCACTTGCTCAAGTGATGTTCTTCTGGGTGACCTTGGACTCAATGGTGGTGGTGGCTGAATAAGTGGTGGTGATCCACGTGGCAATGACCATGTCCGAGTTGGTGTTGGTGGTGTTGGTGGACATGGTGTCAGTGTTGGTTGTGGTGATAGTGTTGTTGATGGTGAAGGTGGTGGTGGTGGTCGTAGAACAGGAACTGAGTTATTTTTTCTTCCTACCGGTGCACCTTCCTCACTGTCTGAGGATTCGCAATCATATCTTTTATTACGTCTATAAAAAAATAAAAAACAAATAATTATACAACTGTTACTTTCATTATATTACAAGTTCCTATTATGTAAAAAAAAAATTGTCAACCAGACTTATAAGTTGTAAAAATGGTAAATGGGTAATTTCTAAAGCACTGTGACAAGCGTTATTAATGGTTTAATCTACATTTAGCATTGACAAAAAATAATACACCATTCTCTTTAGCAACTGTAAAGTACACTGCAATAAATGCAATAAATTGCACAACTATGTATATTACTTTCTAGATCGTTTATTCCGCTGCAGATCTGACTCCACCTCTGCTTTGGCGGCTTTTCTTCTGGACTTCTCGTAGTCTGCTGCAAGACAAATAATAAGGCATTACCGGATGTAGACACCTAAGTGCGTTTCCTATGGAACTCTATGAAAGTGTCTTTACGCAGACCTATGATTTTAAAACGAGCAGTCCTATATTTGTATGGAAGGATTAGGGGTTTTAAAACGGTTATCTGTTTTGCTGTGGGGAACTAAAAGTTGAACTTTTTTGCCTCACAGACACTCTTGTTCATATGAATCTCTTTGTCCTGTTCAAAGTAATACACTTGCTGCTATACAAATCAACAAAACTAAACAGATAATTTGTGTCAGCTCGGTGAAAAACCTACATAATTAAAGAAGCTTTCTTTCCACTTGGAGAGGGCAGCACTGTGATAAACTGTTAGTCGAGCAAGATATTTTGCAAATCCTTGTGAATAATATGAACTTAACAAATTAACAACAACAAAACCAACAAAAAAAATCTACAGTTTATTTTGTTCTATTTGTGAAGATACACGGATCAAGCAACTTGCTATAATAAAGGGGATTTGGACGCCATGTATTGTTATCCATGTTATTGTCATCACCAGTTTCAATTTCAATGTAACAAGTGAGAAATGTTATGCATCTTGTTTATGCAATTAACACATTATTGACTTCTTACCTTGATATCTATCAGTTTGTAAAAGTTTAAAGGTTTGACACGTGAGGATTTCCTGAACGCACACTCTGTTGAAGAGCACCACATAGCACGCCACGGGTTAGAACTAGTTTATTCAGTTTGTGCGATTTGTTTTTTTTTAGGCTATAAACACGCTGTATGTTGTTATTTTGGTATTATATTAAGTCTTTCATTGTTAAGGTCACAGAACCAGCTAGGATGCACAGGAACTATTTGTAATGTACGTGGATGTATATTAAATTGAGATAGGATAACTTATTACTGCAAATACAAACCATCAATAACGTTTTTGGTTATACTATTTCTGTGCTGCCATTTTGCTTATTATGCTTTCATAAAAATATGTAATTATTAAATCGTATTTATTATAATTATTACAATTTGTATTTTCTACTCGCATGTCAAGCATAATTGTAATTGTTATAATTGTTGCACACATTTCAAAAATAACATCTTACTTTTTTTTAATTTTAAGTTTAGTCCTTTGAAGCAGACAGTACATTGTCCCGTGGTAGGCACATCTTGTAATGTACTTTCATATTTGTTCCATTTTCTTTCTTTGGAAGTGAACAATTGCCTGTACTGCCACGAGTTAAATCCCTGCTCACACACAATGTTGCCACAGCGGCCACAGTTTTAGAGCTGTGTGTTACTGGCTGGGATGCTGACTATATAGCAGCTCCATTCTGATGCTTTTTGTAGAATGGCGCCTGAAGACTCTGTATAGGAAAGTTGAAGAAAGTGTTTTGTGATAATTATATAATGTTTTATATTAATACTAGCAATAGAAATAGCTTGTATTCAGACTGAGCAAATTAGCTTTAGCAGGCTAAGAAAAAGGTCAACAAGGTTAATTTGTTAGAAATTCCTGTTAGTAATAAAAGATCACACAGTGCCGAAATAGCCTACAGCTGTTTGTTGAAAATCTGTTTGTGGACTTAATCATTTCTCCAGATAGGCAGGAACTGTATATGTTAATGATTGATTGACAGTTGTTAAATGACGACCATGGGATCACATCTTCCTGGTGCACATCAAAGACAGACATCTGGTTTTTGGATCCAACAACTCTCCATGGGAAGACAGATCTTAAACAGACTCTGACATTTTGATTGGATGAATGGCCACAATATTCTACGTCATCTTCCTATAAAGCTTCACTCATGTTTGTAAACACTAAGTTCTCACTGAAGGAATTCCTTGACGTAGTGCTTCCAAGCTGGATTGTAAATAAAATTCTATTAGCTCAACATCTTTTCCAATTATTTCCAAGACGGGTTCTACAGCGCTGAATCAGCCGCTCTTTGGCTAGAGACCATAAATAAAAACAATGTTGCAAAAATACTACACGCAGACCCCTTCAGATTCCCTTACACTTGTACACTTTAATGTAAATTATGTATAAGTAATCATTAATCTCTTACTCATTTAAAAAAGTATCGGTAATCAGAGTACTCGTCTGACAGGAGTAACATAACGGAAATACAAGTATCAAAATTCTGTAATCTGATTATAGAACACCGCTACTTGTATTCTATTACTCCCCAACCCTGAAACAATATGAGTACTAGTAAAGCAAGGCAAGTAGAATGACAAAATATTGTATAAGTGCTATCTTACAGAATAGTATATGACTAAATTACAAGTACAGTCTGAAAAGATGTGTCTTGAGTAAGTGCTGGAAGGAGGTCAGGGACTCTGCTATTTTGACTTCAATGGGAAGGTCATTCCACCATTTAGGGGGCAGGGATGAGAAGGAGCGGCTCTGGAGGAAGGAGAGTGCAGAGGAGGCAGAGTTAGTCTTCTGGCACTGGAAGACTGCAGCAGTCTGGAAGGGATATATGGAGAAACGAGGGACTGAAGGTAGCTTGGTGCAGTGTGGTCGAAACAGCAGTAGGTGAGGGTCAATGTCTTGAACTGAATGCGTGCCGGTATCGGGAGCAGAGCAGTGGAGTAGCGTGTGCGAATCGGGAGAGAGAGAATACCAGACGAGCCGTAGAGTTCTGGATGAGCTGAAGCGGGCAAGTAGTAGTTGCAGGCAGGCTGGCCAGGAGGGAGTTGCAGTAGTCCAGGCGGGAGAGGACCAGTGACTGGACAAGCAGCTGAGTCGAGTAGTCAGTGAGGAAGGGACGGATCCGTCTTATGTTGCTCAGGAAGAATTTACAGGTGCGTGTCAGTTTGGTGATGTGCTGAGTGTAGGAGAGCGCAGGATCGATGGTGACTCCTAGATTTTTAGCGGTAGAGGAAGGAGAAAGTGTGGTGGATTCCAAGGGGATCTAGTGCAAGAACAGAACAGAGTGGGGTAACGACTATGCAGGAAAGCACAGAAACAGAGAAGATTAATTCAGGACTGAATAATGACTTAGTGCCGAAAAAAAAATGACATCCGTGGTTTGGCAATATTTTGGATACAGGAGAGAAGATGTGTTACAGACCCAGGTAATTTGCAAGACCTGTCAAACTATTGTTGTGACAAAACAGAGTAACACCACAAATATGTTCCAACACCTGAGACAGCGCCATAAAGAACTATACGAGCAACACAAGTTGACAAAGTCCCTCAACATGAACAAAAGCACATCCCAAATGCATTCCGGACCAGGTGAACAAAAATCGATAACACAGGCATTTCCGATCTGCACACCATACGAGAGGAGCTCAAAAGGGCATAAAGAAATAACTGACGCCATCACATATCATTTATGCAAAGACATGGTGCCCGCGTACATCGTCAGTAAAGCCGGCTTCCAAAAAATGCTAGACACTGGATAAGAGATACCAACTGCCATCGCAAAGTTATTTTTCACGAGTTGCCATCCCTGAAATGTATACCAAATGCAAGGCCGGTGTTGAATCTGAGCTAAAACAAGTGAAATACTATGCAACCACTTCAGATATGTGGTCAAGCAGAACTTCAGAGCCTTATATAAGTTTAACGGTGCACTTATCATTGATGATTTTGAAATTAAAAGTCAATGCTTGCAAACGGCATACTTTCCTGAAGACCACACTGGAGAAAATCTGTCTCAGGTTTTGAGAGATGCTTTGGTTTCCTGGGGACTTTGTGAGGAGCAGCAAGTGTCCCTTTGACTTTGACCCTCACCTACCGCTGTCTTGACCACACTGCACCAAGCTACCTTCAGTCACTCGTCTCTCCATACATCCCCTCCAGACCACTGCGCTCCTCCAGTGCCAGAAGGTTAACTCTGCCTCCTCTCCACTCTCCCTCCTCCAGAGCTGCTCCTTCTCATCCCTGGCCCCTAAGTGGTGGAACGACCTGCCCACTGAAGTCAAAACAGCAGAGTCCTTGACCTCATTCCAGCGCTTACTCAAGATGCATCTCTTCCGACAGCACTTGTAATATTAGTCCTCTTTCCCTGCTAGATAGCACTTCAGCTTATTATGCTCCTCGCGTTCTTGATTGTTTTCCTCCTTGCTCCCTTTCCCGTAGCCCTCGCCTGTAACCCTACATCTTGACAGCACTTAGATTTCACCGTCCAGGATGTAGGAAGTCTCTTAATGTACTTGTGTAAATTGTAAATTGGAATCTGTAAAATGTATTTTGAATTGTTATGTTTTAGCTAAGTTGAACTTGTAATGATTGATGCCTTGTACTTCTCTGTATTTTTGCACTTATGTTGTAAGTCGCCCTGGATAAGGGCATCTGCCAAGAAATAAAAATAATAATAATAATAATAATAAAGTGTCAATCACCACAGATAATGGATCAAACATAGTGAAGGCTGTCACTTTGAACAAATGGACAAGATTACAATGCTTTGGACACAGACTGCATCTTGCAATTGGTATTTTTTTTTTCTTATCTACATTTAAAAGTATATTAGGAATTTATAAGTGAATATTGTAGCAATCATTTATTTATTCCATTTTGTTCATTTCATTACAGTTTCCTTAAAAAATATTGCAAAATGAACCCATATAGTGTAAACAGTCTTTTCTCACGCCGAATTATTTATTTTGCGATTGTATATTATCCTGCTTATTACAATGCTACCTGTAATTGAATGGACATTGATATAGTGGACAATAGTGATTGAAGTAGGATAGATGACCTCAAATTTGCAGTAGTTAAGAAATAGACCGCCATGTGGTGCTATTGACCAATCAGAATAGAGTATTCTAGACAGCCCTGTAAAAATTGCCCTTAATAATCATGTTATTATTAATAAGAAACAGAACCAGGGTGAATTTTAAATATAAACATCAATTTCAAATGTATTTGCTGAAGTACTTTTTTGTTTTAGAACTTTGCAATTTTATCTTGTTTCAAGGTTTGAAGTAAGACCCTTGACACTTTTAATTTAAATGCACATTGTCTTATTTTTTAGAAAATGCAGTTAAGGATGAACCTCACATTTCCTGAGACACAGTCTTGTGCAAAAAGTTGGTGGGGCATTTTTCTCATAGTTGGAAGAAAAAGGTGGCATTAACTGAAGCCCAGGAAGAACTTCAGCTTCCAAAGCATGCACTCATAACAGAGTGTCCAACAAGGTGGGGCTCAAGAAAACAGATGATAGAAAGGGTTTTGGAACAACAGAGGGCACTGTCGCAGGTCCTTTCAGTTGACCATAAAACAAGACACCTGGTGCCACAATGGCAGGACATAGATGTCCTTGAATCTGTGAGCTCACTTCAGGAGTTCACAGATGCTCTGTCCGGCAAGGACTATATCAGTGTGTCATATCTGAAACCAATTCTTCATCTATTCAACACAAAGGTACTGGCTGTGGAGGATGAGGATTCTGACCTGACCAAGACAATAAAATCCAAGATACCTGACTACATCAATAAAAACTATGATGATGAAGATACACAAGAACTGATGGATATGGCATCATTCTTAGATCCAAGATTCAAGACAAGCTACATTGTTGTTGATAAACTTCCAAACATTAAGGCCAGGGTGATGTCTGATATGAAAGAGATTTCATACAAGGTGAGTTGTTGTTTGGGTAAGTTGAGTGGGACAGTCATGCCTTAATACTAGATAAACAGTGTAATATGTATTTTCTATCTGTTCTGTGCATTCTCATAGGATGCAATGAATGCTGAGAGCACTACAGGCAGGGAGAATGTAGACACAGATCTACCTGCATCAGCATAAAAAGCAAAGAAGTCTTTGGGAAGCTTCTTCAAGACTGTCTCAGCCATGCCAGCATCTCTGCAACTTGAAGAAGCAATTGCCTCGGAGGTGAACAGCTACCTGCTTACCTCCTCCATTGACAGTGAGGAAGATCCTCTGCTATGGTGGAAACTACATCAGATATAAGCTTCCCAAGATTGAGCGGGCTTGCACAAAAGTACCTGTGTATTTATGCTACAAGCTCACCATCAGAGAGGGTGTTTAGTACAGGAGGAAATGTGATGACATGTCAGCGTTCATGCTTGAAGCCAGAAATGGTTCACATGCTGGTTTTCTTAGCAAAAAACCTTTAAACCAGTAAAGCAGCTAGTTTCTGTCATTGTTCTAGTCTCTGTTTTTTGAGAGATTGTTCAGTCTGGGTTGTTATTTTGTTTTGGTGGTTTGATTACCTGTATTCTTATTTACACTCACCTAAAGGATTATTAGGAACACCATACTAATACTGTGTTTGACCCCCTTTCGCCTTCAGAACTGCCTTAATTCTACGTGGCATTGATTCAACAAGGTGCTGAAAGCATTCTTTAGAAATGTTGGCCCATATTGATAGGATAGCATCTTGCAGTTGATGGAGATTTGTGGGATGCACATCCAGGGCACGAAGCTCCCGTTCCACCACATCCCAAATATGCTCTATTGGGTTGAGATCTGGTGACTGTGGGGGCCAGTTTAGTACAGTGAACTCATTGTCATGTTCAAGAAACCAATTTGAAATGATTCGACCTTTGTGACATGGTGCTTTATCCTGCTGGAAGTAGCCATCAGAGGATGGGTACATGGTGGTCATAAAGGGATGGACATGGTCAGAAACAATACTCAGGTAGGCCGTGGCATTTAAACGATGCCCAGTTGGCACTAAGGGGCCTAAAGTGTGGCAAGAAAACATCCCCCACACCATTACACCACCACCAGCAGCCTGCACAGTGGTAACAAGGCATGATGGATCCATGTTCTCATTCTGTTTACGCCAAATTCTGACTCTACCATCTGAATGTCTCAACAGAAATCGAGACTCATCAGACCAGGCAACATTTTTCCAGTCTTCAACTGTCCAATTTTGGTGAGCTTGTGCAAATTGTAGCCTCTTTTTCCTATTTGTAGTGGAGATGAGTGGTACCCGGTGGGGTCTTCTGCTGTTGTAGCCCATCCGCCTCAAGGTTGTAAGTGTTGTGGCTTCACAAATGCTTTGCTGCATACCTCGGTTGTAACGAGTGGTTATTTCAGTCAAAGTTGCTCTTCTATCAGCTTGAATCAGTCGGCCCATTCTCCTCTGACCTCTAGCATCAACAAGGCATTTTCGCCCACAGGACTGCCGCATACTGGATGTTTTTCCCTTTTCACACCATTCTTTGTAAACCCTAGAAATGGTTGTGCGTGAAAATCCCAGTAACTGAGCAGATTGTGAAATACTCAGACCGGCCCGTCTGGCACCAACAACCATGCCACGCTCAAAATTGCTTAAATCACCTTTCTTTCCCACTCAGACATTCAGTTTGGAGTTCAGGAGATTGTCTTGACCAGGACCACACCCCTAAATGCATTGAAGCAACTGCCATGTGATTGGTTGGTTAGATAATTGCATTAATGAGAAATTGAACAGGTGTTCCTAATAATCCTTTAGGTGAGTGTATTTTGCCTTATGTCTGTTCGAGAGACATGATGTGACAGCTTTACTAAATGTTTATTTTGCCTTATGTCTGTTCTAGAGACATGATGTGACACCAAAATGCATTTATGAATGTAAAATGTGTGAGTAAGGAAATATTTTGCCAAAATCGCGATTAAAATCGAAATCGAAATATCTGTCAAAAAATCGTGATAGTACGTTTTTGTCCATATTGCACAGCCCTAGTTAGGATCGTTATATTTTCTTCCCTATTTTTGTTTAGATTAGGGTAGGGATTTTATAGTTATGGCCCAGGCCAGTAAAGACATTTTAAATCAGTTGTAGTTTATTAGTAATTGTCCTTCTAATGTATTGTGGTTGTCTTTTTATGGATCTGCTTTCTGCTTTCTGTGAAAATTATACATGAATTGAACGTGGTGTCCTGTTGGTGTGCCGAGATTCAAATGTCTTGTGCGGAGAGAGTGCGGAATGAGTTCTCGGACTCCGTACAAATCAGAGTGGCGTAGTCAGATTTTAAAATGAAGGTGTTTTTTCCCGTGCCACGGGTGCATTGGCACAGGAAAAAACACCTAAATCTATGGGAGGCACAGGCAGTGGCGGCTCTCCCCTTATACTCCAACCCAAATGGCTTCTTCCACCACACGTCAGGGATTGCCGTCTTCTAACCACGGGTTCACCGTCCTCGCCAGCCATTCTCCACCCGCACCAGGAATTGCCATCTTCTAGTCACGGGTGTGCCATCCACTATGCCAGGGAAAGCCGTCTTTGCCACCACCACCACACAATTTCAGCTCCTGTCTCATCCCAGCCCCATACACTGCGCTCTGCTCCCTTCGTCCTGGCTCCAGTCCACAAAAATGCATGTCTTCTTTGTAGATAAGTTAATGCTTATTTTGCCTAAAGTGTGATTTCATTTGACTTTGAAGTAATCTATTTTACAAATTGAAGTTTACTTTATTAAAACTGACATTTATTGTAACATCTGACACAGTGTACCATTCCCTCCTCAGCACAGTGGAAGGCACTGTGGAATGTGTGTTTGTGCTACGGGTTCTAGGACAAACCCAGAGCGGCTTAATGGATGTCAGATCAGGAATCTGAGATGGGAAAGTGACCAGTAAAGTAAAGTCTCACAGACATAAGAGAGTGTTTCAATACGTTATTGTGCTGGTTGAGATGTGAGTATAATCATGCAGTACAGCAGTGACCAAAAACACCACGTATAGAGGTGGACATACAGTGTTCAAATCCTTGTTGCAGCCTCTTTATGAAGTACTAATACTCCATTATTATTGAATACAGTAGCAATTAACTTTATTGAGAAACACTGTTGGTGAGAAAAGTATTCACCAATAGGACATAAATGTATATATTTATGTAACATACACCTTGTTATAAAAACAAAATTAGTAAGAAAAAGTCATGGAAATGGCAATAAAATGATTCAAGATATAAAAAGAATATATGTTTTAGAAATTAAAAAAATTCTGATTTTGGTGTCTCTCAATTCAGAATATGCACATCTCTACTGAACACCCTCATAATCTCCCAGAGCACCCCCAGATCAGCAGGGACACACGCACCCAGGGACACAAATGGAAATTGGGCTTCAAGGCAAACTCCCCAGAAATTTGGTAGAAGCTGAAAGTTTGGGAACATTTAAGAATAGACTGGATAGGATCCTTGGATCACCAAACGAGCACGATGGGTTGAATGGCCTACTCTTGTTTGTAAACTTTCGTATGTTCTTATGTTCTTATAACTCTCCAAATCTGATTCAGTTTCAAGCCATATATAAGGGGATTTAAAAGAGGAGGGATGAGTAGAAATTCCACTGCCACTGTTCCTTGAACCATATCTACTGTACATGACATCAAAAACTATGCTGATTGTGAAGCCGATTAATGAAATCAAATGGGGCAAACAGGTTTGCATGAATTTACTCTTCACTAGACTTTAAACAATCCCTAATAATGTGGAAGTAAGGAAAAACAATAAAAAGGGCTTGATAAACATGTATAAGTATCAAAACGTAACCATAGACATTGTTAATAGTTTTATCTACACATGACAGCTTTACAATTCACCAGTTAGCACAGTATAGTTTGTCAATATGAGATCCACAAAGAGGCAGACTGATAGTTAAGAATAAAGCAATTGTTAATTCACAGAAAGGAAGAATCCAAGAAATCAACAGAAACTTGGTGATAGTTAGAGATGTCATGATACATGGTACTGTAAGGGTTTGCATATTGCCACATACCTGTCATAAGCCATCAGTGTTAAAATGGTAAATTCACATTGAACTGAAGTGTAGATCACATATGCTTGAGTCAAACATCCAGCGTATGAGATCACATGAGAGTCAGAGAGGAAGTCAGACAGGAGTTTAGGGTACAGACCTGCAGTTCCATACAGTCCATTGACACACAGGTTACAGAGGAAGATGTACATAGGCTCATGGAGGGTTTTCTCAATTATGACTGTAATGATCAGTGTCAAATTGAAAAAACATATCAAAAGGTAAGCCAGAAGAGTAAAAGCAAAAAAAAATGTATTTATGAGATGTCGTTTCATTTAATCCATGGAGTGTGAAGACTATAACACTGGACGAGTTCTACATTGCAGTAAGGGATGTATCAGGAATATACAAATAACCCTGTACCTAAAGAAGCAAAGAGTACCAATAAGTCCCTTCAAACGTAAGTAGAAGATCAATTAAGTGGGAAAATAATAACAAAAATACAGTTACAATATAACAAGCACAGCAATGAAGTATAATGTTTGAGTTAAATCTGCTCTTATTTGTTTTTATTTTCTTCATTACTGACACGAATGATGAAAATACTCACAAACATTAATCTATGAAAGGGCTGATGCAGAGAGAGCATGAATCTCTGTTCCTTAGTCTGCACTTCAGTGTAAAGCTTTATATGTAGAGCTCCTTCACGATGGAGGCTACTGAGATTTGAAGCCTGAAAACAGACCTTTGAGACTGTGGCTCTGTAATACTGGAGTTAATTAACCAGAGTTAGAAGATATTACAAATACGATAATTAAAACAAGCTGGGTTCTTATTTCCCACAAAGTGTGTGTATGAAATGTAGGTACAGAAGAGTTAGGTTTGTGTAAGAGATGATATGCCTTTTGAGTATTTCAAATGATCCAAAAATGCACAGTAAATGCTTAGGATAAGAAAGTAACATGCAGTAATTTAATATACAATGGTTAGTGCTGGAACACCTCAATACTGAGATTTTGTTTTTCATAAGGATAGGTTGCAAATGCAATTCATGTCGTTACCGTGGGACCACCGTGAATATATTTGTCTAACAAAGTCGCCTTTAGGCTATTGTATGCTGTCACTTAAGCAGGTCTTGCTTTCCTTCATACTGTGATGCACATTGACACTGTCTCTTTTTGCCAGGACCCAGGGGTCCAGGGGCCTAGGAGGTGGTGGGCATACACGAGGGTGAGTCACCTTTGTTCGAGGCTGGGCCGGAGGGTTGGTATGCCTGCACCAGCCGCCACAAGTGCTCTCTGGCTCATAGAGACTGATCAAACATGGCCTCAATGGTCAGCCTAAGTGTGAAGCCAGATGATTGGTGCATCAATGAGGCATGGCACCCTCCTGTGCTATGACAGGCAAAGCTGGTGTTGTGCTGTCACCAAAACCATCAATGAATGGCCACTGCCCTGCACTCCATGGTAGATCACTCCCACCAGTGGGTCCGCGACCGTAGCAATCTCAAGGGTGAGTCGACTTGGAGTCTTCCGGCTTCCATCAGGCTGGTAATGTACAGAGCCAGCAGGCTCTTCATATTGTGTAGTCTTGCTGACTGCGCACCTGTCCCCTCACACAGTAACGATTTAGTCACTCTGCAAGGCTGTCTAGTGAGTGGTGTTCCGTGGTATGGGGATACACTGGAAAAATGATCAACTAGGGAAGCCACAAGATTTTCCCCATTCCTTCTCCTTTTCAGCAGATATCCAAGACTACCCATCCACCTAGAACAGGGAAATTGTGTCTTGGTTCATAACCTGAGTGAGAGAGGGAGGCCTGGGAAGATTCGTTCATACGTTCATAAACTGTATGTGGTAGTAGGACGGAAAGGTGAAGACAGTCCGGTCTTTGAAGTCAAACCTGAAAGTGGGAATGAGAAAGTCAAAGTACTCCATCAAGTACTCCATACTTGGCAATTGAAGAGAACCTCCCACCAAAAAACAGCAAAGCAAAGGAAAAGAGTAACATCAGGAGACAAAGTTCTGGTCTTTCACACTCTCAGGAACGGTCAGACAGTAAATCTGATTCAGAGGGCTCCCGAGACAGCTACTATGCCTGGCCTACAACAGAGCAATGAGTCCCTACAGTACTGAATCCAGCAGTAGAGGAGTTTCATCCCCAGACAGCAGGAGGTCAGTTACCACAGGCCGCTGTGGAGGATGAGTTTTATCTCCCCACAGGAAAGGAAGTAAACCTGCACTCTGAATCTGACAGTGAACCTGGCACACCTACCTCACCACCACATTCACCTACACACCGGTATCCCAGGCGGGAAAGGCGTTGACCATGGATGCTGATGTATAATGCCTTGGGGCAGCCTACTGTCAAGGATAGAGGGATTGCCAAGAGGGAAATAGAAATTAGACCCCAGTGGCAAGGTCCTCAAAACCATTGGAGACCGTGAGCTTCCAGAGAATAATACACAATACTGACACCCAAACATACACTGATATTATGTATACATGAAGACTATCCAGAAAAAGCTGAACTCTGTGCTGAGGACATGTACCCATGCATTACACAGGATTAGAATGAAAAGAAGAGAAGAAAAAGGAAGACATATTAGCCCTTAGAATGTTGTGAAGTGTTTTTTGGCCAAAATGTAAAAGGTGTAGTTGCATTTGATTCCTATGGTTAAAGGTTGGTCATTGCTCTCTTGCAAAACATACACCAGTTGACCAGTAGCCTACTTGATTATGTAAAATGTCACGGAAGTACCACAGTGCACAGTGGACCATTTGATTGACACCATAGTATTAATTAAAGGGAATAACTAATATGGCAAGGGAATGCACCTTCTGTTAATAGTGTAGGACTAACAGTAAACTGCTCAATTACTGTTACCTGTTTAAGATGCAACCTGGTGATGGTGAGAATACTTACCTGTGTAAAAATGTCGGGACGCCATCTCTTTAAGTAGTGGAGAATGTGAGTATAAAGGCACGCATGCAGGACATTATACGTTGTCAGGGCAAAATATAAGTAAATAGCTTGAGAAAGGTTTGGCTTTTGCCGTTGGTATAACAGTGTCTTCATACTGTATTACAGAGCAATAAAAAAAGGATGAAACACAAGGGGATTATGACAACGAGCAGTAGCCCCTGGGGCGGCCCCGGTGGTTCTGGTATGGAAGAAGGACAGGACCCTCAATTTCTGTGTAGACTAGTGGAATGCCATCACCTACAAGGACACTTACCATCTGCTGCGCATAGAGGAGTTACTGAGCAGCTTAACCGGGGCCGCATGGTACTCTATGCTGGACATGGCTAGTAGATATTGGCAGGTTGCAGTAGACCCGAAAGACAAGAAGAAGATGGCATTCACTACCCCCATGGGTCTTTACGAGTTTAAATGCATGCCCTTTGAGCTATGTAATGCACCAGCCACCTTCCAGATTTTTACGCAAGTGCTTGTTTCTTCAGAAGGATGTGGGATATCTGGGCCACTGGCTAAGCCAGTGCAGAGTGTGACCAGACCAAGAGAATATAGTAGCCTTGGTGGACTGGCCAGCACCCTCTACTGTCAGGGCGTTTCTAAGGTTTGTAGGCTACTATAGGCGGTTTATGCCAACTTGGTGGCCCCCTTACATAGCCTGTAGGGACTTCACCCTAAAAAAAGACTGCATCGATCGTCTGGACAGTTGCCTGCCAAGCCTCCTTTGAGTGTCTGAAAGAGAAACTTGTGAGTGCTCTGACTCTTGCATTTGCAGATTTCTCCAAGCCTTTTTGACTATACATGGATACCAGTTAAGCACGGTTAGGGGCTGTGTTGTCCCTAGTACAAGGGGACTGGGAGCGAGTCATTGCGTACCCCCAAGAGCGCAATTATCAAAATTACAGTTCATTCAAGCTTTATTTGCTGGCCGTAAAAGGGGCGGTGATCGAGAAATTTTAAGATTACCTGTGGGGCATGACTTTCAAGGTATATAATGATAATAACCCCTTAGTACAACACTGCTCGGTTGGGGGCAGTGGACCAACGGTGGGTAGCTTAGATTGCCAACTTTACTTTTGATATTCAACTAATCAAAATGCTGACCTTTTGTCCAGGTTGCCTGGAGAAGTCAATCAGGGGGAGGATTTACGGGTGCAGGCTATGGCTGAGGACACAGACAATCAGGTGGGAAGTCCTAGGCACAGAGAAGACTCCCCGTGCTGAATACCAGGGATGACTGGTAGAGGCCAAATGCCTGAGTGGCAATGGCTACAGATCCAGGAGGGCTGTATGGTCCAGCACCAGCTGATGTCCCCGACTGGGAAAGAAACAGTCCAGATTGTTGTGGCCCAGGGCCAGGAGCATGACATGTGGAAACAGTACCATGCAGCCACGGGTCATGCTAGTGGGGGGTGGACCCTGTCAGTACTGACCAGATACTTTTGGCATGGCATAGGGCTGGGTGGCAGCATGCTCCTGGACGAGGGTGCAGCCAGAGGAGACCCATGAGCTCTATAGTCACCTCCTACCCCCTAGAGCAGGGGTGGCTAACCCTGGTCCTGGAGAGCTGCAGGGTCTACAGGCTTTTGTTCTATCCAGATTGTTAACTGCTTAATTGACCCAATTATGGGTCTTAATTAGGCAAAATGTCTCTGTGTTCAAGGTATCCATTAATTGATAATTTAGAGAGACCTGGAAATCCTGCAGGATTGTGGCTCTCCAGGACCAGGGTTAGCCACCCCTGCCCTAGAGGTAGTTAACTTTGACCATCTGGCATTAGGCTAACCTGATGACCTTATATTTTCCTTATATCTTGGTAATGATTGTTTTGTTTTCGGGATATTCCAGTATGCGAACGGCTATATAGTGATAGGGGTGTTGCATTTGAATCTCAACTGATGGGGGATCTAGCAAATGTTTATGGCATTGGGGAAAACCGAACGAGTTGGGCAACGGGCGTGTGAGCTTTCCAACCAGACCCTGCTCTCTCTGCTTGGGTCAGTGGGTGAGGTGGAACACAGAATCACAGAATTGGTCCATGCCTACAATAACATCACCCATGAGTAACCGGCTACACGCCCTTCTATCTGATATTTGGTTGGAGTGCTCGGCAACCAGTGGATATGACTACGGGAGCCTTGCCGTTGGCTATGCCATGGACGGTGGAAGGGTGGGTGGCTAAGCATCATAGGGGGTTGGCCAAGGCCTATTGTTACGCCTCAGAAAAGCCACACCGGCAACAGGGGCAAGATGGTGCGCGCCACACCCAATGGCCAACAAGCCCCACATTATTACCAGGAGAGAGAGTATGGGTCCATCATTTTCGATGCATGGTACAAGGAAGATTTGCTCCGTGCTTGTTGCCGGATTTGTCCAGAAGGGCTGTATGACGGAGAACTATAAATCGCCGACACCTGCGAGTGTGCTGCCTAGGAGAACCATTGCCTGAGGTGCCTGCCCCTCAGGGTGGGGGTAGCAGAGAAGGGCGGGTCGATGGGGAGGGTGTAGACTTGGCATGGTGGTCTGTTCCCTGGCAGGTGGCGGTTCCTGCCCTTCCTGCGCCTGTAGCATTGGCGGAACCTCCTCTTTGACCAGAGGTAGGCGCCAAAGAGGCTGAAGGGCCTGCAGTGCCAGAAGTGACTTTGGCACCTGAGATAAGTGCTGGGGGTATTGCAGAGCCTGTAGAACCGGAGGTAGTGTTTGCACCTGAGGTGGGTGTTCCGGAGGTTGGGCCACTACGGAGGTCCCAATGGGCCAACCTGGGAGTAAGGCCTCAGTGGTACTGATTACTTTCATCTGCTCCCACTTCTATGTAGACATATGAGCCGGGGTTTATGGAGAGAAGAGGAGAGATTCACATGACCAAGATCAGGATCTCTTGGAAGTGGAGTGAGCGAGTGAACATAGTGCTTTTAAGGCTGGGGGAAGAGGAAGACGGAGAGACACACTATTTCATCCTTGGTGCAGCAAGGAGCTGTTTGCCAGCAGACAAATAAGCCTAGCCACCACTTTGGACCTGTGAGTGGTGGAACAGGACAAGAACGTTTCCATGTCCTAACTGAGACTCACAGACCTTCAAGATAAATGTAGTGGCATTTATACTTATTAACCCTTTGAGCAGTATGAACGTACCAGTACGTTCTCAGTAAGCTCAGGGAGTATTGAACTTCCTTGTCTGTGTTGGTGAAACACTAAATAAACATAATCTGTGTAATCGTATATATTTCCAAAATACATTGTTTAAATTTAATCTGTTCCAATGTCTGCTGACATGACAGTAGCAATTTAGTTTTTTTTATGATGGCTTTGAACCTTATTATATTGTCGTGTTCGTGCAGTTTAAGGGTATCTTGGAGGCGAGGTTTAATTACATCCACACGACAAAGTATCCAATTTGACTCTTTATTAAGTACTGTCACTGACCTGTTGCAGTAGAATAAGGGCAATTTAGAGTGACCAATCAACCTAACCTGCATGTCTTTGGACGGTGGGAGGAAACCCACGCAGACACATACAAAATCCACACAGAGAGGTCCCCCAAGCCAGGACTCAAACCTGGGACCCCAGAGCTGTGAGGCAGCAGCACTAACCACTGCACCACTGTGTATATTGTGTGTAATAACAATAAATGTGTTTACCACTTGCACACAAACAGACTCCTGTGTGCTCCAAATCATATAATTTGGCTACTCCCTGCAATTTCAAACCTGCCCCAACCTCCTTCCAGGGTGTGGTGTGGATGCAAGTGAAGGACCCATTGAAGGGCACAGCACTTTGAGCACAAATCGCTGTGCTTCTGAACAAAGGAGTTATCCGTGAAGTGTCCCTTCCAAAACAGAACAAGGGATTGTATTCCCCCTACTTCCTGGTATCCAAGAAAGACAGTGGTTTCCCCCCTATATATAAAAACATGAAAGAGGAAGGAATGTTTTAATGATGTGTGGACTGGTCTATAGGCAACAATGATAGAATGTTTTGTATGAGGTACCATGGAAACTGGCTTAGGCCCTCACCCTTTGGGCAGTGTTCTCTTTTTCAGATAACCAAGGTTGCATTTGCAAACCATCATTCTGAATGCAACCCTGGTTATCCAAGAAAGAGAAACTGCCCAGAGCTGTGTTGTTGCGTGGAAGTGTAGCTCTGGCAAAAGAAGAAGTATTGGTCACTATTTAAAGCAGACGGAAGAGGTGGTCTGCTAGAATGACACACTCCCCTGGTCCAGTAGGTAGCTTTGAGACATATGATGTTCATACCATGGGTAACTTCAAAGCCCCTCCCCCTCTGGGTAGTTTCTCTTTCTCTGATGACCGGGGTTGCATTCACAAACTATCAATTATTTGAAATACTCAAATTACATATGGTCTTTTTTCAAAAACCTGACATGACTGTACCTACATTTCATACACACAATGGAACCTGAATTTTATTAATAATATATATATATATGTAATATTTTTAGGGCTGTCCCAAAGGGTCAATTTTTACATTTGAAGGTCCAGAACACATTCCTGAACAAAGGTTTGAAGCTTCATTGGTGCTAATTGGCATTTGCATTCACATATGCTACCAGTGTACAGATTTGGACGAAAATCCTACTTTTTAGTTTTTACAGGTAATCCATATAAACAAAGATAAAACATCCCCTTGACATTTAAAATCTGTTATCTTGAACAGTAATGGAACCACATCACTGAGATACAGTATGGCTGCAGACGGTCGTGATGCATCACCTTCTTATCGCGGTGACCCTGAACTTACAGCACTGGCCCATTGCATGCAGAAATCACAAACGGACCTTTCCAAGGGGCCTGGAGCTTGGGACTAAAACCCTTCTTCTTGGTACTGTCCCATAGGTAGACCAAGTCCCCCACACTGTAAGCCTTCTCCTTGGCTCACAGGTCATACGTCTTCTTCTGTCGCACTTGAGCCATGCGGAGATACTGCCAGGCCTTCCTCCAGATTCTGTAGAAATTCTGGAATATCAAGTTCACCACTGTAGCATTAAGGGGGGGTGTATTTTGATAGAGCATCCTAGCCCTGAGCTGGAGCTCTGATCTAAAGAAGATTTCTCCCCCAAAGTTACCAGAATTCCTGAGCTCATCGGCCCATGAACTGTTCTACATCAAAGTGGCAGTCTTGGGAGGATGGCACCTAGAATGGGCCAAATGGCTTGGAATCCCTGCTGTGAAAATGTGTGGGGAATATGGTGTGGAGGTCATAAAACTCTTTGAAGTGGACAAGAGCCAAAATCCCGAAACAGAGCAACGAACCCAGGCAAACCGGCATTTCCAAAAGATGTCATGGATTGACATCAGTCATAAATCAAGCCTCCTCCAATTGGACACTGGGGGCTGAAACCGAAATCCAATCTCACAAACTCAAGAACCAATCGTCTATTGATCTGACAGGTATAAAAAGTAGTGCACAGCACTCTCTCTCTCTCACCTGAACCAGTAACTCGCTGCCACAGCTCAACCTGTAGCTCTGTCACCAGAAACGGAACCGGAAACCAACTAAGTCTTTGCCGGCAACAGAAGAGTTAAACTGGGAGAAGGAGATTGAGCCGTACGAAGAATTATTTTAAAGGACTTTATTAACTAAAGAACTTTAGAAACTGCGCATGCCCGTCTGTACCCATCTGATCAGTGGAGTTTTACAGTTGGACAACTAAGTCGATTGCAATACGAAAGTGTTCAGTCATTTAAATAGCTATTGAGTCTTAAGAAACTTGACCCTTGGAAACGAACAGGGCCCTGCTTTAACTACGGTGGAAAACCCTGCTTGCAAAGAAGATCCTGTGCACACCCTTGGAGCTTTCAAACCAGTGGAAAATCTGTTTGGAAAAAACTCAACTTTCGCGAAACCGGACTGCCTTTGTTCCAAACCACACGGACCTCGTGCTGTGTGTTTTTATCTGATCCCGAGGACAGAGTGGCCTCTCTGCGACGTAGTTCAGATAAGTTGAACAGTTTGGAGTTTATCATTCATGACATTTTGAGAAATCAATTAGAAATGTTATTCTGTGAGTCATAAACTTTAGAATGTGTAATATCATTTAGAATTTTCTTAAATATAAATATAAATAAAATCTGTCAACACCGAGAAATATCTTCTCATTCCTGTTTAACTGTTTAGTCTGAAATTGACACAGGTTAAAAGACACTAGATTATAGGTGGCCCTGCCTATCCTTAATCATTGAACAGTAATCAATTATGGAGAATTGTGGTAAAAAGAAATTATAGAATCTTTCTCTGCACCCAAATGTAAAACTTATTTGACTTAAATACTAACCTGCATTAGTTATTTAATGTCCGACTAACAATACTAATGAGAGACTCACCTTCGTCTTACTAACCAGTATTGTAGTCAATGTGTTTGTAATTTTGTGTAACGTTTTGTGTGTTATCATATGCGATTCCATGGTCTTTGATTTGGTCACGGAAGTGATTTGTCTTTGATTTGTGAATTTTAATTAGTTTTTCCTGTTTTGTATAACTAGTGTGGTGCTACATTTTATCTTTGTTTTTAATACATTTGAGAATTTATATCTTTGGAATTGTTGTCTGCGTCTTCTACAAGATTCTAGGATTCTTGATAAGGTGATACTTAAATTCACTTCTTTAACTGAAATTTATAAGTGTAACTTACGCTACACCACTGTTCTGTTCTGCAGCACACAGTCATATATCCTGGGGCTGATGAACCTCTCAGCCCAACATCAATCTATTTGGTATAAAGCCAGTTATTGAATGTGGCACACTGCGATATGCAGCTGTGAGCAAAGGCAAGTGTTCTTTTGGTTCTGGTCAACGTAACAGCGAATCATCTGTAAAAGTGTATGGTAAAACCGCTCGGCCTGCCTGTTAGAAGTCGACACACCTCCTTAAACAAAAGACTTTCAAAGTTATGCCCTTGATCAGCATGCAGCTCTAGAGGGGACCCAAAGCGTGCAATGAAATCATAGACAAGTTTCTTAGCTGTTTCAGCTCCTTGATCTGGTACAGGAAAAGCTTCAACCCACCTGGTGAACTGATCAATTATGACCAAGATATATCTGTTCCCAGAGACAGATCTAGGGAATGGGCCTAGAATGTCCATATGTAGGCGGTCCATGGGTGCTCCTGCGTGGTAGTGCTGCAGTCTGGCTTTGTTTGTAGGACCAGCCATTTTACGGGCCCTACATTGTGGACACTTTTGAACAAAAAGGCAAAAATCTCCTCCCATCCCGTACCAGTGATAGCGCTGCTGGAGGCATTGAAGAGTTTTCCTTCCTCTAGATGACCAGACTGAGGTGGGTCATGGCAAGCCCGCAAAACTTCGTTTTGTAGTGATAAAGGAACGGGGTAGCCGCAAAGATGAACTAGATCCACCAGCACCCTCCCACCAGTAGTGAAGGACTCCTTGGTGATGCTCAATCTGGGTCCAGCACAGCCAGTACTTCCTTACTGCTGGACGCTCCAGGGCTGCGTTCTCTTTTGTAGGTTAACTCTCCCAATCTGGTGCAGTGGTGAAACTATAGGCTCCTCCTTTGGATAGAGTTCCCCTTGTGTTTGGTTGTTCGATTAAGATGCCTAAACAGACTCCTTTTGGAAGTGCAGATTTTGCAGAGAAGAGGTTACAAACTCTGACTGGGACCCTTGCTCCATGGTAATGACAACACTGCCTGAGGAGAGTCACTCACTGGTTCCAGGACAGTGGGAACTCCAGGTCTAGGATGGTCAACTGTTCCCCAGACAAGGCACTCACATTCCAGAGGCAGAGTGGTGTCCTTTTCTAACACAACCCTTGCCACTGAGTAGTCTGGCCCAGCACCACCAACTATCTGTGTGGGCACTGGCTCCTCTTCAATGTAGACTCTACCACTAGCATGAATAGTAACATTTGCTGTACTTAAGAAATCGAGTCCCAATAGAAGAGGATCATGAATTGGGGCTATATATACATCCCAGTCAAATGTTCTGGTTCCAATCTAGAAAGTCACACTCAAGCCTCCCACAGCAGCCATTTCCTTCCCAGACTCAGCATTGTGGAGGCAGGTCTTTATGAGGCTGGTTTGATCTGCTAAGGAAAGCAACTTGTATGTTTCTTCTGAAATTATAGTAGCTTCTGCTCCAGTATCGACTACAGCGTTAACTGGTAAGCCATTCACAGTGACTTCAATTTTCAAACTGGGGCCCCTACTAGTGGTTCTTCCAACTTGTAGGATGGGTGCCCAGTCCTTATCACTGGTGTGGCCAGCTGCATTGAATGCAGAGTCTGGATCTCCGGGACTGGTTCCTGGCACTTTTCCGTGTTTCAGAGAAGGGGCAAGGCTAGGAAACCGTGCATATTCCTGACGAAAGTGTCCCTCTTCTCCACAGCGAAAACATGGGCCTTTAACAGATCTGCTCGGGCTTGGTGACCGCCCCCTAGCCCTGCTCTCAGTGTATGATGGCTGCCGTGCTGGTCTCCTTCCCCTCTGCATGCCGTCAGTGGCCTCTCCGTGCTGCTTTGGACCTTGCCCTGTGGCCCTTGTGTTCGTCGGGCCAACGGTTGTTGGGTTGAGGAGATTCAGCTTTAGTTGCAGCTTGTCAACTTTATCCATCAAAATGAAGAACTGTTCCTGAGTAACTTAAGGGGCTTCATGTACCCTGCGGGAGGCTGATGGCACCTCGTCAGTCACATCACAATCGATATCTGTCCATGATATACGTCGGGTCCTGTTTTTTAAATCAGCTTCACGGCCAAAAGTAGCCCTATATTTGTGTTCGTGGGTTTCTGCCAGCCTTTGTGCTTCAGCCAGCATCCCTGGTTCTCAGTTCGTGACTTCATAAGCCACTTTCTGATTTTTTTGTCCCTTGAGGAATGCGTCTCATGCTAGCTGGGCCTGTAGCTCCACTCCAGGGTAGGCTAGTGTGACTAGGCAACACACCTCTTCAGTGAACTCTGCAGATGACTCCTTCACCTGTCTCAGTTCTCCTAGCTTCCTGTGAGCTGCAGTAGGGGGGTCCCTTTGTCCAAAGCGCTGTGACAGCTGTTCATTTAAGAGAGGGTAGTCCTCTCTAATGTGTTCAGGAAGGGAGCAAACATAATGAATAGCAGGCCCTCGGAGGCATTCATGCAGTCTGTCCACTCTCTCTGCCCCATTCCAACCATACTTGCATGCTTGGCGTTCAAAAGGAAGAATAAAGGACTCACAGTCTTCTTTCCCATCATAAGTTGCAAGTTTGGCTGTTGGGGCCGCAGAGGCACGTGAGTTGTCCCAGTCATAATAGTTGCTAGGCTGTGGGGGGCACTGTTGTCATGGTTTGTTGGTCCTGCAGAAGTAAAGGGGTTGGGTCTCAATTCAGGTCCTCGGCGCCGCACATCTGCATCAGTAGTGGGGGGCTGTCACCGCTGGAGCATGTTCTTTGGGGGCCTGAGCTGTTTGACCACTGTCGAATAACCTCCAATTCAGCAGCAAACTGGTTGTCAGCAGAAATATTTGATGGCCTGGTTGCACTGCCATAAAACGATAAGGAGGGCACCGGTGAGGCAGGAGTGGCCCCCAAAACATGTACTGGGTGGACAGGGCTGAAGTTAGCTCTTTGTGTTTAATTTATTTTCATCCTTTCCTCTCTTTTTGTTATGTGTCCTTGTTTTTATGTATTTATTTATTTGTCTCCCCTTTTTTATCACAGTATATTTAAGTCTCTAGTACACAGGCAAATGCTGCAATGCAATCAGGGACACAAACAGTTAACAGCTGCTCCCCTTCGTGACGTCGGAGTTGGCTCTGTGCCAATTTCTTGCTGCTTTCGGTGTGGTCTGTCTCCTTTAGATGATGTTACTTCACGTGGAAAGAATGAGCGTCCGTCTCCTTTAAATGACGTAGCTCCACATGCAAAGATAATATCCGTGTATGTTACTCTCTTTACAAACTTGATAAATGATATATATTTTTTTTAAATGCTACAGTCTGAAACGTTACAGCAGCTTCATGCAATATTTATTTCGACTTCCTAATGCACATTGAACATCCCCACGATGACGCCACTTATCGTGTTCGTGCAGTTTAAGGGTATCTTGGAGGCGAGGTTTAATTATATCCACACGACAAAGTATCCAATTTAACTCTTTATTAAGTAGTGTCAATATAGCCACAGACCTGTTGCAGTAGAATAAGGGTAACGCTCTTGCCCCAGTCCAGCATGTAATCAGAGACGTCTAGACTTTTTTCTGGTCTAACAGATATGCTGCCTCTTCCTGAAAGCAATCAACTGAACTCTATTAACTTGGGAACACTAAGGCCACGTTCACGACACTTTTGTGCCGCTAGATTGCAGATGGGAGTCTGCGTGTGACGTCACGGTCTGTGCAGATGGAGCATGGACAGCTTTGACACTGGAGCTGCAGACTCGAGCAGAACAAACATGGAGTTGGTGTTGAGCGAAATCAGTCCTAATCACAGAAGTTAATGCAATCAAAGTTCCCTTCGTGCTGCACCAGTTTCGTACTTTACAGTGTAATCAGAAAATGGGCCATTTACTCAGTTCATATCAGATTAAGTAGCTTTACGATCCATTAATAATCTTTAATTAGTAGAAATCTTTATTCCTAATCATTGTTGGGACACTTAAGGGTTAAATTCTCACATACTGATCAAATTAATTACTACAGACCGTGTTTGTGTGTGTAAAATATTATATATACACTGGTTTCGAATCTACATTAAACCTGTGCATTCAGAGAAATGCACCTGTACAATGTTTTGTATGTATTATTATGGATTTCCTTGCCAGGTGTGCAATTTACAAATTCACATAATACGTGGAAATTATGTTATAATGTATACGTACACCACTGAACATGCATATGTAACAAGTGTATTTTGTTTCTGGTAAAGTGGTTGTGTTTTGTTGTTCTTTTAATTGCAATCGGAGGTCATTAATTCGAACTGTGACTTTAAGACGGAGCACATGTAGAAATTACCCAGTAATCCCTCAGTTGTGTTATGTTAATACTGAGGGGAGAGAACATGTGAGACCATCTGCATGTGCCAGTTTTCATTTTATTTTCTGTTAAAACAGGCACAAATAAAGCCAGACTTCATCAATGAATCGATGTCCGTGTGGTGTGTGAAGCAGCGTAATGAAGGGTCCCGTAGCAGCTGCAGTGTCGCCTCTGCTATACATAGGCCTATTATTTTATTGTTGGACTGTCAATCTTTAAAATATTATATTTCTGTTGCACTTACCTAGCATGAAATTAATAAGATCCTTCATGACTCAAGGGTGATTCACACCCCCTGACTAGGTGGTGCTGCCCATGCAGGGAGCTGTGTGTCTGATTGAAACATACGTCTTTCTCACACAGCACTCATTTGTTGTTTTGTAGGCGTGGCTGCACCAGCGCAATACCTCTTGAGAAGCTGCGCAGCTGTGCAGACTTTGTAGCCTGTGGATGCGTCGTCTTGTGACATCTTTTCCGGCTGTGTTCATGCAGACAGGTAACTTGGACAGTTTCGTCGCAGAGTATGCGAAAAGTCTGTGCAGACTCGGTAAAGTATGCGTGTCGTGAACGCGGCCTAACTCTCTATGGGACCTCCCACATTACACAAAATACGCAACCATACATTGGCCAACTACCAGGTAGGTCCCACATAATAACATGCACTGAGTGCAACAAACCCGCGTAACAATATCCATCAACATTTATTTAATAAATGTGCAGTATACAAATCAAATGTTTTAATTTAGAAAGGCTATGTGGGGTCATGGTTTAGTATTGTAATCCTTGTGGGGGTTTCCAAGGAGTAGACTAGGGTTGGCAGTGCTCCGGGTTTGCTGGCTCTGGCTCCGGAGTGGCTCCAGAGGTTCAGCTCCAGCTCCAGGCTGGCTCCGGAGCTGATGGAGACCCCCTGCTCCAGCTCCAGGCCAGCTCCAGCAGCCCCAGCTCCAGCTCTGGAGTGGCTCTGGTGCAGCTCCACACTGCTGCTCCAGCTCCGTCTGCTTTTAACCAGCTCCGGCTATGGAGCCACAAAAAACAGTGCAAACTAGGATGTGAACGTTATAAATAATTATTCCTTTTTTACTTCTTTTATGTAAATAACTGTTTAACAAAACCAAAATATTAATAACAAACATCTGTTTAAACATTCAAACATGAAAAAGTAGAAACTAGAAACTAAAGTAGATGTCTGTGGCAATTAGGGTTGCCAGCCGGCCAGTATTTTAGCGGACTATCCGGCATTTGTACACTACATGGTCAACGATATGTGAACACCCCTTCTAATTACTGTGTTTGGCATGTGGGAGACTCTGAGACCAAGTAGAGGAAGATTCTATGGTCTGATGAGACCAAAATAGAGCTTTCCGGACTCAACGCTAAGCGCTACATTTGGTGAAGGCCTAACACCACACATCATCCTGAGAACACCATCCCTACCGTGAAGCATGGTGGTGGCAACATTATGTAAAATGGATGCAGCAAAGTACAGAGAAATCCTGTAAAAAACCTGCTGAAGTCTGCAAGAGACCTGGGACTTGGGAGAAGATTAATCTTCCAGCAGGGCAATGACCCCAAACATACAGCCAAAGCCACACTGGAGTGCCTTAAAAATAAAAAGGTCAATGTCCTGGAGTGGCCCAGTCAAAGCTCGAACCTCAATCCAATTGAGAATATGTGGAAAGAGTTGAACATTTCTGTTCACCAAAGGCCCCATCCAACTTGATGGAGCTTGAGCAATTTTGCAAAGACGAATGATCAAACATTGCTGTGTCCAGATGTGCAAAGCTGGTAGTGACTTACACATAGACTCATGGCTGTAATTGCTGTCAAAGCTGCCTCTACCAAATATTGACTGAAGGGGTGATTACTTATGCATTCATTAATTTTCTGTTTTGTATTTGTAATTAATTTAGAAAAAAATGCAGATCATATTTTTCACTTTAACATTATGGACATTTTCGGTGTTGATTACATATTGACTGATTAAATCCAACTGATTTCATGTAAACACAATGACATGTGGAAAAGACCAAGAGGGGTGAATACTTTTGAGAGCCACTAAAATCAAGCCACACAGCAATCTCCTTAGACAAGCATTGGCAGTAGAATGAACTTTACTGAGAGTTCACTGACTTTCAAAGTGGCATCGTCATAGGATACCCTGCTAGATCTGCCCTGGTGAGCTGTAAGTGCTGTTATTGTTAAGAGGAAACATCTAGGAGCAACAACAGCTCAGCTGCGAAGTGGTCAGCCACATAAGCTCACAGAACAGGACTGTTGAGTGCTGAAGTACGTAGCGCATAAAAATAGTCTTTCGTTGGTTGCAACAATCACTTCCGAGTGCCAAACTGCCTCTGGAAGCAATGTCAGCAGAAGAACTGTTTGTCAGGAGTTTCATGAAATTGGTTTCCATGGCCGAGCAGTAGAGGTCTTCACGGGTCCAGAAATGTGTGCCCGAACCCGAAGAGACCCGGAAATGTGCTATCCGGAACCGACCCAGACCCATCTATTACTTGAAAGTTTGGACCTGGACCCGTGCAGAACCGAGAAGTGCCGTAAATGTATTACCTGGAACCGACTCGGACCCATCTATTATTTGAAATCTGGACCCGGACCCGGCCGGGACACACAGACCCGATTGAACCCGATTGGCACAGATCCCACAGCTAATTGCTATTGTGAAAATAAGTTGTGAAAATAAAACTTTGTGTCTTACCTAATGTACCGTTAGTAGCTTCTCACCTGTACCTGACCGTGATGCATACAATCCATCCTCCTTACCAAGAAAGTTGGTAAAATAACATCCATGTTGTTCCTCTCTTGCTGATTGAAAGCGCATGTATAATCCACTCATTATTTTAGCTTCAAAAGTCCACTTGCTGTCACGGTGGTGGATGACAAACGCAACTTTGCAGCTTTGCAGTTTTTTTGTATGTCGCATAATACTTCCACTGTTTTCCCTTTTGAACTATAGAACATAAGAACATAGGAACATAAGACCATAAGAACATAAGAAAGTTTACAAACGAGAGGGGGCCATTCGACCCATCGTGCTCGTTTGGTGTTCATTAATATCTAAGTGATTCAAGGATGCTATCCAGACTATTTTTAAATGTTCCCAAATTTTCAGCTTCAACCACATCGCTGGGGAGTTTGTTCCAGATTCTGACAACTCTCTGTGTGAATAAGTGTCTTCTGTTTTCCATCTTGAATGCCTTGAAGCCCAATTTCCATTTGTGTCCCCGGGTGCGTGTGTCCCTGCTGATCTGGAAAAGCTCCTCTGGTAGTTTCCTCTGTTTCAGGGTGAAAAGGTTCCTTTCTGTACTTGGCAGCAGTGTTTATATTCCTCAAAACTTTCCATGAGAAGGTCTTGCTCAGTCAGACTGAAAAACGTTGCTATGTTTGGATGTCATCTTTGCTGCAGATCATTGTGTCAGTGCTCTGCAATTCTCCCTTTTGAGGCAGCATATGCATGAGCAATTATTTTGATTTCTTAAGTGGAATCTAGTTAAACAGACAATTTTAGCCTCTATTCCAGTGGTTCTCAACCCTGGTCCTGCTGTTTTTTGTTCCCTCCAAGCTCTCAATTACTTAATTGAACCCTTAATTGAAATAATATGTTCCTAAATCAGAGCCTTTTCATTATTTTAAACAGTAGGCATTTTAAGTTAAGTGTAAAATGTAATAAGGAATTTATTAATAATCTTGTTAATTTTATTAATCAACCAATCAGTTACACACTTTAAAGACAAGTGTAAAGTCAACATGGAGCAATACAGAACTGAATACAGAACCTTAAGTAGTTGAGAGCTTGGTTGGAACAATAAACAGCAGAGTTGTGGGTCCTCCAGGACCAGATTTCAGAACCACTGCTTTATTCGCTGTGGATGAATGGAGATAGCCTGACTTCAATTATCGGGTTAACATAATCCAGCTAAGGTTTGATTAACCTGAATTAGTTACAAGGTTACTGAATTCCTGCTACAATTAATAGGGCCCTGTATGGGGTATTACTGCTGTTACTGTTGTGTGAAGGAAAATGATGAAGAATACAGAAGGCTGGCTTGAACTTCGTGAACCACAATTGTTTATGTGGCTTTGAATAAGCGGGTTGTCTTTGTTTTGAACTATAATGATACAAGTGCATGCAAGTGACATTTTAATATGAAGTTGATTGGTGTGCTTGTTTTATCCTTACCCTGGTTAGTATGCATATATGTGGTGATTGTCAAAATACATGTGAAATACTGATGCTTCTGTAATTGCTGATGGTGGATTTAAAATGTAATCTGAACAATATACAGAGGTGTACACATCCTGTTTGTGTATTGATAAAGGAATTATGTCCCTTGCATTTTGACTATTTTAGGGTGGTGGGTGGTTGTTGTTAATGTATGGGGCAAGGGCTTTGGGATATGGTAACACTAAAACATTTTAATTTGGAAACTGCATACAATTCCATTAACACTTAATTGAATTAACTAAATTAACGCATTGTTAAAGGTTTGTTTTACACTAATCCATTGTGCTGTTGTTGGTAATAACTGTTTGTGCTAACATTGTGCTGTTCTATGCTAATTGTGCTGTTTTGTTGAATAACAGCTAAAAGAGAGAACACAGGCCAACTACTTCACTTGGACACCTATGGACATTTCAATGTATAAGGAACTATTCGAATGGCCTTTGTGTTATTTGTGGTCTATGATATTGTGGTACATGTCTTGTTGGCCTATGATGTTACAGGGTGCAGCTGACCCATCGTCAGAGCTTACGGTGGTGCAGTGGGCCCTGGGTTCCTCCTGGTGCAGGACAATGCCCGGCCTCATGTGGCCAGAGTGTGTAGGCAGTTCCTGAATGACGAAGGCATTGATGCAATTGACTGGCCCTCATGTTCCCCAGACCTGAATCCAATTGAGAACCTTTGTGACATTATGTATCAGTGCATCCGATGCCGCCAAGTAGTGCCACAGACTGTCCAGGAGCTCACTGATGCCCTGATCCAGGTCTGGGAGGAAATCCCCCAGGACACCATCCGCCGTCTCATCAGGAGCATGCCCAGACATTGTCGGGAGTTCATACAGGCATGTGGGGGCCATACACACTACTGAGTCACATTATGAGTTGCCGTTATTAAATGAAACGCAAGTTGGAACAGCCTGCGATTTCAATTGTTTACTTTGATTTTCGGTGTGAGTTTGAATCCAGCCCTCAATTGGTTGGTGATTTTGGTTTCCATTGACCATTGTTACATCATATTGTTCTCAACAAATTACATAATGTACAGTAAAGATTTTGATCTTTAATATATTTCGTTCATCGAGATTCAATTTCTGATTTAAGTGTTCCCTTAATTTTTTTTAGCAGTGTATCATCTCTCATTATCCTGTTTTACTTTAAGGAATGTTATCATAAAATATCACTGTGTGTAATTTGTGATGAATTACAGTTGTTGCATTTGTAATATGATCAATATTCTGCAACTAACTAGTGTTAGCCTGAAATTGATATAGTGACTACAGTGTCAGGTTTGCAGAATGATTGCCTTCCTGGATGAACTCATCCAAGAAGGCTTCATTTGTGAACGTTGTCAACAGGTTGAAATCCTACAGATCAAGGTTCATGATCTTGAGGCTCAGCTTGTTGATCTGCACTGTATTAGGGATATGGAAGAATTGGTCAATCAGCCCATGAGAGAGATGGTGTGCACGCCAAAACCTAGGAGAGTTGAGACCTCAGAGCAGGACAGTGTAGAGAACTGCTGGGTTACAGTAGGTCGTAACCGCAGAACAGGGCGTGCACAACCCCTAGAGACACCCCAAGAGCTAGAATTGCCCAACAGGTTCCAACTGCTGGACACCGAGTTGGACAATGACAGCTCAGAGGGTAATGGGGGGGCAGCTGAGCACCAGAGCACCATGGTGCCCACTACTAGTATAGTGTGCTCTAGTGATAAGGAGACCCGCATGGTATCTTGCTTGCCTGGTGCTCAGGTTGCAGATCTCCCTAAACTAGTAGACGGGCTACTGGCCAAAGCCGGGGGAAATCCACTGGTCATGGTCCACATTGGAACCAATGACATAGGAAAAGGTAGGACAGAGGTTCTGCAAGACAAATTTAAAGAGTTAGGAACAAAACTAAAGAGCAGAACCTCCACGGTAGTTATCTCCGAAATACTTCCGGTACCACGTGCCAGGCCAGGGAGACAGGCAGAGATTAGAAAATCTTTCTTCTGGGATAGATGGGACCTGTACAAACCGGACGGTCTACATCTAAACAGAAGGGGGGCTAATGCATTGGGAGAGTGTATGGGGAGAGAAATTGAGAATCATTTAAACTAGGAACCAGGGGGGCAGGGAGCTCTGACAATGGGCGATGTTCCTCTAAGGAAAGAAAACAAAGGGAGCCCACTAGTAGGAAAGTCCTGAAATGTTTGTACCTCAATGCCAGGAGTATAAGGAACAAGATGTTGGACTTAGAAGCCACAGTGCTGGCATGTGACTATGATGTCGTAGGAGTGACAGAAACATGGCTTACAGAAAACGATGTGGATGAATACAAGTTATAAGGATACACACAGTTTAGGAGAGACACGCAAAATCGAAGAGGAGGTGGGGTAGCATTATACGGAACAGAATCTTTGTGGGTGAAACTTTTGGACAAGAGATGTGGAGGATTAGTGGTAGGAGTGATTTACAAACCACCCAACTCAGATATTCAGCAAGATGTTACATTGTACAGTGTAATCAGGACTGCATGTAGCAAGGATGTGGCTGTTATAATGGGGGATTTCAATTTCCCAAACATAGACTGGGAAAGCCCAGTTGGGACTACAGAAGCAGAAATGAAATGGTTGAGATGGTAAATGACTGCTTTCTAACTCAATTTGTCAGGGAACCAACCAGAGAGTGTGCATGCATTGACTTGATATTTTCATATGACCAAGATTCAGAGGGACACTAGTTAGAGAACCAATGGCAAATTGTGATCACAACATGGTTAGCTTTTAGGCATTCTTTCAAAAAACAAGGCCCAAGTCTAAAACAATGGTCTACAATTTCAGAAAAGCAAACCTTGAAGGTATGAGGTGGCACTTAGAAGAGGTAGACTGGAGCACACTGGATACAGATTCAGTTGAAAATGGATGGTTATATTTTAAGAATATACTTCTTGAGGTTCAGGAGAAATTTGTTCCAAAACTTAGCAAATTGAGGACCAAAAAACAGTGGCAAAAATGGTTTAATAGAGGTATGCAAAAAATATCAAGAGGAAGAAAATGTTGTATAGTGCATACAAAAGGGACGGAGACAAAACAAAATACATAGAATATGTTGAGCTGCAAAGAGATTTTAAGACAGGGATCAGGAAAGCAAAGAGGGAAATAAAAAGAAACATAGCTCTTGGAGCTAAAACTAATGCAAAGAGCTTTTTTCAATACTACAACAGCAAGAGGACAATAAGGGAGGAAGTGAGACAGATAATGGGCAAAAATGGAGGTATCTTGGAAAATGAACAAGATGTAGCAAATGTTCTAAATGAGTATTTCACAGAGGTTTTTACAAAAGAAAAGACAGATAACATGCCACAGGTTAACAATCAGTCCAGGCAAATCTTAAGAGAGATCAGGATAAATGAGGAGGAGGTACTGTCTCCAGTCAATCAGTCTCACCTGCATCACCTGTAAAATGTTGGAAAAAATTATTAGACAGAAAATAGAGGAACATCTTATTGAAAACCATATTCTTGGAGATAGTCAACATGAGTTTAGACGATGCAGATCATGTCTTACTAACTTTTTGAACATGCAACTGCAGCTGTAGATCATGTGAAAGCATATGATATGATATACTTAGATTTTCAGAAAGCTTTTGAAAAGGTTCCACACCAAAGACTGATCCTCAAATTGGAAGCTGTAGGCATTCTGGGTAATGTAAGTAGATGGATTATGAACTGGTTGATATATAGGAAACAGAGGGTGTCGTTTAGAGGAGTCGCTTCTAACTGGAGTGAGGTTGTTAGTGGAGTTCCACAGGGATCAGTACTAGGGCCTTTGCTTTTTCTAATCTATATTAATGATCTGGACTCTGGGATAGTTATCAAACTTGTCAAATTTGCTGATGATACCAAAATAGGTGGCTCAGCAGATACAATCTCGGCAGCACAGGCTATTCAAAGGGGACTTAGATAACATTCGGTTGTGGGCCGACACCTGGCAGATGAAATTTAATGTGGACAAGTTCAAGGTAATACACGCAGGTAACAAAAATGACGACTATAATTACACTATGGGAGGAATAGAAATAGATGATGTATCGCATGAGAAAGACCTAGGAGTCTATGTGGACTCCTCACTTTCTCCATCCAAACAGTGTGGGGAAGCAATAAAAAAGGCAAACAGAATGTTAGGGTATATTGTAAAAAGTGTAGAATTTAAAACAAGGGAAGTAATGTTAAGACTGTACAATGCGCTAGTTAGACCTCATCTGGAATATTGTGTACAGTTCTGGGCACCACACTTCAAGAAGGATATTGCTGCTCTAGAGGCAGTTCAGAGGAGAGCAACCAGACTTATTCCAGGTCTGAAGAGAAAGTCCTACTCGGAGAGACTGAGGGAACTGAACCTTTTCACCCTGGAATAGAGGAGACTACGTGGGGACTTGATCCAAGTCTTTAAAATCATGAAGGGCATCAACCACATCAAACCAGAGGAGCTTTTCCAGATCAGCAGGGACACACGCACCCGGGGACACAAATGGAAATTGGGCTTCAAGGCACTTAAAACGGAAAACAGGAGACGCTTCTTTACACAGAGAGTAGTCACAATCTGAAACAAACTCCCCAGCAAACTACACATCGTCTCTGTCTTGTGTATGTTTAGTTAGAATCAGGATTATCTATCAATAATGTCACGTCTGCGCACCGGAGGTCCGGCTGCGCTTTCGGTTTCAGTTTCATTCACAAGAAGAGCCTTTTAAAAATAATAGTCATGTTTATATAGTGCTATATATATTCCGACTGCTTGCTGTATTGTTTTTTTGTCCACAGGGCTTTTTCCTCCATAGCAGGAGCGCTAGCAGCGGCAGTAAAATCGTGTGTCGTAAGAGATCTCGCCCCCTTTTGAGGGGCTCCTCCGCTGTACGAGATCTCGCTCTCTCAGTCCATGCTGTCTAGCACACCGTCTGCTTCTGTGGGCGCAACCACAGTTCCGCTCCATCAGAGCAGTTCACCTCCCAGGCCTGTCCAACACGGCGGTGGACCTCCTCTCTCGGGGAGGCCCCCCAGTCTCGGAATGGCGCCTCCACCCGCTTGTTGTACAACAACCGTGGATCCGGTTCGGCAGGGCGGACGTGGATTTCTTTGCCTCGGCAGAGTCCACACACTGCCCACTATGGTTCTCCGTCCAAGACCGCTCAGGAACCCTAGGGATCGACGCGCTAGCTCACAAGTGGCCGCGCTGTCTCCTTTACGCGTTCCCACCGTTCCCCCTTCTCCCGGTGGTCCTGGAGAAGGTCAGGAGAGAACGAGCGACAGATCGCGGACCTGATCGCCCTCCTCCACGGAGAGCCTTGGCAGCTCCCAGTGAGAGCGGACTTGTTGTCCCAGGTGCAGGGCACGCTTTGGCACCCCAATCCGGGCCTCCTCCAGCTCTGGGCCTGGCCCCTGAGCAGGAGCGATTGATTGCCTGGGGTCTGTCGGATGCGGTAGTTGCCACTATTCAGTCGGCGAGAGCTCCCTGTACGAGGTCGCAGTATTCCTACCACTGGTGGAAGTTTAGCACCTGCTGCCAAGACGGTGGTCAAGACCCAATTAATTGCCCCAATGGGGTCATATTGCAATTTCTACAAGAGCTGTTGGACCAGGGCAAGTCCCCATCCACGCTCAAAGTGTATCTGGCGGCCATCTCAACATGTCATGTTCGGATTGATGGCGAGCCTCCGGGATCTCATTTTCTGGCTGTGCAGTTTCTGAAGGGAGCTCGACGGCTACGGCCTCCTCGAACCCTTTCACTGCCCGCATGGCGCCTTGATGTAGTGCTGGACGCATTTTCCCAAGCCCCATTTGAGCCACTGAACTCAGCTAAGCTGATGCTGGTGTCACTTAAGACTGCGTTTTTGCTGGCAATCACCTCTGCAAAACGCATGAGCGAGTTACATGCCCTGTCCGTATACCCATCGTGTGTCCGCTTTGCGGGAGATGGCTCCAGGGTCACACTACGGCCTAACCCTGCGTTCCTCCCGAAAGAGCTGTCTCCATTTCATGTCAACAGGCCTACTGAGTTGATGGCTTTTCATCCTCCTCCCTTCGCTTCAGAGCAAGAGAGTCGGCTTCACCTGCTCTGCCCGGTGCGGGCCCTCAGGTGCTATTTGGAACGCACTAAGGACATTCGGCGCTCAGACCAACTGTTTGTGTCTTATGGAGCGTGGACACAGGGCCAGGCGCTTTCAAAGCAGCGCCTCTCGCATTGGATTGTGGACACCATTACCATGGCCTACGAGTCTACCAGGACCCCGGTGCCTGATCACCTGGTGGCCCACTCGACTCGAGGCATTGCCACATTGTGGGCCCTTTTTCAAGGTGCCCCCTCGGCAGACATTTGTGCGGCTGCAGCTTGGGCCTCACCGCTTATATTTGCCCGGTTCTACAGGTTGGATGTGACGGGACCGGTTCCTTCCTTTGGGAACCCGGTTTTGGCTGCAGTCGAGCCCCAGTAGCCTGCAGGCTCTGGCTCCTGCCTTTCCTCTCCCAGTCTGAACCTGTAAGTGCATCCTTAGGGAGCTAGTGAACCGTGTATTTCCCTTCCACCGGACTATGCCTTCCAGTCGAGCACCCACACGAGCTACTCCTGGATGTATAGACAGCCCTGTCGATGTGTTCCCGGGGCTTGTCGTGCGGCCTACAGGCATGTTGCCTTACGAGGCCGCCCTGTATATAGTTCGTTCATTGTAATTGTGTCGCGGTGGTGCATGCGTTGGCCTGTACCCCGCTCTGTGTATTGGTCAGCAGGTCTGTGGCCCACTCTGGCTGTATTATGCCATAGAGCAGGGGACCGCTGCTGTTGTCCTCCAGCGGAGGGCACTAGAGTTCTCCAGTGCCCCGCTGTGTACATAGTTCATTTATTCACACGGTAGAGCTGTAGTTGTCCTGCGACAGGTGTCAACTGCTCCTGTGTTCCACGTGTGGCGCATGAGCCAGCTCCTGCACCCCGTGATGTATATATGTGTATATATGTATTATGTGTTAAACAGCAGGACTGTGGCTCCATTCTAAAATTGTAGAATGGAGTTTACTTCCGCTGTTCCCAGCTGACGGCACTTGAGTTCGCTGCCTCGCTGTGTATATAGTTCCTTTGTTAACACAGTAGAGCTAATGTTGCCTTACGTTAGCCGGTCTAACCAGCGGGTGTCAACTGCTCCTGTGTTCCATGGGCGGTGCATGACTTCGTTCCTGCGCCCCGTGGTGTATATAGTTCGTGTGTACGAAATCTAAATTGTCAGCATAATGGAGCTCTTCCACTCTGTACTGTTTAGTCGAGTTGGATGCTCTTGTGCTGCACGCTGACACCATGAAGGTCTTGCTGTCATGCAATATATATGTATTGTGTATTGTTCAGCTCAGCTACTCTGTTGACTAGCCAGCTATGTATTATATTGTATTTTTCTCATTGGGTCTGTGGCCCCGCTCCTATTGGATCAGGGGACCACTCCCATGATATTGCGCGGAGTACGCACAAGTGCTTGATTGCCCGCATCAGACATTGTGCAAGTAGATTACGGCCTTGCTCCTAGCTGCACTAGTAGAGCAGACGGCCTTGCTATTGTAAGCGGAGGGCGTAAGAGTTAACCTCTGTAGCCCCCCTTCGTATATGCTGATTGCAGACAGTTCCCGGTAGAGCGTGACTATGGTCCTCACTCTTGGACGGCTCAGGTGTGGCCCTACGGGGCCCCCGAGGTTACTGTCTGGAGTTGTGTTGCTGAGGTCCCCTAGCGGTGCACCTCGGGGCAGGCTCCCTTATCAGCTCGCTGCCTCCTCCCTTGCGACGGTTTTGTTATACAGTAACCCCTCCCCCTTGGGCAGTGCTTCCAACGAAAGATTGCGTATGCAACCCCGGTTATGTGAAAAAGGAAGCACTGTCCAAGGGTTGCAAGGTCGCACGGGAGTCCAAGCTCCCGGCAAAAGAGGATGAACATTTTATAGAACAGGAAGGGGGAAGGGAACTGTTCTGAGTGACGAGCGCAGGGGCCAATGGCAGCTTTGATAGAGTGACGTTTCGATCGGATTCCCGCGGAAGTACGCAGAAACCCCTCCCCCTTGGGCAGTGCTTCCTTTTTCACATAACCGGGGTTGCATACGCAACCTATCGGTCTTCCACATGGCATGCAATGACAGTATAATAAGATACAAGCAGGCCCTGTCCTCGGCTAGGTCTGCCTACTACTCCAATTTAATAGAGACGCATAAGAATAACCTGTGTTTTCTTTTTAATACAATAGCGACACTTACTAACCAGCAGGTAAAGCCTTCAGAGGTTATCCCCCCCAATTTCACCTGTAGTGACTTCATGGATCATTTCAATAGCAAAGTTAACAGCATTAGAAAACAGATAGAACAGGAAACATACACAGATACTATAGCCAACACATGCAGTCCTTCACAGCCCCTGCCTACCTTGGATTCGTTTAACGTAGTAAATCACCAGGAATTGGTCTCCTTAATTACTAAAATGAAAACAACAACCTGCGCACTAGACCCTATACCCACTAAACTGCTAAAACAATCTCTGCCATTAATTATTCACAGAATACACAATATTATTAATGTCTCTTTATCCTCAGGATCTGTTCCTGATTCATTTAAAATAGCTGTAATTAAACCACTTCTTAAGAAACCCAGTGCCGACCCTAACCAACTTAAACACTATCGACCTATCTCAAACCTTCCCTTCCTTTCTAAGGTTCTAGAGAAAGTAGGTGCAAACCAACTGCAAGCTTTTTTAACCAATAATCATCTTTATGAAGAACTTCAATCAGGCTTACGTTCTGGCCATAGTACAGAAACGGCCCTGTTAAAAGTATTGAATTACCTGTTTCAGTCCTCCGATGTAGGGCACGCCAGGGTTATTATTTTATTAGACTTAAGTGCGGCTTTTGACACAATCGACCACAAAATCTTGTTACACCGCTTAGAAAACCGTATTGGCCTATCTTGCAATGTGCTTTCATGGTTTAAATCATATATGTCAAACAGACTCCAATATGTACAGATTAACGAGAACCACTCAAATTTAACTGAGGTTAAGTACGGAGTCCCACAGGGCTCAGTCCTCGGACCTATACTTTTTTCATTATACATGCTCCCTTTAGGTGATATCATTCGACGACATAATATTAACTTTCACAGTTACGCGGATGACACAATTATATCTGTCAGTAAATCCTAACAACACCATAGACCTAGAAAAACTAATTAAAACATGGATGACAAAAACATTTCTTATGCTTAATTCTGACAAAACAGAAGTCATAATTTTAGGAGACAAAAATCGAACTGTTCATCATGCACTAACAAAACTGAGTAATGATAACTTTAATTTCTCCCCTAAGGAGATGGCACGAAACCTGGGTGTCATCTGTGATCATAATCTATCTTTTGAATCACACATTCAGAATGTGTCGAGATCTTCCTTTCTCCAGCTTAGAAACATTGCTAAACTAAGACAATTCCTCTCATTACAGGACACTGAGAAATTGATACACGCATTTGTTACATCTAGATTGGATTACTGCAATGCCATTCTGTCAGGCAGCACAAACAGAGCTATTTCTGCACTTCAGTTAGTCCAAAATGCTGCTGCAAGAATCCTAACAAAAACTAAAAAACATGAACACATCACTCCAGTATTGGCTTCTCTTCACTGGCTGCCCGTGCACTACAGGATAGACTTTAAAGTGCTCTTATTAACATTTAAAGCACTAAAGGGACTGGCACCTCCCTACTTAAAAGATCTTCTTATGGAATACACTCCAGGTCAGCCATTGAGATCACAGGAAGCCGGTTACTTAGCGCTCCCTAAAATACACGAGAAATGCACAGGAGGTAGAGCATTCAGTTATAGGGCCCTGTGGAACGATCTTCCAGCCAATGTAAGAGATGCCCCCTCTGTCTTAGCCTTTAAATCACGTCTGAAGACTCATCTGTTTAGTCTCTGTTTTTCTAGCCCATAGTGCCGCCAGTGTGCCATGGACATGCAATTGCACAACTGTCTTTGGAAATGCCTGCACTACATGACCAGTATCTGATCACGACTGCCCTCTTGTCTTCCAGCAACAGCCTCCTCTGAGGGTCCAACGAGGCACCTCGTCCCCCACCATGGAAGTCTGATGAGGCACAACCCATCCCAGAAGCACCTCACCAAGAAGGGTCAACGGGGCATCCACACCCAAGGTTTGACGAGCCATCGCAACCCAAAGCCTGTTGATGGTCCAAACCCTCCACCCCCAATGGCCAGCGAGAGGCCTCCTCCAGAGGGAAGAGCACAGCCAGCAGCACCGATAAAGAACTTTCTGATCTCCTTGCTGCTGTAATAACTATACTGCCTGGAGGGGAGGCAACCATTAGGCCTAGGCCCTAAGCCGTGGACCCCCAGAGATTAATTTTTTCCTACATGCCATCCATAGGAGTTTTTTGTTTTTCTCTCCTCCGTGCCTAAGTGGTTTATTTACTTAAATGTTCACTCACTTTATTCTAGATCATGTAAAATGTTTACAGGTCTATATTTGATTTTATTGTATTTATGTTTTTTATTTTGCTATACGTTTGTTGTATGTTTACCAGTCTGTAAAGCGCTCTGTGGCTACCCTGCGAAGGGCGCTATACAAATAAAAATTGATTGATTGATTGATTGATTGTTCTCCGGAGACAGGCAGTCAGGAACACTTGTCTGAGGTTTTTCTAAAAAATATACATGCATGACGTCAATGAGGTAGTTCAAACTTTATCACAGACTTCTTTGTATTTAGAACTCTATATAACCTTGAAAGAGAGAGGGGCTTTTCCTAAAATCGACTACACCGACATTGCACTGAACCTGGCCCAGCAAGAGCAATACGCAAAGCTGAAATGTCCATAATTTACACAATCTCACTGCAATAATATAGAAAGAATATATTTGGTATCTACGAAGAGCACTGTCCCACATCATGAGTATGGCAAATGAACCAAAAATGTACTGTAAGTGAATAGAATAGGAAAACAACTTGAATTATAGTCACTTAATATACAGTGGTTAGGCCTGGGGCACCTCAAAACATTTACCCACCACCTGCCAATCACACGTGAAGAAGTCAGTGAATGACAGCTGGTTTGCATTAGGTACTTTAGAATGAAGAATCCACTGTCAAATAAAAGCCACCATAGTGTTGGAATTCTAACACGTGATTTATGTGTGGAGAAAAAGAGCATAACAAATACTGGATTCTGCCGAGTGATTTTAATTGTAACATGAAATACAGTTTTAATGATAGAAAGATTAAACTTGTTCAATAACAAAAAATATAGTTTGATTTTTATAACCCTGCTTATAGAACTGAAAGCATTGGACAGGTGTCCCTGAATACAAGCATCACATTGGAAGGTGTCTTATTTTTCTGTTCTGTTTCTGTTTTTCACTCCTCAGCACAGTGGAAGGCTCTGTTGAATGCGTGTTTGTGCAATGAGTTCTAGGACAAACCCAGTTTGATCAGATCAGGATTCTGAGATGGGAAAGTGACCAGTAAAGAATGAGACCAGTGAGAATATCATTAAGCAGTACAACACTGAGCTAAAGCTAAATGTATACAGGTGGAAATCCTTGTTGTAGACACTGTATTAAGACATAATACTCCATTATTATTTTATGTATTCTATACAATAGCAAGTAAATGTAGTGAAACATTACATTGTTGTAAAATAGTTATTCTGTAAAATATAGTTCTGATAGCAAATTAAAAGTTATGACAAGTCAAGTAAAAAGGACATGAAGGTATTCCAATATATTAAAATAATGTATGTTTTACAAATTCAGATGTTGCTAATATTTAGTGTCTCTCACCTCAGAATATGTACTTTTCTGCTGAACACCCTCATAACTCTCCTGTGAATCTGACTCAGTTTTAAGCCATATATGAGGGGATTTAAAAGAGGAGGGATGACTAAAATTTCCACTGCCAGGAAATTACGAAGAGCCTGTGGCATGTTCATTGAACCATATCGACTGTACAATACATCAAAAAGAATGGCAATGATAAAGTTGATTAAAGATATCAAATGGGGTAAACAGGTCTGCATGAATTTACTCATCTCGTCACTAGACTTTATACAAGACCTAACAATGTGGATATAAGAATATATTATAAAAAGCATTGCAAACAAATTAAATAATATAGCAATATATACATAGACAGTGTTAATAGTTGTGTCTACACAAGATAGTTTTATAACTGACCAGGTATCGCAGTACAATTTGTTAATATCAGATCTACACAGAGGCAGCCTGATAGTTAAGAATATTGGAATTGTGGTTTCACAGAAAGGAAGAATCCAAGAAATCAACAGAAACTTGCTCATAGTTAGAGATGTCATGATAGAGTGGTACTGTAAAGGTTTGCATATTGCCACATACCTGTCAAAAGCCATCGATGATAAAATGGTTAATTCACATGCAACAGAAGAGTAGATTACAAATATCTGAAGGAAACATCCAGAGTATGAGATCACATGAGAGTCAGAGAGGAAGTCAGCCAGGAGTTTAGGATACAGACCAGCAGTTCCATACAGTCCATTGACACACAGGTTACAGAGGAAGATGTACATAGGCTCATGGAGGGTTTTCTCAATAATGATTGTAATGATCAGTGTCAAATTGAAAAGCCATATCAATAGGTAAGCCAGAAGAGTAAAAGCAAAAAATATGTATTTATGAGATGCCGTCTCGTTCAATTCATGGAGTGTGAAGACTGCAACACTGGACGAGTTCTGCATTGCAGTAAGGTATGTTTCAGGAATATACAAATAACCCTGTACCTAAAGAAGCAAAGAGTACTAATAAGTCCCTTCAAACGTAAGTAGAAGATCAATTAAGTGGGAAAATAATAACAAAAATACAGTTACAATATAACAAGCACAGCAATGAAGTATAATGTTTGAGTTAAATCTGCTCTTATTTGTTTTTATTTTCTTCATTACTGACATGAATTATGAAAATACTCACAGACATTAATCTGTGAAAGTGTTCCTGTAGAGAGAGCATGACTCAATGTTTCTTAATCTGCACTTTAGTGTTAAGCTTTATATAGAGAGCTCCTGCAGGATGGAGGCTACTGAGATTTGAAGCCTGAAAACAGACCTTTGAGACTGTGGCTCTGTAATACTGGGTTAATTAGCCAGAGTGTGAAACATTACAAATAAGATGATGAAAAGAAGCCAGGTTTTTATTTCCCACAAAATGTGTGTATTAAATTAAGATACAGTACTGTCAGGTTTGTGTAGGAGACAATATGCCTTCTAGTCTATAGGCTGTACGCTCTATAGTTTAGGTTCATTCCCGTAATCGTGGGTCCAAAAACGAACGTTTGTAAAATATTCTATACATACTATTTAATGGTGAGTCTCAAAGTTCTCCATGTGATTTCTGCCAGTTTTTTTTTAATTCCGCCTAAAATGTTGAACTATATTTATTGACTTCTCACACTTGAAACATACTGGTAGAATCACTGCGCCTGCGCTCTACCTGATCAGAGGGCTGTATTGATTGAGTTATCACGTAGAGGGGTGAGATTAGAGCAAAGATGGCTGCACCTGTGGGTGAGTGTGACTCTCCTAAACAAAAAGGAAAACACAAGAAACAGTCTGATTATATGTGTATCATGCATGTCAACAGAGTGGTGAATGAAGGAATACAGCCTCTTACAGCAGAATGCTGCAGTAAAGTACTCAAAAGCACCCTGAAATGGATAGAATGTCATGCTTGATTCTACAGAAACTGGCACCAATGAAGGTGATTTCATTGAATCAAATAAGATCGGCTTTCACCTGACATGCTATAGACGATTCAAAGGCAAGAAAAAGATAATAAGTGATGACATTTTTTTACCACAGGGGTCTGTAACCCATGGATGTCATCATAGGGATCCAGTCTTGTCATTGGGACCCCTTTTTACCATGAGCTTTTCCTCACCAGGGACAATTCATCATGAGTGACATGTCAATCACCAATTGACATGATCTTCACCTACTTGATTTAGATAGAATATTTCTTAATGTCCTACAAATCCAAAACAGTCTTCAAGTCGCAAGCACTGCCCAAAGGGGAGGGGTTTCTGCACACTTCCATAGGATCCCAATCGAAACGTCACTCTATGAAATCTGCCATTGGCCCCTGCGCTCGTCACTCAGAACAGGTCCCTACCTACTTCCTGTTCTATATAACGTGATGTCAGCACAGGTTCGTCCTCTTTTGCCATGTGAGCACTCTGTGTCGGTGTTTGTACAACCCCAATTACAAAAAAGTTGGGACAGTATGGAAATAAAAAAAACAAACAAAAAGAGTCATTTGAAAATTCTATTCACCCTGTACTATATTGAAAACACATTATTAACATATTATTTGATGTTTTACTTTGTGAATTTAATTTATTTTTGAAAATATACACTCATTTCAAATCTGATGACTGCAACACACTCCAAAAAAGTTGGGACAGTCGACTGCTTACCACTGTGTAACATCACCTTTTCTTTTAATAACACTTATTAAGCGTTTGGGCACTGAAGACACCAGTTGGTTAAGTTTAGCAAGCAGAATTTTCCCCCATTCATCCATTATGCATTTCTTCAGCTGTGCAACTGTACGGGGCTTTCGTAGCCTTATTTTGCGTTTCATAATGCGCAACACATTCTCAATCAGAGACAGGTCAGGACTGCAGGCAGGCCATGCTAGGACCTGCACTCTCTGCTTACACAACCATGCGCTTGTAATCCAGGTAGAATGTGGTTTGGTGTTGTCCTGCTGGAAAATGCAGGGACGTCCCTGGAAAAGACAACGTCTGGATGGCAGCATATGTTGCTCCAAAATGTGTACATATCTTTCTGCATTAATGGTGCACAAGTTACCCATGTCATGGTCACTGACACACCCCCATACCATGACAGATGCTGGCTTTTGGACCTGATGCTGATAACAGCTTGGATGGTCCTTTTCCTCTTTGGCCCGGAGAACACGATGGCTGTTTTGTCCAAAAACTATTTGAAATGTTGACTCGTTGGACCACAAAACACGATTCCACTGTGCTACTGTCCATCTCAGATGAGACCAAGCCCAGAGAAGTCGGCGGTGCTTCTGGACAGTGTTGATGTATGGCTTCTACTTTGTTTCTTATATACTATGATTACACGATTGCCTCACCTGTTTCACATCACCTTCTTATTTCAACTTGTCACATCGCTATTTGTCCTAAATTGCTCCTGTCCCAACTTTTTGGGAACCTGTTGCATGCATCAATTTTACAACTGTTTACATGATCTTATATTCCAGTAATACATATTGGGAGGAATACTTACAAAATTAATCAGTATGTAAATCATATGCACACCAGGTGAATATACACTCACCTAAAGGATTATTAGGAACACCTGTTCAATTTCTCATTAATGCAATTATCTAACCAACCAATCACATGGCAGTTGCTTCAATGCATTTAGGGGTGTGGTCCTGGTCAAGACAATCTCCTGAACTCCAAACTGAATGTCTGAATGGGAAAGAAAGGTGATTTAAGCAATTTTGAATGTGGCATGGTTGTTGGTGCCAGACGGGCCGGTCTGAGTATTTCACAATCTGCTCAGTTACTGGGATTTTCACGCACAACCATTTCTAGGGTTTACAAAGAATGGTGTGAAAAGGGAAAAACATCCAGTATGCGGCAGTCCTGTGGGCGAAAATGCCTTGTTGATGCTAGAGGTCAGAGGAGAATGGGCCGACTGATTCAAGCTGATAGAAGAGCAACTTTGACTGAAATAACCACTCGTTACAACCGAGGTATGCAGCAAAGCATTTGTGAAGCCACAACACGTACAACCTTGAGGCGGATGGGCTACAACAGCAGAAGACCCCACCGGGTACCACTCATCTCCACTACAAATAGGAAAAAGAGGCTACAATTTGCACAAGCTCACCAAAATTGGACAGTTGAAGACTGGAAAAATGTTGCCTGGTCTGATGAGTCTCGATTTCTGTTGAGACATTCAGATGGTAGAGTCAGAATTTGGCGTAAACAGAATGAGAACATGGATCCATCATGCCTTGTTACCACTGTGCAGGCTGGTGGTGGTGGTGTAATGGTGTGGGGGATGTTTTCTTGGCACACTTTAGGCCCCTTAGTGCCAATTGGGCATCGTTTAAATGCCACGGCCTACCTGAGCATTGTTTCTGACCATGTCCATCCCTTTATGACCACCATGTACCCATCCTCTGATGGCTACTTCCAGCAGGATAATGCACCATGTCACAAAGGTCGAATCATTTCAAATTGGTTTCTTGAACATGACAATGAGTTCACTGTACTAAACTGGCCCCCACAGTCACCAGATCTCAACCCAATAGAGCATCTTTGGGATGTGGTGGAACGGGAGCTTCGTGCCCTGGATGTGCATCCCACAAATCTCCATCAACTGCAAGATGCTATCCTATCAATATGGGCCAACATGTCTAAAGAATGCTTTCAGCACCTTGTTGAATCAATGCCACGTAGAATTAAGGCAGTTCTGAAGGTGAAAGGGGGTCAAACACAGTATTAGTATGGTGTTCCTAATAATCCTTTAGGTGAGTGTATATTGTGGGTAGTCACTCAATGTAAGTTTTGTTGTTGTAATGTATGCATTTATTTTAACTAGTCCCCTGCTGGTATATTAACATTTGACAAAGGAATGGCATATTGCACAATTGTGTAACTTTAGGTATTGCCTGATGACCTTGAAATTAAAAAGATGCAGGTAGCGAACAGAAAGTGTTTGTGAGAGCGAGAGATGGGGAGGAGGGGGTGTGATTAAAATAGGGCTATAGCACAATTATTGCAACATTATATTTTACAACATAAAACAGAGGAATTATCCCTCAATTGTGATGGTGTTAACTGATGAAACAGATGACTGACAGTCTGACACAGGTGAAAGTGACACCTTTGATTAATGATTAATGACTGTGTCAATTGTGGCCATTTAGTAAAATAGTCCAAGTGACGAATATGTACCGGTTGCCCCAGACTGAGCGTGGGAAGGGGCCCAGGACATTCACAGCAACTCTCTCCATAGGTCCCCCTCCTTGATGCTGCTGTAACATGGCATGGGAATGATCCTGGGGGCCCTTACGACGACACTGTCCCCAGTAGAATGTCTTTCAGAGTTTTTGCAACCCCAAAATGGCCAATCCCTGGAGCCCCATGCTGCATGGCTAGCACTTCGTCCCTCAGTGTCTTGGGGACTACCACCTGCCATCGTGTCTCCCCTGACGCTGGTTCCACCCATTGAATCTGCAGCACTCTGTCGCGAAGGGCAACCCTGGCCATTGAGCCCAAAGCCCTTTTATCTCCTGCGACATGGAGGCTACTTCCTCCCAGGCTGGTCTCTGTTGCACCTCTAGCCACTGTAGAATGGTGTGCAGGTCAGGGTATTGGTCCTGGTGTGTCCTCCAGTCAGCCACCTCCAATTGCCCTAACAATCTACACTGCATTTCCTCTTGCCCAATCACCCCAGTATCCCTCTCCTCCCTGTAGTCACAGTACTTACAGCCTTCTTGAGCACAGGGACGATGGGAAAGGGCATCTGCATTTTGGTGTTTTGTTCCAGCACGGTGCTCCACAGTATTCTGGAATGCCTGTAGCTGTTCAATCCACCTTGCCACTCGCCCCTGCGGGCTTACGGAAGGTCATCAGCCACTGTAGAGCAGCATGGTGAACGGCAGCCTGCATGAGTAATATTTTAAGTGGGGTACAGAGTCCACTGCCGTCAGTAGTTCCCTTCTGGTGATTCAATAATTCCGTTCTGCCTTATTGAAAGACCAGCTGTAGTAAGCCTCCACTTTTTCCCCCTCAGGTGAATGTTGCTCATGCACTACCCCAACTCCCTCATCACTGACATCTGTATCAAGCACGAAAGAGAGCTGATGGTCGGGAGGTGTGAGCACAGGGACCTGGCACAGAGCATTCTTCAGGGTATCAAATGCCTCCTGTCTGTCTGCTGTCCACTGAAATGGCTCATCCTTCCAAAGCAGGCTGTGCAAGGGGGCGGCAAAAATAGCAAAACCCTGCACAAACCTTCGATAATAGGAGGCAAGACCAAGGAAAGCCCGAACCTGGCGTGAGCTGACTGGAGGGGGCCAGTCTCTGACTGCAGCAATTTTATACGTTTCTGTCATGATCCCTGTGATCCCTCACCCTGTGTCCCAGGAAGGACACCTCCCTCTGCATTAGGTGGCACTTCTCTGGATGCAACTTCAGCACAGCATCTGTAACTCTCTGAAGCACCCCTCGTAGCAAGGCCAAGGCTGTATCGAATGTGCCTCAATGAACAAGAAGGTCATCCAGGTACACAAGGCAATGCATGGGGGACACCCCCCACAGCACCTTCTCCATTAGTCTCTTGAAAGTAGCACGTTGCAGAACCCAAATGGCATTGCTCTGAACTGCCATAACACCCAACTTGTCGAGAAGGGACAAGCTGTGGGGGCAAGGGTGACCAGCCAGTACCTGTTGCAGAAGTCCAGGGATGAGAACCACTTCGACCCAGCCACTAGGTCTAGTGACTCATCGATGCGGGAAAGCGGATTTGAGTCCTTTGTGGTCAAAGCGTTTAGGAGACAATAGTCAATGCAGAACCGCAACTGGCCACCATTCTTTGTCACCATGACCACAGGTGAAGTCCATGGGCTGTCAGATGGTTCAATAACTCTGGCAGCCTTCATCTCCTCCAGTATCTGGTCTGCAGCCTCCCGGTGGGCAAGAGGTTTGCATCGTGGGCATTGCCTGACTGGGCGGGCATCCCCTGTGTCAATCTGGTGCTACACCAGATGCATCCTTCCTACATCACTGGGTGATGTGGCAAAACTATGGCGGAATTGAAAGAGCAGCTCCCACAATTGCTTCCGTTGCTCCAGGCTCAGCTCCTCACAGTTCCGCTGCCACAGTGCAGTCACGGTAGCAATGACTGGGTCCGCTGCCTCTGCTGGGGGAATGAACAAAGGCTGGGGAGAAGAGATAGGGGGGAACAGGGGATAAAATTAATACATGTCTGTAGAAACCCCTCCACCTTCTCTCGAGAGTTCTGGAAGCCATGCCGGGAGTGGGACAATGAGTCGGGAGCAAGCAACCCTTCTCCATGCAGTGTGATTAGCATGCTTCGGGTTGAAGCAAGGCAGCAGGCAGTGTCACTGGTGGTGGGGCTGTGGAACTGTGGCAAGACAGAGCAGGAGAGGTAGGGGCCCGAGGGGAGGCCTTGTTTCCCCCTCGCGACCTAGTGTGTTCAAGGGCTGTCCGCTTCAGCTGGACAAAGTCAGCCTCCCATCCCCCTGGCAGGCAGGTGAGCTCCCCTGGTGAGGACAGATCCAACTTAGAACCTCCTTTGAAACTCAGTGTCCCAGATTGCAAATCCAACTGTCCTCCGACAAATCGGAGGATGTCCAGTCCCAAGATACACAGGTCCCACACATCTGCAACCCATACAGGGTGGTACATAGTCTTTCCTCCTACCTCAATAGCAAACCTCCCCTTCCCAATCATCGGGGCTACCTCTCCCGTCACTGTGCTCAGATGTACAGTCCCCTCTGGCAGCACATCAGGGCGAACTAAGGTGACGGTGGAGCCGGTGTCGGGTCTTTAATCTTTATAACAGCATGGCAATAGTCTTCAACAGAGGTCCGACCTACCAGCACCGGAGGTCTAAAGGAAGTAGCGTTGGTGGTGTTCGAATATTGTGCAGTCGGGCCTGTGGAGATGGTTGGTGCCCTTGGGACTGGAGGTGGGGCCAGTGCTGTCCCTGCCCCGGGGTGTTTCCCTGCTTTCTGGGGGAGGAAGTAGAGTCAGGCACTCCTTCCACTAGGCAAAAGTGTTGTATGTGGCCTGGTGCACCACAACGCCAGCAGAGCCATGTGTGGGGGTCTGTCATGGGGGCTGATGGCTTTGGTGCTGCCTTCAACAGGGCAACAATTTTTGTACTGTCATCCTGTACATTCACCTCAGCTTCCTCCAGGCAACGGACTGGGAGTGTGTGTGCTTGTAAGTGTCCAGGCAGCTTCCATTCCACTGGTGTCCTTCCTGCAGCCTGGTACCCCTCGCCTTCCTCCAGCACCTCATCTATCCGCTCCCAGTGGGCCAATGCGAGCTCTAAGGAGACCAGGGCAATGAGACTAACTTGGCGGTGCAGAGCAGCAGGGGTAAGGCCTCTGAGGAAAGCTTCAGTGGCCAGGTCTTCTTGTACCTCTGGGGCAAAGTGAGGATAGCCCCTCCTAGTGAGGTATCATATGTCAGCAGCAAACACCCCCAGTTTTTCCTCAGGTTGCTGGAAACGTGTGTCCAGCCGCTGACGTAAGCCTGTGGCAGGCTCCACCTTCCCATAATGCTGATCCAGGGCAGAAACAATGGCCAGATAATCTGACAATTTTTCCTCACCGAGGTCATGAGGGCCTGCAGAGCCTCTCCCCCCAAGGCTGCTGCCAGCTGTCCTGCCTCTTCCAGTGGGCCCCATCCATTGATTCACGCCACCATCTCGAATCTGGCCTTGTATGCTTCCCAGGGAAAATGGCCATCATAATGTCCTGCCTTCAGTGCACACTCAATGACAAGTCTCTCCCACTCTTCAGCCCCTTGATACTCTTTTACAATATTTTCACTCTCCCTGCTGCGGACAGAGCAGCATTCAGTATTCAGTTACAGTTTTGTAATCAGTAAACTGCATTTGCAATAGCGGTTTAACTTTCAAAAAGATTTTGCTGGTAAAACACTTTACTGCACTAATTGCACTAATTTCTCCTTATCAGTCCAGTTACTATTTCTGGCTTCCATTTCAAATTGTTTCTTAAAATCCTGACAACTTTCCTTACTAGTATAATGCAAAGCTGTGTGCGAACAAGCTGCCACTTCCTCCTCTTCTCCTCCCCTCTCACTATTTCTTAATGGTGTCAGTCTTGCTGCCATCCTCCTTTGTGATCTGTGCTTCCCCCTCTGTGATCCTACGATATTTTTTTCCATCTACGAGAGTCCTCTGTATTTCATCTCAAACTTTCTCCATCTCCTTGTTGTCTTTCATCCCTGTGTTAACTCTTGCTGAATCTCCATTTTCAAAAATGGTGAAAGTTCTTGCTATCCCGATTCCGACACCAATGTGATGACTGAAGCATTTTAGTTAATAAGGACACAACACTACTAGCTCCAACACGAAACTGCTTTTATTGGATTCAAACCACGGCCCCTATTATGGCTAAGGCCACGCCAAAAAGAACAAAACCTATACACAGTAAAAGCAGCTAAAACTAACACACCCGGCCATTCTCCAAACCCGGATGTTTTTTCCTCTTCTTCACCTAAGACGTTCCATCCCCAAGACAGACACAAACAGACATAGAACAAAAGTCCTTTCAAGGTCTGCCCGGGTCACTACATAATGTAAGACCAAATTGTACAATGAAAACTAGATATAAAGTGCAATTTTACAGGAGAGTTGAGCCACGCAGGGGATTAGCAACTGAATAGGTGTGCCTTGAGTAATCACCGGAAGGCGGTCAAGGACTCTGTCGTCTGACTTAGGAACTTAGGGGTCAGGGTCTGAAGGCAGCTTGATGCAGTCTGGTTGAGACTACGGTAGGTGAGGGTCAATGTCTTGAACTCAATGCGAGCCGTGATCGGGATCCAGTGGAAGGAGCGCAGCAGTGTAGTAGTGTGTGCGAATAAGTGCATAGGATAGGAAAGCAATTTTCATTTTAGTAATTAAAAATACACTGGTTGGGCCTGGATCACCTCATAACAATGACCCACTTGCATATCACAGGTGAAGAAGCCAGTGCTTGATAGCTGGATTGCATTAGGTACTGTACATTGAAGAATCCTCTGTGAAATGAAAGCCACTATCTAGTGTTAGAATTCTAACATGTGAATGGCGTGTAAAACCATGGGTTACTTTCTGTCTTGGGGGTTGGTAAGTAGAGAGACAGTAAGAAGGGATGAGGAGATCATTAATGGGACGAGAAAGGAAGATCTGGGCATCATTTGCATAGATGTGGTAGGAGATCCCATGGAATGTGATGAAGGGGGACCAAAGAGCAGGTGTAGAGAGAGAACAGGAGGGGGCCCAGGACAGAGCCTCAGGGGCACACCTGAATTGAAAGCATTTGAAAAGTGTCCTGTCTGAAATACTACAAGCATCACAGTACCCCCAACTCTGATTACATCTCTGCTAAGTAATAAGGTCATAAAAATTAACTATACAAATAAAAGGCAGATGTATTTTTGTGGATAAGACAATGCTTATCTCAAACAGTAATCTTTTATTTTTTATTTTAGAAGCACACAGTTCATGTAAAGGTATTGATTTAACTGGCAAGAAACATGTTAACCTTCCAGTAAAAGCACCTTACTCATAATAAACTATGCACTGTGACGTTAATGAGTCAAAGTTAGAAAGTATTTTTAAAAATAAGATGTATAAAACAAACCAGGATGCTTTTTCCACAGGGTGTGTGTATAAGGTGCTTTTTCAAAAGGGGTTGTGAAAAAGCAATATGTCTTTCGAGTGAAACGGAGAAATGTACTCCCTCGATAGACAGACGGACAAGAAATACTCAGGGTCAGATTTAATTAGAATAATATCAAAGTAGTTTAATCAACTATAACAAAGTTCTGGAGCAGGCAGTTAGGAAGTCTGTTCCAGATTGTGAAGAAATGTCTCCTGTTATACATCTTGAATGCCTTGAAGCCCAATTTCCATTTGTGTCTCCGGGTGCGTGTGTCCCTGCTGATCTGGAAATGCTCCTCTGGTTTGATGTGTTCGATGCATTTCATTCTTTTGAAGACTTGAATCAAGTCCCCACATAGTCTCCTCTGTTCCAGGGTGAAAAGGTTCAGTTCCCTCAGTCTCTCCGAGTAGGACTTTCCCTTCAGACCTGGAATAAGTCTGGTTGTTCTCCTCTGAACTGCCTCTAGAGCAGCGATATCTTTCTTGAAGTGTGGTGCCCAGAACTGTACACAGTATTCCAGATGAGGTCTAACTAGTGCATTGTACAGTCTTAACATTACTTCCCATGTTTTAAATTCTACACTTTTGACAATATACCCTAACATTCTGTTTGCCTTTTTTATTGCTTCCCCACATTGATTGGATGGAGAAAGTGAGGAGTCCACATAGACTCATTTTCATGCATTACTTCCTCTAGTTCTATTCCTCCCATAGTGTAATTATAGTGAACATATTTGTTACCTGCATGTAATACCTTGCACTTGTCCACATTGAATTTCATCTGCCAGGTGTCAATAACTGCATATTATCTAAGTCCCTTTGAATAGCCTGTGCTGCCAATATTGTATCTGCTGAGCCACCTATTTTTGTATCATCTGCAAATTTGACAAGTTTGCTAACTATCCTAGAGTCCAGATCATTAATATAGAAAAATCAAAGGCCCTAATACTGATCCCTGTGGAACTCCACTAACAACTGTGGGGGGAAAATATTAACATCCTATCCTGCCTTTGTTGTTGGTGTGCTGTTACTCCTAACTTGGTTATCAACAGCTCACATTCCTTTCTTGCAATGCATTATCTGCAAATTACCTTCCAATGGAACTGGCAATTCAGAGGTTAATGATTATTATTCATGAGTATTGATTATAATATGGATGAGATGGGAAGGCTTAGTTTAGAATAGCCAATTAAATCACTGATAGTTAGGCCTATACATAATTTCCCTAATTTCTTTAAGTATTGTTGGAAATATACCATCTGGCCCAGGTGATTTGTTTGTTTTTAATTCTGCTAGTCCCTTTAGTACCTCCTCCTCAGTGCTTAATTTGTAAATCCGAAGGTGCCGGATCGCAAAGTGTATATGAGAGCAGAGGTTTAACGAGGCAGACGACCGTAAAAAAGCATGAGAGCCGGGGGGGGTTACAGTAAAAAAACGTGAGAGCGGGAGGGGGGGGGGATTACGGAAAAAAAAACATGAGAGCGGGGGGGGTTGACGGTAAAAAAAACGTGAGAGCAAGGGGGGGTTGCGATAGGATCGGCGTAAATACACTGACACTCAAAACCCGAGATCCGGCAGGGATTAAGCACTGGGGATCCCCCAAAACAGGTGCTGGATCGAAATTCGGAGGTTCCGGCACAAATTAAGCCCCGCTCCTCCTCATTTATCCTGATCTCTCTTAGGGTTTTACTGGACTGGTTGTTAACCTGTGGTATGTTATCCGTATTTTCTTTTGTAAAAACCTCTGTGAAATACTCATTTAGAACATTTGCCACATCTTGTTAATTTTCCAAGATACTTCCATTTTTGCCTTTTATCTGTTTCACTTCCTCCTTTATTGACCTCTTGGTGTTGTAGTATTGAAAAAAACTCTTTGCATTAGTTTTAGCCCCAAGAGCTATGTTTCTTTTTATTTCCCTCTTTGCTTTCCTGATCCCTCTCTTAAGATCTCTTTGCATGTGCTATACAACATTTTCTTTCTCTTGATTTTTTTGCATACTTCTATTAAACCATAGCCAATGTTTCTTGGTCCTCAAGTTTTGGTAAAGATTTCTCTTGGTCATTTAAAAAGATCAAGTCAATGCATCTCTCTGGTTGATTCCCTGACAAATCAAGTTAGAAAGCAGTCTTTTGCCACCTCAACCATTTCTATTTCTGCTTGTGTAGTCCCAACTGGGCTTTCCCAGTCTATGTTTGGGAAATTTAAATCCCCCATTATAACAGCCACATCCTTGCTACATGCAGTCCTGATTACACTGTACAATGCAACATCTTTCTGAATATCTGAATTGGGTGGTCTGTAACAGACTCCTACCACTAATCCTCCGGATCTCTTGTTGAAAAGTTTAACCCACAAAGATTCTGTTTCCTTACTAGGATCTAATTTAAGTTCTTCTGCCTCAAAGTCATTTTTCACATATAATGCTACCCCATTTCCTCTTTGATTTTGCCTGTCTCTCCTAAACTGTATGTATCCTTCTAACTTGTATTCATCCCCATCGTTTTCTGTAAGCCATGTTTCCGTCACTCCTACGACATCATAGTCACATGTCAGCACTGTGGCTTCTAAGTTCAACATCTTGTTCCTTATACTCCTGGCATTGAGGTAAAAACATTGCAGGTCATTCCTACTAGTAGTTTCCCTTAGTTTCCTTAGTGGAACATCTCCCATTGTCAGAACTTCCTGCCCCCCTGGTCCCTAGTTTAAAAGATTCTCAAATACTCTGCACATATGCTTTCCCAATGCATTAGCCCCCTTCTGTTTAGATGTAGACCGTCCAGTTTTTACAGGTCCCATCCATCCCAGAAGAAAGACCAATGCTCCATACATCTAAAACCCTCTTCCATACACCAAGATTTCAACCATGTGTTAAATTTTCTAATCTCTGCCTGTCTCCCTGGCTTGGCACGTGGAGGTTCTTCTCTTTAGTTTCTTTCCTAACTCTTAAATTTTTATTGCAGAACCTCTGCCCTACCTTTTCCTATGTCATTGGTTCCAATGTGGACCATGACCAGAATGGCTTTGGCCAGTAGCCCATCCACTAATTTAGGGAGATCTGCAACCTGAGCACCAGGCAGGCAAGATACCATGTGGGTCTCCTTGTCACTAGAACTCACTGTGTGATCTACACCTCTAAGAATTGATTCTCCTACTATAACTACCTCCTTCTTCTGGGGGGGAGTGGGCACCACGGTGCTCTGGTGCTCAACTGCCCTCCCATCACCCTCGGATCCATCACTGTCCAACTTGGTGTCCAGCAGTTGGAACCTGTTAGGCATTTATAGCTCTTGGGATGTCTCTAAGGCTTGTGTGCGCCCTTTTCTGCGGTTACGACCTACTGTAACCTAGCAGTTCTGTACACTTTCCTGCTCTAAGCTCTCAACTCTCCTAGGTTTTGAGGTGCACATAATCTCTCTCATCGGGTGATTGATTAATTGTTGACTAATACATCACTAATACAGCACAGATCAACAAACTGGGGCTCAAGATCATGGACCTTGATCACTAGGATTTCAACATGCCAACAACGTTCACAAATGAAATCATCTTGGATGAGTTCATCCAGGAAGGCAATCATTCTGCAAACCTGACACTGTAGGGGCCACATGCTTCTAAATGTTACAGTTTTTTTCAGTCTCTTGGTTCCTGTTCCCTAGTCAACTGCTTAACCTAGGAAAACAACAAGATGGCTGCCTCTCACGTGTACTCTCCTGTGTCTGTCTGTGGCAACTTGGTCAAGAAGCTGCTTAAAGTAGCTTTTGAAACTGTGACCCACCTGCTAAAGATGCACAGATGTTGAATCTCTGGCAGACCAGTGTACTGCACTGATGTACTTGGAAGGAGGTGGAGGCAGATATGTATTAATTTAAATTCTCTTTATTATTATTTTTACTTGAAACCTAAGCTGAGAACAAAACATAACTTTGACAAATCACTAATCACACTTAACAAAATTGTATTTAATAGCATTTTCATTTTTTGTAAGTATTTTATTTCTTCTACTAATACAGTTTTGTTAAGTGTGATAAGTGGGTTGTCAGCGTTTGGATCTGATCACAGCCTTAAAAGGTTAACAAGTGTTTTAAATGCCGACTGCTTAATAAGTCAATTTAAAAGAATGTACTGATAAGTAATCTGTGCCCTAATATAATCAAATGTTACCAGTACTTGCAGGCATTTAGGATTAAATCAAATAACAGTATGGCACAACAAAGTAATCAAGTTCTTCCATGACATACGAAACTTGCAAATCAAATGGCCTGTAATACTTAAGATATTTCACTTCAAACACAAAATAAGTTTCTGTATTGTTCATACCAATTCTAAAAACATTAAAGTGTTCATCAAACAAAAAGTTTCAAGTACAAGTGCTTGTTCATCCTGGATTACAATGGAAATGTTGTAAAATACTGGCAACTCAAGGCTTACTTTACCGCAAACTAGTAAATCCTGACAATATTCAGTTCCATAGTACTTCACAGTTAACTGTCAATACATCTGTATCAATGCCAACATTCCATTTTTGGGCAATGATGGAACCCCCCTTCATTTTACTTAAAAGTCTCATCTTCCCTGGACCACAGTCAAATCTCTGGAACTTGTACGTTTTCCAATGGTATGCAACATAAGCCTGGTGCTTCTTAACTAGGGATTTTGTTACATTTTGTTCAGGGTTCCCACGGAAATCAGATTTTTTTTTCCATGACTTTTCCATGATCATTTTCTGATTTTCCATGACTAAATTATTAATTTGTTTAAAACAAAAATGCTGGAAAGTTGGAAATGTACACAAAAGATCATGAGGATATTGATAAACAATAGGAAAAAAACACACAATCAGCTTTTGTCATAACGGCCTCCTCCACCCCTTACAGCCACCCAATTCACCCACTTTAATTAAAAATGCTACCATCAACTAATAAACACAAAGATGTAAATGCAAAATTAAACCTAGTTCTATCTGATCAATGTATATGTAGTATAAATGTTAATTACAGTAGAAACTATACAAAACAACATTAACAATCTGTATTTTAATGATTTTAGCAGTAATTCTGAATTGCCTTGAATATAAACTACTATAAATCAACTTAATTAATAAAAACATATATTCAAACATTACGATATACAAATGGTCAGTTCAGTAGGGGCCTACAGTAATCCTTTCCAGTACGCTGCTTTTAGACGACTGCTTTGTTTTAAACTTGAAAGCTTTTGATTATTATTTTTTCTTTCTTTCAAAAAATGAATAATGATTTTCACCAATAGATTACCAGGTTTTTGTATTTGAGGAGTTTGGATTTTACTGATTTATACCCATTTCAAAACACACTCAATATTATTTTCAGTTTCTTTTTGGTAATTATTTTTATGAAATACTACTTCACAAGCTTGTTTGATATTATGACATTATCTTGTCAGCACACACATCAAAGCTGTTCTGCAGTGTACAACTCACACAGATGTTTGATGTTGTTTAAAATCGCGCGCTATGATTGGCTCACATACGGAGGTCGGTAAGCATTGTGGCATTGAGTGCAGTGCTCATGCTGACAGAATAAAGCAGCATGTAGAAAGTAAATGGCACAAAAAACTCAGCAAAAGTGAGCTTTGGGATAAACAGTGTATATTAGTAACTTTTGTAGAACTTGTTTGTGGTTTTGAAATAAAAAAATATTTGTTGAATAGAACAATATATATTGTTATTATTTACTTGATTTTAAATAAATATGCATATCATACATTTGGCTACTTAATTTAAATGCAACGGACACTTCAGAAAGTTTGAGCATTTAATGTAGGCAGTGTTACTCAACCCAGATCCTGACAAACCACTGTTTCTTCTAATGTTCACTCACCTGCACTTTCAGCTCTCAGTTATTTAAGCAAACCTGTAATTGAACAAATTAAGTGATTAATTAGACATCTCCTGTTATTTTCACCTCTCATGTGTTGGTTTCAATTAAGCAAGTGAGCGCTCTGTTAGAACAAAAACCAGCAGACATAGGGGTTCGCCAGGACCAGTGTTGAGAATACACCACATGTGTAGTAATTGTCAAATTTTTCTAATGCATCTTGTGTAATGTAGCATAAAATGATGCTGAAAACAAGCTGAAATTAAGTCTGAAAACAATTTATGATGTTCTGCAATGAGATGTTTCAAATAAACCAAACCTTCTGTTAAAGGAGAGAACACAATATTCACAATTTGTATTAACAGCAGGAGCAGTTGCCAGTATTAATCACTTCTGTCTACAAGATCACCAAAAATGAAGGGAACATTATGCAGTAAACACCATGACATAACATGTATTCCTGAATTATTACTGCTATCATCTAATTTAACTCCCAATGGATGATTTCTTCTTTCCAAGTATCCATAATTGTAACTCTGAATTCTGTCATGCACATTTTGAGCTGAAATAAAGTTTTCCAGTAGATACTTAAACATCAGTTTCAGCTCATATTGTGCAACCCCTTCCAGAATATTGTGCATTATATCTGCAGCAAAGTTTTCACTAGTATGGAAATACTGCAAAGTGTTTAACAAGCAAGTTTGCTTAACACCAAATACAGATGAACATGTTGGATTTTCCAAGACCTGTTTACAGTGATCTACATGCAAGTCTTTTGTTCTCAAAACTACACCCGGGTCATCTTCATGAAACTTCAGAATCTACAATATTTTGCACTAAAATATTCTACAAAGCCAAATAAAGTTCAAGATTGTCTCCAGTTACCTGTACAACTGTACCATGGATTGCAAAAATCAAAAGAGGGAACCCTAATCCCATCAGTTTCTAGTATTTTTAATGTAATTAATGACTGGCTCCAGTATTGAATTAAACCCATATTTTGTAATATCTTGTGTGAAAAAGTGCTACCAAATGAATGTTAATTAAAACTGAATGAAATTTGAGGTACATTTCTCAAAATAAAATAAAGTAGTCTAATTTGTGTATCCCTCATTTAGATCCCCATAGATTTGCAGTTTCAAAGTCATCATAATAAAGTTGAATTTGTAAGGCATCATTTTCCCTGGAAAAAAGAACATGACTCCTCCAGTATGATCCATCATTCAAATAATAATAAACATCATCTCTATCTTTGTAGGTGGACTGAACCATATATACATCCAAACCAGTTCCTGCCTACAATCAAAATATATATTTATTATGCATATAATAGACTGATGCAAACTACATGTTCTCATTTCATTCAGTTCATACCAATACAAATAAAACATATCTGATAATGGCACTCAACTAAAATGTATTTAAAAGCAGGCAACCTTGTTTATTGTAGAACACTACTAAATCATTTTTTGAAAAGTCACCCATAACCCTCTGTTGACCAAGTTTAGAGGCTACCAGAGTAGTAATAAAAACATGCCAGAGATTGTAAAAATATACTACCTACAATGTTTTGTCTATTAGCATGGTTTCTTGCATCAAATCAATATTGATGTGTGTTGTAATACAGAAGATGGTGGTGTTTATACAATTAATGTAGAGAGAGTGCATTGAAGTTGGTCAAACAGTTACTCCTGAGTAAGATCAGCAGTTTTGATCAAATGTACTTGATATGTTCATGGTTAGGTGGGGTTATGCCTTGTTAACAGACTTACTTCCTTCGCCTCTTCAGGATCATATGGTTTATGGGTTTTTTTTATAGGGAGGCTCCTGAGTATTACTTTCCAAAATAACAGTGTCATCTGAGTCAGAAAATGAAGATGAAAGTGGTGTATTTGATACCAAGCTACAGGAGGCATTCATATGCAACCCTGTTCCTAAAAATAAAGAAACTAATATTATTTTTAAAATATAACATGTTTTTTTATAAAATCAGAAACTCACAGCCTTAACAGATTCATGAGTTACAATATAGTGTTACCTCTTTGTAACACTATTGTTGTGGTCCATAATGAAGAGACTGCATTATTTGTGTTTAGCCTTATTACAAATATTGCCATTTTTGTAAATTGTGTTATAACTGATGTTACACTATAACATTGTTATAAAGGGGGTAGTACTGTATGTGTATGTTATGGGAATCAAAGTCTAAACCTCATCAACTTTAGTCCCAGAATCATAATATAACGGTATTTGTTCTTCAGTATGAATGCCAAACTTTAAAAATACTTTTTTAAGGGGGGGGGGGGGGGGGTAAAAAAGTCTACCAGAGCAAACCCCATAGTATTATAAATTGTATTAACATGTAAACTTAAACAGTAAAACAACATACTTGTATCCAATCTCAATTCTGTGCTTTAGCCTTATTCAGTTCTTGAACAAAAAATACAGAATAGGTTAATAATGTATATTTCATTATTTATTCCTCCTGTCACAGTCCATGTGGACATGGGAACAGGGGACCCAAATGCGGTGCATGGTAGAAGTGGTCAAATGTCAGCAGGACAGGGCAATCAAAGGTTAGGTAAAGATGTGGTTGTGGTCACAGGCAAGGGTCGGGCAGTCAGGCAAACAGGGAGTCAAAGAAAGTCCAAAGTCTTTTTGACAAGTTGCCACAGGGGGAGACAGGAGAGTATAGGTGAGAGGTGGCCATCTTGTTGTTTGACTAGTTTCAGACCTTAGCATCTTAGAATTGCTCATTTTGTTTTAAGTTTGCCTTAATTGACATTAGCATTGTCTGTAGTTTGCCTAAACTGAAGTCAATTAAGTTCAGCTGCTGAGTTGGTGAAAGTAAACGGGTTGGAGAAGGGAGATTTTGTCTAGGACTAGCAGGAATTCTGTTGCAGGAGGAGCCAGGTGGGGCCAGTTAGGTGTGAATTGGGGGTAGGTAGACAAAAGCTACTTAAAGCAGCTGTTGAGAAAGAGCTGTGCTGTTTCTCGCTGACAAAAGTTAGGCAGTTGACTAACAGCAGGAACCAAGAGACGTATAAAGAAAAAAAAAAAAAGTAACATTTAGAAGCATGTGGCCACTACAGTGTCAGGTTTGCAGAATGATTGCCTTCCTGGATGAACTCATCCAAGAAGGCTTCATTTGTGAACGTTGTCGGCAGGTTGAATTCCTAGAGATCAAGGTTCGTGATCTTGAGGCTCAGCTTGTCGATCTGCGCTGTATTAGGGATATAGAAGAATTGGTCAATCAGCCCATGAGAGAGATGGTGTGCATGCCAAAACCTAGGAGAGTTGAGACCTTAGAGCAGGACAGCGTAGAGCACTGCTGGGTTACAGTAGGTCGTAACCGCAGAAAAGGGCGTGCACAACCCCTAGAGACACCCCAAGAGCTTGAATTGCCCAACAGGTTCCAACTGCTGGACACTGAGCTGGACAGTGAAAGCTCAGAGGGTGATGGGGGGGCAGTTGAGCACCAGAGCACCATGGTGCCCACTCCCCCCCAGAAGAAGGAGGTAGTTATAGTAGGAGACTCAATTCTTAGAGGTGTAGATCACACAGTGTGTTCTAGTGACAAGGAGACCCGCATAGTATCTTGCCTGCCTGGTGCTCAGGTTGCAGATCTCCCTAAACTAGTAGACGGGCTACTGGCCAAAGCCAGGGGGAATCCACTGGTCATGGTCCACATTGGAACCAATGACATAGGAAAAGGTAGCACAGAGGTTCTGCAATACAAATTTAAAGAGTTAGGAACAAAACAAAAGAGCAGAACCTCCACGGTAGTTTTCTCTGAAATACTTCCGGTACCACGTGCCAGGCCAGGGAGACAGGCAGAGATTAGAAAGTTTAACACGTGGTTGAACGCTTGGTGTAGGGAAGAGGGGTTTAGGTTTATGGAGCATTGGTCTTTCTTCTGGGATAGATGGGACCTGTACAAACCGTACAGTCTACATCTAAACAGAAGGGGGGCTAATGCATTGGGAGAGCAGTGAAATTGAGAATCATTTAAACTAGGAACCAGGGGGACAGGGAGCTCTGACAATGGGAGATGTTCCACTAAGGAAAGAAAACCAAGGGAAACTGCTAGTAGGAAAGTCCTGAAATGTTTGTACCTCAATGCCAGGAGTATAAGGAACAAGATGTTAGACTTGGAAGCCACAGTGCTGGCGTGTGACTATGATGTTGTAGGAGTAACGGAAACATGACTTACACAAAATGATGGGGATGAATACAAGTTGGAAGGATACACATAGTTTAGGAGAGACAGGCAAAATTGAAGAGGGGGTGGGGTAGCATTATATGTGAAAAATGACATTGAGGCAGAAGAACTTGTATTAGATCCCAGTAACGGAACAGAATCTTTGTGGGTGAAACTTTTGAACAAGAGATCTGGAGGATTAGCGGTAGGAGTGTGTTACAGGCCACCAAACTCAGATATTCAGAAAGATGCTGCATTGTACAGTGTAATCAGGACTGCATGTTGCAAGGATGTGGCTGTTATAATGGGGGATTTCAATTTCCCAAACTTAGACTGGGAAAGCCCAGTGGGGACTACAGAAGCAGAAATGGAAATGGTTGAGATGGTAAATGACTGCTTTCTAACTCAATTTGTCAGGGAACCAACCAGAGAGAGCGCATGTATTGACTTGATCTTTTCAAATGACCAAGATAGAGTCAGGGGGACAATAGTTAGAGAACCAATGGCAAATTGTGATCACAATATGGTTAGCTTTGTAGCATTCTTTCAAAAAACAAGGTCCAAGTCTAAAACAATGGTCTACAATTTTAGAAAAACAAACCTTGAAGGTATGAGACGGCACTTAGAAGAGGTAGACTGGAGCACATTGGATACAGAGTCAGTTGAAAATGGATGGGTATATTTTAAGAATATACTACTTGAGGCTCAGGAGCAATTTGTACCAAAACTTAGCAAATTGAGGAACAAAAAACACTGGCCAAAATGGTTTAATAGAGGTATGCAAAAAAATATAAAGAGGAAGAAAATGTTGTATAGCGCATACAAAAGGGATGGTGATGAAACAAATACATAGAATATGTTGAGCTGCAAAGAGATCTTAAGAAAAGGATCAGGAAAGCAAAGAGGGAAATAGAAAGAAACATAGCTCTTGGAGCTAAAACCAATGCAAAGAGCTTTTTTCAATATTACAACAGCAAGCGGTCAATAAAGGAGGAGGTGAAATAGATAAAGGGCAAAAATGGAGGTATCTTGGAAAACGAACAAGATGTGGCAAATATTCTAAATGAGTATTTCACAGACGTTTTTACAAAAGAAAAAACAGATGACATGCCACAGGTTGACAATCAGTCCAGTCAAACCCTAAGAGAGATCAGGATAAATGTGGAGGAGGTACTAAAGGGACTAGCAGAATTAAAAACAAACAAATCACCTGGGCCAGATGGGATATTTCCAACAGTACTTAAAGAAATGAGGGAAATTATTTATAGGCCGCTAACTCGATTATTCCAAATGACACTTAGAACAGGGGATGTGCCAACTGACTGGAAGATAGCAAATGTCATACCAATCCACAAGAAAGGGGACAAAACTGAGCTAGGAAATTACAGACCAATCAGTCTCACCTGCATCACCTGTAAAATGTTGGAAGAAATGATTAGACAGAAAATAGAGGAGCATCTTAATGAAAACCATATTCTTGGAGATAGTCAACATGGGTTTAGACGAGGCAGATCATGTCTTACTAATTTATTAGAATTTTTTGAACATGCAACTGCAGCTGTAGATCACGTGAAAGCATATGATATGATATACTTAGATTTCCAAAAAGCTATGTTTAGAATAGTCAAAACATATCACAATTTAGAGATACATCAGTAAAACTGATTTATAAATGGTACTTATAAGCTTACCTTATAGGTAGAGCTATAACATTGAAGTATAGTATATTTAATTAAATAGCATTATAAGATGTTTAATAGCAGCAAAATAAATGGCATGGCAGATTATGATAATAGATTGATGTCGGCGTGAAAATGTCATGTTATAATACCTTTTATTAAGTATGTTTTTAAATATATCATAACGTGTTATAGCAAAACAGTTGTAAATAAAAATGCCTAATAATATATGTATAATGTGTAATAATAATCATATAACAATTAATAACATAATTAATAACGTGTTAATAGATTGTTTATAATGGACACTTAAAATAAAGTGTTACCTTATTTTCTTTCTGATCTCCTCAGACAACTCTCTGCTTTGCTTTCTCTTGTCCATGTTAAGTGAGGTGCACACAATGATACCAAACTGCACAGTGACTACTTTCCTCCATTTAAATAGGCTGAATGACTGATTACAAGATTGGAGACATGTGTGATACTAATTAAAGAAACTAATTAATTTGGAATATCACTATAATCCAGTTATTTATTATCTTTTCTAAGTGTACCAACAAATGTGTCCAGGCCATTTTAGAATATCTTTGTAGAATGAGCAGTAATTCATCTCTTTTCACAGCTACTTATTCTATGATATACCAAAGGCATGCAAGTATATATGATGCGATAGCTTTTAATTTAATCATTTTTCAGGAGGAATGAAGCATTATTTCAATGAGCTGTAAGGGTACCAACAAATTTGAGCATGTCTGTATATCACTGATTGTGCAACGAGATTGTAACTGAGTGGTCCGCTAGAGAGAAAATGGCAGCCACCTATTCATTCAAAAAATCCCAATTTTCATAAATATATCTTCACTTCAGTCTATTTGCGACATTTGCCGTAGTATTGGGTTTCTTTCACAGTATGCTTTGGGTCATTGTCCATCTGCACTGTGAAGTGCTGTCCAATGAGTTTTGAAGCATTTGGCTGAATCTGAGCAGATAATATAGCCTTAAACACTTCAGAATTCATCCTGCTGCTTTTGTCAGCAGTCACATCATCAATAAATACAAGGGACCAGTTCGCTTGGCAACCATACATGCCCATGCCATAACATGTTTCACAGATTAAGTGGTATGCTTCAGATCATGAGTAATTCCTTTTCTTCTCCATACTCTTCTCTTTCCATCAAGTTGAGCTTTGTCTCATCTGTCCATAGGATGTTGTTCAGAACTGTACAGGGTTCTTTAGATGTTTGGCAAACTGTAATTTGGTCTTCCTGTTTCCTGTTTACATCTTGTGGTAAACCCTCTGTATTTACTCTGGTGAAGTCTTGATTGTTGACTTTGACACAGATACGCCTACTCCTTGGAGGTTGTTCTTGATCTGGCCAACTCTTGCAAAGGAGTTTTTCTTCACCAGGGAAAGAATTCTTCATCCACCACAGTTATTTTCCGTGGTCTTCCGAGCCTTTTGGTGTTCCTGAGCTCACCAGTGCATTCTTACTTTTTAAAAATGTACCAAATAGTTGATTTGGCCACATCTTATGTTTTTGCTATCTCTGATTGTTTTGTTTTGATTTCTAAGGCAAAACTGAAGGCAAAATGCCTCAAGAACAAGCAGGAACTAAAGACAGCTGCTGTACAGGCCTGACAGAGCATCACCAGGGAAGAAACCCAGCATCTGGTGATGTCTATTGGTTCCAGACTTCAGGCAGTCATTGACTGCAATGGATTTGCCACCACTTATTGAAACTAACAATTTAATTCATTATTATATTGGTTTGTCCAATTACATTTGAGCCCCTAAAATTCGGGTGACCACATATAAAAATGGGTGAAAATCCTACACCGTTCACCCAGTTTGGATGTAACTACCCTCAAATTAAAGATTAAAGTCTACACTTAAATAACATATTATTTTCTTTCAAATCCATTGTGGTGGCATACAGAGCCAAAATGATGAAAATTGTGTCCTTGTCCAAATATTTATGAACCTAACTTTATATAGAGCTCCTTAAGGAGGTAGGCTACTGAGATTTCCAGCCTGAAAACAGACATTTGAGACTGTGGCTCTATGAAAACTGTTAATGAGTCCAAGTTAGAAAGCATTTTTGTTTTTTAAAGTTTGCTTTCTTCACAAGCTGTGTATATAAGGTGCATGTACAAAAGTGTCAAGTGTATGTAAAAAAGTTATATGCCTTTTGAGTGAAAGGAAGAATGTTACTCCCTGAATAGATAGTTAGATAAGAAATACTCAGGGTCAGATTTAATTAGAATATTAACAGAGTAGTTTATTCAACTGTAATGAAGTGTTCAGTCAGGAAGTTTTTCTAAAGAACATACTAGCATAAAGAGGTAGCCCAAACTTTATCACAGACTTAGTTGAAAGACAGAGTTGTTATTCTAAAAACAGTTACACAGACACTGGACTGAACCTGGCCTACCCAGAGCAATACACAAAGCTGAAATGCACATAGTTTACACACACTTGCTGCAATATTAATACAAATATATTTGGCATCTACACAGGACACTGTCCCACATCATTAGTATGGCAAATTAACCAAAAATGCACTGTAAGTGAATAGAATAGGAAAACAACTTGAGTCACTTAACATACAGTGGTTAGGCCTGGGGCACCTCATAACATATACCCACCATCTGCCAATCACACGTGATGAAGACAGTGCATGATAGCTGGTTTGCATTAAGTACTGTACAATGAAGAATCCGCTGTGAAATAAAAGCCACCATAGTATTGGAAGTCTAACGTGATTAGTTTAGAGAAAGAGCATGACAAATGAAATACTGGTTCTGCAGAGTGATTTTAATTGAGGAACATGAAATACAGTTTTAATTATAGAAAGATTAAACTTGTTCAATAACAAAAAGTATAGTTTGATTTTTATAACCCTGCTTACAGGACTGAAAGCATTGGAAAGGTGTCCCTGTTAGAATACAACAAGCTTTACAATACAACTACTAAGTAATAAGGTCATGGAAATTAACAATACAAAGAAATTCAGGAGTCTTAAGTGAATGCTTATTTTGTCACCAAAATGATTAATTTGACTTTAAAGTAAACTGTTTAACAAATTGAATAAACTGATGACATAAAATACATGGCTGAATGTATGTTACCATTTGACACAGTGTACCAATCCCTCCTCAGCACAGTGGAAGGCTCTGTTGAATGTGTGTTTGTGCAATGAGTTCTAGGACAAACCCAGATTTATCAGATCAGGATTCTGAGATGGGAAAGTGACCAGTAAAGAATGAGACCAGTGAGAATATAATTTAGCAGTACAGCAGTGAGCTAAAGCTAAATGTATACAGGTGAAAATCCAGTGTTCAAATATTTTTTGTAGACACTGTATTAAGATCTAATACTCCATTATTATTGTATTTATTGTATACAATAGCAATTAAATGTATTGAAAATTAATGTCAATATCATATCTTTTCACCTATATGACATTGTTGTAAAATACATTTATTCCATAAAATATACTTCTGAGAGCAAATTAAAAGTTATGACAAGTCAAGTAAAAAGGACACGAATGTATTCCAAGATATGAAAATAATGTATGTTTTACAAATTCAGATGTTGCTAATATTTAGTGTCTCTCACTTCAGAATATGTACTTTTCTACTGAACATCCTCATAACTCTCCTGCGAATCTGACTCAATTTTAAGCCATATATGAGGGGATTTAAAAGAGGAGGGATGACTAGAAATTCCACTGCCAGGAAATTACGAAGAGCCTGTGGCATGTTCATTGACCCATATCGACTGTACAATACATCAAAAAGAATGGCAATGGTAAAGTTGATTAAAGATATCAAATGCGGTAAACAGGTCTGCATGAATTTACTCCTCTCTTCACTAGACTTTATACAAGCCCTAACAATGTGTGTATAAGAATATATGATAAAAAGGGTTGCAAACAAATTAAATAATAAAGCAATATATACATAGACATTGTTAACAGTTGTGTCTACACAAGATAGTTTTATAACTGACCAGGTATCACAGTACAGTTTGTTAATATCAGATCTACACAGAGGCAGTCTCATAGTTAACAATATTGGAATTGTGGTTTCACAGAATGGAAGAATCCAAGAAATTAACAGAAACTTGCTCATAGTTAGAGATGTCATGATAGAGTGGTACTGTAAAGGTTTGCATATTGCCACATACCTGTCATAAGCCATCAATGTTAAAATGGTTAATTCACATGCAACAGAAGAGTAGATTACAAATATCTGAAGGAAACATCCAGCGTATGAGATCACATGAGAGTCAGAGAGGAAGTCAGACAGGAGTTTAGGATACAGACCAGCAGTTCCGTACAGTCCATTGACACACAGGTTACAGAGGAAGATGTACATAGGCTCATGGAGGGTTTTCTCAATGATGATTGTAATGATCAGTGTCAAATTGAAAAGCCATATCAAAAGGTAAGCCAGAAGAGTAAAAGCAAAATAGATGTATTCATGAGATGCCGTCTCATTTAATCCATGGAGTGTGAAGACTGTAACACTGGATGAGTTTTGCATTGCAGTAAGAGATGTTTCAGGAAAATACAAATAACCCTGTACCTAAAGAAGCAAAGAGCACCAATAAGTCCCTCCATACATCAGTAGAAGATCAATTAAGTGGAAATATAATAACAATAATACAGTTACAAAATAACAAGCACTGCAATGAAACATAATGTTAGAGTTAACTCCAGTCTTCCTGTTGTTTTTATTTTCTTCATTACTGACATGAATGATGAAAATACTCACAGACGTTAATCTGTGAAAGGGTTGCTGCAGAGAGACCATGAGTCGATGTTTCTTAATCTGCACTTTAGTGTTAAGCTTTATATATAGAGCTCCTTCAGGAGGGAGGCTACTGAGATTTGCAGCCTGAAAACAGACCTTTGAGACTGCGGCTCTGTAATACTGGGTTAATTAGCCATTGTGAAAACATTACAAATAAGATGATGAAAAGAAGCCGGGTTTTTATTTCCCACAAAATGTGTGTATGAAATTAAGGTACAGTACTGTCAGGTTTGTGTAGGAGACAATATGCCTTTTAGTCTATAGGCTGTACGCTCTATTGTTTAGGTTCGTTCCCATCATTGTGGGTCCACAAAATGAACAGTTGTAAAATATTCTATACATACTATTTAATGGTGAATCTCAAAGTTCTAGGCGTGATTTCTGCCAGTTTTTTTTTAATTCTGACTAAAATGTTGAACTATATTTATTGACTTCTCACGCTCGAAACATACAGGTAGAATCACTACGCCCATGCTCTAGATAATCAGAGGGCTGTATTGATTGAGATCTCACGTAGAGGGGCGAGATCAGAGCAAAGATGGCTGTGTCTGTGGGCGAGTGTGACTCTCCTAAACAAAAAGGAAAACGCTGGAAGCAGTTTGATTATATGTGTATGTTGCATGTCAACAGAGTGGTGAATGAAGGAATACAGCCTCTTAAAGCAGAACGCTGCAGTAGTTGAAAGCACCCTGATATGGACAGAATTTGAAGGAGTTTACCAGACATTAGCTAAAGTGGAATGTAAATACAATGTTAATGAAGACTGCTGGTCATGCTAGATTCTACAGAAACTGGAGCCAATGAAGGTGATTTCATTGAATCAAATAAGATTGACTTTCACCTGACATGCTATAGAAGATTCATAATGCAAATCATACGACGTTATTTTGGCAAATATATGATGAAATGCATATACCTTCCTAACTGAGAAATTTAGGCTTGTGCTAAAGGACTTAAGGAGACTGCTTTGAAGCTCTGTGTTTTACGAGAGGCCTGTGATCACCAAAGTACGACAGATAACACTTCCATGCTGGAAGGACCCCCCAACTGACAAATGGGCTGCCATGCCTCGTCTCCAGAGAGACTAGAACCACATTCCAATTGAAGACTTATTTTGTGAAACACAGACATTCAAGGTACTTTATATATTCCATAGACCAGGGCAACAAACCCAAATACAAACTACATGCTGCTAACAGAAGTGTTACCCAGCTTCTTCCTCAGTTTGATAACAAACAATAAAAGGTGACTTAAAACTAAAGTTAATGACACTTCAGAACCAAAACATGCTCAAGCCATGTTTGGTCTTAAAAGAAAGCCCATTAGCTAAAACAATCATTGGACAATTTATATTTCACATACAATGCAACATTAACATTTGGTAAAAGAAGTATTCACACATCCTAATTGATCCTCCACTGACATGGGCATCAGACTAGCCCTCCCCTGGGATTCCAAGAAGACTCATATTTAACATTACTGAGAAAGAACACCTGGCTTATTTGGTATCAACTGTAAGGTCATGCTTGAGGGACTTGAAAATGTAATTGATAGAACTAAAACTTGACAATATAGAGAGTTAGAAACTCTAGGTAACATTTGAACCATTTTCACATTCCCCAAAGCCATCACACCCCCAATACACATTCTGTAGGAATCAAGGGAGAGGAATGGCAAAGACTGCTTCAATTCGAATTTCAATTTTATTACCCCAAACCTGAACAATCAGAAGTTTGGAAGGAAAGAGATTAGAATCTCTTTGTCTAAAATGTATAAAAACAGAAAGTTAAAACTAGCAATTTGGAGTGGCACAATTGGGAGTGGAGTGGAACAACCTGGAAGAAGAAACCAGGGAGATGAAATCAAGGAAGACTGAACGGAACCAGACCCAGAAATTCTCCACCAAAAACCTGAAAGCTTTGCAACCGTCCTCAAGTCGACACAGTCTGCTAGCCCTCCCCGCTTTCACCCATCTGCATAACTGAATTTCAGTAAACCACATAGGTAGTATATTTCGTGTACTAGTCAAGAATTAGGTAAACCACAATTACATAAAACCTAGTTGTGTATGAGATCTAAATTGTAGGAACGGGTAGCGTAATCATAATACTTGTTTGTTATTTTACATGTTGTATGCCTCGAGTCAAAACCCAGGTAGTGGGTAGATCTCCTCTCAATCTTTCTTTTAATATTATCCACCCTGCTTGTCTCTATCCTATCTTTGCAAATACATGTTGTCTATTCATATTTTTAATAAACATATATCCTATTTGAACGAAACAGCCTCAAGGCCAATTCATGCAGATCAACCTCACTGCTAATCTGAATTCGTATTAGTAAAGTATTGTGGTATCAACCCGGTCTCGTTTTCAGAAGACTCGACTGCTGTGGGTTGTATGTGTGGGGGGTCACTAGATAAAAGGACTTTATTCAGCAATTATTATTTCTTCTGATATCAATACCAGATAAAACGGAAACTCTAGTTTAAAGTCCTAGGCCAATCGAAAGTAAAGCAAAATCGAAACAATAACTGTAATGATAAATTAAAACAATTTGTCCATTGCAACATTTTGGCTGTATCTTATGAGATCAGCATCCTTTCATTTCACCAAACTATTTACAATAGGCAAGAAAAACATAATGAGCGCTGACATTGTTTTTTACCACAGGGGTCTGTAACCTGTGGATGTCATCATAGGGATGTCGTCTTTTCATCTGGGCTCCTTTCCACCATGAGCTTTTCCTCACCAGGGACAATTCGTCACGAGTGACAATTCATCACCAATTGACATGTTCGTCACCTATTTGATTTAGATAGAATATTTCTTAATGTCCTGCAATTCCAAAAGTCTTTTATTAAATCCTACAGTTATCCATGGCAGTTGTAGTCTGGTTTTCAACTCTTTAATTTCACCCCTTTTTATTGCTAACTCTAATGCATCTCTTGTTTATATGGGGGTGCGTTCACCTCGCGCAGACTGTCCTCATTCTGCACAGAATATGATAATTTATTTAATGAAAGCTCAGCCTGTCCACAGTAAATGTGAAGGGAAACTGTTTACATGATCTTATATTCCAGTAATACATATTGGGAGGAATACTTACAACATGAAACAGCATGTAAATGTAATGTGCAGCACACCAGGTGAATATTTATTGTGGGCGGTCACTCAATGCAAGTTTTGTTGTTGTATTAGATGCATTTATTTTAACTAGTCGCCTGCTGGTATATTACCATTTAACAAAGGAATGGCATATTGCCTGATTACCTTAAAATAAAAAAGATGCAGGTAGGAAACAGAAAGTGTTTGAGAGAGAGAGAGGGAGAGAGAGATGGGGGGGTATGATTAACATAGGGCTATAGCACAATTATTGCAACATTATATTTTACAACGTAAAACAGTTTATACATATTATTTTTATTAAACTTGATATTTGCATCTTTTACTTTTTACTTTTGTAAAGTACTGCAATAAAAATAATGCCAGCGGGCGGGTTTTCATGCCTAAAGTCAAAGATTTGATGCTCTCCACTTTGTCAATGTATGGACTGTGAAAATTGTGAAGATACTCCAGAGGAATTATCCCTCGATTCTGATGGTGTTAATTGAAACAGATGACTGACAGTCTGACACAGGTGAAAGTGACACCTTTGATTAATGACTGTGTCAATTGTGGCCATTTAGTAAAACAGTCCAGAGCGACCAAGACATACCGGTTGCCCCGGACTGAGCATGGGAAGGGGCCCAGGACGTCCACAGCAACTCTCTCCATAGGTGCCCCTACCTCACACTGCTGTAACGGGACGTGGGAATAATCCTGGGGGCCCTTATGAGCAACGCAATCGACACAGCGACGACAGTGGTCCTCAACATCACGACCATACTGTCCCCAGTAGAATGTCTATCGGAGCCGCCCTAATGTTTTTGCAACCCCAAAATGGCCAAAGCCTGGAGCCCCATACTGCATGGCTAGCACTTTGTCCCTCGGTGTCTTGGGGACAACCACGTGCCATCATGCCTCCCCTGATGCTGATTCCACCCATCGCCTCTGCAGCAATCCCTCGCGAAGGGCCAACCCTGGCCATTGAGCCCAAAGCCCTTTTATCTCTTGTGACATGGGGGCCACTTCCTCCCAGGCTGGTCTCTGTTGCACCTCTAGCCACTGCAGAATGGTGTGCAGGTCAGGGTCTTGGTCCTGGTGCATCCTCCAATCAGCCACATCCAATTGCCCTAACAATCTACACTGCATTTCCTCCTGACCAATCACCCCAGTATCCCTCACCTCCCTGTAGTCACAGTACTTATAGCCTTCTTGAGCACAGGGATGACAGGATAGGGCATCCACATTTTGGTGTTTTGTTCCAGCACGGTGCTCCACACTATACTGGAAGGCCTATAGCTGTTCAATCCACCTGGCCACTTGTCCCTACGGCTCATGGAAGGTCTTCAGCCACTGTAGAGCAGCATGGTCTGTGCGGATGGTGACCGGCAGCCTGCATAAGTAATATTTAAAGTGGCGTACAGAGTCCACTACAGCCAGTAGTTCCCTTCTGGTGACACAGTAATTCCATTCTGCCTTGTTGAAAGACCGGCTATAGTAAGCCACCACTTTATCCCCCTCAGGTGACCGTTGCATGAGCACTACCCCAACCCCCTCATCACTGACATCTGTATCAAGCATGAACAGGAGCTCAGGGTCAGGAGGAGCAAGCACAGGGGCCTGGCACAGAGCATTCTTCAGGGCATCAAATGCCTCCTGTCTGTCTGCTGTCCAGTGAAATGGCTCATCCTTCCATAGGAGGCTGTGCAGGGGGTCGGCAAGAGTAGCAAAACCCTGCACAAACCTTCGATAATAGGAGGCAAGACGAAGGAAAGCCCGGACCTGGCGTGGGCTGACTTAAGGGGGCCAGTCTCTGACTGTAGCGATTTAATCTGCTTCCGAGATGATCCCCTGCGCACTCACCCTGTGTTCCAGGAAGGACACCTCCCTCCACATTAGGTGGCACTTCTCTGGATGCAACTTCAGCCCAGCATTTATAACTCTCTAAAGCACCTCTCGTAGTGAAGCCAAAGCTGTATCGAATGTGCCTCCATGAATGAGAAGGTCATCCAGGTACACAAGGCAATGTGTGGGGGACACCCCCCACAGCACCTTCTCCATTAGTCTCTCGAAAGTAACAGGCATGTTGCAGACCCCAAATGGCATGACTCTGAACTGCCATAACCCCCAACCTGTCGAGAAGGCAGTCTTGGGGCGAACTGTGGGGGCAAGGGTGACCTGCCAGTACCCGCTGTGGAAGTCCAGGGATGAGAACTACATAAACCCAGCCACAAGGTCTAGTGACTCATCAATGCAGGGAAGCGGATACGAGTCCTTTGTGGTCACAGCGTTTAGGAGACGATAGTCAATGCAGAACCGCCACTGGCCACCCTTCTTTGGCACCATGACCACAGGTGAAGTCCATTTGCTGTCAGATGGTTCAATAACTCAAGCAGCCTTCTTCTCCTCTAGTATCTAGTCTGTAGCTTCCCGGCAGGCAAGAGCTATGTGTCGCGGGCATTGCCTGACTGGGCGGGCATCCCCTGTGCTGCACCAGATGCATCCTTCCTACATCACTGGGTGATGTGGGAAAACTGTGGTGGAACTGAAAGAGCAACTTCCACAATTGCTTATGTTGCTCCAGGCTCAGCTCCTCACAGTTCCGCTGCCACAGTGCAGTCACGGTAGCAATGACCAGGTCCGCTGCCTCTGTTGAGGGAATGAACGAAGGCTGGGGAGAAGTGATAGGGGAGAAAAGGGGAGGAAATGAAGACATGTCTGTAGAAACCCCTCCACCTTCTTTTGAGCGTTCTGGAAGCCATGCCAGGAGTGGGACAACAAGTCAGGAGGGAGCAACCCTTCTCCAAACAGTGTGATTAGCCTGCTTTGGTTGAGGCAAGGCAGCAGGCAGTGTCACTGGTGGTGGGGCTGTGGAACTGTGGCAAGACAGAGGAGAGGTAGGGGTCCGAGGGGAGGCCTTGTTTCCCCCTCACGACCTAGTGTGTCCAGGGGCCATCAACTTCAGCTGCACAAAGTCAACCTCCTGTCCCCCTGGCAGGAAGGTGAGATTCCGTGGTGAGGACAGATCCAACTTAGAACCTTTGAAACTCAATGTCCCAGATTGCGACAAATCGGAGGACGTCCAGTCCCAAGATACAGTCCCCCGCACATCTGCAACCCATACAGGGTGGTACACAGTCTTTCCTGCTACCTCAATAGCAAACCTCCCCTTCCCAATCATCAGGCCACTACTCCCATCACTGTGCTCAGATGTACAGTTGTGAGTTCCAACTGTGTCCCCTCTGGTAGCACATCAGGGTGAACTAGGGTGATGGTGGACCCAGTGTCGATCAAGGCTTTGCATGGGACTCCTGCAATCTTTATAACAGCATGGTAATAGTCTCTGACAGAGGTCCGACCTACCAGCACCGGGGGCCTAAAGGACGTAGCGTTGGCATTCAAATATTGTGCAGTCGGGCCTGTTGAGATGGTCGGCGCCCTTGGGACTGGAGGTAGGGCCAGTGCTGTCCCATTTACACTGGCCCTGGGGCGTTTCCCAGCTTGGGGGAGGAAGTAGAGCCAGGTGCTCCTTCCACTGGGCAAAAGCATTGTATGTGGCCTGGTGCACCACACCGCCTGGGCCAGTGCGAGCTCTAAGGAGACCGAGGCAATGAGACGAACTTGGTGGCACAGAGCAGCTGGGGTAAGGCCTCTGAGGAAAACTTCAGTGGCCTGGTCTTCTTAAACCTTTGGGGCAAAGTGAGGTTAGCCCTTCCTACCCAGGTATTGTATGTCAGCAGAAAACACCCCCAGTTTTTCCTCAGGTTGTCAGAAACGTGTGGCCAATAGCTGACTAAGCCATGTAAGCCTGTGGCAGGCTCCACCTTCCTATAACGCCGCTCCAGGGCAGAAACAATGGCCTGATAATCTGCCAATTCTTTCTCACCGAGGTCAAGGAGGGCATGCAGCACCTCTCCCTCCAAGGCTGCTGCCATCTGTTCTGCCGTTTCCAGTGGGCCCTATCTGTTGATTCGCTCTACCATCTGGAATCTGATCTTGTATGCTTGCCAGGGAGAATGGCTATGATAACATCCTGCCTTCAGTGAACTCACAATGACAGGTCTCTCCCACTCTTCAGCCCCTTGATACTCTTTTACATTATTTTCATTCTCCCTACTGCGGCCTATCCAAGATATTCTCCAAGCACTCACATTTATCCAGGTATTCAGTTACAGTTTTGTAATCAGTATACTGCATTTCCAATAGCGTTTTTTTTGCTGGTAAAACACTTTACTGCACTAATTGCACTAATTTCTCCTTATCAGTCCAGTTATTATTTCTGGCTTCCGTTTCAAATTGTTTCTTAAAATCCTGACAACTTTCCTTACCAGTATAATTCAAAGCTGTGTGCAAACAGGCTTCCACTTCCTCCTCTTCTCCTCCCCTCTGACTATTTGTTAATGGTGTCAGTGTTGCTGCCATCCTCCTTTGTGATCTGTGCTTCCCCCTCTGTGATCCTCCAATATTTTTTCCATCTGCCACACGTCTTCTGTGTTTCTTCTCAAATTTTCTCCCTCTCCTTGTTTCCGTCATCCCTCTTTATTAAGCGCTGTGTAAACTCACCGAAATGCGCTGCATCTTCAACAACACATAATTCTTGCTGTATCTCCATCTTCAACAACGGCAAAAGTTCTTTCTATCCCGATTCTGACACCAATGTGATGACTGCTGTGTTTTAGTTCATAAGGACACAACACTACTAGCTCCAACACGAAAGAGCTTTTATTGGATTCAAACCGCTGCCCCTATTATGGCTGAGGCCACGCCAAAAAGAACAAAACCTATGCACAGTAAAAGCAGATAAAACTAACACACCCAGCACACGTGCCATTCTCTAAACCCGGATGTTTTTTCCTCTTCTTCACCTAAGACCTCTGACCCCCATGACATCCCACCCACAGTTGGATAGGCAGCTTAGAATCCACCCCCTCCCACACAGCATGACCAGTCTCAGGCTGCGACCCCCCCCTAGGAATAACACTTCTGTGAGGCGAGGGAGCTTAACCCAGAAATATATACACTTGAAAATGCACAAGACAGACACAGAGATAGAACAAAAGTCCTTTCAAGGTCTGTCCAGGTTGCTACATAATGTAAGAGCAAATTGTACTATGAAAACTAGACATGAAGTGCAATTTTACAGGAGAGCTGAGCCACACAGGTAAAGCCTGCTGGCCCTTTACCTGGCCCAGTTGGCAGAGGTCCCGGACCCAGTCACTGCATCACAGGTCCCACCCCCTATCAGAGAGATAGCAGTGGCGGCCGACCTGCTGGTCAATGTGATGCATCACGACGCAAAGGCAACTGGCACGCCACCAGCTCTGGCTGTCACAAGCAAGACGAGTGCCTGTCACGAACAGGACCCACCTCCTAGATGCGCCCATATCACCGGGCTTTACTTTTGGCCCCTCCATGGAGGAGATGCTGACGAGCACTACCCAGGAGAGGGAAAAGTCCTTGCAGCAAGCCACGGTCTATCCGGTTACACCCTCGGCCCTGCCTCGCAGGCAGCCTTCAGGAGCTCAAGGTCTCTCGACCTTGGCTCCCAGGCAGCAGCCCATGCAGCAATCCCCCCCCTGCTGATCTTCGAACCAGCAGGCAGGCGCCCCACATGGCAGCCAGGCCTTACATCGTGACCCCCGGTAGTCCGGCATGACATGCATCAAGAGAAAGGCTGGCGGACCTCCGCCCCCTCCCCCTACTGCGCCTCGACCCTGTGATATTCCAGCGGTCTCTGGCCCACCCGTACACCTCCCAGCAACTCCAAACTATAACAGCGTAGTTGCAGGCCCGTCCACACCCTTTCTGAGACGTGGTGTGGCCGTGAGTGAGGCACCCGTGGCAGTGTGTGGCACTTTGCGTCAAGATCGCCGCGCTCCTGGAGAAGCGAGCAATTTGCGAAGCGCCCCCACTGTGGCAGCATGGGGGATTCTCATTCCCACACTTCCTAGTTCCCACGGAAAGTGGCGGTTTCTGCCCCATCTTGGATTGGAGACACCTGAAGCGCCACCTCAGGGTGATGCACTTCAGCACGCTCAGCCTGCGAACCATGTCCTAGGCTGTCAGGCCCGGTGACTGGTTCATTTCAGTGGATCTGAAAGTTGCTTACTTTCACATCCCTATTGCGCAGGTGCACGGGAAGTTCCTCCGCTTTGCCTAAGAGGGCCGAGCGTTCGAGTTTGCTGTTCCCCCCTTCAGCCTGTCACTAGCCCCACACTTTTTCCAAGTGCATGGACGTTGTGTTCGGCCCCTTGTGTTGCCAGGGGCTCCATGTCTTCAATTATGCGCTGGCGTCAGTAAGAGTTGTCTCTATACACGCATGTCTCTCTCTCTCTAATGACTGAGAGCTTGCATCAGGGTGTCCCCTTGCAAGAGGCTGCTGGGCCTTCTAGCGGTAGCATCACAGACCCTTCCCCTCGGCCTCCTCCGAATGAGGACGCTGCAGCGGTGGTTCGAGTCTTATGCGATTATGTATGCCGAGTCACAGTCAATCTGACGTGCTGGAAGGCATTCCGTTGGTGGCAGAGCCCTCACAATTTGACCCTCAGTGTACCCCTGGGGCCAGTCTACCACCGAGCAGTTATGAAGACAGACGCCTCCAAGCAGGGTTGGGGAGCAGTCTGCGATGGATGTGGAGTCCGAGGCAGGTGGACGGAGCCAGCACAGGCCCTCCATATCAACGTCCTGGAGTTACAAGCATTACTCCTCAGATTGATTATAGTAGGGGACTTTGGCTTTGAGCATTACTACGACATTGGATTAGGGACTGGCTTGTTTGCTGTTCATCTAGTTTGTGTTTTCAATAGTTACATGTGTAGATAGGGACCTGTTTATGTGTGTTTAGTTTAGGCTCGAGAGGATGTAGGGCAGTGGTCCGCAAAGTCATGCCCGGTGGCATTTTTGTGCCCGCGAAACGTGTCTGCTGTGCCCGCGATGCTTCTTCTAAAGTTTCTTGAGGCGAAAAAGCAACAAAAGATTTTTATTCTAAAAAAAAAAAAATCCAATCATGTAATGCAAAAATGAAACAAAAATGTGCAGCGTAGTGACAGATCCAGTAGATAAAGTTTAAGATTTACATGTCTGTGGAACAGGCACTGAAGTCCAGCAAAATAACGGACCTTTGGTTGCAGTTACCAAAATAAAAATACAGCTATTGGGGTCCGCAGCTTTAAAGATCGTCTGCACATTCACAAGCACATATTTATGCAGGGACACTGCCCTTCAAGACGGAAAACAGGAGACACTTCTTCACACAGAGTCGTCACAATCTGAACAAACTCCCCAGCAATGTGGTTGAATCTGAAAATGTGGGAACATTTAAAAATAGACTGGATAGTATCCTTGGATAACTTAGTTATTAATGGATACCAAATGACCATGATGACTTTCTTAAGTGTCCTATCCAGATCAAGTCAATGCATGCGCTCTCTCTGCTTGGTTCCCTGACAAATTGAGTTAGAAAGCAGTCATTTACCTCAACAACTTCTATTTCTGCTTCTGTAGTCCCAAATGGGCTTTCCCAGTCTATGTTTGGGAAATTGAAATCCCCCATGATAACAGCCACATCCTTGCTACATGCAGTCCTGATTACACTGTACAATGCAACATCTTTCTGAATATCTGAGTTGGGTGGTCTGTAACACACTCCTACCACTAATCCTCCAGATCTTTTATTCAAAAGTTTGACACACAAAGATTCTGTTTCATTACTAGGATCTATTTTGAGTTCTTCTGCCTCAATGTCATTTCTGACATATAATGCTACCCCACCACCTCTTCAGTTTTGCCTGTCTCTCCAAAACTGTGTGTATCCTTTCAACTTGTATTCATCCCCATCATTTGCTGTAAGCCATGTTTCTGTCACTCCTACAACATCATAGTCACCTGCCAGCACTGTGGCTTCTAGGTCTAACATCTTGTTCCTGGCATTTAGGTACAGACATTTCAGGACTTTCCTACTAGCAGTTTCCCTTGGTTTTCTTTCCTTAGTGGAACATCTCCCATTGTCAGAACTCCCTGCCCCCCCCCGGTCCCTAGTTTAAAAGATTCTCAATTACTCTGCACATATGCTTTCCCAATGCATTAGCCCCCTTCTGTTTAGATGTAGATCGTCTGGTCTGTACAGGTTCCATCTATCCCAGAAGAAAGACCAATGCTCCATAAATCTAAAACACTCTTTCCTACAACAAGATGTTAAACTTTCTAATCTCTGCCTGTCTCCCTGGCCATGCACGTGGTACCAGATGTATTTCAGAGAAAACTACCGTGGAGGTTCTGCTCTTTAGTTTAATTCCTAACTTTGTCTTGCAGAACCTCTGCCCTACCTTCTCCTATGTCATTGGTTCCAATGTGGACCATGACCAGTGGATTCCCCCCAGCTTTGGCCAGTAGCCCATCCACTAGTTTAGGGAGATCTGCAACCTGAGCACCAGGCAGGCAAGATACCATGCGGGTCTCCATATCACTAGAACACACGGTGCGAATTGATTCTCCTACTATAACTACCTCCCTGTTCTGGGGGGAGTGGGCACCATGGTGCTCTGGTGCTCAACTGCCCTCCCGTCACCCTCAGAACTGTCACTGTCCAACTTGGTGTCCAGCAGTTGGAACATGTTGGGCATTTCTAGCTCTTGGCATGTCTCTAAGGGTTATGCGTTCTCTACTAAGTTCTCCCAGCAGTTCTCTACACTTTCCTGCTCTAAGGTCTAAACTCTCCTAGGTTTTGGTGTGCAGACCATCTCTCTCATGGGCTGATTAACTAATTCTTCTATATCACTAATACAGCACAGATCAACAAGCTGAGCCCCGGACCGGATCACAGACCTTGATCTCTAGGAATTCAACATGCCGACAACGTTCACAAATGAAATCTTCTTGGATGAGTTAATCCAGGGAGGCAATCATTCTGCAAACCTGACACTGTAGGGGCCACATGCTTCTAAATTTAGTAAGTTGTTGGTGCCCTAAACACTGTTTCTTGTTTTTGTTCCCCTAATTCAACTGCTTGACCATTTTGTTTTGTTACCAAGAAACAGCACAGCTTAAATAACTTTGTGTTCAGCTTCTCACACAAGCTGTGACTCACTGACTAAACCTCCAGATTCCCAGACTAGGTTACCTTTCCTTCAATCTAGTCTAACCACACAACATCTGGACTGAATTAACTACAATTAAGGCAAACTAGGAATACGATTTACTTCAATTAAGGCAAATCTAAAAACAAGATTAGGAATGCTAAGACATTCTGAAAGTAAAAACACAACAAAATAGCTCTCTCTCTCTCACCTGTGCTGTGTCTGACTTGGGTAACTCCCAAACACTTCTATAACTGAAAGCACATTAAAAAAAAAAAGCCTAATTTAAATGGCTCATTTGAAACTCAGGATTTTAAGTCACCAACTTTAAAACACTTAAAATAATTTGCAATGGAGTAATTTGCACATCCTCCTTTTAAATCTTTATTTTATTCTGTTTGTGTCTATTTGTTAATAGTACTTTTATTTTGTGTTCTGTAGTTCTACTGTTTGAACAATAAAACAATTTGTAAAGTGAATTTGAAGTTCTTAAAGAATTTCGGAACAACGTCCCCCCTCCACCCCAGCCACTGCAACCCCCCGAAAATTGCCCCTTGCCCCCCAAGCCACCCCTCCAAGACCCTCCCCCGCCCTCGCTGGTAATATTGGGCTCTGTGGTAAATTCTTAATTTGTAAATGGAGTAAAAGTCACTGGCACAGCCCTATTTAAAACAAAATTATAAGATTGAAAGCATTTCAGAGGTGTCCCTGGTGAAATACTACAAAGATCACATTGAAATTAGTCTTATTTTTCTATTTAATGTTGTTACAATAGCTATACACTAAGTAATAACGTAATAAAAAATAAGTATGGATAAACTCATGCGTCCTCATCTTGGATATGCTAATGCTTTTTTTAAATGTAACATAATTAATTTTAATTTTAACTCAACTACTTTACAAATTAAAGGTTACTTTAATCAAATTCATTTGATGAAACACTGAGATTAATTGTAAAATTAACATTTATTTTAACATCTGACATGATATTATACCATTCCATCTTTGAGTACATTATGCTGGTTGAGATGTGCATAGCTAATCCTGCAAAAACAGACAGCACTTCATTGTCCAAAATTAAATACATCAGGGTTTTAATATAATGTTCAAATGCTTTTTGTAGTCCCTGTAAAAATACCAAATTATCACAATTACATAAATCTCAAAATATCACATGAGCAATTAACAATACATTACACAATTGTGTTTAGTGTTAATAGAAACTGCATGGGGCTGAACATGTTTGGATATAGGATATGCATATATAAATATGGAAAATTCACATATAGATAACACATTTTTATATATGGGAATTTATGTATTTTACAAATTATTACTTGACTGCTATCAATCAATGTAGAGTATCTACTTTTCTGCCAAATACCCTCATCTCTCATTTCAGAATATGGACATCTCTGCTGAACACCCTCATAACTCTCCTGCGAATCTGACTCAGTTTTAAGCCGTATATGAGGGGATTTAAAAGAGGAGGAATGACTAGAAATTCCATGGCCATGAAATTGCGGAGAGACTGTGGGATGTTCTTTGAACCATATCGACTGTACATTGCATCAAACACTGTGCTGATAGTGAAGTTGATTAAAGATATCAAATGGGGCAAACATGTCTCCATGAATTTACTAATTTCTTCACTAGACTTTACACAAGCCCTAACAATCTGCATATAAGAATATATTATAAAAAAGGCCTGTGACACATGAAGAATTATTGTAATATATCCATAGACATTGTTAAGGGTTGTGTCTACACAAGACAGCTTTGCAACTGACCAGTTATCACAGTAGAGTTTATGAATGTGAGATCCACATAGAGGCAATCGGATTGCTACCAAAACTACAAGTAGCATTTCGCAGAAAGAAAAGAGACAAGAAATTAATAGTATTTTGCCAACAGTCAGAGGAGTCATGACACTGTGGTATTGTAAGGGTCTGCATATTGCCACATACCTGTCGTAAGCCATCACTGGTAAAATGGTAAATTCATACATAACAGATGAGTAGATTACTAATATCTGAAACAAACATCCAGCATATGAGATCACATGAGAGTCAGACAGGAAGTCAGCCAGGAGTTTAGGATACAGACCAGCAGTTCCATACAGTCCAGTGACACACAGGTTACAGAGGAAGACGTACATAGGCTCATGGAGGGATTTCTCAATGATGATTGTAATGATCAGTGTCAAATTGAAAAAAGGATCAATATATAAACAAGAAGTGTAAAAGCAAAAAAGACGTGTTGATGAGATTTTGTCTCTTCTAACCCATAAAGTGTGAAGACTGCAAGGCCGGACGAGTTCTCCATAGCAGACAGAGATGTTAAAACCTGAACGAATGAACATGAACTGTCCTTTATGGTAAATGTACAGGTACTGGCTTACATGCAACTTACCAAAGCCTTTGTGTTCCAGATCAGGGCAAACAAACAGAGCTCAGAAACAACAAGATTGATTGAAGCAGTCTCTTAGAAAACCTCACTGATGTCCTTGATTTCACAACTCCTTGAAAGTAGGTATGCTGTTTCCCATCTGAACACATAAACTATAAATGTTACAATTGTTTCAGGAATATACAAATCAGCCTGTATCTAAAGAAGCAAAGAGTTCCAATAAGTAATTCTATATATAAGTAAAAGATCAATTAAGTGGAAATATAATAACAATAATACAGTTACAATATAACAAGCACCATAATGAACCATCATTTTTAACTCTGTTCTCCTGTTTTCTGCACTTCAGTGTTAAGCTTTATATATAAAGCTCCTTCAGGAGGGAGGCTACTGAGATGTGAAGCCTGAAAACAGACCTTTGAGACTGTGGCTCTGTAATACTGTGTTAATTAGCCAGAGTTTGAAACCATTACAAATAAGCAGTTCCTCCCCCCCACACACACAAAATGGTGTGTATATAAAATGTACAGTAGGTACAGCAGTGTCAAGCTTGAACATTTATAATGACCAACAAAAGTGCTCTGTAGATCCATAGGAGCCAATCAGTGTCTGAAATTGAAGAGAAACCGGAGGGTGTAATGCCTCAATGTACTCTAAATAATAGAACAAATAAACAATTGGAGATAATAAAATAAATCATGGAATCATTTTGTTTAAGAAAATGTAGCCCCTTAAGCTGACAAACCCCTCTTGTACTCTTAAAAGGGCACCAAATCTGTGTGCTTCTCTTTAATCCCATGTGTACTCTTCACTGTTGTGTTGTTTGCCAAGTGTTCTCTGATATGAAAAAATCTTAAATGAGGGAGTGGGGGGTTCTTGGTCTGAGTAGGGATACAAAATCTCAGAAAATATTGACAATTATGACATATTCTGGAACCAAACACTCTACACTGATCAAAACAAGACCATCCACGTTTTGGTAGAAGCAACACACACCCTTAGAGAGCTCAACATGTCAAGATGGAAAACTCTGTTTACATTTTATGATTTTACATAATTGGATCTGAACTTCTCTGTGTTTGATAGAACATCAAGTGATATATATACTGAATTAATTGTTAGGTTGTTCTGAACATAACAAGCATATTTGCAAAGAAATCATAATGGAGTGATCTTTGACAGTCTGAATGAGACTCCACCCCCCCATGTAGCAGACAGCACATTTCCCCCCCGAGGCTCTGAATGACTGTGGGTGACACAGAAACTGTAAATCGGATGTGTCTGAGAATGAAACGTGATGGTAGCCAAGAAAATAAGCTTTCAAACGATGTGTGCATTGTAGGAATACAGTGTAACTTCTATGCACAGGTGTTGCGCTTAACACTGCCAAATAATGCTTAAGAGGGTGTAGTAACACAATATATAACTCTGAAATGTACATTATTTTTCAGTTTTTAGTAACCTAACCTCTGGCAGTTTACTGCTTACCTTTGTACCATTTCAAGTATATATATCAAGTTCCAATCTATCAATTGAAATTTGACTCATATATCAAAAGTTGACACATATATATCAGATTCCGTTGTGTATCATATATATATATATATATATATATATATATATATATATATATATATATATATATATATATCGAAATCTGATATGTTTGTGATTGGTTTGTTTTGATTTCTAAGGCAAAATGCCCCAAGAACAAGCAGGAACTAAAGACAGCTTTAGACAGCTAAAGACAGTGCAGGCCTGGGAGAGCATCACCAGGGAAGAAACCCAGCATCTGGTGATGTATATGGGTTCCAGACTTCAGGCAGTCATTGACTGCAAAGGATTTGCCACCAAGTTTTGAAACTCACCATTTAATTCATTATGTTAGTTTGTCCAATTACTTTAATCCCCTAAAATTGGGGGGACCACATATAAAAATGGGTGTAAATCCTACACCGTTCACCCAATTTGGATGTAACTACCCTCAAATTAAAGATGAAAGTCTACACTTAAAGCACATCTTATTTCCTTTCAAATCTATTGTGGTGATGTACAGAGCCAAAATGATGAAAAATGTGTCCTTGTCCAAATATGTATGGACCTCAATGTAAGTCAAACTTTGATATATATGAGTCAAACATTGATATATATGAGAGTTTCAAAATTGCTGGCGCTGCAATAGTTTTAATAAACCTTAAATGCAGGGTGCCTTATCCCAGGGAGTTTATATGAAACAGATTATACTCTAATGGAAAACCATCCAGGAGGGATGGACATGTAAGAGAATTTCATATGCTTGTTTTTTCAATCTAAATAAATAGTTGAACTGAAAACTCATAGGTCAATTGGTTTCGAGGGAAGAGGGAAGATGCGGTCAAGACACAGATGTGCAATAATCATTAATTTGTGACAAAAATAGAAAACTAATATCATTCAATTATATTACTGAAAATAAGTAATATTAAGCTCCTGCTGGATTACAGAAAGGATAGGATATTACCCCTATTCTCCTATTTTCCTCACAGGACAGCTTAGGTCAGTCTGGTCATGTCAGCAGCATGTCTCTCTCTCTCTTCCTCCTGCTCTTCTTCTTCTTGTCTGCATCTTCTCTTTCTTCTTTGTTCTCTTTGTCCATTCCTTCTTTTATAAGGTTTCTATTTAACCAATCACATTTTGCCAACATCACACCTTGGTTTGGGTGTGTGATACAAATACTTTGATATAGCAATAAGAAACCTAACTGCTTGGCCTCTTTGAGGTGTTTGTCCTTGTACTCTTATTTCTAGTTTAACTGCTAGCAGGGCCCCTTGGAATCTAAGGAACTAGGCAAAAAGAGGGAGATGTCCGTTTCTTGTATCAAACCAGACAGCAAGATATTTCCCATAGAAATATATATTCTAACAAATAATATCTTACAGTCCCCACCTTGGGAGGGAAAAACATTCAACAGATGTTTGACCTTTCAGTAAATAATACAATAATATAAAAATAATGCAGAACAAAAAAAAAAAAAAAAATTAAAACAGGAATTACAAAATACAAATAAACATTTAGTCAATTAACCTGTTCTATGTAGTTGTGAGGTAGATTGGATTTAAAAAGCTTATTACGTGAAACTAATGTCTCACGCCGAATGGTGATAACATCACTATAATAAGTACATATTAGAGGACATAGGAAATAAACATACACATAGTAACAAATAACACAGATAAGAAAGTAGCACCTTTAAAAGCAAAATCCCACCAAGAATGCTTGTAAGTGATCTCCATATTTCCATCAGAAATCAAATGTTGTACCCCCTGTTGAACTGTTTTGTGATTTTGTGATATAATTCTTCTAAAAAAAAAATATATATATATATATATATATAAGAATTATGCTAGAAAGTTTCAACAAAGGCTCCATATTCTATAAAACCTTTGCATCAACAGGTTTCAGGATCTCTGCAAATATAGCTGTAACGTGGATGCAAAATTTAAGTCTTGCGGAATAAAAGGCAAGGTCAGATCACCAATCTTAATTGCACTTCTGGTTTGAACACAGAAAGTGGAGTTAGTTATTCGACATTCGAAATTATTGTACAAATAATAACGGTTTGTTGTAATGCACCACGTGTGATTGCCTACTAGTCGTGCTTGCAAATATCCTATTTTATCCACAGGTACAGCATGTAAGGTTGATAACTTGGTTATATCATTAACCCTAAACTGTAATGAATCTCCAGTAACGTAACATGTACACAACATAGTAGAGCAATAGGTAATACAACATTCAGTAACATCCACAACATGCCATGAGGTTCTCATTTGACCTACAAATGGAGGTAATTGTCGTAGAGTTAATACTTTTCCATGTGTAATAATACCTAAATCATACATAATATGCAGGAACTTCATCACATGTTCAGCTGTATACAAAATAAAAACAAAACCTATAGTCTTAGTGTCTATATGTGGTTTCAATTGGTAACACTAACAGTTTTCAACAGTTATAGAAATTCAAGTGGCAGGGATTGACAAGTTTGTGCATCATATACATCACAAACCAAGTGTCTACTAACTACAGATCCAGTAACACATATTATAGAGTTTAAATGAGGATAACACACATGGATACAATTACAGCAGTTTCTACATCTAAGTCAGATTATCAATATTCAGAACAAATTTTAGGCTTGCAATTCCCATAATGGTTATGTAGTCTCATGGTTGTTTGTAAACTATTGCAGCATCAATGGCAACCCCCAGGAAACCAACGAGGAATAGCATCATGGTCTCCATTTTCTCTCAGGAACACCTGAAAGATCAAGGGTAGCAGTGATCACTTAACAGTTTTTATCTGATTGATGTGAAACCATTTAAGAGTATCTTTGCCTTTTTCCTGAATTTTGACTTTGTACACTGCTGGACTTAATTTGTCCACAATGAGGAATGGTCCATACCAATCGGCTTCTAAGGTATGGCGTTTGTGTTTGTAATTTCGAACCATACATATTTTGTATGAGAGTTTTCGCTACAGTGGCAGCAGTGGCACGCCTGCAAGGAAAAGCCTCAAATCCACTTTGTGAATTTGTCAAGCATAACCAAAATATACTGGTTTCCCTGTGATGTTTTGGCTAAATGAAATCAATTTGAATATGAGTCCAGGGACCTTCCGGTGGAGTTGATAGTCTGAGTTTGGATTTGTGTGTGAAAGGTGCAGGATTCACCTGTAAGCAGACAAGACAGTGGTTACATGCAGTGGTCATGTCAGCTTTCATAGTCAGCCACCAGTAGTACTGTGTAAACTTCTCTAGTGTCTTTTCTACAGAAAAATGACCTCCTACTGGTGAGTTGTGAAATAGGTCAAAAATATCTGGAGCTAATTGTGAGGGAACACAGACTACAAGGTATTCAGATTGTGGAATGTTTACCATGAGGACCTTGTCAGAATCACCCGCACCCACTAGAGTAGTTTTGTGAGACCAAAACATAGGTTGTGGAAGCGGTTTCTCCTGCAAATGCCAGTGAATATTAGTTTGGATGTCTGAATCTAATTTTTGAATCTCAAAAAGAGACTGTGAGTTCACCAAGGCAGAGACATTTTTATTGGTAGGCAATGGATCTGGCAAATGCCACGGACCACAGTGTCTAGCAGCAAATTTAGCACACCGATCAGCTTCATCATTTCTGATATGATGTTCACCTCTATGATCCTTTCTCACATGGGCCTTAACTTTCAAAACAGCAATTTTGCCTGGTCTCGACTGAATAGAAGACCAAATATGCTGTAGTAAGGTAGCATGTTTCAAGGGACGACCATCTGATGATCAGAAATAGTTTTTGGCATAGAGAGGTAGCAAGGTACATGCAGTAACAACATAAGCACTATCTGTGTAAATATCTGCAGAATCATCAGTTATCCTAAGGGCTTCTAGCAAAGCTGCCAATTCAGAATATTGTGACAATTGTCCTGGACAAGAAAATTTAACAGTGTACTCAGGGAACAAAACTGCAAAACCTGCTAGCAATCTACCAGAGTTCTTACAAATGTATGCTGATCCATCAATATACACATTCGGAACCTGTGAACGCGGCTCAAAAACAAAAGGATTAGGCAAAATATCAGTGTCAGGCAATGGACACTCATGTGGTTTACCCTGCATAAGCAACATTTGTGGAATCAATGTGGTTCGTTTACAATCAAGGTCTAAGTCACGTTGCAACTTTAACAAAGTCCAATGCGAAAGTCTCTGTGATGAAACTAACGTATCTGTGGGCTTCAATAACAAGTTCAGTGGAGTATGCGGTGTGTGTAGCACCACTTTGTTCAGTCCTGTAATATAAGTGAAATGTTTCACTGCCCAAAAAGTCGCTAACAAGTGTCTAGTGCACGTATCATACTGTCTCTCAACACCCTGAAGACACCGTGAAGCGAAGGCTACTGGTTTCAGCACACCGTGGCGTTCTTGACAAAGCACGGCAGTCAGTGCTTCTTTGGAGGAGCCCACCTCTTGATGAAAAGGTAGTGTAGGGTTTGGAGTTAGCAGCACAGTAGCTTGCACCAATGCTCGTTTTAACTGTTCAACGGCTTTAGTGTGGTTCTCTGTCCAAGTTTCAGTACTGTAGAAATCTTCAGGCACCTCTTTTCTCAAAAGTTCATATAGTGGCTTTGCAAAAGTAGCAAACTCTGGAATAAAGTCTCTTTGGTATCCCATCAAACCTAGGAAAGAACGCAATGCAGTTTTAGTGACAGGCAAACGCAACTTTGTGATTAGCTGAACCTTGGCATTGTCAGGTGATTTCCCCTCTGGAGTGAGAGTAACCCCTAGATATGAAACAGAGTCTCGAAACAATTGCACTTTCTTTGGGTTGATTTTCAAACCTGCTTGTGAAAGGAGACTTAAGAGTTCATCAAAGAGCTGAACATGTTCTTCTTCTGTAGTTGTAGCAAGCAGTAGATCATCAACATATTGGACAAGGCACTCAGGTCTGGAAAAACCTTTTATAGCCTCAGCCATCCGCTTGTGAAAAATGGTTGGAGAATTATGCAAACCTTGCGGTAAGTGAGTCCATGTGTATTGCTGATTGTCAAAAGTGAAAGCAAATTTGTATTGGCAATTTTGAGCAAGTAGAACACTCCAGAAACCATTGGAAATGTCCAGCACTGTGAGGACCTTACTGTCAGTTGGGACACGGGACAGTAGAGTGGCAGTGTCTCTTCCAATCGGTGCACAGGTAGGTGTCACAGCGTTGAGTCGCCTGTAGTCCACAGTCAGTCTCTAGGATCTGTCTGGCTTCCGCACAGGCCAAATAGGAGAGTTTGTTGTAGAAGTACAATGTCTTATGACTCCTTGCTGTAACAGAGAACTAATAACAGTTGCAACAGATTCGTGACTTTCAGTGGGGATCCCATATTGTTTTTGAAATTTGTGAGGAGGACCATTGATGTCTTCCTCCTGACCCACATTACCACAATCATGCTTATGCCTGGCAAACACATCAGAGTATTTTGCTATTATTTGCCTCACTGCATAATTTTCATTGAATGGAAGCGATAATTCAACTGGTGACTTAATAGCACATACTGCATGTGAATCACTAACAGTGTACACAACATTTCTGCCTCTGTTAAACCAAATCTGATTATTAGCGTAATCAAGTATTACACCTTCTCTTCTCAAGACATCCGAACCAATAATTGACTGACCCTCAGGTAAAGGCATTAATATAGAAGACCAAGTTGTTTAATAATCACCTATTTTCAAATTACATTTTATACCCTTCATAGCAGTAGTCATGTCTCCCTTAAACCCAGATACATTAGCTGTAATACCTGTAGATAATGTGTGTGTGTGTGTGTGGAGATTGAGCATGTAGGACAGATACAGAAGCACCAGTGTCTAAGAGCATGCATTGCTGTGGGCCTCAGTCAACAGCTGCTTTTATGATCGGCCTGTTCCATCTGTCCCGGTAGAGCTTCGTTTCTACCTTCAGGGAGGCCACACACCCCTATGCGTGCTGTGCATGGGCTGCTTTCCCCATGAGATCAGTGCGCAGTTGTTGCACTTCCTGACGCAGGAGCTGTAGCTCTTTCTGCGGATACAGGGGAGGAGTTGAGTACTGAGGAGGAGCCGGTGCTGCCTTTGACTCATCATAGATGGGAGGAGTCATGTTAGGCACCACCCCTCGGGGTATCCCGGCCTGTCTGTTTAATTTGGGGTCAGTGTGAGTCTGATCTCCAGCGCGGTCACTTCTGCCCCTGTTACGCTTGTAACCAGAGTTAAGTTTCTTTTCCCTATGAGGATTATGAGGGGGACAACGCCCATAGTCAGGCTCAGTGTTTAAGAAAACATGAGGCCCCTCGACCTGGAATAGTTTTTCACGGGATTCTTTTTCAGTTTTCCCCTTATTATCAATTTTAACACATTTCCAAGCTCCTTGTTTCACTAATTCCTGTGCTCTGCAAATTTTAAGAAACAAATTCTCCCAATCCTCGGTTGCATCAGCTGAGATGCCCAGGATTGCTTTCAAATCAGGGTGTAATCCATGTAAAAAGGATTTCTTAAACTGTTCATCATATATATCATCATCAATTGTATCCAGAAACAAATAGAGAGCTCATTTTCTCAGAGCATATGCCCTTACATGTTCGCCTTTTCTCTGTGTTGCAGAATAAAATTTACTTCCCCAATCTGCTGCATTCCAGCCACAAGCTTCGCCTATTAACTCTAAGACCTCCATCCACGCAGTCGCTCTCCCCACTTCATCAACACTTAACAGGGATCTTAAAGTCGGAGAACAAGCAGCTAAAACTATTGTTTTCCAATGCAGGTCGTTCAGTTGTGGGTGTAACTGAATGCAAGATAAAAGTGGAATTATTAATTCCTCTCAATCTGTCTCTAGAGTAATTGGACCCAAATCATCTTTGAATGCTCTCAGTTCCAGAGCAGTCAGACGCTTAGTTGTCTGAGGCTCATTACTGACTTGAGGATCATCAGAACTGTCTGTGTTTTCTGAATGACTTCGTCTTCTCGTACTTTCATGTATTGAACTCGGCTCTGTGTCGCTCGTCCTTAACATTCTGCGTTTCACTGCAGCCCGAGTGCGAACCACACAGACGGGAGCGGATTCAGGATTGAATTCACAGTCCCACGCCTCTCTCTCTAGCTCTTCCCAATATTCATCATCATCAGAGTCCAGTTCAGGACAACACGGACCTCAGACAGCTGCAATGATAGCAGTTTTCATGCCTAGTTTGGTTTTTAAGCGCATTACTAGCTGTTTACACGCAGTGTGATTACTTTGGGAAACTTTGGTTGCAGTGTGTCTGAGAGCTGCCTGGCAATCATTGAACTGTTGCTGTAAAGTGCGATTCTCTTTTCTCAGACTCTCACTGTCAGATCTGCGCTGCTCTTTATCGAAACAGGCAGCAGCTGCGATCACAGCAATATTGCTCACTGTCTGCATCTGAAGTTTCAACTCTGCATTTTGTAAAAGCAGGGCAGATTTCTCATCGCTAACAAGTTTCAATTTAGTTTCTACCTCGGTAGAATGATCAGATAAGATCTTAACACACTGAGCTAACCCATACAGAGCAGCTAATTTCAGTTGTGACTTCTTCACTTCTTCGTGTGTTAACTCCGCTAAACAGGACTCTAGGTTCTGTAATAAAGTGCTCACACACTTCTTTATCGCGTTTTTAATTCGGTCCTTATGGACACACCGGCTTGCCTTCTGACACAGATGATCCATGTTTGCCTCTGTTTACAGAAGGTAACTTTTCAATCACTCGCCCACACTTCATGTGGTTTTCCTCCTTGGAGATGAAATCACTACACACTCCTAAGGTCAATGATCAGTTCATACAATCCCGGCTATGCTGACGACACCGTTACGCGAGGTTCGTCTTTCAGGCAAGAGTCGGATATTCAGCGCTATTCTGTCAATGCATGCACATTAATACTCTAGAGCAATCTGTGACTTGTAGCAAATATCCGTCATCTCCCCGTACTGGCCACCACTCTGTAAGAGAATTTGGAAATGCTTGGTTTTTCAGTCAATCTAAATAAATAGTTGAACTGAAAACGCATAGGTCAATTGGTTTCTCTTTTAAGATTATTTTTAGAGGGAAGATGCGGTCAAGACACAGATGTGCAATAATCATTTATTTTGACAAAAATAGGAAACTAATATCATTCAATTGTATTACTGAAAATAAGTAATATTAAGCTTCTGCTGGATTACAGTAAGAAACAGATAATACCCATTTTCTTCTTTCTCCTCACAGTACAGCTTATAGGCCAGTCTGGTCAGGCAGGAAGCGGTGTGTCTCTCTCTGTCTCTCCTCTCCAGCTCTGTCTTGTGTCTCATTGCAGGATGAAGAAGTTAAGAGAACTCAAATTCTCATTGTTTTCCCTTTCATAAGGTTTCCTTCCAACCAATAGCATTTTGCCACCACCATGACTTGGGTGCCTTATGCTAAAGTAATTTAGGAGTGGGGGTCATTTCGAATTTGGCTAGGAGCCAATCAGAGGACAGGGCCCTTTTGGTCTCTGGTCATAAAGATAGGGTTACCAGGGCTACCAGGGCTACCAGGGAACTTAGATAAAAGGGAGGAGGTCTGTTTCCTCTACCAAACCAGATGGTATAGAATTTCCCATAGAAAAATATATTCTAACAAATAATATCTTACAGAATCAACGTATACATTTGTTTAGTAGGCCATGTGAGGCCATTTTTCAAATTTGAAAGCTGCGAGATTTATGTTTAATTTGTGATTTAGTTTGTTCTCTATGGTGATTAAACACTTTAAATGTTTAAAATATGTCTTTTGACCTATTTTGTCAAACATAACTTCATTAAATGTGTTTAGCTGTGCTAATAATTATTTTAAAAATATTAAATCTATCTGTTAGTATAAACTAGAAGAAATGGATTCTAATTTAAAATAAAATGAAGGTATATGTTATATAGTCTGTTGTTCAATGCATTACTGCATTAAACACTAGTGCAAAAAATAACTTCTCAGTCAAAAAACACCTGCAAGGCCTGGATGAGATCGAGCCTCAGCCAGGTAAGAAAAAGTAATGCAAAAGTAACGTAACACATTACTTTCCATAACAAGTAACTAAGTAACGCAATTAGTTCCTTTTTTAGGGAGTAACTCAATATTGTAAAGCATTACTTTTAAAAGTAACTTTCCCCAACACTGTCTATAACGGTTATTACTTTTTGTTGTTCAGAGAGACTCCGCTCAGGTGGAGATCTTCCATGTCGGGGCCTTCCAGGCCGGGCACGTTAAATAAATACATTATCCTCTGTGCTTCAAGACTTCAATTCTTTACTGGATTCTTCACTATGTAAACATTGATTAAAGCAGTCTATTAGAACACCTCATTGATGTCCTTGATATCACAATTCCTTGAAAATAGTTATACTGTTTCCCAGCTGAACACATAAACTAAAAACATTACAAGTGACACAGGGGTTTAAACCATGCTCCCCTGCACTGCAAGTGAGTGTTAGCTCATCACAAAGGAGTCAGACCTACTCATCTGTAAATACGTCTCCACTGCCAGACTTGTTACAGGCGGCTCGTCTGGGGTCCCTCTTTACCCACCGATTGACACTATAGAGTAGTTTTAACATCAATGGACAGGAATACATATTAAGTGTCTAAAACAGAAAAGAGTACCAGTAAGATCCTGCATCTATAATCAAGAGATCAATCAAGTGGAAGAATAAAAATAACAGATACCCAAACACAGTGAGAATGCAATAGTCACTGCAGTGAAACATGATGCTTGAGTGAATGTTGTACCCCTCTTCTTCCCCAATAATAAGGGTGAATATATTCACATACTGTTTATTATTCTATGTAGGAGTTGCTGCAGGGAGGGAATACATCCATGTTTCTTAAGCTGAACTACAGTGCTTAGCTTTCTATAGCTCCTTCAGGATGGAGGCTACTGAATTTTTCAAACTGAAAACAATCCTTTGAGACTGTGGCACTGTGGCATAATTGCTAATGAGTATAATTTATAAAGCATTTTTAAAAATAATATGTAAAAAATAATCCATGTTTCTTCTTCCAGAGGGTGTGTGTATAAGATGCGTGTATAAAACTGTAAAATGTATGTGATAAAGCAATATGCCTTTTATGTGAAAGGGAGACATTTACTACCTATCTCCACTCTGCGCTAAAGACTGTTTGTCCTCATTACACCAGTAGCACACTGATTTGATTTTATCATGTATGATATTGACTTGCATTTGGCAGCTCCCAAATCATTATTTTGTAAAAACATAAGTTAATAAATGATACATCATATCTTATAAAGGTTTATTCATAATTCATACATGAGATTATTAATGGTTCCTAACTGTTTTATAAACTATTAACCAATCATGTATTCATTATACCGTAATATAATGTGTTACAGTTCAAAGTTTAAAAAAAGAGCATAAAAAAATTAAAAAGTGGATTGTGATAAATAAAAAATAAATAAACACAACATAATAAGTTGTGTCTTTTTTCTCTGCCAATTCTGAACCACTTATGCAGAAAGGGGGATGAAAATTAACTATACAAGGAAAAGGCAGGAGTCTTTATAGATAAACAAATGGTTGTTTTGTCAACAACATAATTCATTTGACTTTAAAGTCAACTGTTTTACAAACTGAAGAAACCGATGATATAAAATACATGGCTGAGTTTTACAATTGACATTAATTTGCGCATCTGACACTGTGTACCATTCCCTCCTCAGCACAGTGGATTACGTGTTTGTGCTACAAGTTCTAGGACAAACCCAAAGTGGCTTAATGGACATCAGATCAGGATTCGGAGATGGGAAAGTGACCAGTAAAGTCTCACAGACTTGAGTGATTGTTTCAGTTTATTATTGTGATGGTTGAGATGTGAGTATAATCAAGCAGTTCAGCAGTGAGCAAAAGTTAAGTGTATACAGTTGGAAATTCAGTGTTCAAATCCTTGCCCTGGTCCAACTGTCGCTCGTTCTCTCCTGAACTTCTCCAGGACCACCGGGAGAAGGGGGAACGGTGGGAACGCGTAAAGGAGACAGTACGGCCACGTGTGGGCTAGCGCGTCGATCCCCTAGGGTTCCTGAGCGGTCTTGGACGGAGAACCATAGTGGGCAGTGTGTGGACTCTGCCGAGGCAAAGAGATCCACTTCCGCCCTGCCGAACCAGCTCCACAGTTGTTGTACCACAAGCGGGTGGAGGCGCCATTCCGAGACCGGGGGGCCTCCCCGAGAGAGGAGGTCCACCGCCGTGTTTGACATGCCTGGGAGATGAACTGCTCTGATGGAGCGGAGACCATGGTTGCGCCCACAGAAGCAGATGGCGTGCTAGACAGTACAGTCTGCATGACTGGAGACCTCCTTGCCTGTTGATATAGGCAACCACTGCTGTGTTGCCCGTCCAGACCAGCACATGTCTGACTGGCAGGAAATGAGACAATCCAAGGAGTACTGCTTGTAACTCTAGGATGTTGATATGGAGGGCCCGTGCTGGCTCCTTCCACCTGCCTCGGACTACACGTCCGTCGCAGACTGCTCCCCAACCCTGCTTGGAGGCGTCTGTCGTCATGACTGCTCGGTGGTAAACTGGCCCCAGAGGCACACCGAGGGTCAAATTGTGGGGGCTCCGCCACCAACGGAGTGCCTTCCAGCACACTGGAGTGACTGTGAGGATGCGAGGGTGCATCCTGAGAGACCACCACTGCAACGGCCTCAACTGGAGGAGGCCGAGGGGGAGGGTCTGTAATGTAGCCGCTAGGAGGCCCAGCAGCCTCTGGCAAAGGGACACCCTGACACGAGCTCTCAGTCGGAAGAGGAAGAGACACGTGTGTATTGAGGCAACTCTCTCTGGCGCCAGCGTGGCAAGCATGGCAACGGAATCGAAACGCAGTCAGAGGAACTGTGCCTGCTGAGTTGGCATCAGGCGGCTCTTCTCTTGATTGACCCGAAAGCCCAATTCGGAGAGGCGGCCTAAAATCAGGTCTGTGTGTATCCAAACCTTCTCCCTTGAGTGAGAACAAACCAGCCAGTCATCTAGATAATTGAGGACGCGGACCCCCTGGCAACGCAAGGGGGCTAACACGACGTCCATGCACTTGGAAAAAGTGCGTGGCGCTAGCGACAGGCGATTGCCTGGGACATGGTGCGCAGGTTGAGCATCTCGAAGCGCAGCACCTTGAATTGGCAGTTCAGGCGCCTCAGATCCAAGATGGGGCGGAAACGTATGGGGAACAAAATCCCTCATGCTGCCCCGGCGGGGTCACTTCGCGGATTGCTCGCTTCTCCAGGAAAGCGGCGATTTCGACGCGAACAGGTCCCTCACTCGCGTCCACACCACGCCCTGGAAGTTGCAGGGAGTAGCCAACTGATATAATTTGGAGCACCCAAGAGTCTTGGGTGCAGTGTTGCCAATTGGAGAGTTGCTGGGGGGTGTAAAGGTGGGCCAGAGGCTGCTGGAACACCTCAGGGGCGTGGCTCGGGTGGTGGAGAAGGCGGGGTCAGGCTGGGTCCCCTGGAGGGGTGCCTGCCTGCCAGTGAGACGCTGGTGGAGATCGGCAGGTGGGCGGGGCTGTGACCTAGGCTGTGGTCCGGCCTATGGCCTGGGCTGTGGCCTGGGAGCTGCGGTCGGGGGGCCTCACCGCCGGCAAGCTGCCGCAGAGGGCCAGGGGAGCTGAAGAGACTCCACAGCCCTCTGGATGACTGCCCAGAACTCCCTGTCCTGTCCCGTGGGAGCAGGAGGCGTCCACGCTCAACGGAGGAGGAGGGGTGGGAGCGACCAGCTCCTCCTCCATGAGCTCCGCCTCGAGTCCTCGTGAAGACCCAGAGACAGGTGGTCCTCCTCCCAGGTGGCCCGTCTGCTTCCCTCCTCCTGGGATGGGGCAGACAGACTTCCCTCAGTCTCCACCGGCGCGGTGTCAGCCAGCGGCTGGGCGTCATGGTATGGGGAGGGGCGGCACCTTTTGCGCTGCTTGCGCTGCCTGCGCGGCCAGGAGAGCGCAGATTTGGTCCATCCTGCTTTCGAGAGCAAGGATGGCCTCATTACGCTCTCTGTCCGCTGAGGCTGACCTCCTTCTCCGACGGCGCGGAGTGGAGGAGGCCAGCAAAGACTCAGAAGAGGGGGAGGGAGCCCGGGGGCATCACTCCACCACTCCACCGCTCCTCCTCGTCGTTCGCGGGCACGTCAGGCAGGGGCAGCGCGGCTGTCGCGGGTGGGGCAGCTGCCGTGGCAGGTGTGGGAGCGACAGCCGGCGCAGCAGCGGGAGTAGGTGGGGACGTCGGCACAGGAGGCGCGGCTGTCCCCAGCACTACCATCCTGGAGGAGGGGACGGAGGGGCTCGGGGAGAGGCGGAGATTCAGCGCCCCCGAGGCCCCCCCTGTCACTCACCAGAGTCGGGAATCGCAGGGCGCGGCGGCAAGTGCGGCGGCGGTGCCCGGTAAGATGGCGGACCTCCGGGCATGCCGCAGCGGACCTGGAAGTCGCGGCCAAATCGCGCCCGCTGTCGGTGCCCAGACAGACGGGGCATAAGACTTCCCCACTCCAGGCGGGCAAGGTGCAGTGGAGCTCATCGCCGAGCGCACACACGCGTGCACAGGGAAACGTGTAGCAGAGGCGCCGATCAGTGTTTGCATCAGGGGCACACAACAACTGGAACGCCTCTGCAACAAGTGGAGCGCCTAACGGGCCCACCGCTGTGTGTCTCCACCCGGCAACGTTTATATACACGGGGGCACTGCGACACCAACCACACGCAACCTTGCTGTTGCCGGACTGAACACTGTGTATACCAAGCACCAGGTACTGGATACAAGCGCCGCGTAGGCCCATAGGCTTAACCACACCGCGTGTGCCGGGGTTTCCGGGGACACCGGGTGACGCGGAGTCCGGGGTCCGCGGGGGCCAAGGGTAGTAGACCACCAGCCGTAGCGGGATCTAAAACCGAGGCCTGCACGCACGGACCGGGAGGGCTAGCAGTGCTCATTCTCGGCGAACTGAGAGAGCGAGATCTCCTACAGCCGCAGCTGCGGGCTGTAGTGCGGGCGCAAGCCAGCGGAGGAGCACCTCACGCGGGCAAAATCTCTTACGACACACGATTTTACTGCCGCTGCTAGCGCTCCTGCTGTGGAGGAAAAAGCCATGTGGACAAAAAACCAACACAGCAAGCAGTCGGAATATATATAGCACTATATAAACACCACTATTATTTTTAAAAGGCTCTTCTTGTGAACGAAACTGAAACCGAAAGCGCAGCCGGACCTCGGGATTAGCTATCAATAATAACTAAACACACACAAGACAGAGATGATGTGTAGCGAAAACAGTGGTGAACAACACTATGAAGTGAGCAACAAGTTGTTAGCTGAGTTTGGCTGTTCCTCACCCAGTTTTATTCCTCCTACACAGCTGTTTCTGTTTCAGTTATGATTGTGTTTCAACCTACATATTGAACTGATGATCATTGGCACCTGTTTGGTATAATTGTTTAATCATACACCTGACTATATGCCTACAAAATCCCTGACTTTGTGCAAGTGTACCTAGAAGAATTGATGCTGTTTTGAAGGCAAAGTGTGGTCACACCAAATACGGATTTGATTTAGTTTTCTCTTCTGTTCACTCACTTTGCATTTAGTTAATTGATAAACATAATTATTAACATTTGAAAGCATTCTTACTTTACAGCATTTTTTCACACCTGCCTTATACATTTGCACAGTACATATATATATATATACACACATATATACACATATATACACACACCGATCAGCCATAACATTATGACCACCTGCCTAATATTGTGTAGGTCCCCCTTTTGCTGCCAAAACAGCCCTGACTCGTCGAGGCATTGACTCCACTAGACCTCTGAAGGTGTGCTGTGGTATCTGGCACCAAGACATTAGCAGCAGATCCTTTAAGTTCTGGAAGTTGCAAGGTGGGGCCTCCATGGATCAGACTTGTTTGATCAGCACATCCCACAGATGGTCGATTGGATTGAGATCTGGGGAATTTGGAGGCCAAGTCAACACCTTGAACTCGTGATTCATCAGACCAGGCCACCTTCTTCCATTGATCCGTGGTCCAGTTCTGATGCTCACGTGCCCATTGTAGCAGTGGACAGGGGTGAGCATGGGCACCCTGACTGGTCTGTGGCTATGCAGCCCCATAAGCAACAAACTACAATGCACTGTGTGTTCTGATACCTTTCGATCAGAACCAGCATTAACTTTTTCAGCAATGTGAGCTACAGTAGCTCGTCTGTTGGATCGGACCACACGGACCAGCCTTCGCTCCCCACATGTTCACTTAAGAACATAAGAACATAAGAAAGTTTACAAACAAGAGGAGGCCATTCGTCCCATCGTGCTCGTTTGGTGTCCATTAGTATTTAAGTGATCCAAGGATCCTATCCAGTCTATTTTTAAATGTTCCTAAACTTTCAGCTTCTACATCGCTGAGGAGTTTGTTCCATATTGTGACTACTCTCTGTGTGAAGAAGTGTCTCCTGTTTTCTGTTTTAAATGCCCTGAAGCCCAATTTCCAGTTGTGTCCATTTTCCATTTGTATCAAACTTCACCTGTCAGTGGTCATAATGTTATGGCTGATCAGTGTATATATATATACACTCACCTAAAGGATTATTAGGAACACCTGTTCAATTTCTCATTAATGCAATTATCTAACCAACCAATCACATGGCAGTTGCTTCAATGCATTTAGGGGTGTGGTCCTGGTCAAGACAATCTCCTGAACTCCAAACTGAATGTCTGAATGGGAAAGAAAGGTGATTTAAGCAATTTTGAGCGTGGCATGGTTGTTGGTGCCAGACGGGCCGGTCTGAGTATTTCACAATCTGCTCAGTTACTGGGATTTTCACGCACAACCATTTCTAGGGTTTACAAAGAATGGTGTGAAAAGGGAAAAACATCCAGTATGTGGCAGTCCTGTGGGCGAAAATGCCTTGTTGATGCTAGAGGTCAGAGGAGAATGGGCCGACTGATTCAAGCTGATAGAAGAGCAACTTTGACTGAAATAACCACTCGTTACAACCGAGGTATGCAGCAAAGCATTTGTGAAGCCACAACACGTACAACCTTGAGGCGGATGGGCTACAACAGCAGAAGACCCCACCGGGTACCACTCATCTCCACTACAAATAGGAAAAAGAGGCTACAATTTGCACAAGCTCACCAAAATTGGACAGTTGAAGACTGGAAAAATGTTGCCTGGTCTGATGAGTCTCGATTTCTGTTGAGACATTCAGATGGTAGAGTCTGAATTTGGCGTAAACAGAATGAGAACATGGATCCATCATGCCTTGTTACCACTGTGCAGGCTGGTGGTGGTGGTGTAATGGTGTGGGGGATGTTTTCTTGGCACACTTTAGGCCCCTTAGTGCCAATTGGGCATCGTTTAAATGCCACGGCCTACCTGAGCATTGTTTCTGACCATGTCCATCCCTTTATGACCACCATGTACCCATCCTCTGATGGCTACTTCCAGCAGGATAATGCACCATGTCACAAAGGTCGAATCATTTCAAATTGGTTTCTTGAACATGACAATGAGTTCACTGTACTAAACTGGCCCCACAGTCACCAGATCTCAACCCAAAAGAGCATCTTTGGGATGTGGTGGAACGGGAGCTTCGTGGCCTGGATGTGCATCCCACAAATCTCCATCAACTGCAAGATGCTATCCTATCAATATGGGCCAACATTTCTAAAGAATGCTTTCAGCACCTTGTTGAATCAATGCCACGTAGAATTAAGGCAGTTCTGAAGGTGAAAGGGGGTCAAACACAGTATTAGTATGGTGTTCCTAATAATCCTTTAAGTGAGTGTATATATACAGTGCATCCGGAAAGTATTCACAGCGCTTCACTTTTTCCACATTTTGTTATGTTATAGCCTTATTCCAAAATGGATTAAATTCATTATTTTCCCAAAATTCTACAAACAATACCCCATAATGACAACATGAAAGAAGTTTGTTTGAAATCGTTGCAAATTTATTAAAAATAAAAAACAAAAAAGCACATGTACATAAGTATTCACAGCCTTTGCCATGACACTCAAAATTGAGCTCAGGTGCATCCTGTTTCCACTGATCATCCTTGAGATGTTTCTACAACTTGATTGGAGTCCACCTGTGGTAAATTCAGTTGATTGGACATGATTTGGAAAGGCACACACCTGTCTATATAAGGTCCAACAATTAACATTGCATGTCAGAGCACAAACCAAGCCATGAAGTCCAAGGAATTGTCTGTAGACTGCTGAGACAGGATTGTATCAAGGCACAGATCTGAGGAAGGGTACAGAAAAATTTCTGCAGCATTGAAAGTCCCAATGAGCACAGTGGCCTCCATAATCCATAAATGGAAGAAGTTTGGAACCACCAGGTCTCTTCCTAGAGATGGCCGGCCCGCCAAAATGAGCAATTGGGGGAGAAGGGCCTTAGTCAGAGAGGTGACCAAGAACCCGATGGTAACTCTGACAGAGCTCCAGCATGTCTCTGTGGAGAGAGGAGAACCTTCCAGAAGAACAACCATCTCTGCAGCACTCCACCAATCAGGCCTGTATGGTAGATTGGCCAGACGGAAGCCTGCTCCAGAGTGCTCTGGACCTCAGACTGGGGCAAAGGTTAATCTTCCAATAGGACAACGACCCTAAGCACACAGCCAAGATAACAAAGGAATGGCTACAGGACAACTCTGTGAATGTCATTGAGTGGCCCAGCCAGAGCCCAGACTTGAACCCAATTGAACATCTCTGGAGACATCTGAAAATGTCTGTGTACCGACGCTCCCCATCCAACCTGATGGAGCTTGAGAGGTCCTGCAAAGAAGAATGGGAGAAACTGCCCAAAAATAGGTGTGCCAAGCTTGTAGCATCATACTCAAAAAGACTTGAGGCTGTAATTGGTGCCAAAGGTGCTTCAACAAAGTATTGAGCAAAAGCTGTGAATACTTATGTACATGTCCTTTTATTGCTTTTTATTTTTAATAAATTTGCAAAGATTTCAAACAAACTTCTTTCACATTGTCATTATGGGGTATTGTTTGAAGAATTTTGAGGAAAATAATGAATTTAATCCATTTTGGAATAAGGCTGTAACATAACAAAATGTGGATAAAGTGAAGCGCTGTGAATACTTTCCGGATGCACTGTGTGTGTGTGTGTATGTATGTATGTATGTATGTATGTATGTATATATATATATATATATATATATATATATATACGTATTTACATATTCTGAGAGCAAATGAAACAAGTTAGGAGAAGTTAGATTCAGATGTTGGTAATATTTAGAGTCTCATTTCAGAATATGTACATCTCGGCTGAACACCCTCATAACTCTTCTGCGAATCTGACTCAGTTTCAAGCCGTATATGAGGGGATTTAAAAGAGGAGGAATGACTAGAAATTCCACTGCCAGGAAGTTGCGAAGAGCCTGTAGCATGTTGCTTGAACCATATCGACTGTACATTACATCAAACACTGTGCTGATGGTGAAACCGATTACAGATATTAAATGGGGCAAACACGTCTGCATGAATTTTGTCATCTCTTCGCTAGACTTTACACAAGCCCTAACAATATGGATGTAAGAATATAGAATTAAAAGGGCTTGAGAAACATGCATGAGTATTAAAATGAAACTATAGACATTGTTAATATTTATGTCTACACAAGATAGCTTTGCAACTGACCAATTATCACAGTACAGTTTTTCAATGTGAGATCCACACAATGGCAGTCTGTTTGTTAACAAAATGACAATTGCTGTTTCACAGGAAGGAAGAATCCAAGAAATCAACAGAAACTTGCTGATAGTTTGAGATGTCATGATAGAATGGTACTGTAAGGGTTTGCATATTGCCACATACCTGTCATAAGCCATCACAGTTAAAATGGTAAATTCACACAGAACTGAAGTGTAGATCACATATGCTTGAATCAAGCATCCAGCATATGAGATCACATGAGAGTCAGAGAGGAAGTCAGCCAGGAGTTTAGGATACAGACCAGCAGTTCCATACAGTCCATTGACACACAGGTTACAGAGGAAGATGTACATAGGCTCATGGAGGGTTTTCTCAATGATGATTGTAATGATCAGTGTCAAATTGAATAGACATATCAAAAGATAAGCCAGAAGAGTAAAAGCAAAAAATATGTATTCATGAGATGCCGTCTCGTTTAATCCATGGAGTGTGAAGACTGTAACACTGGACGAGTTCTGCATAGCACTGAGGGATGTTTCAGGAATATACAAATAACCCTGTACCTAAAGAAGCAAAGAGTACCAATAAGTCCCTCCATACATAAGTAGGAGATCAATTAAGTGGAAATATAATAACAATAATATGGTGACAATATAACAAGCACCACAATGAACCATAATGTTAGAGTTAACTTCTGTTGTTTCTAGAGATTTTCTTCTGTAATGACAGGAATGATGGAAATACTCACAGATGTTAATCTGAGAAAGGGTTGCTGCAGAGAGAGCATGAGTCCCTGTTCCTTAGTCTGTACTTCAGCTTTATATATAGAGCTCCTTCAGGAGGGAGTCTACAGAGAATCACAGCCTGAAAACAGAGACCTAATGAAATATTGGGATAGTTAGCCAGAGGTAGAACACATTACAAATAAGATGATTAAAAGCAGTTTTTTCCCCGACACAAAATGGTGTATATATGAAATTTACAGTAGATACAGCAGTGTCAGGTTTGTGTATACAATGACCCCAAAAATGCTCTGTAGATCCATACGATAGGAAACCAACATGCATTTTAGTCATTTAATATACAGTGGTTAGGTCTAGAGCATTTTATAACATGGACCCAACCGCCAAAAAGAAGAAGACAGTGCTGGTTTGCATTAGGTACTGTAGAATGATGTATCCTCTGTGACACAAAAGCCTCTATCTAGTGTTGGAATTCTAGCATGTAAGTGAAATTTGGGTCAAATTTAAGAAAAAGAGCATAAAAGCAAGCACAACAGAACCCTTGGTTCGTCAAGACAGGTGAGAGCATCTGTGTTTTTGAATAAAAAACAGAAATTGTGTTTTTCGTCTGGCTGGTAGTACAAATAGTACCATCCCCCCAACGATTCGCTACATTCGTGATCGCTATATTTTAATTAATTAAAATTAGCCATGCAGGTTTGTACTGTCCGCGCCACGGAAGTTTGTTGGCGCATTGGCTCATTTCAGCTTTTCACATACGTCTACTAGTCATTTTATATTATTATTATTATTCAGGCTAGTTCGCTATGTTGGTTTTTGTCCACAGGACTTTTTCTTCCACAGCAAGAGCACATGCAGCAGCAGTAATAGCCGAGGCTGGCCGTCCGGCCTAAGCCTCAGTCTGTCTTAAGAGGGGCTCCTCCACTGGCTTGTGCCTGCCACTACAGCTGTAGGAGGTCTTGCTCTTCCAGTTTTCTGGATTGAGCTCTTCTGTGCTCACTCATTCATGGTACTGGTCCTTCCAAGTTGAATCCTGCTTTGGCTGGTGGTTTTTCTAACATGGTGTGGACGCGAGTAAGGGACCCGTTGCAGTGTGTGGTGCTTTGCATCGATATCGCCGCTCTCTTGTAGAAAAGCACAATCCGTGAAGTGATTCAACAGCTTTGGAGCCGCAACGGCAAAGCACCTCGGCGGAGTCCACACATTGTCCACTATGGTGCGCCGAGACAAATCGGGGAACCTGGGGATTGACGCGCCATGCACGATGCATTCCATCAGACAGGAACAACAGTTCTGCTGGTAGCGCCTTGCTGGCCCCGCAGACTGTGGTTTGCAGACCTGGTCTCCCTCTTGGACGGAGAGCTTTGGCAGCTTCCCCTGTGGGCAGACATGCTGTCTCAGGTGCAGGCACTGTGGCATCCCAACCCAGGCCTGCTCCAGCTCTGGGCTTGATCGTTTGATGGCCACTATTCAGTCAGTGAGCGCTCCCTCTACGAGGTCGCAGTACTCCTACTGCCGGTGGACTTTTCAAACTTGGTGTCAGGAGAAGTCTCATGACCCAGTTAATTGCCATATAGCTGTCATCCTGCAATTCCTGCAGGAGCTGTTGGATCAGGGCAAATCCCCGTCCTCACTCAAGGTTTATTTGGCTGCCATCTCCTCCGGGGTCACATTTTTTGGCAGCACAGTTGCTGAAAGGTGTATGCAAGCTGCAGCCTACCCGCGCCCCTTCCCTGCCTGCATGGCGCCTTGATGTAGTGCTAGATGCACTTTCCAAGGCCCCGTTTGAGCCCTTGTAATCAGTTGACCTCAGATTAGCATCAATGAAGACAGTGTTTTTGTTTGCGATCACATCTGCAAAACGTGTGAGAGAGTTACACATCTTGTCCGTTCACCCTTCGTGTCTGTTTTGTGGGAGATGGTTCCAGGGTTACGCTTCAGCCTAATCCTGCATTCCTCCCGAACGTGCTTTATCCTTTCCATATCAACTGGCCTATTGAGTTGATGGCTTTCTATCCTCCTCCCTTTTCTTTGGAGGAAGAGAGTAGGCTGAACCTGCTGTGCCTGTGCTGGCTCTCAGGTGATTTTTAGAGGACAAAGGACATTCGGCGCTCAGACCAATTGTTTGTGTCCTTTGGAGAGTGCAGACACGGGGCCATGCACTTTCAAAGCAGCACCTCTTGCACTGGATTATGGACACCATTACCATGGCTTTCGTGTCGGCTGGAGCCCTGGTGCCTGAACACCTGGTGGCCCACTTGACTCGAGGTGTAGCCACGTCATGGGCCCTTCTTCAAGGCACCCCACTGGCAGACATCTGTGTGTCTACAAGTTGGGTCTCGTTGTTCAGTTCTACAGAATGTACGTGACAGGACCGGTTCCTTCAATTGGGAATCCGGTGTTGGCTTCAGTTGAGCTTCAGTAGCCTATCAGGCACTGGCTCCTGGCTTTTCTATCGCTGTCTGCCCCTATTGAGCGTGCTTGGAGAAGTGACACAGAACTGTTTTCCCTTCCTATCTTGGAAGTTACTTGTATATAGTTCATTTTGTAGGCAGGGGTGCATGTGTTTTTTACATCCTGTACCCCGCCATTTCCTTAGCTAGCAATTCTGTGGCCCCACCCTAGCAATGCTAGTTGTGCTGAGGGCCGCTGCTGCTGTGTCCAGCAGGAGGCACTTAAGTTGGCTCTTGTTGCCCCACTGTGTATATAGTGATTTAGAGTGTCTGTTGCTGCTAGCTGCTGTCAGCAGTGTGTAACTTGCTCCTGTGTCTCGTGTGTGGTGCATGAGCTGGCTCCTGCACCCCGTGGTGTTCATTGGAAAATACAGTAGAGCTTGTCCGCTCCTTACTTAAGTTGAGTGTGGAGATCTGTGTAGACTTCACCTTTTATACCAACAGGAAGTGGAAGGGTATTGTTTGAGTGACAAGCACAGGAGCCAATGGCAGCTTTGATAGACAAATGTCTTCGATACATTGTACAACTGTCTGCAGATGCGCATTGAAACCCCTCCCCCTTGGGCAGTGTTTCCAACTCAAAAGATAACCGTGGTTGCATTTGCAACCTATCATTTTAATAACTGAAAGACAAAACTTTGTTCAATAATAAAAACCTGAGATTTAGTTTTTTTTTTATAACTAGGGCTGTGTATACAGTCTGTTATAATTTATCGTCAATACCAGCGTTTTATTTTTTTTAATTTATATAAAGCTGTGCTTAATAATCTGCAGCTGCGATATTTATAACGCATTTATATATGTGGGAATTTATATATTTTACAAATTACTTGACTGCAGGGTTGCCAACCATCTGTAAATTTATCTTAATTTCACCTTGTCAAATCCATAAAAAAGTTTGACTTCCTTCATTGCAAAATGTCTGACTGCCAACACACTTTCCTCCTAGTTACAAACATTTTTCCAACTTAAGTTTGATGAAGAGCTTAGCCTGACAAATCAAAACTGTTAACCAATCGAATATGCACTTAATAATGTAAAGGTTTCGGGAGTGGCGGCTATGACGTGGACTCGAACTCTGTTCTCCCGTACCACAGTGCAGTGATCTTACTGCATTACTAAAAGGCCCACGCCTCTTAGTGAGGCTTGAAATCACTACCCTCTGGCAGGCTACAATACCTAGCTCAGTGGTTCCCAAACTGTGGGGCGCACCCCCACTGCAGCCCCCACCGAAATTGCATTGGATAAACTGATTCCATTATGAAACTACTTTTTCCACACTTACATTAAAAACAAACTACTCACGAGAGTGGAAATCAGTTATTGGATGTTATCAGTTATTGGACTGCAACTATGTGTAACGAAGAACTGCCGTGGTGGGGAACCCAGGTGTGGAGTGAGAGGTGGTCAGGAACAGGCTGGGGTCAATGCCGGCAAACAGTAATGTCCAGGGAAATCCAGAAGTTGTGGTCAATAAGGCAAGCAGGGGGTCAATGATCAGGCGAACAGGTTGGTAGGGAGAATCCGGGAATCGGTGGTTGAGGTACAAGTGGAGGTCGTAAACAGGCAATCAATAACAAAGGGAATACTTAGAAATACAACACGAATGAAGACAAGATTTAACAGAGAAAGGAAGTCACAGAGGGGTTTATATGTGTAGCAGAGGGGAGCAGAGGGTAGTGAAGGAGAGTGCTGGTCCAATGGGAGTTTGAGGATGATAGAACATGGTGCCGTGGAATGTTAAGTGGCTGATTGCTGGGGGGTGTGATGGTTAGTATTCTGGTGATGATGACCTCTGGTGGTGAGCTTGTGAATTGCGGGATGTGTGGGATACAACAGTGACACTATGTTGATTCAGGCTTCATTAATTTGTGTGAGTAGATCGATTAAGAATAGGTTGAAAGAATAGATTCCTGCATAGAAAGTTTCTGGTATTACCAATATAAATAGCGAAATGCAAGTGTGAAAAGTGAAATGCAGACAAGTATGTTAGTGTATTCATCTTTGTTAAGCATTAGGGCTTTACAAAATATAAATGATAATATAAATATGAACGTTGGGGGGGGGGGGTACGAGCTGTGACCCAAATGTATACAGTGCATCCGGAAAGTATTCACAGCGCTTCACTTTATCCACATTTTGTTATGTTACAGCCTTATTCCAAAATGGATTAAATTCATTATTTTCCTCAGAATTCTACAAAATACCCCATAATGACAATGTGAAAGAAGTTTGTTTGAAATCTTTGCAAATTTATTAAAAATAAAAAACAAAAAAAGGACATGTATAAGTATTCACAGCCTTTGCTCAATACTTTGTTGAAGCACCTTTGGCACCAATTACAGCTTCAAGTCTTTTTGAGTATGATGATAAAAGCTTGGCACACCTATTTTTGGGCAGTTTCTCCCATTCTTCTTTGCAGGACCTCTCAAGCTCCATCAGGTTGGATGGGGAGCGTCGGTGCACAGCCATTTTCAGATCTCTCCAGAGATGGTCAATCGGGGTCAAGTCTGGGCTCTGGCTGGGCCACTCAAGGACATTCACAGAGTTGTCCTGTAGCCATTCCTTTGTTATCTTGGCTGTGTGCTTAGGGTCGTTGTCCTGTTAGAAGATTAACCTTCGCCCCAATCTGAGGTCCAGAGCGCTCTGGAGCAGGTTTTTATCAAGGATGTCTCTGTACATTGCTGCATTCATCTTTCCCTCAATCCTGACTAGTCTCACAGTTCCTGCCGCTGAAAAACATCCCCACATCATGATGCTGCCACCACCATGCTTCACTGTAGGGATGGTATTGGCCAGGTTATGAGCGGTGCCTGGTTTCCTCCAGACATGAGTTCAATCTTTGTTTCATCAGACCAGAGAATTTTGTTTCTCATGGTCTGAGAGTCCTTCAGGTGCCTTTTGGCAAACTCCAGACGGGCTGTCACATGCCTTTTACTGAGGAGTGGCTTCCGTCTGGCCACTCTACCATACAGGCCTGATTGGTGGAGTGCTGCAGAGATGGTTGTTCTTCTGGAAGGTTCTCCTCTCTCCACAGAGACACGCTGGAGCTCTGTCAGAGTGACTATCGGGTTCTTGGTCACCTCCCTGACTAAGGCCCTTCTCCCCCAATCGTCCTGGTGGTTCCAAACTTCTTCCATTTACAGATGATGGAGACCACTGTGCTCATTGGGACCTTCAATGCTGCAGAAATGTTTCTGTACCCTTCCCCAGATCTGTGCCTCAATAAAATCCTGTCTCGGAGGTCTACAGACAATTCCTTGGACTTCATGGCTTGGTTTGTGCTCTGACATGCAATGTTAACTGTGGGACCTTATATAGACAGGTGTGTGCCTTTCCAAATAATGTCCAATCAACTGAATTTACCACAGGTGGACTCCAATCAAGTTGTAGAAACATCTCAAGGATGATCAGTGGAAACAGGATGCACCTGAGCTCAATTTTGAGTGTCATGGCAAAGGCTGTGAATACTTATGTGCATGTGCTTTTTTCTCGTTTTTTAATTTTAATAAATTTGCAAAGATTTCATACAAACTTCTTTCACGCTGTCATTAGGGGGTATTGTTTGTAGAATTTTGAGGAAAATAATTAATTTAATCAATTTTGAAATAAGGTTGTAACACAACAAAATGTGGAAAAAGTGAAGCACTGTGAATACTTTCTGGATACACTGTAGAGGGAGGGTGCCATGCAAAAAGCTTGGGAACCACTGATCTAGCTAATGATAGCTAACGTCACCCAAAAATGGAGTCTGACAAGGTGAACGAAAGTCCTCCAAAAACATAAGAAAGTGCTCCTTTCAATCAGCTTGAACAAAGGACCCCGACTTTAGCTCTGCACATGAATAAGTATTACAATGTAACTATAGACATTGTTAGTAGTTGTGTCTACACAAGACAGCTTTACAATTGACCAGTTATCACAATATAGTTTGTCAATTTGAGATCCACAGAGAGGAAGCCTGATATTTAATAATATCCCAATTACAGAAAGGAAGACTCCAAGATATCAACAGAAACTTACTGATAGTTAAGAGTTTTCATGATCGAATGGTATTGTAAAGGTTTGCAAATTGCAACATACCTGTCATAAGCCAACACTGTTAAAATGGTAAATTCACACAGAACAGAAGTGTAGATCACAAATGCTTGAATCAAACATCCAGCGTATGAGATCACATGAGAGTCAGTCAGACAGGAGTTTAGAGCTCCTTCAGGAGGGAGGCTACTGAGATGTGCAGCCTGAAAACAGACCTTTAAGTCTGTGGCTCTGTAAAATTGGGTTAATTAGCCAGAGTTTGAAAACATTACAAATAAGCAGTTCACCCCTACCCCACCCCCCAGCAGGTACAGCTGTGTCAGGGTTGTGTAAAAGACAATATGCCTTTTCGACATTTATAATGACCCCAAATATGCTCTGTAGATCCAAAGGATAGGAAGCCAACTTGCATTTGAGTAATTTAATCTACAGTGGTTAGGTCTGGAGCATTTCATAACATGGACCCAACTGCCAATCATAAGAGAAGAAGACAGTGCTTGATAGCTGGTTTGCATTAGGTACTGTAGAATGAAGAATCCTCTGTGACACAAAAGCCACAATCTAGTGTTGGAAATAGAGCATAAAAGCAAGCAGAACAAAATCCAATTCTGCAGAGTGATTTCAAATGTGGAACATGGAAAACAGTTTTAATGATGGAAAGACAAGACTTTGTACAATAATAAAAACCTGAGATTTAGGTTTTATAACTAGGGGCAGGATTAAATCAAAAATGGTGCAAGCGCGAAAAGTTGCGGAAGAGTCGTAGAAGGGAATCTCGCAGCTCAGCTCCTCACTGAATTAAATCTAAAATATGAGGACCTGCGAACGGGGAGGAGATATGTTTTGCTGGCGTGGCTTCCAAGGTAGGCGGGCAGTGCGAGAGGCACCATGACCCAATCACAGTGTCTGAAACTGAAGGGAACCCAGAGGGTGGAAGAGCAAGACAGTCCTGCGAGAAGCAGCGATGGGTCAATAAAGCATATAAACACAGTGATCTGATGTTCCATGCTGTAAATGCACAGCATTAATCTCCCCGCTGACACATAACTACACTACCGGTCAAAAGTTTTAGAACTATAGTTCTAGTTTTTATTTAAATGTATGCAGTGTAATGCCTCAATGTACTCTAAATAATTGAACAAATAAACAATTGGAGATAAAAAAATAAATAATGGAATAATTTTGTTTAAGAAAATGTAACCCCTTAATCTGACAAACCCCTCTTGTACTCTTAAAAGGGCACCAAATCCGTGTGCTTCTCTTTAATCCCATGTGTACTCTTCACTGTTGTGTTGTTTGCCAAGTGTTCTCTGATTTGAAAACTTCTGAAATGGGGGGGTGGGGGGATACAAAATCTGAGAAAATATTGAAAATTATGACATATTCTGGAACAAGACAGTCTACTGCTCAAAACAAGACCATCCACGTTTTGGTAGAAGCAACACACTTCCCGTAGAGAGCTCAAAATGTCAAGATGGAAAACGATAGGTTGCAAATGCAACCCCGGTTATCTGAAAAAGGAAGCACTGCCGAAGGGGGAGGGGTTTCTGCGCACTTCCGTAGGAACCCAATCTAAACGTCACTCTATCAAAGCTGCCATTGGACCCTGCGCATGTCACTCAGAACAGGTCCCTTCCCACTTCCTGTTCTATAAAACGTGACGTCAGCGCAGGTTTGTCCTCTTTTGCCACTTTGTCTGGACTCTAGAACGTGAGTTCTGTGTCTTGTCTGTGCATTAGACCCCTAATGTTATTTAACAATTATTAATCGGTTGGTTGCCTTCACAGCTGTGTTGTTCACCACCGTTTATTATTGTCTGTGTCTATTTGTATTATATTAGTTATTATTGATAGCTAATCCGACTCTGTTCCATTCATGCTCCGGGGCTCCAGTGTGCTTTCGGTTTCAGTTTCGGCTACAAATTGAACACTTTAAAAATAATAGTCGTGTTTATATACTGCCTTATATATTCCGACTTCTTGCTGTGTTGGTTTTTTGTTCACAGAGCTTTTTCCTCCACAGCCCTCCACTTTTTCCTGCGCAGCCTGAGCCTTGGTGTGACATAAGAGATCTCGCCCATGTGAGGTGCTCCTCCACCGGCTTATGCCCACATTACAGCCGACAACTGCAGCTGTAGGAGATCTCACTCTCTCAGTTAGCTGAAAACGAGCTCTGCTTAGCCTCCTTGTCTGTGTGTGCAGACCTCGGTTAAGATCCTGCTACGGCTAGTGGTCTACTACCCTCGGCCCCCTTGGACCCCGGTGTCCCCGGAAACCCCGGCACACATGGTGTGGTTAAGCCTACTGGCCTACGCGGTGCTTGTATCAAGCACCTGGTGCTTGATATACAGTGTTCAGTCCAGCAACAGCAAGGTTGAATTTGGTTTGTGTCACAGTGCCCCCATGTACATAATCACGGAAGCGTTTCAGTTGTTGTGTGCCCCTGGTGCAAACACTGACTGGCGCCTCTGCTGCACGTTTCCGTGTTCACGCACGTGAGGTCCATCGTTCCACCTGGTGCCGCCGCAATCACCACCATGCCCAAAAGTCTCCCACTCCGGCGAGTGACGGGGGGTCTCGGGGGGCACTGGATCTCCGCCTCTCCCCGAGCCCCTCCTCCATGACGTACCTGTGGTGTGCGCCGCTACAGCCACGCGTGCACATGAACGACAGGGAAAAGCGGCGGGGCGACGCCCACAGGCTCCCTCCCCCTCTTCTGAGTCGTCGCTTGCCTCCTCCCAGCCGCGCCGTCGGCAACGGAGGTCAGGCTCCACGGACAGGGAGCGTGATGAGGCCATCCATGCCTCATCCATGCCTGCCAACAGCAGGATGGACCACATCTGCGCTCTCCTGGCCGCGCAGGCAGCACAACAGTCACCACCCCCCCCACACCATGACGCTCCACCGCCGGCTCACACCGTGCCATTGGAGTCTGAGGGGAGTCTATCTGCCCCATCCCCATGAGGGCAGTAGACAGGCCACCTGGGAGGAGGACCGCCTGTCTCTGGAGCTTGAGGTGGAGCTCATGGATGAGGACCTGGTCTCACCTGGTCTTTTTCTCCAGTGAATTCTACCCTACCTTCGCTGTCCACGGAGCAACGCGACCTGGCCTGCCCCAATAGGCAGTGTCGTGTGAGACGCTGCTCCGAAAGGCATATGTTGCAGGATCCCAAGCAGCCTGCCTCAGAAAGACTGAGAGCCTGCTGGCCCTATATTTAGCCCTGCTGGCAGAGCCCTGGGAAAACGATGGCGCATTCCTCAACCCCGCCCTCTATCTCTGAGATTGCAGCGGTGGCAGACCAGCTCATCATGGTGATGCGCCAGGGGGCAAGGGCGACTGGGCGATCCCTGGCAGCCATTGTGGTGGCGTGCCACCAGCTCTTGCTGTCCCAGGCACGATGGGTTCCTGAGGCGGACAAGACCCGCCTCATGGACACCCCTATCTCGCCGGGCTTCACCTTTGGCCCCTCTGTGGAGGAGATGCTGTCACGCACCCTCCAAGAGAGGGCGCAGTACCTGCAGCTGGCCCGGGTTTAACCCATTGCACCACAGGCCCAGCGATCTCCGCCAGCGTCTCACTAGGAGGCAGGCGCCCCCCCCAGGCTTGCCGCCCTGTCCTCCGGTGGCCCACGGCAGCTTGTGGTAGGAGGAGGCCTGGCCCGACCTCACTTCCTCCACCACCCAAGCCCCGTCCCTGAGACGTTCCAGCAACCTCTGGCCCACCCTTATACCCTCCTGCAACTCACAAATTGGCAACGCAGCACTCAACACTCTTGGGTGCTCCAAATTATATCAGTTGGCTACTACCTGCAGTTTCAAACATGTCTATCCCCCTTCCAAGGCATGGTGTGGACGGGAGTGAGGGACACGTTACAGTGTGCGGCCCTTCACGCTCTCCTGGAGAAGCGAGCAATTCGCAAACTGCCCCTGCCATGGCAGCACGAGGGATTCTATTGCCCAAGAAAGATGGTAGTCGCCTGAACTGCCACCTCAAGGTGTTGTGCTTCAAGATGCTCAACCTGCGCACCATGTCCCAGGCCATCAACCCCGGCGACTGGTTCACCACGGTGAATCTGAAAGATTCTTACTTTCACATCCCCATTGTGCAGGCGCAAAGGAAGTTTCTTCACTTCACCTTCAAGGGCCAAGCGTCTGAGTTCCCCTTCGGCCTGTCGCTAGCCCCATGCACTTTTTCCAAGTGCATGGACGTCGTGTTAGCCCCCTTGCATTGCCAGGGGGTCTGCATCCTCAATTATCTATATGACTGACCCAGAGGCCCAATTTGGAGATGTGGCCTAAAATCAGCCAATCGAGAGAAGAGCCGCCTAATGTCAACTCCAGTTCCTCAGACTGCCTCGATTTCGTTGCCATGCTTGCCTCAATACACACGTCTCCCCCTCTTCGGCCTGAAAGCTTGTGCCATGGTGTCCCTTTGCCAGAGGCTGCTGGGCCTCCTAGCGGCTGCATCACAGACTCTCCCCCTCGACCTCCTCCAATTGAGACCGCTGTAGTGGTGGTTCAGGTCTCTCAGGATGCACCCTCGCCGTGATCGAGCATGCCGAGTCAGTCACTCCGGCGTGCTGGAAGGCTCTCCGTTGGTGGTGGAGCCCTCACAATTTGACCCTCGGTGTGCCCCTGGGGCCAGTCTATCACCAAGCAGTCATGATGACAGATGCCTCCAAGCAGGGTTGGGGAGCAGTCTGCAACAGACGTGGAGTCCAAGGCTGGTGGATGGAGCCCGCACGGGCCCTACATCTCAACATCCTGGAGTTACAAGCAGTACTCCTTGGCCTTTCTCATTTCCTGCCAGTCCTATGGGACAGACATGTGCTGGTTCGAACGGACAACACAGCGGTGGTTGCCTATATCAACAGGCAAGGAGGTCTCCAGTCGTGCAGACTGTACTGTCTAGCACGCCGTCAGCTTCTGTGGGTGCAGCCATGGTTCCGCTCCATCAGAGCGGTTTACCTCCCAGGCCTGTCCAACACGGTGGCGGACCTCCTCTCTCAGGAAGGCCCCCCGGTCTTGGAATTGCGCCTCCACCCGCTAGTGATACAGCAGCTGTGGAGCTCGTTCAGCAGGGCGGACGTGGATCTCTTTGTCCACACACTGCCCACTATGGTCCTCTGTCCGAGAACTGTTTGTGCAAGTAGATTCGGCCTCGCTCCTAGCTGCACTAGTAGAGCAGCCGGCCTCGCTTTGTATATGCTGATTCTAGACAGTTCCCGGTAAGAGCGTGACTACGGTCCTCACTCCTGGGCGGCTCAGGTGCGGCCCTACGGGGCCCCTAAGGTTACTGTCTGGAGTTGTGTTGCCGAGGCCCCCTAGCGGTACACCTCGGGGCAGGCTCCCTTATCAGCTTGCTGCCTCCTCCCTTGCCATGGTTTTGTTAAACAGTAACCCCTCCCCCTTGGGCAGTGACCAAATTAAAATGATAGGTTGCGAATGCAACCCTGGTTATCGGAAAAAGGAAGCACTGCCCAAGGGTTGCAAGGTCGCGTGGGAGTCCTGCTCCCGGCAAAAGAGGACGAATCTGTGCTGACATTACGTTTTATAGAATGAGCACAGGGGCCAATGGCAGCTTTGATAGAGTGATGTTTCGATCCAGTTCCTACGGAAGTGTGAAGAACCCACTCCCCCTTGGGCAGTGCTTCCTTTTTCAGATAACTGGAGTGGCATTCACAACCTATCATTTTAATTAGGCACCAGGTTGGACTACAGAGGTCCTCCATCATTGAATTAATGGAATTTCTAAACGCAGTTACCTGAATGTAGCATATGGTACAGTAATTCTTTACACCGTGTTTCATGAGAGTGCATTTGTACATAATCTTGAACTAATATGACACTAGCTACTGTAAACTAAGAGTAAATAGTTAAAAACAGCTTAATACAGTGAGGGATAAAAGTATTTGATCCCCTGCTGATTTTGTACGTTTGCCCACTGACAAAGAAATGATCAGTCTATAATTTTAATGGTAAGTGTATTTTAACAGTGAGAGACAGAATAACAACAAAAAAATCCAGAAACGCATTTCAAAAAAGTTATAAATGGGATGATTTATTTATTTTACTTAAGCGTTATTAAATTCAATGCGTATTTGGATGTCCTATTATTATTATTATTATTATTATTATTATTACTACATTACTTACATTAATTTGGCTGAATTCGATTAATGATCCACTCAAATGAGTGAGTTCATTTTCCTTGCATTGTCATACATTTGTTAGGAGTTAACGTACCCTGTACTGTGTTATTGAAAATGAAGAGAATCTGTATAAAAGCCTTATTAATCACGTTATAATTGTTCGTTGTCATTTAACTTTGGGAATATAAATGTTAAAAATAAAAAAATAAAAATTACAATCACACTTCAGGATCCAAACCCAGAACACCTGGCTCATAGCACTGTTCCTTAACCACTGTGCCAGCGGAGATTAGTATTGGATTGTGAAACCTGTTTTACGGCCACAAATAACTGTCTTAATTAGTTGTATATGACTCCACTATTGGAATTAGTCACAAATAAAATTTGAAATAATAAGAAATTAGAATAGATGTATATGTATGTTCTGTGGCTCTATGATAAGTGAATGCACTCATGGTTATATTAGCTCATATGGAGAACGTATGAGGGGGGAAGTTGTGTCTTTGTGAGCTCGGTCACCCTGCAGCATCTTCACCTGTATCAGGGTTGCTGTTGTCGGGTGTAGAGTGCAATAACTGTCCAAACAACAATAATAATAATTATTATTATTTCTTATGAGCTCTGTGAGCTAATAATTGTAGACAAGATATAGTCATAGTTAATAGCTCAGTGGAAGGGACAAGCAATGACCATGGACACGCTTCATGCTATGTTGAAACTTTCATATGTATGTATTTATGCATGCATGTAAGTATGTATTGTCATTCTGTCACAAAAAATAAATAAAAAACAGTTAGGAACTTGTTCTGGTGCATCACACATACAACCATAAATAAAAACAGACTGTTAACTGTGCACTGGAATGTCTCTTTCCAGTCGTTGCCCCCTGAAATAGTTAACACCATGGTTTTCAATGCGTTATTTTGCACGTTGCAAAACCGGTTTTTATATCTCAATCCGGGTTGAAAACAATGGGGCTGAGTTTAAAGAGATAATACCCACATGTTCAATTTCCATCTCTACATACTAAGTAGAACATCAACTGCTTTGCATTTTGATATATTTTCTACAAGTATGCAGTTCTGTTATCACTACTAACTATGAAAGTGTCACTAAAATAAGTATTACAACATTACACCGGGCCTGACAATAGATGTCATTTGTGAAACCTTGTTCTTTAAAACTTGAGGTTAACAACAGGGCTGGGGGCTGGGCGATATGACTTAAAAATAATATCTCTATATTTTTAGAAGTTTGGGTGATACACGATGTATATCTCGATATTTCTTGTTTTTATCCAATCAAGCCACAAAAAAGACCAAAGACATTCAAACTACAAGTATTTTGTTAATCCTCCAATAAGCAAAACTAACAAATACTACATGCAGGCTGTCATGGTAAATATATGCAGAATGCAACACATTACAGGGCAAGTGTTGTGTGATTACTATTACGTGTGTTATGTTGTTATGGGATATATATTATATCTATCTATCTATCTATCTATCTATCTATCTATCTCTATATCTATATATATACACACACACATGCGCTGTAAAATGGTACAGATTCAGGAAGATTTAGCACAGCCGGGTTTATAGTGGCGCATTAACATCTGCTAGACAGAGACATTTCTTTCTGACTGTCGCGTCTCGATTCTACTTACAAGTACAGCACGTTGTTAATACAAAATAGTTAATAATAATAATAATAATAATAATAATAATACAACTATTGTTTATATACAAATGATATCAGTCTAAATTAGAGTGGGTGGGGGTGCTTGCAGATCGAGTTCAGCCCGGCGACGAGAGCGGGGCGGACCGTGTGCGCTTGCACATTAAAGTATCTCTTGTTTGTGTTGGTTATTGTGTGTCAGGTCTCTCTCCTCATGTCTGTCTGTTTCTGATGGACATTTCTTGCCGCATCCGACACGTGTGGAAGAACCGGGAAGAACGCAAAGCGTCCTAATGACGAAAAATACTGCCGTAAAGATTGCAATTTGCGACACCACGATATAAACGATATAGCATAATATGAAACGATAGACGTTTTTCTATCGTCATACGATATATATCGTCATATCGCACAGCCTTAAAAACAATGTACATCACTGCAGGATTTCTAATACCAAAATAGAAAGAAAGAGCCACACCTTTCCCTTCTCCTCCAACCCAGTTTGGTCCATGGCTCCGAGTCACTTTGTGTTTGTACAACGTCCTCAACACCCTGCTCCGCACATGGTGCTGCTTCTGGCCATATACAATGGGATTGAACAGAGAAGGGATGACTAGAAATTCCCCCAACATGACATTGTGCAGAGTCTGGGACATTCCCCTCACACCGAATCGACTGTACATGTCATCAAAGAGAATGGCGGTGATGAAGTTGACCAGCATTATCAGACACTGGCTACACGAATTAACTTATTATAGAATATGAATAGAAGATAAAAATTACCTTGAGGAAAAATTTAATCATCAACAGGTATGCAACTAAAATGTTCAAAAGTGTTGATTCGCATCACAGCTTCACAATGGCCCAGTTTTCACAGTACAGTTCATCAATATGGGATGCACACAGACGCTTTCAAACTGTCAGTGGAATCATGACAAGAGCACAACTGAAAGAAAAGAGCCAGCTGGACAGCAGTAACCTGACAGTGTTCACAGGTGTCATTATTGCATGATATTCTATGGACTTGAATATTGCCACATACCTGTCATAAGCCGTTGATGTTAAGTTGCTGAAATCGCTAAATGCATAAGTGTCCAGTTTCAGTAGCGTGAGTGAAATTATATGTCCCAAGAAAGACGGTTCTGTCTAAAGTGACATTTAGCAAGGTTCAGTTTTAGCCCTGCCTTGTTGATGCTGTGTAATATGGCCTGTAAATGATCTTATTGTGCTTTCCATGCACAATCTAAATAACATTGTGTTCTGAGCTGGTTGTTTAAGATGATTGAGATCATTTTCTGAAAACAGCTTGGTGCTGAGGCAAGTCCATACAGCACCTTTTTAAAAGGGAACAATCCATCTTCAGTAATAAATGCCATGAGGTCCCTGCTGTCCTCATGTAGTGGCATTTGGTAGTCCAAGTCCAAGTAATTCCAGTGTGGAAAACATATTTTCTCCTTGAATTTCCATGTGTGGAAGAGGGTCACTGTCGATCACCACTACTTTATTGGGCTCTCTTAAATCCAATGAGTCTTTTTCATTGTAACTACCCAGATAGCACATGAAGTCGGGCCGTCTTCGGCATATGGTTGGCATGATTAGACAACAGTCACTATCGGGGGTGATGTATCGCAGATGTCGGCATATGGTTGGACAGCAGTAGGTCGTGGAGGTGGAGGATGACCGACGTCGGCATAACGTTGGCAGGGTTGGACAGCAGTTACGGTGGGGGAGATGGATCATGAACCTTTAGAGTCGGACAACGCTTCAGCTGAAGCAACCCTTCCGGTTCCCCAGTGAATCAGGCACCCCAGTCAGTGCTTCCAGCAACAGTGGAGACTTTTCAGCAGGAGACGAGCGCTCAGGAAGGAAAGTCACCGACACTGAAGTCAAATAGTTTCTCTTCAGTTTATTGAAAGCTTCACACAGCCTTTTATACATTTACAAGCGGTATTTCACAGGCATTTCAGGGCAGTCCCGAACCTGGATGATATTTTCTTGGCATATGTCCCAGGGCAGTTACAAGACAGGGGAAACAATATTTCATAAGATTTTCTTTTAATTAGTTTAGGCATGGAGGTGTTGATATCAAGGACACAGTACAGAGCACGGGAAACAATATTTCATAAGGTATTCCTTGTAATTAGTCCAGACATGGAAACGCTGCTACTAAGGACACAGTACACACTGTACTGATAAGAACATGTTATAGAAAATTTCGGTTCACTACTCTAAGCAGAAATTGTTTCCACCTGCTGCACAGATAAGTTTGAGCAGAGAAAACATAATACAAACAAGTTTTAACTATTAATTTACTGGAAAGTTTCTTATATTTTCTATCACTGACTAAATGCCGACAGATGCGATATCCGTACAAATTGTTCTACTAAATGGACCGATACAACTTTAAAATATCATATGTATGACTAATTATCATAATAAATATATTTGATATTGTCAAACATTTTCCCAGCTTGATTATTTGAAAGCGCTGGAGCGCTCTTCCTCGAGACCATATTGAGAAAAGGCTTCTCCTCAGATTACCTCTAACCAAAGAGCCCACTGGAAAGTAAATTCACTATCATGACTATTTTGTAAATAGTTACATTTACTTTTTAAATGTACTGAAAAGTAGGCTGTCATTTTCTGAAGTAGCAGTTTGTATGTAGTATGACACATTAACTGTGGTTGTTTTCAAAATAATTGTTTTTAAATATCAATGACAGGCTTTTTATTTTCTGTATAGCATTATTATAGCCAGATCAGACTAGAGACTTGATACCAAGACTGTTAAGATCAGATGTTGCTGCATGGAGATATTGCCTTGCAAAGAAGGGGAAACATTTACTATATAATACATAAAATGATGATCATAACTGCTTCAGCTTTTATCCAGTTTTCATACAGTTTGTTTTCAAAGTTGGATTTTGACTAGTTCTTTTTAGGAAAAAAATGATTTTATTTTTTCATAAAATCCTAAAATGTCATAATTCATAATTAACCTATTATTTATCTTGGTTAAAGGTGGTAGTGTTGAAATATAGTGCATTTAATCATGATCAACAATGCAGAAACTGATTTTGTAGTTTGTATGCTTTCAAACCCTCTGAGGTCCCCCCCCCCCATTTTCGCCTGATTTTATTGTTGTCATATTTTTACTTATACCTCTGTAACTACAAGGGCTAGAGCCAAGTGTCTTATATGGAAACACTCAGCACAAACTGGAGATTCAGAAAATAAAAAAGTGAAGAAAAACAAAAGCACTTATTTATGGTCAATATAACACTTTTTAGGGCTCCAGGCAGACTTTTGACACTGGCCAGTGAAACTTCAAAGTCTTTTCAGCGCTGCACCATCTTTTCCTGCCTTGTTATTTTAATGTCAGCACCTGCACATTGGATTTGTTTACATATGGTTGTATTGTTCTTATATGCATATATTGCTTTACTTGTGTTGCTTTTATATGCAAATTTAATTTGCTTACTTAAGGTTGTGTTCATTAAAACCTGCACATGGGAAACTTTTACCTCTCATGGCCACATGGTGCCATCTAATGTGTGTATCAGTACTTTTTGAACATTTCCAGCACATTTTAACAATACATTAAGGTTTTGAGGCTGACATTTGGCAACTCGAACCATCAGCTCCCTCCACAGATTTTCTATGGAGTTAAGGTCTGGAGACTGGCTAGGCCACTCCAGGACCTTAATGTGCTTCTTCTTGAGCCACTCCTTTGTTGCCTTGGCTGTGTGTTTTGGGTCATTGGCATGCTGGAATACCCATCCACGATCCATTTTCAATGCCCTGGCTGAGGGAAGGAGGTTCTCACCCAAGATTTGACGATACATGGGCCCGTCCATCGTCCCTTTGATGCGGTGCAGTTGTCCTGTCCCCTTAGCAGAAAAACATCCCCAAAGCATAATGTTTCCACCTCCATGTTTGACGGTGGGGATGGTGGTCTTGGGGTCATTCCTCCTCCTCCAAACACGGCGAGTTGAGTTGATGCCAAAGAGCTCGATTTTGGTCTCATATGACCACAACACTTTCACCCAGTTCTCCTCTGAATCATTCAGTTCATTGGCAAACTTCAGACAGGCCTGTACATGTGCTTTCTTGAGCAGGGGGACCTTGCGGGCGCTGCAGGATTTCATTCCTTCACGGCGTAGTGTGTTACCAATTGTTTTCTTGGTGACTATGGTCCCAGCTGCCTTGAGATCATTAACAAGATCCTCCCATATAGTTCTGGGCTGATTCCTCACCGTTCTCATGATCATTGAAACTCCACGGGGTGAGATCTTGCATGGAGCCTCAGACCGAGGGAGACTGACAGTTATTTTGTGTTTCTTCCATTTGCGAATAATCACACCAACTGTTGTCACCTTCTCACCAAGCTGCTTGGCGAAGGTCTTGTAGCTCATTCCAGCCTTGTGTAGGTCTACAATCTTGTTCCTGACATCCTTGGACAGCTCTTTGGTCTTGGCCATGGTGAAGAGTTTGGAATCTGATTGATTGATTGCTTGCTTGCTTGCTTCTGTGGACAGGTGTCTTTTATACAGGTAACGAGCTGAGACAGGTAACGAGCTGAGATTAGGAGCACTCTCTTAAAGGGAGAGCTCCTAATCTCAGCTCATTACCTGTATAAAAGACACCTGTCCACAGAAGCAATCAATCAATCAGATTCCAAACTCTCCACCATGGCCAAGACAGAGAGCTGTCCAAGGATGTCAGGGACAAGATTGTAGACCTACACAAAGCTGGAATGAGCTACAAGACCATCACCAAGCAGCTTGGTGAGATTATTCGCAAATGGAAGAAACACAAAATAACTGTCAGTCTCCCTCGGTCTGGGGCTCCATGCAAGATCTCACCTTATTGAGTATCAATGATCAGCCCAGAACTACACAGGAGGATCTTGTTAATGATCTCAAGGCAGCTGGGACCATAGTCACCAAGAAAACAATTGGTAACACACTATGCCATGAAGGACTGAAATCCTGCAGCGCCTCCGCAAGGCCCCCTTGCTCAAGAAAGCACATGTCCAGGCCCATCTGAAGTTTGCCAACATCTGAATGATTCAGAGGAGAACTGGGTGAAAAAGTGTTGTGGTCAGATGAGACCAAAATCAAGCTCTTTGGCATCAACTCAACTCGCCATGTTTGGAGGAAGAGGAATGACCCCAAGAACACCATCCCCACCGTCAAACATGGAGGTGGAAACATTATGCTTTGGGGGTGTTTTTCTGCTAAGGGGACAGGACAACTGTACCGCATCAAAGGGACGATGGACGGGGCCATGTACGTCAAATCTTGGGTGAGAACCTCCTTCCCTCAGCCAGGGCATTGAAAATGGGTCGTGGATGGGTATTGCAGCATGACAATGACCCAGAACACACAGCCAAGGCAACAAAGGAGTGGCTCAAGAAGAAGCACATTAAGGTCCTGGAGTGGCCTAGCCAGTCTTCAGACCTTAATTCCATAGAAAATCTGTGGAGGGAGCTGAAGGTTTGAGTTGCCAAATGTCAGCCTCGAAACCTTAATGACTTGGAGAGGATCTGCAAAGAGGAGTGAGACAAAATCCCTCCTGAGATGTGTGGAAACCTGGTGGCCAACTGCAAGAAACGTCTGACCTCTGTGATTGCCAACAAGGGTTTTGCCACCAAGTACTAAGTCGAAGTGGTCAAATACTTATTTCCCTCATTAACATCAATTTATAACTTTTTTGAAATGCATTTTTCTGGATTTTTTTGTTGTTATTCTGTCTCTCGCTCCTAAAATACACCTATCATTAAAATTATAGACTGATCATTTCTTTGTCAGTGGGCAAACGTACAAAATCAGCAGGGGATCAAATACTTTTTTCCCCCACTGTATAGCTTACTCTCCGAGGTCGGAACCAAAACCATTACTCTATCCCCGGGGAGAAATGTCCTAACTTGTGCTTGTGCATTGTAGTATTTAGACTGTTCTGCTTGCGCTTTCTCGAGGTGGGCCTTCACTATAGGTGTCAGGGTTTGTATTCTCTCTCTCATACCCATTACATATTCAACGATATTCTTACCTTGCCCCCCTTGGTCTTCCCACAGCTCTTTTGCAATGTCCAGGATCCCCCTAGGCTGACGCCCATATAACAATTCAAACGGGGAAAACCCAGTAGACAATTGAGGCACTTCCCTAACAGCAAACATTAGATATGGAAGCAGCAAATCCCAATCCTTCCCATCTTTATCAATTACTTTTCTTAACATGCTTTTTAAGGTTTTATTGAACCTTTCCACCAACCTATAGGTTTGTGGATGATAAATTGAGATGTGGATTGTTTTAATCTTTAAAATCACACAGATCTTTCATCAGGCATGAGACGAAAGGTGTCCCCTGGTCTGTCAATATTTCCTTTGGCACACCTACCTGTGTGAACAAGTGAAACAGTTCTTTCACTACGGTTTTCGAGGCCATGTTTCGCAAGGGTATTGCCTCGGGATATCTTGTGGCATAGTCTAGGACCACTAGAACATATTCATGGCCCCTAGCGGACCGACTTAGGGGACCGACAAAGTCCATTGCAATCCGCTCAAAGGGGCGTTTCTATGATTGGCAAAGGTACCAACGGGGCCCGTAACTTAGCTCGGGGACTGGTTTTCTGACACTCAGGACATGAGTTGCGAACACGTTCAACATCTTTACAGTATGCCCTGTGTGGTCTTTCCAACTCCGAGATGGGTGCCAAATAGATGACTATGGGCCAGGTGTTTTACAGTATTACGGTACTGCTGAGGAACCAATAACTGTTCTACCTGGTCACTTCCTATTTGTGTGACTCTATACAACAGGTCGTTCTTTATCACATAATAGGCCACTGCACCCCTGTGTGGGGCGCCCTCCACGGAAATACCATTTATTTCCGCAATCTGGTTCTTGACATTCACTAGAGTCGGATCATTAGCTTGGTCCCTCCCAAACTGTCCGCTTGGTACCACCCACTGCTCAAACCCATCAGTACTTTATTTTTCCATTAACACTGGTGTAGCCCCGGTCTCATCAAGTATGTCCTGTGGCCCACATTGAGTGCCAACACCCTTCATTACTCTTTTTGTACCATTTCCATACAATACCACCTCCTGGACAAAAGTTTTCTTATTCCATTGATACCTGTCAGCTCGTTTTTCCTTAAGTGTTTTACATACTTTACTCTCAGGAGGTAAAAGCTCTTGCCCAGTGAATGGGAACACTTTGATGAAGCCCTCTTGCGGGTCACTCTCGCCCTGTACTACTGGGGAAACCCAAACCAAATTCAATTTCACCAAATCTGCAACACCTGGGTAATCTCTACACAATATCACCTCATGTGGCAGTTTGGGTATAACTCAAACTCTCTAGCTTTTTTTCTGCCATTAAGATCAATGATAACATTACAAGTGGGGTAATAGTTGGCGTCACCATGTACACAGGTGATACTGGTTTTAAGACTATTGTCTACTTGTTCAGGCTTCACATATTTAAGTGAAACCATTGTGATCGCACTTCCAGAATCAGCGAGGGCTTGAGCTGGTTTCCCGTTCACTAGAAGTTTTACTATAAACTTATGGTCAGCTAGGGCCACATTTGCCTCAGTCACAAGGCCACAGTAGTTTTGTTCACCTACATTACACTGCATCGGTTCCATTTTGTTGGGACACTGTATTGCTATGTGGCCAAACTCATTGCATTTAAAACACTTGTAATTTTTATACCATTCCTCCAGTAGTGACATACCAACTCCCCTATAGTCCCCAATTACCACCAGTCCCTTCACAGCCATCGGCCGCTCTTCCACTCCCCTCTGTTCTGGCTTACCCGGAGTCTTGTCAGGATGCTGCTTCAGCCGAGTGGACCGTAGGACACTCTTCACTGAAGTGGGGCTTGGGTAAAAGGCCAACTCCTCTGCTGCCAGAAAATGTTCCACGACTGCAACAAAGTCATCCAGGGAGGAGGGTTCATTTTGTCCCACACACCTCCTCAGAGGGGCAGGCATAGCTCTCAAGAACCTGTCCATCACAAGTATTTCTACAACTCTGGTAGCAGCATGCACAACGGGTTGCAGCCACCGTTTTGCCAAGTGGATTAAGTCAAACATCTGTGACCTGGTTGCTTGTTCCTGTTTAAAACTCCAGGCATGAAAACGCTGAGCCCTGACAGCAGTGGTCACACCTGCCCGGGCCAAGATTTCTGCCTTGAGCTGATCATAGTCGGCAGCAGCACTGTGGTCCAGGTCATGGTATGCCTTCTGAGCGTCACCTATCAGAAATGGGGCTACAAGGCCAGCAAGTATTCGGACACAGAGATTGTTCTTCAAAACAAAAGACTCAATTTATTACCTTTCTGGTTTGAAAGTAAACAAAGCACAGGGTCTTCTCGCCATCCAGAACAAACAAAATAATGAAACAAGCACTACCTTCACCCTGGTTCCCCTAGCTACAGGTGGGACGGCTAACCCGCCTTGTGATTGAGCAGGACAATGACTCCAAACATACAGCCAAAGCCTCACTGGAGTGGCTTAAAAACAAAAATGTCAATGTCCTGGAGTGGCCCAGTCAAAGCCCGGACCTCAATCCAATTGAGAATATATGGAAAGAGTTGAAAATTGCTGTTCACCAAAGGTCCCCATCCAACTTGATGGAGCTTGAGCAATTTTGCAAAGAAGAATGGGCAAAACTTGCAGTGTCCAGATGAGCAAAGCTGGTAGAGAATTATTCACATAGACTCATGGCTCTAATTGCTGCCAAAGGTGCCTCTACCAAATATTGACTGAAGAGGGTGATTACTTATGCATTCAATTATTTTCTGTTTTGTATTTGTAATTAATTTAGAACAATTTGCAGATTATATTTTTCACTTTGACATTATGGACATTTTCCGTGTTGATCAGTGTCAAAAACTCCTGATTAAATCCATTCTCATTTCATGTTGTAAGTCCAAGGGGGGTGAATACTTTTGAGAGCCACTGTATATGCCAAAAATTATAATTGTCTGAAAATCATCTTTTTGGGTTTGAGAGAATGGTGGCATGGTGTTTGTTATTTCCTTCAAGCAAAATGTCTGCAGAGTTGTGTTTGTTAAACATTCTCAGCACGGCTCTTCGTACCTGAGTCAGTTTTAAACCATAAACAAGGGGGTTGAAGAGAGGGGGGATGATGAGAAATTCCAGAGCCAGGAAATTTCGCAGACTCTGTGGAAAATCCTTTGTTCCGTATCGACTGTACATTGTGTCAAAAAATAAAGCCACAGTGAAGTTGATTAGTGTGAGCAAATGTGGCAAACATGTCTGCATAAACTTACCCCTGTCTTCTCTAGACTTACTGCTGGCAATAATCAATTTCACATAGGAATAAAGAATGAAAAATACATGGGCCAGAAACACAAATATCACGATATACCCATACACATTGTTGGTTGTTGTGGGTACACAAGAAAGCCTAACAATCGCCCAGTTCTCACAGTAGAGTTTTTCAATGTGGGATCCGCACAACGTTAGTCTAGCTGTCAATGAAATCAATACTAATATGCAGAAAAAGGGGAAGAGCCAGGAAAACAGAATTAATTTTCCCACTGCCTGAGTAGTTATGACAGAATGGTACTGTAAAGGTCTACATATAGCTACATACCTGTCATATGCCATCACTGTCAGAGTTGAGAAATCACACAAAACAGAAGAGTAGATAACAAACACTTGAAGGAAGCATGCAGTGTATGGGATCACGTGAGTATCTGACAGAAGATCAGCCAGAAGTTTAGGATACAGACCAGCAGTTCCATACAGTCCATTGACACACAGGTTACAGAGGAGGATGTACATCGGCTCATGGAGGGATTTCTCCCGAAGGATAGTCACGATTAGTGTGCAATTAACAAAAATGATCAAAAGGTAAGCTAGCAGTGTCAAACTAAAGTAAGTGTCTTTATTTCCCCTTATATTGTTTAATCCAGAAAGTGTAAACACATAGGATGAGTTCTCCATTGCTGAAGTTGATAACACCTGTAAATATGAAAACCAAATCAAAAGAATAATGTATTTACTGCAGACAACCAAGTAGTAGAGAAATTGGTGTGTAGACATGGTTGAGAAATTCACTGTCTGAGTAGCAACACAAAGTGAACTCAACTGGGTACACAACATTGTGGATAATGATATACCAATGTCCTTCAAGATGATATGTGATTGTTTACCGATTGCTGCATTTGAAAGAGACCAGGCTAACAAACATGGGCCATATTGCTTCATAACTGGTATAAATCTTAGGTTTGCATGTTCAGTGGAAAAAACACAAAACATTGCAACCCTCAATTAATAGACTTTGGGCAACCACAATCCACATATTTGCCATCTCTCTACTTGCATCCGTTATTTCCTTGTAATGAAGATAGCTTGCCTTTTAAAGGTTAATGCATGTCTGATATTTAAACACATGTACATTGTAACAGACAATTGTTTTACAATCACATATGCATTTATTTAAATTAATAACATACAAAAAACACACACATAAAGCTATTATATAATTATTAAATCACAAACATAACAGAGACTGACATTTTTACACTATTGACAGTTAAACATTTCTCACATAAACCTTATAAATCACACACTGATGTATCACCTAAAGATGCAAAACTTTATGTAGATTGTTTTAAATCAATGCACTCATTAAGTTCTGAATGCAAGTTACTTCTCACCATAGCTTAATGTTAAAAGATCTATTTCTCATTCGCATTCATTACCTACCTTGCCAGATCCTCTACACAGGATTGAATGTCAGATGAATATACCTTGTGTTGACAGAATTGTATTTATAGGTTTTGTTCTGGAGTGGTTTGCTGTGGTTTTATGTGTTGGGAATATGCATGGTGATTAATTATTGTCTAAGGAATTGCCTAATGAGATGTATGTCTGAATAGTTGTCCACAGGGTAAATACTAAATAAGACCATGGTGTTTTTGTTTTTTCCACTAACAAAATAACAAAATAAATAAATAAAGGTTTTCTAACTATAAAAAAACACCTTTGAACATTTCTGCACATACTGGAAACAATGAATTGACAGTTTAGCTGATGAATCATCTGCCCCTAGCCAGATTGATCACTGTGTTACTACATTATCTTGTGGGGGAAGTTGTTCTGCTTATCATCATCTATGCAACATAAATGCTTTGACGGTACCTATCCCTCTGTATTTACATATATTTTCATGGCGAGAAATGCATATATTGTGGAATTTGCCTTAAACGTGGTTTGGTTCATATATGACAATTAATTAGCCTTATACCTACATAATATTCAGAATCTTTATCCTGAACTGAAATACTACATTTCAGTGTTGGAAGGATGGACCTTACACTTTATTGTATTATATTGTGGCTAAAATCCCCTCAACAATTTTCCAACATCTGGTGGAAAGCCTTCCCAGAAGAGTGGAGGCTGTTATTGCATCAAAGGGGGGACCAACTCCATATTAATGCTCATGATTTTGGAATGAGACGTTTGATGAGCAGGTGTCCACATACTTTTGGCCATGTAGTGTATGTACTTTGACCCCACTGTCCAGTATTTTAGGAAGATGTCCGGTTATTTTAAGTACTTTATTGAATATGTCATTAAAAATGTAATCAGTGTACAATTTGCCCTCAACCCCCCCCCAATTGTAGTCTAATTGCCAGCAGCCCCTTTAGGTTGACATTTCACAATCCCCCCCACTAGGGGTCCGGTATTTTCGTATCTCAATATTGGGTAACAAAATATAACATCTCTAGGGCTGACAGCCATAGTAACATCCTTTCCATTGGTCAATACTAACAAACTCATACATTTGGCCAAAACATTTGTTTGCAACCCCCTCAACACATAGGCACGCACACCCTAGACTCCTGGTTTAACCGATGGGAGTCTGTTACCACATTTCTTTTATGTGACAAATCTCACGCATTGACATTTTGAAAACTTTAGAGCAATGATCTGATTAACTAATAATGTTAGCTACATTAGTTGTTTGTGAAGTCCACTTGTTACTCCATTTAAAACATAACTAGCTAGTATAGTTTGACTAGCCAGCACTGAGGTTCCAATGTGCTAGTATTGCACAAAAACGTGTAAATACCAATTGTTTTACTATTATTCCATTATAAGAGTTTTTCCTACCAATATTTCGAAGGATCCTGATGAATTCAATTGATGTGCAGGATTGGGATCGTGTAAGGCTTTACGGTACTCACAGAAGGACAATCTACTTTGCTTGTATGGAAAGATTTGGGTTTTACTCAACACAGTTGCATTGACTAAAACACTGATTAAGTAAAATTAACAACACACTTTATTTAATAAATACAATACAACTGAATAAATGTCTCTGCAAACATGCATTTGTTGAGTAACCTTAATACAAGGGAATTAATTAAAACCTACAATGACATTTCATTTTTTTGTGTGTGTGTAGTGCCTGAAGAATAAAAGAACCAACTGAATGCACGCAGTCTTTTAAAATTAATTTATTGAATTGACTAAAATTAATTTCCTTTCCACATGCACTAATTTGGGAACAGGCTGGTTATTAGACAGCACCAATACCGCAACAACAGCCTACATCAGCACAGGAAAGAGGAAGGCATCAGACATCATCTACAATTCTCATCCTTTCTCAAATTGGAGGCCCAGAGCACAGAGTGAATGGACTGAAACAGGTGTCACCAACAACTCACCAACCAGCAGCTACAATGTCCATTATTGCATGCTACGCACAGGATGCCTTAGCTGAATGTGCAGCACCTAACCCTGCTTGCTAGTACTTGGGCAGTTGTCTGACAGCCTCTGGGAGCTCCTATCCAGAAAATGAGCTTGTTGCACATCTTGGGTTCAGTTTCCATGAGTTTCTAGGCTGTAGGGCACATCATGTATTGCTCAGTAAGTAAAGGAGATACTTATATTTAAAAATAAAATCAAAAAAACATCTAGGTGCTTCATACAAATAACACTAGCATTTTTAATTTGAATATTTTCAGCTGATTAATTATGAAAAATCTTACAATTGTTGTTATGCCATATGAATCACAAAACATCTATCAATCTTGCAACTCGCAGTACTTGAGGTAAGTTTAGACCATACCTGACGGGCTTCAAAAGATGCAGAAGGATGAAAAACTCTCAGGACAAGATAACAGATTGAGGCATGGAGTCAAGTCGGCTCAGAATCTCAGAAAATAAAGTGATTGAGCAGTTCACAAATGTAAGTAAATGCAGGAAACATGTTTACAGGGTTTTATTTCTGAATTCCTTTAAACTTTTTTGACAGATAAGGTGTATTATCATATAGGAATATAAAATAAAACAGGACAAAATCACTGTAAGGGCAGTTAAAACAAATCCCAAAAACATCCTTGAGAGTGTCCGTAGGAGCAGTCACATCACACAAAAGCCTGACCAGTGTTCAGTTTGGGCAGCATAGTCTTTCTAATTGGATTCTTCATGCCTGGCACTGTGGAAAAGGGCAGTTATTTGTTGACATACAAGTGTTATATTGCAAAGGTTTATGTCTTATTTCTGACTGTATGTATCATGCTCCATCACTGTGAAAATGGTGAATTCACCTGTCACACAGCTGAAGATTACAATTATCTGAGTGAAGCACCCAGGCTGGGAGAAAGTAGCAGTCCCACAGAGAATTAGCAGACAGGTTATACAGAAACAATTACACAGGCTCTTGTAGTACAATGATGAAGTACAGTACCAGGAAAAAATATATATTTAGATCTGTCCATGTTGCCAAATAAATTGAATAGGAATGATCTTGTGAAGGATGTGTCACCCATTGATTGTTATGGTGTTGAAGGGGTATTTCTAAAACACATACCTATGAAGAAATAACAATGTAATTCCATCTATGATTCAATTCTTATCTAATCTGCAGATGACATTTAATTGTGAGTGACATCTCAAAGATCTCTAAGATATGCATTACAATAGGAAACAGAGTCCACAAGTGTTGCCTGAGTTCATCAAATAGTCCCAATCAAAATTAACAGATACAAAAAACCTGGAAAAAAAGCCAGGAAGCTGAACATCCCTTAAAACATTTTTTTCTTAATTATTTTGAATATAAAATAAGTTACAGACTACAACTGTCTTGCAAGAAAAGTCTTTGGCACATGCTTGCAAAACCTTTAGAGTACTGAAACAAATATAATGGACTATGTTACACAATTTGGAACAAAAAAACATTAATATCTTAGATGGATAATATACTGGTGAAAAGTAATTACCAGAGGGGTTTGTCAGCTTAAAGGGTTACATTTAGTTTAACATTTCGTTTATCTCCAATTGTTTATTTGTTCTGTGCTTTAATTTCAGAGTACATTGAGACATTAAACTGCGTACATTTAAATAAAAACTGGAAAAATGGAGGTGTTCTAAAACTTTTGACCTGTAGTGTGTGTGTGTGTGTTTGTATATATATATATATATATATATATATATATATATATATATATATATATATATATCCCATGAGCATTTTGTTATTTTAATTTATTTTATTGCACTGTAAAAGTTAGTTTCTTGCTGTCGGGGGAAATGTAGTAATTGTATTTTTTTTACTTCTGAGTCTGTTTATAATCCTTTTTCGTATCTCAGGCAAATTCATCCCATAGATCAGAGGATTAAGAAGTGGGGGAATGACTAGAAATTCCAATGATACAATGATAGACACTACCTTGATGACAGACTCGAAACGACTCAAAACTATTTCAGAAAATGTGCTGATGGAGTAGATGGAAAAAGTAATGATATGTGGGAGACATGTTTGCAGAGCCTTCTTTCTAAAATCTTTGGAATCTTTAGAGCAAACGATCAGAATAGACATATAGGAATATAAAATGTACCCCAATGGCAGAAAAACCGTTGTGACTGTAACAAAAAATCCCACAATGTTGTTGGCAGTTGTTGGAATGCAAGACAGTCTAACCACTGACCAGTTGGAACAAAATACTCTTTCAATTTGGTTTCCGCACAAAGGCAGTCTGCTAGAAAATATTATAACCAGTGCTTCACAAAACACTGGGTACAGCCAGGCAACAGCTAATAGTAAAATTATGTGCCTAGGTGACATTATGCTATTGTATTGCAAAGGTTTACATATCGCTACATATCTATCATATGCCATCACTGTTAAAGTTGTAAATTCCCCTACTACATATGTATAGATAAAGAATATCTGAGTGAAGCACCCGGCCCGGGAGATGGTGTGAGTGTCTGACACAAGGTCAGCCAAGAGTCTTGGGAATACAGCAGCAGTTCCACACAGAGAATTAAGAGACAAGCTACATATAAAGATGTACATGGGCTCGTGGAGGCTTCTCTCCAGAAATATTACTGACACAAGCATTACATTAAAATATATAATTAGGAGATAACCTAAAAGTGTCCAGAAAAAATAGGCATATTTAAAATGACTTATGTCCCCAAAAATGGTGAATGTGAAAGCTGTAAAGGATTGATTTTCCATTGTTGTTTAAGGGAAAGGGTTGTACTCGTCCGTTTCCTAAAAATTCAAATCTGTAAATAAAGTTAAAACACTTTCAAATATTAGTTTTCTCAACAAGCATGTTCAGCGTTTCCCAAACTGTGTTCCATGTAGTTGTTCCTTGAGAAAACAATTAAGGTATTTGAATAGTATTTAGATTGTAGGTATGTTAATATGTATAATGCATTAATTATAGTATAGTGTAGAAATAGGCCATGTTTAGGATGCAATACTGCACCTGATATGAAGATAAAACTCTCCAGCATCATTACTAATATTTTTTATTGTTATACTTAATTATAGGGTTGCCAACTATCCTCCAATTAGGAATTTTTTTCCTTAATTCTTCCCCATCTTATATTTTGTTATTTGTAAAATAAACAAAAATAAATCTAACTCTTATAAATTGGCTTTGGTGCAATACGTGCAGCACTACCCCCAGCATGTATATATTCCATCAATATATTCCAAGCACAAATGGCCAAATTAGTTTGGGAAATGCTGGTCTAATTTTATGCTAGAAAAAGTACTTGCTTTCATTGTAAAATAAATAAGTAAATTAAACTTTAACATAATCAAATATATCAGACAGCATTAAGTATATAATATCTCTTTTCTTAATAAATGCTTCTTTCTTTAGATTTAGCCTACATATTACCCTGAAATAATATACACCGAAATTAAGATGCCCCAAGGATATATTTAAGTAGTTACACATTTACTTCTAAGTCAGTCTTTTGAACATACTTAATTCTTTCCCTAAATATTTTCACACTATGGCTTGTCTTTTGCTTCAGAGAACAACAAAACAATTTTACCTGACTTGAAAGAGGGGTTGGTCAGAAGCCAATTACAACGACAATCAGTATCTCAGTGATGGCAGATACACCTGCAGTGAGCCTTATATCCTGGCTGCTTTGAGATGCTCTAGTCCAGCTGGGAGTTCAGAACTGACTAGGGAGTCGATTAATTAGTTTTCTGACTAATTCCACTATTTGTAATTAAACCACAGGGAGAGTAATTTATGTTTCTTTCTGTTTAACCAATTAAACAATACATTTGAGTTGCCCTCCCTAGGTAAAATTTTACAAATTACATTTGAGACAAAAAAGTCTTATATTTGCTTAATATGCATGACCTTTCATATTATAAGTATAGTAAAAGTATGACTTTTTTAATGGTATTGTTTAATATAGTAAACATGCAAAGTATAAAGTCACCTGTGTAAACTGGGTTTAGGTGGATGAACACTTTTCTCTTTGACTGTACATAGTACTTAGTACAGTCTCATGTTAATGCTTCTGATTTGTAGCCGGTGTATAACATGTCTATTGTAACATGCATTGTGTGCAGAAGGTTGTAATTCTGAATTGAGTTGCCAATTATATGAAATTTGAAATTAATGTGTATCTGGTTATTAACTTGGTGTTGATTTGTAAGGCGATTGGTTACACCTGAGCTAATTTCAGATTGTTATTATAAGTGGCATAGACTATTATCCAACCAAGTTATTTCAGTTTTTATTTAAAAAAAAATCTACAAATTTCTAGAATACTTTTTTTTAACTTGTTGGGGTAGGATGTGTAGATAATTGGAAACAGTAAAAGTAGGGTGGTCGATCGATTTTAAAAAAGTAATTATTTTAAGCTGTTATACAGTTAAATGGTTAGATTATGCCTTAACATAGATATATGCAATACCAAAAAAACTAAATTGTGACTTTACCCCTAATAAATGACTTTTTATGCACCAAAAACATGTATTTTTGTATCAAATCCATCACCTTGGATTTTGTTTACCTAGTGTCATTAAAAAGACGTTTTAAAACTTAATAAAAGTAAACCTATATATAACTACCACATTTATCATAGTACAAGACCCTTGTCTAATGTTTGGATGGGATAGTTGATAGTTTTTGTCGATTTGTGTGAACTACACTCTAAAACATTGTCAAATGGTGCGAGTCCACCTTTTGGCGAGAAACGGCACCGAAATGCAGCTCTGCTCAGCCGCTCTGAGTGTTCAGATTGGAATGTAGAGGCAGAGCAGAGACTCTTCCTCCTGCATTCCACTGTCAGTAGAATGCAGTAGACTGTATACTGCGATTTAGAAACATCAGGGATCATTTTATGAAGCACATGTAAGAAAATAATATATCAGACAATGTATATCCAAACTATTTAGATTATAATTGCATAAAAGGAATGAAGGAGCATTGTAACCTGGTCAGGTATTCTTTCAGCTTCTGTGTCACTGTGCCAATTTAGAAAACACTTGTTCTAGTTTTTTTGTATGCAAATACAAAAACGTGTTTGCTTATACAATTTCTACTATCATATTATCTAAAATAAAACCTTTAATTCATGATATATCTGGGTATTATTATTGTTGTTTATGTGAATTATCTGAGAGTATAGCAGCCAGCTCCCCTTCACCAAATTTCAAATGCCACATATCTACAGTAACAAAGCAAATGTCATCAAGCCTGGTCAAATCGGAAATTAACAAGTTTCTTGAGAGGAATTTCACAACTTGGCAGTGAAAAACAAACCAACTGCCAATTACAACTGGAAGTACAATGAAACTCTGATATAACCTTGGGACCATAAAATTGGTATGTGATAACTGAGGTATGGAATAACCAGGAACTGTACCTGCATAACATCCCCAAATTAAAAACTAGTACTGCTTGATTAATGTACATATACAATGTATGTAAAGTAGTATAAATGTTGTAGCAGGTTGGGGGGCCTGTTATAAAAAGGGCTTGTTTGTAGGCAGGGTCTGGTCTTGAAACACACAGTAGGGAGGCAGGCAGAGGGTACAAAACAGGCTCACTGTTTTATTGCTTCCCTCAATGGCAGGCACAGTGTCAAAACAAACAAAACAAAACCTAGCTCTGTTCGAGCACTAACTAAATTATAAACATAAACAGTGTCTAACTAAAAACAAAACACTAATAACAATAATAACAGTAAATGCCCGGGTGGTAGAGCTGAACACCAGGCAGACCAAAGTACAAAGGGATAAGGCAGGTTCGTAATCCAAGTTCGTTACCAGGGGGAGGTTATCAGACAGTCTGGGGTTCGAGAGGGAGAATGGTCCAGGTCCACAAAAGGGATTTCAAGCCAGTGAAGAGCCAATATTAATGTTTTATATAAGCTGTGCAATATTTTATATTAGAAATAATAATATGCAGACTGAGCAAAGTAGATTTGTCAAGTTAGCAACAGGCAGTTGAGGGCATATCCTCTGGACATTCTCCTCTCCACTTTGACTTCTGTTTATTATGATAAGAGGAACACCCAAACAGATAAATAGCCCACAAATTCCAGTTTGCTTAGCGTTTGTTTGGGGTTTCCTGTTCTTCTCTTAAGGCTGAAGATGTTACATTATAGTGTTTGATTACCTCATTGTCCATTGATTGGGCAGTTTGTATGCCACAACAGGAAAACACCTGCTTCCATGATGACACCCCTCCTCAGGAAGTCAGCCACAAACATTCAGAAACCTGATCTCAAGACAGCACTCTGGGAAATCTGTGACTGTCCCTGCCCACAGACCCACATGTCATGCATTGTTTAAAAGCTGTCCACTTCTGTTGTTCAAATAGTCTCTGCTGGAGAGATCCCATGTTGGGCCCTTCTAGGCCTGGCATGTTAAATAAATACATGTTATCATCTGTGCATCAAGACTGGGATCTTCACCAATGAACTGTCAACTTTGCCCTTCTTTCTCCTGCTCACCTGCTCTCTCACTCTTCTTCTAACTCTTGCCCTCCTGTGCACCTAGCTACCCCCCGACAAGAATGCACCCCCTGGTTCGTTTCCTGCTTCCTTTTATAGGGGGAGTGGTAGGCGGGGCTATGGCCATCAGGGGCCCTGCTGGCTTCTGGGGTTTGGAGTCTTGGAGGAGAGGTTTTGTAGTCTCCTCTACTGAAAGACCCATCCTGACCCCAGCCTTGCCTCTCACACTGCCACAATGTGTATTGCATTAGAAACCCCCTCCCCCATCAGATCGAAAATAAATGGGAACTTTTCCTATTTTCAATTATGGGCTTATTTAGATGTTTTAATGGAGTACGGAGTCGGTTATTATTTACCATTTGTAATTGATGCATAAGTTATTCATTTTAGTGTAGGCATTGTCACATTTACTTACTTACTTTACTTACTAATACATTTTGAAGTAAATCAACCCACTAAAGTCAAACTCATTTGCAGTTCTGTATTGATGGCGATAAATGAGTGTCTCTCTCACTCAAAGATAAACTACATTATCAGTGAAATCAAAACAAAAAGCAGCCAGAATTATGTAGTAAACGGGGGTTTTCCCTAAGCAAAGGGCTTGGTGTTATTACATGTTTTGTGATTAACAAACCAAGTGCAGATCAGTTCATGGTTAAACCTGAAGAGCTAAAGTTTAAACAGCATTAGTCCTGCAGCGGACATCTGTGAAAGATTTCCTAAACAAGTAATGCAGAACATGCAGTTATTTGATTATGAGAGTAATGATCCTGTCCGGACACTGCATGTAAAAGATTGACCAAAGCCATGAGAAATTATTATTATTATTATTTATTAATATTACTTATTTCTTGTCAGACGCCCCCTTATCCAGGGTGACTTACAAAATATAAGCGCAATACAAAGTGCAAAAATACAGTGCAGTACAAGGCATAAAGCATTACAAATTCCAATTTACATAATACAGTGCAATTCAAAGCATAATCATTTTACAGATTCCAATTTACACAAGTGATACAATATATGAGGTCTTACCTCCTGGATTGTAAAAGCTGAGTGCAGACAAGATGTTAGGTCACAATCAAGGGCCAAGGGAAAGGGAGCATAGCAGAAATCAAAATAATATAAGTACTAGAAATGCAAGGCAAGAAGTATGATAAAACATTGTACAGTGCTATCTTACAGGAGAATAAAGGACTAAATTACAGGTACCTTTATTTATTGAAAAAATCATCAGGTCTTGAAGTGCAAAGGGTGAAGCAGACGTTTCACAGCTCATGCTTTCATCAGTGATTGGATAGCGCAGCTCACAGACCTCGTTTTAAAGTCCTTTGATAAAATAACTTAAATAGTTTTAAACTTGACTACTCATTAACAGGCTCGCCTGTTTGTTATGTCTGGAGAACATTAAAATGAGCTTCTTGAGCTGTTGATTTTTTTAAAGAAATAAATGCAATGGTCATTTGTGATGACTTTGGACTTTCTTTTGCATGCAGTGTGCCTACAGGCTCTTTCCTCATAATTACATTATGTTTTCACAAACCTTTCCAAGCACGTATTTTGTAAAATATTATTTAAATAACAAATAGGACATAAGTCATAATATAAACTGATATAATTATAGTAAAGAGCAGAACACTAAGGCCGTGTGTCCACCAAAGTGTTTTCCACAGCTGAAAATGCCAGGCACTCGTCTGAAAGTGCCCGGCTGCGAGGCTTCAGAGCGCTCTGGAGGCGCAGCGCTGTTTCAGTGCAATGATATGGAATGTCCGCAGAAGTCATGTGTTGAAGTACCTAATGTTGTGGATAGTTTGTGTTGCTAACAAATACTGAATGTACAATGTCAGCACAATGTAGAGGGAAGGCTGAAGCACATAGAGATAGAGGACGGTATTTGTGGTATTTGTCCCACCCCTCCTCCACTGTGATTGGATGGCTGGGTAAAAAGTGACAGTGACGAGCACTGCGTTTTACCCAAAGTTGAACATTTTTCAACTCTCGGCAACCAGGAAAAAACGCCCAGCGCTCAGTGTGAAAAAGACGGTCAGCGCCGCGTCCCGCTGCCAGCATTTTAGAAACGCGGAGCTCCCATTGCAAACAATTGAAAAATTGGCCTCAGGAAAAATCGCTTTGGTGCACACACAGCCTAACAGTTGTTAAACCATTATAAATGATTGCGGTCATTGACCTTGTAAATGGTATTCTGGGGTTTGCACGCTTCCACTGCTGAGGGGAAATGGTGGTTCATGTTTGAAAAAATATGTTTCCAGAAATATATGGTGTATGTTGTATTTCAAACCTTGTGAATTACAGAGCCCAAAAAGTTTGGCTTAGGTGTGTATAAAAATTGAAAGTAGATGGGTACGGCCACCTCATATCAGTGGCAACACAGGTGTTTTATATTCAGACTAGCAGCGCTCATGCTAAAGTAAACAAACCTATTTTTTTCTAACTTCCTTTTTTTGTTTACAAAATGCCTGTTAACCTGCTATTGGTGGGGATGTAACCTATCAAATGACAACTTCATTAGAGGTGTGCATGAAACCACCATTTGGGCTTGAGCTTTTAGAGAAGGGGAGGAACCAAAAATCTTGGTGCCGCTGTGCCGAGAGGCACTGCTTACTGTCACTCAATAGGACAAGATGGCTTTTCACACCGGTGTGCATAGAAAAAGCCTTTAGTTTAAACACACAGCTTTATGTTTACTGTATGTGACGTGTTTTGTATTACTAATCTATGTGGTATTTAGATCTGATGTTTCTTTTAATTTTTCTTAATAGTAATTTGAAAATGTCGCACGCATGTTAGGGAATGTTTGACCTCCTCAATAAAATAAAATGTGAATGCATTTTAATTCCAGACTTTAAGGGAATAAAAAGTGAAAGTTTTCCAGAGTTGTAGACTTTCTTTAGGCACTTTATATTATGCCAATCACTTGTATTTTATGAATACTCCAGGTCACTTAATAAACCTATATATGTGGACTACATTAAGTAGAGCACTATGATACATTGTTAGCAACACAGTCCCGAAAGCAATGACATTAGAGGAAGTGTGACAAGAAACTAGGAAGGTGCTACACTGCAAAAAGTTGCACATTTTCTCCAAACTGGCCAACGCATTGACATCTAGCTGTCCCTGATGTTGACATACAAGCTCTAAACTAGGGCACGACAGATATATCGGAGCAACGATATTATCGGCCGATATTGGCCTTTTTCAGAAATATCGGTATCGACACATATTCCTCCGATAATGCACTGATACATTTTCTTAAACTATTGGCTAAATATGTATTTCAAATTACCATAAAATCCTTGGTCAGACTTCAGGAAAAAACTAAATGCATATGAATTGGTTTTATAGTTATTATATTTATGTACCTATAGTTATAACTGTATTGCAAAAAGCTTTAACAGACGCAGTAAATAACTTACCCTTTTAAGGACATTTTTAAATTTAAAAAAAAAAAGAGCTCCCTTTCAAGTATAACTTGTCACTGTTGTATCGGCATTATTTAGCACTGAGAGAACCTGATATGTGTAAAATATTAATATAAGCAACGGCAGCAATGAACACTATCTTATTCTGTGTTCAAATGTATATTTTATATTTCTGTGTAAAATTGTTCAAATACATGTCATTTAGAGCTGGGCATTTTACTGGAGCAATCTAAGTAAAGTATCTTGCTCAATAGTACATCAGCACTGCCCCACAACCTTTCGGTCATGAGTCAAGAGCCCTAACCACTACTCCACAGTACAGCCTTATACCTTGTTCTTTGTTCTAATGTATAGAACATGCATATTGTTATATCTTTCCTTTATTCTCCCTTATTCTAATTTAATGAATTTATTTTTGCAATGTTTGATTGGTGGTTATTTATGATGAAAAGTAATGTTAGCTCTGCTAAGAAAAGTTTATTAAAATGTCTACAGTGCATATTCATCCCAGTTTCTCTCTGAGAGCCACATTTGAGGGAACCATGCCAGAAAATGTCTGTTTTGCATTCTAACAAAGAAAAGTTAATATCAGCACATATATCAGTAATCGGAAAATTTTGCACCCCAATTATCGGTATCGGCATTGGACCCAAAAAACCTGTATCAGGCTCTACTCTAAAGATTTCCTATCACCTTCACTCTGAACTCTGTCAGCTCAAGTGCTGAGCTCATCCTTCGTGGCACCTGATTTGTACTTTCAGTTTCACTCCAGCATAAAGCACTACCTTAGCTCATGCTTGGAAATTTGGGATTGTAAAAAGGAGCTACTGAGAGAAAATCTGACTCCTTGGAATTTACAAAACAGTGAAAAACATGGTGCATTGTATCCCACAAGACCACCATGAGCCCCCGCACATGTCTAAACTAAAGTAAATGTTATGATTCTTATGGTCATTGATATGATGATGATGATGTTCAGTTTTGTTGTATACATGATTAATTGGAGTTCATTTCATTCAAAAGAGAGATGTAATGTAGCAGAATATAGTAAAGGTCAAGTTCTGGTTTTGATTAATAAGGAGTTCAATTCTAGAATCCTATTCAGGATTGATATTTAACTTAGTTTAAGGCTTTCAAAGAATTTAGGCTGACATGTTTGGGATATGTTCTGTGTGATTGCTTTAAAATAAAATTAATAATCACCACATTAAAATCAGTCCTCATCCTCCTTGATCTCTCTGCAGAATTTGACACTGACAATCATTCCATCCTCCTCTCCTGCCTCGCTGATCTTGGAATCTCTGCAACTGCTCTAGCCTAGTCCTCCAGCTACCTTAATGACCGGACCTACCAAGTGACATGGTGAGGTTCCTCGTCCACACCTCAATCTCTCCTCACTGGCGTACCCCAAGGCTCTGTTCTGGGCCCCTCCTGTTCTCTCTCTACACTCGCTCCCTGGGCCCCCTCATCGCATCCCATGGTTTCTCCTACTATTTCTATGCTGATGATGCCCAGATCTTCTTGACTTTTCCCTCCTCTGACCCTCTCATCCATCCCCTCTCACATCTCTTCCAGTTTGTCTGCTATCTACGCACTCGATCCACCTCAAGCTCAACCTCTCCATATTGAATCTCCTCTTTTTCCCCCACTCCTCCTCATCTTTTGCTGACCTCTCCATCTCAATCTCCGTGGAATCTACGACACTCTCTCCCCTCTTCTTCTGCAAAGAACCTTGGATTGACCCTTGATCCTACGCTTTCCTACACTCAGCACATCACCACATTGACACGCACCTGGTGATTCTTCCTGAGCAGCATACGCCGAATCTGACCCTTCCTCACCAATTACTCAACTCAGCTGCTCGTCCAGTCACTGGTCCTCTCCCACCTGGACTTCTGCAAGTCCCTACTGGCTGGCCTGCCTGTAACTACCACCCGCCCACTCCAGCTCATCCAGAATTCTGCGGATTGCCTGGTATTCTCTCTGCCCTGATTTGCAATTGCTACTCCACTGCTCCACTCCCTCCACTGGCTCCCGATCCCGGCACACATTTAGTTCAAGACATTGACATTGGAATTTGTAAATTGTATTATGCTTTGAACTGTATTTTTGCATTGCTCTTATGTTTTGTAAGTCACCCTGGATAAGGGTGTCTGCCAATAAATTAATTAATAATAATAATAATAATAATAATAATAATAATAATAATAATAATAAAATATAAGCATCCTATGTGTCATCTTTTTTGATCTACAGGGGAGCAAGAGAGCAGTTTAGGAGGCAGCCTATGATGTATGTATGATAATATTTGAATGTCTTCATGCTGTGTCACAGTTTGATGCCTGCAGAGATAGGTGGCTGTTGACTATGGTGTTGGACATGCATAGTTGTCTCATGTGATGTTCGGAGAAAGGCATTTAAAGGGGAAGGGTATAGGAGATAGGCTCCTGTCTCCCCATAGACCACGGCCCCCAGAGTTACATGTATGTCACGTTAGTTGGATTGTGTCAATAAAAGTAATTGGCCACTGTATGTTTTGAATCACAGACTACTTTATAATTATATATATATATATATATATATATATACACTCACCTAAAGGATTATTAGGAACACCTGTTCAATTTCTCATTAATGCAATTATCTAACCAACCAATCACATGGCAGTTGCTTCAATGCATTTAGGGGTGTGGTGCTGGTCAAGACAATCTCCTGAACTCCAAACTGAAAGAAAGGTGATTTAAGCAATTTTGAGGGTGGCATGGTTGTTGGTGTCAGACGGGCCGGTCTGAGTATTTCACAATCTGCTCAGTTACTGGGATTTTCACGCACAACCATTTCTAGGGTTTACAAAGAATGGTGTGAAAAGGGAAAAACATCCAGTATGCGGCAGTCCTGTGGGCGAAAATGCCTTGTTGATGCTAGAGGTCAGAGGAGAATGGGCCGACTGATTCAAGCTGATAGAAGAGCAACTTTGACTGAAATAACCACTCGTTACAACCGAGGTATGCAGCAAAGCATTTGTGAAGCCACAACACGTACAACCTTAAGGCGGATGGGCTACAACAGCAGAAGACCCCACCGGGTACCACTCATCTCCACTACAAATAGGAAAAAGAGTCTACAATTTGCACAAGCTCACCAAAATTGGACAGTTGAAGACTGGAAAAATGTTGCCTGGTCTGATGAGTCTCAATTTCTGTTGAGACATTCAGATGGTAGAGTCAGAATTTGGCGTAAACAGAATGAGAACATGGATCCATCATGCCTTGTTACCACTGTGCAGGCTGGTGGTGGTGGTGTAATGGTGTGGGGGATGTTTTCTTGGCACACTTTAGGCCCCTTAGTGCCAATTGGGCATCGTTTAAATGCCACGACCTACCTGAGCATTGTTTCTGACCATGTCCATCCCTTTATGACCACCATGTACCCATCCTCTGATGGCTACTTCCAGCAGGATAATGCACCATGTCACAAAGGTCGAATCATTTCAAATTGGTTTCTTGAACATGACAATGAGTTCACTGTACTAAACTGGCCCCCACAGTCACCAGATCTCAACCCAATAGAGCCTCTTTGGGATGTGGTGGAACGGGAGCTTCGTGCCCTGGATGTGCATCCCACAAATCTCCATCAACTGCAAGATGCTATCCTATCAATATGGGCCAACATTTCTAAAGACTGCTTTCAGCACCTTGTTGAATCAATGCCACGTAGAATTAAGGCAGTTCTGAAGGCGAAAGGGGGTCAAACACAGTATTAGTATGGTGTTCCTAATAATCCTTTAGGTGAGTGTATATATATATATATATATATATATATATATATATATATATATATATATATATATATATATATATAATGAAATATGAATTATTGGACAGTTCATAAAATCATTGTTTACCTCTTATGCCATTTTGCTTAGTTATAGTGCATTGGTTTAACAAAGGATGAACAAATAATGTATTTTATTGAAACAACAAAAAATAACCAGTCTCTTTTCTAAGATGAGTTTATGTTCTTTATGGCACAAGTCTGTAACAGTCTTCAGATATATAAAAACACAGAATTGTAAAGATAATACTGGGAATAAATCAAACCAAAGACCAAAGATAAAACATTAATAACAAAATGCAACAGCAGACACACAGAAGCAGAGAAACAAAAATAAGATGACTTTATATTAAGTTACTACTTATTGTTCTTTTAGTTATGATATATACATATTTCAGAGAAATTAAAGAGTGTAAGAAAACCATATACACATCATTATACTTTAAAACTGCTTTGCCTACATATAGTATAGTCTCTATAAATTCCATGTATCAATCAAAATGTATAAATCAGTAATAATTGCTCTTGTATACTATATGTCACCCTGGGTAAGGGCATCTGCAAATGAATAAATACATAAATAATAAGAAGTAACTTCACAAATAAAAATGTCCCTCCCCGATGCACACATACATGTGTTTTATATAACAGCAGTTTATCATATTTCAATAAAGATGTTTAACAAGATTGTTCTGCATTTCACAGGAAAAACTTTCAGATCTCAAATACCTCAGTCTTTCTCATGACACATTGTTATTTTTTCTAACTGATAGGCTTTTAGATTAAAGTAAATGTTAGCCACAGGACCATTACTGTGCATTTGTCCATTTCCTCTTGTTCTTCGTAGTTAACCAAAAGTTAGTGTCTCATTACATGTGGAATTTCTGTGCTCAGTGAGATTTTCTGTTTCCTAATGATCTTTTTTCGTATCTCAGGCAGGTTCATCCCATAGATGAGGGGATTAAGAAGGGGTGGAATGACTAGTAATTCCAATGATATAATGAGAGACACTACCTTGACATCCTCAGACTGATATCGACTCAAGGTAATATCAGAAAATGTGGCGATGGAATAACTGATCAAGGTAATTAAATGTGGGATACATGTTTTTAGAGCTTTCTTCCTAAATTCCTTGGAACTGTTAAAGCAAACAACCAGTATTGACAGGTAGGAAAACAAAATAAAACCCAAAGGCAGAAACACAATGGTGACTGTAAGAAAAAATCCCGCAATGTTGTTGAAAGTTGTTGGAATACAAGATAGCCTAACTACTGACCAGTTGGAACAATACACTCTTTCAATTTGGTTTCCACACAAAGGCAGTCTGCTCGAAAATATGATAACAAGTGTAATGCAAAATGCTGGATAGAACCAGGCAAAAGTTATTAGTATTGAAATCTTCCTAGGTGTCATTATGCTATTGTATTGTAAAGGTTTACATATTGCCACATATCTGTCATAAGCCATCACAGTTAAAATGGTGAATTCCCATATTCCGTAGCTGTAGATAACAAATATCTGAGTGAAGCACCCGGTCCGGGAGATGGTGTGAGTGTCTGACAGAAGATCAGCCAAGAGTCTTGGAAAGAAACCAGCAGTTCCATACAGAGAATTGACAGATAGGTTACACAGAAAAATGTACATAGGCTCATGAAGGCTTCTTTCCAGGAAAATTACTAAAACAAGAATTACATTTAAAAATATCATCAAGAGATACCCCGCAACTGCAAAGAAAAAATACACATATTTAGAATGACCCATGTCTGAGAAAACAGTGAGCAAGAAAATATTTGTGGAAGACTCATTTTCCATTGCTGCCTTACAGGAGGGGGCTGTTGCCTAGAGAAAAAAAAACATTAAAAATAGTCATAAGATGTTTTCCACCAGGGGGTTTTATGATGTAATCTGAATGTACCCATATTTTCATTTAGAGTAGCTGTACTGAACAAAGTGTCAAACAATCAAATCAGATCCACAACATTAAATATTTACATACTGTAGTAAAACATCTGCAGAAATGTATATTTCTTAACATTTTAATTAATTTAAGAGTTTCTTTATTGCATAGATTTATTTTCTGTATTGTATATATGTACAGAGGTATGCTCTAAAGCAGTGGTCTCTTTTGACAATGAGAATTAAAAAACATAATTACCTGTTTGTGGAGTATATTTGTAAGGAGCTGATTACGACGAAGTGAAGATCTCAGTGATGGCAGATACACCTGCAGTGAGCCTTATATCCTGGGTGCTTTGAGCTACTCTAGTCCAGCTGGGAGTTTGGAATTGACTATGGAGTCGATTCACGTGTTGTCTGACTAATTCACTATTTCAGTATCAAAGCACATCAAAGCTTCAAAACTAAAACTAAAAAATAGGCAAAACAAAAGACATTTCTTTGCTGAATACTTATGACCTTTCATTAATCCTATACGCAGCAGTGGCCACTTAAAACAGGGAAAAAAAGAAAAGGAAATAATTACTTTACATTTAAACGTTATTATGATTTTGGCAATGTAAATATAGCAGCACTGATCAACAGGGGATACAAATAATTAGAGATTGACAATAAGCAGGTATAAAAAAACAGGTAAGTGTTCTGAAATACAATTAGTTCAAACTGTGGCAAATGCACATTTTCTTTGAAAGGTCATGACGAAACAGGGCTCCTTCATATTATGTATAGTATATATATATATATATATATATATATATATATATATATATATATATATATATATATATATATATATATATACACACACACACACACATTACTGATATACCTGCCGATATTAACTTTTTTGATAGCATGGAAATCAGACATTTTCTAGCATGGATCCCTCAAATTTGTCTCTCATGGAGAAATTGTGACAAAGATAGGCACTGAAGGCAGGATTTTTACATTTGAACAATACATTTTATTAAGTTAACATTAATTATCATCATAAATAACCACAAATCAAAAACCCTAAAATAAATTATATAAATTAGAATAAGGGAAAATAAAGGAAAAATATAAAAATATGCAAAGAACAAGATTTAGATTTTTCACTGTAACCTGAGCTTGCTTGTCATTTTGGAAACATTTTACTTGCTGTTGTCCAGTCAACATTTTCAGCAAACATTTACTGTAATTTATTTATTTTAGTCACTATTGTTAATTTTGAAATGCAACTTAAAATGAATTTACGTTTCACAAAAACATTTCTTCAATGCCATAGTATACGGTATCTTCAGTCATGACGAGAATAAACACAAATCAAAACCATGGATACTCAAATGCAGCACAGCTTACAAAAATACAGACAGGTGACAAATTAAAGGAAAAACCAACATAAAGTGTCTCAGTAAGGTGTTGGGCCACCATGAGCTGCCAGAACAGCTTCAATGTGCCTTGGCATAGATTCTACGTGTCTCTGGAACTCTACTGGAGGTGTTTTGATGGTGGTGGAGAGCGCTGTCTAACACGTTGGTCCAAAATCTCCCATAGGTGTTCAATTGGGTTGAGATCTGGTGACTGCAAAGGCCATAGCATATGATTCACATCATTTTCATACTCATATATAGAGACCACTCCCATCAGGATAGAAATGTTTCACCATAGGATAATGGTAATCACTCAGAATAACTTTGTAATTCTTTGCAGTGACCCTTCCCTCTAAGGGGACAAGTGGACCCAAACCATGAAAAGAAAATGCCCTCTACAGCATAATAGAGCCTCTGGACCTCCTCACTGTAGGGGTCAAGTAGGCAGGCCTGTACCATTCTCTTGATGTCGCCACACATGTACTTGCCCACTTGTCGAGAATATGGTGAAGGATGACTCATCTGACCATAGGCACATTTACACTGCCATTTCTGATCCGGATCAAATGCATCGGAACATTTGATTATGATCAGTGGTGTTGCCTTTACACGACAAGTCAAATCTTCATTATATGGATATATTAAATTTGTCCTTTATAACACGGTTATATCAAAAACTAATTTTATCTCATTGATTATTATTCTAACAAGTAAAACCAATGCATTTGCATAGTTTTCGCAACCGATGCATTTTAAATACATATACAAATAAAATAAGTTACTTTTTGCAGCTGAAGCATTTGAAATTAAGATGAAGTAACAAGCCATTTAGTACTGATTTTAACAATATATTATTTGTAATAAGGGAAATAGGGAAGGGTCTCTTATGTGCTCCACTGATGCGTGTCTGCCGCCTGCCTTTAAAACACTGCCGCATTAGCATGTCAGATCAACCTTAATTATATGTATATTTTAAATTAGTCATTTAGAACACAGGGCTGTATTGAAAATTGTATTGATCTCATTATGAATTATTGTAACAAATAAAACCAATGCACTTGCATATTTTTCACAACAGAAGCATTGAAAATAAAAATACAATTATATATTTTTGCTAACAAAATAACAAGCCATTTAGTGTTTGTTTTAACAGTATTTTATTGATAATATGGGCAGTAGGGATGTGTTCTCCTAATTGCTCCACTGATGTGAAGGGTGTTTGTCTGCTCCCCAGTCACTAAAACACATGCCACCACAGTGCATGTATGGCACACAGAATTGTGGGATACCTGGAGGTTGGGTCCCATACTCTTTACCTCAACTGTACTAGATATGATAATAAACTAACCTGAGAGATCAGTACAGTAGGTGGCAGTGTTATAATTATCTGGGACATAAGACACCGTGAGTTTGAACCTTCTATTTAAATAGTAAAGAAGCCAGCTCGGAAAAGGAAGGTAAACTGTCTCGGTCTCTTTATTTTTCAGGTTAGTTTTCTGGGTTTAAATCTAATTCTTACTAAACTGGTAAAAATACAATTATGGTAAATTGCTAAATTGCTCTTTCCTGCTGCTGTGTGTTGTTCATTTATTTTGCTTGTCCATTGGTAAAATGATTAAAATAAGTGTTTAAAGATTTAATGCTTTACCATGTGTTCACAAAGAACAAGGTGCTAAGTTAAAATGTGAACTAAATACTGAATCGGTATGGTGAAATACATGAATCTGAACAAAATGCAACTTTATCTTAATCAGATATTAATTTGTGGTTATAACTTTGTTTTGACTGTTAAAACCTAAGTTAGTCTATGAGTTTAAGGGCAAGATGGCGAAGGTGCATTGTTTGCCATTGTGAAGTTTGTGAGCTGTAACATACATGGAAAACTATGAAATGTATCCTGATGAATATACAGATTTGAAAAATAGTAAAGAAGCCAGCTCTGAAAAGGAAGGTAAACTGTCTCGATCTCTTTATTTTTCAGTAATCTGGCAACGTGTTTTGCCATCCCTAGACCTGTAACACATGCCGGAACTTGAGCCGGTCAAGCGTTTACACTGCCAGGATGAAATGCTACCGATGCATTTGATCAGGATCTGTACCATCTCCCTGAGAGGTACATTTGATCTGATCGCCGAGCGTTTACACTGCCATTTCTGATCCTGATCAAATGCTACTGATGCATTTGATCCGGATCAGAAATGGCAGTGTAAATGGGCCTCATATCACTTTTGTAGACCAGTGCTTGTGGTTTTTGCACCACTGAATTCTCAAATGTGAATTTGTATTTGTAATTAGGGGTTTATTCACGAACTATAGGTGCTTCAATATATCTGTCAGGCCCTAATACATAGTGGAATGCTTTGGGTCTGATACTACATACAGTGATTTAGGGCAGGCCATAAATGATTGTTCTTTTCGAGGACTGATTCTCCTTGTACATCAGCCTAGAAATATGTTTACCACAATATGTTTATAAAAATTACATCACTTAACAATATAGTATTTGTTTAAAAATAAAAAAATGAAAAAAGTGTTAATTTCCAGATATCTCCTGCCATTTAATATAGTTTTTTAATATATCTTTTTTGAATACCACATTTTACAAAAATAACAAATGTTTATGACTTCTCCCTGTATCATGATCCTGATTAACATTGGCAATAAGTTAAGTATCCCAGATATTTTCCATTATTTCTCTGTGAGAGAATTAAACGGTGTTGCATGTTTTTGTTGCTTAAATCTGTAGCCATGTCAGCCATGTCAGTATGAAATACACAGCCTATATATATCTAACTGGTTGTAACTAACTTGGCAGAACTTATTCTTAAGAACAAATAATTTATTTAATATTATGAATATGACAACAACATTCTGGGATCCTGCTCAGTCACATAGTCTCTCCATGCTGGAGAAACTGTAGCCCTGTGAGGTCGCCCTTGCCTCTGGGTTGCTGCAGGTGGAACTGGTGGAACTGGTGGAACTGGCATCCCCTCTCTGTCTGGATTTCCCATAGCTTGTGGTTGCCCCAAGGTGGACGTCCATCCCGTATCTCGCACCGGTATTGGAGAAGGGTCAGAGACCCTGTGCAACCGATTTGCATGCCACTGAGATCCGTCGTGAAGTTGATGGTAGCTGGCCCCAACTTCTTCTCAGTCTTAAATGGATTGGACCAGTGAGATGGCAGTTTGCGGCGATGACAATCATATCTGATGCACACCCAGTCCGATACCTTCAGGCTTGGAGGCCAGGATCTGTAACGCTGAGTAGGCGCTTTGAGGAGGAGTTTTCTGGTTGACCTTGAGGTGATCCAATGGGAGCTGCAGTTCCCTTCCCAACGTAAGAAAGGTGGGCGAAACCCCTGAGGTTGTGTGCTTGGTGGCCCGGAAATGTAGGAGAGTCTGCAGAAGAGCCATACCAAACTGATATCCCTCAGACAGATGAGCGCGGATGCCATTCTTCAAGGTTTTGTTCAACCTTGGCCTGTGGATGATACACTGCTGTCCTTATGTGTGCAATGCCCTGCTCCCTTAAGTAGGTGGAAAACTCTGCCGAAGCAAACTGGGACTCATTGTCTGTAGTAATTTTGTTGGGCAAACCTCACCGTGCGAATAGTGCATCAAGGTTGCGTGTAAAAGCCTGGGTGGTAGTAGAACTCAAAGGCAGGGCTTCTGGCTACTTGGAATGCAGATCATAAATTCTTAACAGGTAACGAGCATGAGCAGGGGCTCCATGTAATTCCCCACATATGTTGATCTGCAGATGCTCCCATGGCCCCGCTGGCCACTCTACTGGAGATAGGGGTGCTGGTGGGTGCCAGGGGCACGTGCAGATAGCCTTGTCGCAGGTCGAGTTTGCTGAAGACGGTAGACCCATGGAAATGAGTAGTGAGCTCTTCGGCTGTTGGCAGAGGATGTTTTTCAGATACAATGGCTTTGTTAATGGCACGCAAGTCAACACACAGATGCAGCTCCCCATTCTTCTTGCGTGAAATCACTAAATTGGACACCCAGGGTGATGCATTGATGGGCTCAATGATGTCTGCATCCAAGAGATGGTGCAGCTTCTGGGAGACCTGGTCACGGAGAGCAAGTGGCACCCGCCGTAAAGGCTGGATGACAGGGGAGGCTGTTGCGTTCACTGTAGGCTGGTGAACAAAGTCCATGAGACAACCATGACTCTCAAACAGATCTGGAAATTGAGCTGACCAAGGAGTTGAGATGTGCTGAAACATAGAAAAGAGCAACTGGCACGGCATGTGTCTTGTAATGTAATGTAGAACCCGTCTCGGAAATAAGTGGAGAAGTCGTCGAGATAAAGCAAATAGAACTTTAATCAAGCCGGCTTGGAAGACCCATGCCAGGAAAATTCTTTCAGTGAGAACTTAATATTTACAAACATGAGTGCAGCTTTATAGGAAAGTGACGTGAAATCTTATGGTAGTTCATCCAATCAGAAGGTACAAGTCCGAGTCTGTTTACGATCTGTCTTCCCGTGAAGAGGTGATGGATCCAAAAAGCAGATGTCTGTCTTTGATGTGCACTAGGAAGATGTGATCTCACGGTCATCATTTACCTAGTGTCAATCGCTCATTAACAGAAACAGTTCCTGCCTATCTGGAGAAACAATTAAGTCACAAACAGATTTTCAACAAAACAGCTGTAGGCTATTTCGGCACTGTGTGATCTTTTATTACTGACAGGAGTTTCTAACAAATGAACCTTGTTGACCTTTTGCTTAGCCTGCTAAAGCTAATCTGCTCAGTCTGTATACAAGCTACTTCTAATGCTAGTATTAATATAAAACATTATATAATTATCACAAAACACTTTCTTCAACTTTCCTATACAGAGTCTTCACACTAAGACAATGATGGGGTTGTGGCCATACCCAGAAAGTGAGACAGTAGATGTCTGCAGAGGCACATGAGAAAAAAGTGTGTCGTAAGTGGGTTTATTTAGCAATGTCACTACGGCCCCTTTGTCAACCAGCAGTGGAAGTAGTACATCCCTTGACATAGCACCCACATTGCTTGAATCCTGTCGGTTTCTGCAGCACAGAATTAATAGAGACTGGCATAGAATGTTCCACGCCAGGTGAAGGAGGAGGTGTTGAAGCATGGTACCAGTGACCAAAATGGTTGAGTTTGTTGCATCTCCTATACCGTTGACCCTATGTTGGACAAGAGGAAGCCCGAGTTTCATGACTGGTTGAGCCACAGTTTGTACAACACCTCGCCATAGCTGCATTTTGAACCTTTTGAACTGCGCATTCTCCACCCCTGTTAATTTACGTGCACCAGCGAGCGTTGCCTCCACTTGTTTACAAATTGCGAGTGCTTTCTCCAATGTTAAATCTTCTAACAGCAGTCTTTCTCTCAGCTGTGTGCATTATGTTTTTTCAATCAGTTGATCTCTAATCAGTTCGTCCTGTAAAGTCCTGAATTTACAATGCTGAACTAGCTCTGGCAGTGACGACACAAATTGCAAGACTGACTCACCTGGTCTCTGAGCTCTCTGCCGAAACTGAAAACAATGCATGAGGACACTCTGACCAGAGCTGAAGTGTACCCTGAGAGCTGTGGTAGCGACTTTACAACTGTCATCCGTGATCTGCAACGTAGAGAAGATGCACTGTCCTTCTGTGCCCAGACAATGCAGTAGGATGGCCTGTTTCCTTGCATCAACCACCATGTTAAGCCCCAGGGCCAGCAAGTAGGTATTAAAGGATTCAATCCAGCGGCTCCACGGGACGGACAACATGCCCGGATGTGGCAGGAACAGCGTGGGTGAAGGTAAATTGAATTATCCCATGCTCGTCTCCAAAATTTTATAAATTCACCTGACAGGAGATAACTGTTTAAACCTGAACCTTTATTTACATTAACATCCACCTTACGAATGCCGTTAGCATTTTTCCTGAATAACCTCTACATAATCTTAATCAATTACAATAAGCATCTGGTGAATAAATTAATCACACATCTATAACATCGTGTGTGACATCAACTTTTATTTTATATGGGATTCCTTAAAAAAAAAAAAAACCTTGTCCTGACAAAATTGTCAATGAGTCAGGTCATGGTTGTATTATCAGTATTTTTTCAAGGTCATGATTTATTTCTGCAGTCTGTAAATTTAAGAAACATCTGCCTGTGATGCCAGCATCGGGGGGCACACAACTTTGATGCATTAAGTACTTTTGTTTATGGTATCATCCAGAAAACCTTAGCATATAACCTTACATATAGTAACCAGTAATCAGTTTTTACCGATATATTTAAAATGTGATCGAGTACATGCAAACATCCCTTGCATATTTTAAGGTTATAAGTGAGTCTAAACAGGGGAAAGCTAAAAACCGGGACAATTAAACGAATTTGAGACAATTGTCGGGACACTGGGACATTTCATTAAAATCCGGGACTGTCCCGGTAATATCAGGTCACTCTACTTAACAGGGCTTGAGATATAGCTAAACTTAAACAGGTAACAAGGAACACCACCAAGAAAGAATTGGGCATAATGCAAAGTAAAAAATAAATAGATTCACAGAGTTTATCTAACAAAGGTAATAATTATATGAAATTTAAACTTCAAACTAAAATAGTGCAGCTAAATACAGGTTCTGGCATTTAAGCTGCAACAACTTTGGAGAGCTGATGATTTGAATGAACCAATGGGGAGTGAGGATAAGCAGTCGGTGGAATCAATGAATTATGGGAAACAGAACATTCCACTTCTTCACCTAAAAAAGTCTTGGGTTGGTTTTGCATTATGCTTCGGGTCATTGTCCATCTGCATTGTGAAGTGCCATCCAATGAGTTTTGAAGCATTTGGCTGAATCTGAGCAGATATTATAGCCCTAAACAGTTCAGAAAGTATCCTGCTGCTTATGTCAGCAGTCACATCATCAGTAAATACAAGGGAACCAGTTCCCTTGGCAGCCATACATGCCCATGCCATAACATGCTTCACAGATGAGGTGGTATGCTTTGGATCATGAGCAGTTCCTTCCTTTCTCCATACTCTTCTCTTCCCATTATTATGGTACAAGTTGATCTGTGTCTCATCTGTCCATAGGATGTTGTTCCAGAACTGTACAGGGTTCTTTAGCTGTTTTTGACAAACTCTAATCTGTTTCCTGTCTTGTGGTAAACCCTCTGTATTTACTCTGGTGTAGTCTTCTCTTGATTGTTGACTTTGACACAGATACGTCTACCTCCTGGAGGTTGTTCTTTATCTGGCCAACTGTTGTGAAGGGGTTTGTCTTCTGTCGTCCACCACAGTTGTTTTCTGTGGTCTTCTGGGCCTTTTGGTGTTCCTGAGCTCACCAGTGTGTTCTTACTTTTTAAGAATGTACCAAATAGTTGATTTGGCCACACCTAATGTTTTTGCTATCTCTCTGATTGTTTTTTTTATATATATCTAAGGCAGAACTGAAGGCAAAATGCCCCAAGAACAAGCAGGAACTAAAGACAGCTGCAGTACAGGCCTGGCAGAACATCACCAGGGAAGAAACCCAGCATCTGGTGATGTCTATGGATTCCAGACTTCAGGCAGTCATTGACTGCAAAGGATTTTATTTTAAATAGTATTGAAACTCACAATTTAATTCATGATTATGTTACTTTGTCCAAATACTTTTGAGCCCCTAAAATTGGGGGAACTACATACACAAATGTCATCCAATTTGGATGTAACTACCCTCACATTAAAGATGAAAGTCTACATTTAAAGCACATCTTGATTGTTTCCTTTCAAATCCATTGTGGTGGTGTACAGAGCCAAAATTATGACCATTTTGTCACTGTCCAAATATTTATGGACCTAACTGTAAATGAAAAAAAAAAAGCAATAAGGCCATCTCTCATGTTACTGCTTATTGGTGTTTTATTAATGTTTAATACATATTTCACAGTCATTAACCTACAGAGTATAAGAAAAACATGTAGATGCATCATTGCAATGTAGTAGTAAATACTTTAAAATTACTCCTGAAGTTGAAAAATGATAACATCAGGCTCAAAACTAGTATTACAACATTGTATTATTGCATTTATAAAACATTATATACAATAAAATGGGAACAACAGTAAAATATGTATAATGCGGTAATACAGCACCAATAAGCAGTAACTTCATAGACAGTGTTAACTGCTTCCCCACATACACAAATTTGAATTATATAACAACAGTTTATTTTATTTATATGTTGGTTAATACAGTAAATGTGTCTTACAATATTGTCCTGTATGTCACAGAAACAACTTTCAGATACTTTAAAATACCTCAGTCTTTCTTCTGACACATTATTATTTTTTCTACCTGACAGTTTATTAGATTAATGTAATTGCGAGCACCATTACCATTACTATGTGTTTTCTATTTTCTCTTAGAAAACCAAAAGTTAGTGTCTTGTTGCATCTGGACCTTCAGTTTTCATTCCAATTTTCTTCCTTCTAATGTTAATAATCCTTTTTTGTATCTCAGGCAAGTTCATCCCATAGATGAGGGGATTAAGAATGGGTAGAATGACTAGAGATTCCAACGACAGAATGACAGAAACTACCTTGACGATATCCTCAGACTCGGATCGACTTAATGCGATATCAGAAAACGACACTATGGAGTAGTTAATCAAGGTAATTAAATGTGGGAGACATGTTTGAAGAGCCTTCTTCCTAAATTCCTTGGAACTTTTATAACAAACAATCAGTATTGACATGTAAGAAAATAAGATAAAACCCAAAGGCAGAAAGACAACAGTGACTGCAAGGAATAATCCCACAATGTTGTTGAAAGTTGTTGGAATACATGATAGCCTAACTACTGACCAGTTGGAACAATAGACTCTATTAATTTGGTTTCCACACAAAGGCAGTCTGCTAGAAAATATTATAACCAGTACCTCACAAAATACTGGGTACAGCCAGGCAATAGCTAATAGTAAAATCATTTGTCTAGGTGTCATTATGCTATTGTATTGTAAAGGTATACATATTGCCACATATCTGTCATAAGCCATCACTGTTAAAATGGTGAATTCCCATATTCCGTAGCTGTAGATAACAAATATCTGAGTGAAGCACCCAGCCCGGGAGATGGTGTGAGTGTCTGACAGAAGATCAGCCAAGAGTCTTGGAAAGAAACCAGCAGTTCCATACAGAGAATTGACAGATAGGTTACACAGAAAAATGTACATAGGCTCATGAAGGCTTCTTTCCAGGAAAATGACTAAAACAAGAATTACATTTAACAATATCATCAAGATATACCACACAAGTGTCAAGAAAAAATACATATATTTAGAATTACCCATGTCTCCGAAAACAGTGAGCAAGAAAATATTTGTGGAAGACTCATTTTCCATTGCAGCTTTACGGGAGGGGCCTGTTGCATAAGGAAGAATAACACTGAAAATAGTCATAGAATTTTGTCCATCAGTGGTGTTTATCAAGATGTATCCTGAATGTATCCATGTTATAAGTTAGAGTAGCTGTACTGAACATAGTGTCCAGAAACCAAATCACATCCACAGCATTAAATATTTACATACTGTTGTAAAGCATCTGCAGAAAAGTATATTGAATATGATTTTAATTAGTTTAGGACAGTTTCTTTATTTCATAGATTTATTTGTGTAAATATACAGAGGTATGCACTAAAGCAGTGCTCTTTAAATTAGAATAACTGTACTGAACAATGTGTCAAGCAATCAAATCAGTTGTAAAGCATCTGCTGTAAATGATATTTAATATACTTTAAATTATTTTAAGACACTTTCATATCTTATTTCATATATTTTTTTGGTATTTTAAATATGTAATGAGTTATATTCTAAAGATGTGCTCTTTATAAACATGCCTGTTATTAGTTCCTGACTGTAGTTTATATAAGAGTTAGACTGGTGCACACTGGATACATATTAAGATCTGTCTTTTGACAATAAGAACTTAAAAAGATAATTACCTGTTTGTGAAAGATATTGGTAAGGAGCTGATTACAAAAACAATGAAGATCTCAGTGATGTCAGATACACCAGCAGTGAGCCTTATATCCTGGCTGCTTTGAGCTACTCAATTCCAGCTGGGAGTTCAGAACTGACTAGGGAGACGATTGAAGTGTTGTCTGACTAATTGTAACACTATCACAGCACAGGGAGTGTAATTTAAATTTATTTTAGTCTAACGAATTAAAAACAGATTTTAATTCCAATGGTTACATTTCAAAAATAAGGTTCAAAACAAAAAACAAAACAATAGAGCAACCAAAAGGCATTTATTTGCTGAAAACTTTGACCTTTCATTAACTCTGTTTGTAGCAGTGGTGTGTCATTACGGGCAACTTAAAACAGGAAAAAAATGTAAGGAAATAATTTCAGTACACTTAAAAGTTAACACTTAAATTATATATTGTAGCGACCTTGCTTTTCTAAAGGTTGCTAATAAAATAAGGCACTCGAGATGGAATTTTTCCAAAACAAAAACTGTGGTTTATTAATCTGGGACAGAGGTACTTCCCTTTCCCCCTTTTTCCTTCAGATTCTCTAAACACAGAGATGTTTCTCTCTATTAAACTCCCGCTCAACTCAACACTGACCCGTCACCATGCCCTTATATATTCCCCTATCTGGTGACTCCCTCCCGTCCAATTACCGCTCTCCGGCTGTACCACCCAGAGATGGGGGGAGCCACCCAGAGACGGGGGGAGCCACACAGACACGCTTACCCACAAATATTCCTCCCTAACCCAACACAATACTGCCCCACACGTAACACCCATTCACACTCATGCACACACACAAATAGACAGACAGAGTCCCCAAACTGACTCACCCACCCTGCATACATACTTTTACACCCTCCCCCCCACCTTTGGGCTGCCCTACTGGCACATTCACATGGACACCCGCCAGGATCGCTACACAGCCCCCCCCGAGTCCCTTGCCCCTGAAGAACAGACGAACTTGGCCAAGCGTCCTGGCGTCCTCCGCTTCCGGGCTGGACGAACAGTGGGGGGGGGAAAATCACTGGGGGCTGCCCGCTGTGTGCAAGGGGAGCAGGGGCAGAGGAGGGAAGCTCAGGGGACGGGGCCACTGGGGAGAGGTCAAGGGCAACAGAGGGTGGAGAAGGGGCAGCAGAGGAGAAACAAGGGGCAACAGGGGATGGATGAAGGGGAATGGGTGTGGGCCGAGGGTCAGCAGGTGGAGGGTCCAGGAAGCTGGGGCGGGCCCGGCCACGATAGGGAGCAAAGCGGTCCCTGTGCAGAACCACCGCCTTGCCTCGGGGGGGGAGGCGAACCCGGTACAACACCTCCCCCAACCGTTCCAGCACCAGACAGGGGCCCGCCCACTTGCTGTCCAGCTTCGGGCAGCGTCCCTTCACCCACTTCGGGCTGAAGTGTGGCCCCTTGCAGCGGAGGTCATACCCTGCTTCTGTTGCAACCCTGCAGCCTCCAACTTCTGGCTAGCGAACTGGTGGGCCGTCTCGAGCCGGTCCTGCAGCCTTCAGGCGTACTCGGGTCCGGCGTCGACAGTCGGTGCGTCTGGGGGTTGTCCAAAAGCGACAGCCATGGGGGTCTGCAGTTCCCGTCCCAACATGAGGAGTGCAGGGGTGCAGGCTGTGGACTCATGTACAGCCATGCAACAGGCCATTCGGACCAGGGGCAGATGGAGGTCCCAGTCTTTCTGGTCCGCTGCCACCACCAGGCCAGTTGAGCTCCAAGTGTGCGATTGAACCTCTCAACAAGGCCATCATTCTGGGGGTGCAGTGGGGTGGTTCTGGTCTTCTGAATGCTGAGGTGGTTGTACAGCTCCTTGAACATCTGGGACTTGACGTTTCTTCCCTGGTCCGAATGGAGCTGCATGGGGACTCCAAACCGGCTAAAGAATCCCTCCACCAGGGCGTCGGTCACCGTCTTGGCCTCCTGGTCCGGAAGTGCGAAAGCCTCAGGCCATTTAGTGAAATAGTCGAGGGCCACCAGCACATATCTGTTGCCCCGAGCTGAGCGTGGAAAGGGGCCCAGCACATCCACCGCCACCCAGTCCATGGGCGCTCTGACCACGTGCCGTTGGAGAGGGTGCGTGACTGCTCCTGGGGGCCCTTGCGGGCGGTGCAGGCATCACACCGGCGGCAATAATTGTTGACATCCCGCCAACACTGCCCAAAGTAAAAGGCCTCTCACAGGCGGCGGAGTGTCTTAGTCACTCCGAAGTGGCCGGCCCCTTGGGTGCCATGGTGGGCCACAAGCACCTCCTCCCGGAATGCCCCTGGGACCACAACCTGCCACCATTCCTCCCCGGTGGCTGGCTCCACCCACCTGCATCTCAGCACTCCCTCATGCAGATCCAATCCCAGCCACTGGGACCACAGGCTCTGTAGGCTAACCGTCCGTGCAACGACCTCCTCCCAGCTGGGCTGGCAAGCGCTGGCCACCCATCGTCAGACCCGTCTGAGCTCAGGGTCCTGTTCTTGGCGGGCCTGCCAATCAGGCCCCGATGGCGAAAGTAGGACCCAGCATGTGAGTGTCACCTCTCCCGTCAGCTCCTGCTCCCAAGTCTCCTTCCGTGTACAGCCAGCACAAGGATCAGCAGCACAGGGTCTTCTGGAAAGGCCGTCGGCGTTCAGATGAGCCACTACCTTCCAGTGCTGGATAGTGTATTGGAAGGTCTGTAGCTGCTCAATCCAGTGTGCCACCTGCCCCTCCGGCTCCCTGAATGACATAAGCCAGCATAGCGCTGCGTGATCTGTCCTAATGATGAATGGCAACCCACACAGGTAATGGCAGAATTGACGGGTGGTCTCCACGGGGGAGGTCCAGGGACTGTCCGAGGGCTTGATGATGCTGGTGGCCTCCATCTCCTCTAAAGCCTGGTCAGCGGCAGCTTGACGGGCGACTGGGATCCGACTGGGCCTTTGTTTAATGCGGCGGGCATTGCCGGTGTCAATGTGATGCTGCACAACATGAGTCTGGCCAGTATGTGCAGGGGACGTGGTGAAACTGTGACGGAACTCGAGTAACAGGGCCATACCTGCCTGGCGACCGCAGTAGCAGTGGTTTCGTCAGCGAGGGGGGGTCTCTGAGACATCATGGGGGCAGCCTGGGCCCGCTGCGCTTGCGCCCCTCCTGGTACGAGGTGTGGGCCCCCGGCCTGGACAGGGAGGACCAGTCCCTCTCCAAAGCGCACGGTGCGAGCTCGCAGATCCAATAGGCCTCCGGCCAGCTGTAGATAGTCCAAACCTAGGATAAAAGGTTCCTGGATGGCAGGGACCCAGACCTCGTGCAGGAAGGTCTGGCCCCCGATGTCCAAACGCATCCGGGCCCGTCCTTGCATGGTGGCCTGTTCGCTGTTCGCAGTGATGAGGGCAGCCCACGCTGGCTGCAATCGCTTGCCCTCCCTCAAGAGACCGGGGTTAATAAGGGTGACGGTCGAGCCGGTGTCCAACAGGGCGCAGCAAGGGACACCGTCGACACGGGGGATCACATAACAGTCATTGTATCCCAGGGACTCACCCAGCGACCAGCCATGCCGCTCCGGGGGCGTAGGCTGTTGACCCAGGGCACAACTAGGCAGGCAGGCAGCGAGGCCGACGAGGACAGGGTTGGGACATCCTTCTGGACCGGCAGCGTCCCTCTTACAATGGCCCCAGCTCGTTTCCCGACAGGGGACGTGGCAGTGCAGGTTGGAAGTTACAGCAGTCGCGACGGATGTGCCCTATTTGCCTGCATTGCCAACAAATGCGGGCGTCAGGTTTCTTCAGCACCAGGGGGGTGTCCGCTAGCAGCGGTGCAGGTTGCAGGGTTGCGGGGGCTTGGATGCGCCGGGCGTTGAAGCAGGGCGGCAACGAAACAGCCCGGGGCCACGGTGACGGTTCCTCCAGGATAACCTCTACCAGCTTGGCCTGGTTCAACGCAGCATCGAGTGTTGGGGGGCGGCAAGGCGGACCTGGTGGCGGACCACATCGGGAGCGAGGAGGCGGAGAAAGGCATCTACAGTTAGGCCCTTGTGTACTGCTGGGGGGAACTCGTTGTATCCCCGACGGGTTAGGTGGCGAATATCCGCGGCGTATTGGCCTAAAGGCTCCTCAGGGTGCTGTAAACGGGCAGACAGTAGCTGACGCAGGAGAAGGGCGGGTGGAGCCAAAGTGGTAGGTTAGAGCTTGACTGACCGCTTCATAGTCGAGGTGTTCGTCGTCACCAATGTCGAACAATATCTGCAATGCCTCTCCTTCCAATGTGGCCGAGAGCTGTGTGGCTTTTTGTTCAGCAGTCCAGGAATTGGCCCGAGCCACCATCTCAAACTTGGCCTTGTAGGCCTCCCAGGAGACCTTTCCTTCATAACGCCCCGCCTTCAGCTCCTTCCGGCCGGCCATCGGCACAGGGCAGCCCGGGGATGAGGTCTGCAGTGTAGGCCACGGTTCCGGGGCCTGGGCGGCACCTTGTGCAATCGGGGCCCAGACAGTCTCATGCCCTACTTCCCCGCCGCTATCGGAGGCTTATCTACCCCCCCACTAACACATGCACGCAGTGTTGTTCAGTTTCTGTTGTACAGTCTTTCTATTACCGGCTGTATCAGTGCGGGCTCGGTGGAACTCAATCTCTTGATCAGCTGTAAAAGCTGTGTATCGGCAGTCCACATGTCTTGTCCCGACTTGGTTTTAGGCTGCTCTTCTGTGGACTTACTGAGTGTCTTCCACAGGGGCCGCCTGGTCCTGCAAACCAAGATGGCCGCTCTTCCAGTGTTGTCAACGTTGTCCAGTGTTGTCAACATGGTGGACCCGGTCCCGTCCTGCACCTCCTGGTTGATCTCCTGTCTCCACTGTTGCACCTCTCTCTTCCTCTCCACCTCTCGCTGGATTTCCTCTAATATTCTCCTTGCACTCTCTCCCCTTTGGGTGCCTCCTCGGCGTGGCTCCCAGTAGTTGTTCTCCCTTTGTCGGTGTCATGGCCATTCTTCTTCTCTTCCGCAAGTGTAGTTTGTATCCTTTATTCTGACACCAAATGTAGTGATCTTGCTTTTCTAAAGATTGCTAATAAAATAAGGCACTCGAGATGGAATTTATCCAAAACAAAAACTGTGGTTTATTAATCTGGCACAGAGGTACTGCCCCACATGTAACACCCTTTCACACTCATGCACACACACAAATAGACAGAGTCCCCGAACTGACTCACCCACCCTGCATACACACTTTTACACCCTCCCCCCCACCTTTGGGCTGCCCTACTGGCACATACACACAGACACCCGCCAGGATCACTACTATACATATATATACATATATATATATATATATATGAGAGAGAGAGAGAGAGAGAGAGAGAGAGACAGGTGACGAAGGATAAACAAACAAAAAGTGTCACAGTAAGGTGTTGGGTCACCATGAGCCACCAGAACAGTTTCAATGCTCTTGGCACAGATTCTATGAGTCTCTGGACTATACTGGAGGGATGGAACACCATACTTACAAAAGATATTCCCTCATTTGGTGTTTTGATGATGGTGGTGGAGAGCCCTGTCTAACATGTCGCTCCAAAATCTCCCTTAGGTGTTCAATTGGGTTGAGATCTGGTGATTGCGAAGGCCATAGCATATAATTCACATCATTTCATACTCATCAAACCATTCAGTGACACCTCGCACCATGTGGATGGGGGCATTGTCATCCTGGAAGAGACCACTCCCATCAGGATAGAAATGTTTCACCACAGGATAAAGGTGATCACTCAGAGTAACTTTAATGATTTGTAGTGACGCTTCCCTCTAAGGGGACAAGTCTCAAACCATGCCATGAAAATCCCCCCACAGCATAACAGAGCCTCCAGACCCCCTCACCGTAGGGTCAAGCAATCAGTCCTGTACCTTTCTCTTCGTGTCGCCACACATGCACTTGTCGAGAATATGATGAAGGATGACTCACCTGACCATATCACTTTTTCCACATCTCTGTAGACCACTTCCTCTTGCCATCTTTATCCAAAATCAAGGTCAACTCAGCATTTTTATACATGCCACAGAGCATATGATGATAATTGCTTAATTGTATCATGCAGTACACCTGTTTGGAGGCATCTGCATGTGTTATGTTCCTCCACTCATGTATTCAGGTTTTTACTTTAATTTGTCACATGTCTGTATATATATATATATATATATATATATATATATATATATATATATATACACACACATACACATACATTGAATATGACAATGGTACAAAATCCTACAGCTGGTAAAAGCCATTGCATAGAAGTGGAAATATAAAAACCTGTACAGCATATGGCATGCCACCAAAGTCATATGACTGGTGGTAAATGCGGATGACCAATTGAAAATGTCTCTGTAGGGCCGGCCCCAACTGCACCGAAGCATTACAACCCTTCTGTCTGAAGTACAGTACTGCACATTTTCAAAACAAGTTGTGATGGGACTATCAGTTCAGGAACCACTACTTAAATGCAGTCTTTAAAGGGAAATAAAAAAACATTTAGAATGAAATTAATATATAGTAGTGATTCAGGGTATGCTTTGCATCTGTATTACATACTGTGAATTAGGGCCAGTGATGTGGGACAGTGCCCTGTCTAAATGCCAAACATTTTCACCCAAGGCCATTTGTTCTGCTTCTAACACATCAACTTTGAGGAGAGAATGTTCACTTGCTGCCTAAGATATCCCACCCACTGACAGGTGCCATGATAACAAGATTATCAGTGTTATTCACTTCACCGGTCAGTGGTCATAATGTTATGGCTGATTGGTGTATATATATATATATATATATATATATATACAGACACACACACACACACACACAATGACTTTAACAAAACAGGAGCAACAGTAAAATATTTATTTTTCAGTAATAAAACACCAATAAGCAGTATCTTAATAGATAGGTTAACCTCACCCTCCCATAAGCAAATTTGAAGTATACAAGAGCAATGCATTGTATTTACAGTATTTTGGTATAGTAAAGATGTTTGACAGCATTGTCCTATATGTCACAGAAATTATGTTCAGATACTTTAAATAAAATAAAATAAAATCTTCTGACAAAGTATTATTTTGACTGACAGTTTTTTAGAAGTAAATGTAATCCCCATTACCATGCATTTACCATTTCCTCTTAAAACTAAGTTAGTACCTTGTTGCATCTGGACCTTTGGTTTTCACTCCAATTTTCTTCCTTCTAATGTTAATAATCCCTTTTCGTATCTCAGGCAAGGTCATCCCATATATGAGGGGATTAAGAAGCGGTGGAATGACTAGAAATTCCAACGATAGAATCATAGACACTACCTTGAGGATATCCTCAAATCGACTCAAGGTTATATCAGAAAATATGGCGATGGAGTAGTTGATCAAGGTAATTAAATGTGGGAGACATGTTTGCAGAGCCTTCTTCTTAAATTCCTTGGAACTTTTATAGCAAACAGTCAGTATGGATATGTATGAAAACAAAATAAAACCCAAAGGCAGAAACACAGTGGTGCCTGTAACACAAAATCCCAAAATGTTGTTGGAAGTTGTTGGAATACAAGATAGCCTAACTACTGACCAATTGGAACAAAATACTCTTTCAATTTGGTTTCCACACAAAGGCAGTTTGCTAGAAAATACAATAACAACTGTCATGCAAAATGCTGGATGGAACCAGGAAAGAGCTATTAGTATTGAAATCTTCCTAGGTGTCATTATGCTATTGTATTGTAAAGGTTTACATATTGCCACATATCTATCATATGCCATCACTGTTAAAATGGTGAATTCCCATATTGAATAGGTGTATGTAATAAAAATCTGAGTGAAGCACCCGGCCCGGGAGATGGTGTGAGTGTCTGACAGAAGGTCAGCCAAGAGTCTTGGAAAGAAACCAGCAGTTCCATACAGAGAATTGACAGATAGGTTACACAGAAAAATGTACATAGGCTCATGAAGGCTTCTTTCCAGAAAAATTACTAAAACAAGAATTACATTTAAAAATATCATTAAGAGATAGCACACAAGTGCCAAGAAAAAATACACATATTTTGAATGACCCATGTCTCCAAAAACAGTGAGCAAGAAAGTATTTGTGGAAGACTCATTTTCCATTGCTGCCTTACGGAATGGGCCTGTTGCCTATTGAAGAATAACACTGAAATTAGGAATTGGATTTTGTCCATCAGGGTTTTTTCCTAAATGTATCTGGGATGTATCCATGTTTTAATTTAGAGTAACTGTACTGAAAAGTGTCAAGCAATCAAATCAAATCCAAACATTACATATTTACATACTGTTCTAAAGCTTCTGAAGGAAAGTATTTTCATTATGATTAATTAATTTAAAACAATGTATTTTCTGTATTGTATATATGTACTGAGGTATGCTCTAAAACGGTGCTCTTGAAAACCATGCCTGTTATTGGTTCCTGGCTGTATTTAATCATATAAAAGACAGCTTTTGACAATGATAACATAAAGATATAATTACCTGATTTGTAAAAGACATTGGTAAGGAGCTGATTACAATGACAGTGAAGATGTCAGTGAGCCTTATATCCTGGCTGCTTTGGGCTGCTCTAGTACAGCTGGGATTTTGGAACTGATTAAGGAGTCTATTCACATGTTGTCTGACTAATTTCATGAACTGCATCAGTATCAAAGCACAGGGAGAGTAATTTAAGTTTCTTTCAGTTTAACAAATTAAAACACAGTTAATTTGCCCTGCCTTGTTTACATTTCAAAACATCTACAAAATAAATAAATAAAACAACCAAAATACAATTATTTCCTAAACACACATGACATTTAATTACTCCTATAAGTAAATAAAGCTGTGACATATTTCATGGTGATGTTAAATATAGTTAAAGTGCAAAATATTAAGTCTCCGGTGTACACAGTCTACAGGTGGGTGAATACTTTTTTTCCCTGACTGTACTTGTGCTTTCACAAACTCCCCTCATTTCAAGTGTCAGAAACAACACGTTTGTGATTGTCATGCACAGTGATAACCCTTGCAGCGTGTGCAATCTTCAACAAAGATACAACACTTTTCTCAGTGCTTGTTATGCTCATGTTAGTGCTTCCGATTTCCATCTGCTGTATAATGTACACTAATTAATGCAAGCACCTCAGAAGGAATAAAGTTGAATAAAAGGTGAACAACTATTTTTTTCAAATGTTCTGCAAGATAATAGTTGGCATGTTTGTAAGATTCTATAGAGAAATAAAATATAACATTTACAGCGCGGGGCCAACCCCTGACCCCCTGGAAGTAACTAAACCGTTACATTAACATAACAGAATGAACACAAAACACATATCACACATGAACTTTTTCTGTGAATATGTATTTGTAGGTAAAACAGATGCAAGCCCCATGAGTATTTAGATTTTTAATTTTCTTGCCTTTCTTGTGAAACTGAAAGTTTATTTTTTTGTTGTATGTGGAACTGTAGTAATTATATATATTTTTAAACCTTTCATATCTCAGTCAAATGTATTAATACATTAGATAATTGCGATGCAGTAGAATTACTAGAAATACCCATGATTCGATGAAAGATAATTAATTTGTTGATTTGAGAATCTTGAAAGTATTAAAATCTGGGAGACATGTTTGTAGAACCTTCTTCCTTATTTCTTTGGAACTCTTATTGCATTTGCTACCAATCGTTAACCGAGAAAGGAAGCACTGCCCAATAGGGAGGGGTTACAGTACAACCGAACCGTCACAAGCGAGGACACGCCAAGCTGGTAAGGGAGCCTTCTCCGAGGTGTACCTGCTAGGGGGGGTCCCCCTCGATGAACCAGATCTCGATAGAGGCTCCAGGTGCCCCTAGGGGCCACATCTGGGCTACCCAGAAGCGAAGACCTTTGTCATGCTAAACTGGGAATGGTAATTCAAGGATGGTGTACAAAGTGGGCTGGGTGCTTCACTCAGATATGGTATCTACACTTGTGGAATATGGGAATTTACCATTTTAACAGCGATGGTGTCACTCTTAAGTTTATAGCTCCGACTACACCACTGGGGATTTGCACCCCAGAAATGTTTCCTTTCACCAAATGCTGCCCAGGTTCAAAGTAACTTTGAATGGGAGCCACACCACCGACCAAACACCCCAGCATAGGCAGCACGAGTCTCAAAGCACCAGTAGTTTATTCTCAGATAAGAGCTCTAAAACACAAGTAAAAATTTCACAAAGATAAAAAAAATATATAAAATGGATAGCAGCAAGGGTCCAGTGTATATCTGGAAGTGGCAGTCCAAGAAATCAAGTTGCCAGTCGATCAAATTGGAGTCTCTACAGTCTTGAGCAAGTCAGTCCTCCACAGGCTCTAGCGTTTCCGTTTAGGGCTCCACTCCAGACCATTAGCTGCACTCTCCTAGGCACTCTCCTAAGACAAAAATAAAACCAGCAAATCACCGTTCTTAAGATTATAAAAACCCTGGTTAAAATTAAAATCTTTAAAACCAATCCTAGATTCAGCAATATTCATCAATACGATACGGGAAATAAAACGGTCACTATCATAGTACAACATGCGTGTGCAACACTGGGACCAGCTTAAAACAAATAGCGGGTCCTTTAGTCGTATTGTGTCAGTAACCGTCAGTTCATTAGCATTAAGCCAAACGACTCCCGGGCTGCATTAGCGCTCTCTATATATTGCACAAAAACACCACACATGAAACAAGGGGATAACTTAACTTAGCGGAAGGGCTCGCCGGCTTGCCCTACCTGCTGTATTTAATCGCCTCCCCTCGTATGTTGCAGTCGCCTCGCCGTCGACTGCGCTCTGCTCCGCTTCTCACTCGCGCACCCGTCCGTCCGGTTGGTCGGTGTCAGTCAATCCACACGTGGACCTACAGTGTCTGCTCCGTGCCGCGATACGCCTCTCTTCCTCGTTCTGGCTGCAGTTGCGGACTTCCAGTTCCCCTCGGGTTCCCCTGATGCTCTCCTCTGGTCCGTCGCGTCTGTCGTGTCTATCCCGCCCGCCCATTCTTCCCCGCTTGTCTGTTCCAGTCTTCCCTTCTAAGCCTTTTCCCTATCCTATCCCTCTTGCTTTCTCTCAGAGGGCAATTATACTCCAGGGGGCGGGACAACCCCCCTCCGCCATCCAATCCCCACTCAACAGGACTGAACCAGTATGTCCCATTGGTTCATATTGGCTCTGGGGAGAGCACACCCATTACAAGTCTCCAGGTGTGGCGTATAGTGCATTCAAGTCAGTGGAATTAGTGTTACAAAACAAATCTTGTGAAATATAAGTATACAATAACGAACCATAAAAAAACAATAGTAATAATCAAAATATACAAATAAGTGCAAACGTGAAATAAAGAAAAGTGTTTAATTAATTATGCACCAACGTCACCCTGTGACACTGGCATATGATAGATCTGTGGCAATATGTAAATCTTGACAATACAATAGCATAATTACACCTAGGAAGATTTTAATACTAATGGCTGTTGCCTGGTTCTATTTGTTATTGGTGGTGCGGTGGTTAGTGCTGCTGCCCCACAGCTCCATGGTCCTGGGTTTGAGTCCTGGCTCCCTGTGTCCGTGTGGGTTTTCTCTAGGCACTCTGGTTTCCTCCCATTGTCCAAAGGCATTCATGTTAGGTTAATTGGTTACTCTAAATTGCCTTTAGTGTGTTTGTGAGTTTGTGTCTGTCTGTGTTTTGGGCTGGCATTCCATCCTGGGTGTATTCCTGCCTTGCCTGCCGGGATTAGGTCCGGCATCCCCGTGACCCTTCGCCAGGACAAGCAGTATAAAAAATTGATGGATGGATCATATTTTCTAGCAGACTGCCATTGTGTGGAAACCAAATTGAAAGAGTATTTTGTTCAAACTGATCAGTATTTAGGCTATCTTGTATTACAACAACTTTCAATAACATTTTTTTTTGTAACAGTCACCAGTGTGTTTCTGCCTTTGGGTTTTATTTTGTTTTCCTACATGTCAATACTGGTTGTTTGCTATAAAAGTTCCAATGACTTTAGGAAGTCTGAGGATATCCTCATGGTAGTGTATATCATTCTATCATTGTAATTATTAGTCATTCCACCTCTTCTCAATCCCCTCATCTATGGGATGAACTTGCCTGAGATACGAAAAAGGCTTATTAACATTAGAAGAAAGAAAATTGGAATGAACACAGTAATTCCATGTGCAATAAGACACTAATATTTGGTTTACCAAGAAACATAAGAGACAATTGAGAGACAGACAGTAAACAATAATGGGGCTCACATTTACTTTAATCTAAAAACCTAGCAGCAGAAAGACAGAGGTATTAGAAAGTATCTGGAAGTCATTTCTGTGACATACAGGACAATATTGTTAAACATCTTTACTGTATTAATACGGTGGCCCTGAAGTGTAAAACACAACAACAAAAAGAAAAATGAATTCACAAAAAGAAAAACAACAACAAGAACAAAATTAACAAAAAGAAAATCAACAACAAAAAGGAAAATTAACAAAAAGAAAAAACAAATTAACAAAAATGAAAACACAATGACATTAACTCTAAACCGGAAAGGGACATTATCTTTCAATTCGGACACACTGCCCAAGGGGGAGGGGTTTCTGCGCACTTCCGTAGGAACCCGATCAAAACGTTACTCTATCAAAGCTGCCAATTGGCCCCTGCGCTCGTCACTCGGAACAGGTCCCTTCCACTTCTTGTTCTATAAAGTGTAACGTCAGCGCAGGTTCATCCTCTTTTGCCAGGAGCTAGGACTCCCATGTGACCTTGCAACCCTTGGGCATTTCGCTGGACCCGAGAACATGAGCTCTCTGTATCTGTGATTGTAATAAACATTCAAACTGCGTATTTCGGCTGGCTGGCTCACTTCATAGTGTTGTTCACCAACGTTTTCGCTGACGCTTGAGTTTCTCCAGTGCACACTGTAAGAGCTGTAGTTGCCCTGCACTTGCTGTGCTAGTTGGCAGGTGTCAACTGCTCCTGTGTCTTCAGGTGTGGCGCATGACCCGGCTCCTGCGCCCCGTGATGTATATAGTTTGTTTGTCATGACATGGTCAAGCTGTTGTGGCCTTGCTTCTAGCTGTGGTAGTGGAGCAAGTGGCCACTGCTCTGATGTCCCACATGTGGTGCATGAGCAGGCTCCTGTGCCCTGTGGTGTATATAGTTTGTTTGTACAAAATCTACTTGTCAGTACAGTGGAGCTCTTCCACTCTGTACTATGTTCCTGCTGCCACCCGATATATATTGTTGTTCATTTGTACAACATTGAAGAGTTTGTGTGGCCTCACTCCTAGTTGGGCTAGTGGAGCAAGCGGCCAATGCTCCCATGTTATGCGAAGAGTGCATTAACGATTTCCTGCACACCGCAATGTTATGGTTTGATGGTCATGGTAGAGCCTGCTGTTGTCCTGCATTAGCTGTGCTAATAGGTGACAACTGCTCCCGTGTCACGTGGTGGTGCATGATTTGCGTCCTGCATCCCGCGATGTGTTTACAGCACAGTGGAGCTGGATGCTCTGTACCATTCAGTGAACATGATTTTCCTGTGCTGCGTGGAGGCAGCATGAATGTTCCTGCTGCCACGCTGTGTATACTGTTATGTCCAGTTGTGGCTACTCAGTGAACTAGCCAGCTGTGTGTTATTCAGTGGGTCTGTGGCCCCGCTCCTGCAGGATCAGGGGTTCACTGCCACATGAATGCGCAGAAGGCGGACAAGTTGCCATATTTTGTGCAAGTAGATATACGGCCTCGCTCCTAGATGCATTAGTAGAGCAGCTGGCCTTGCTATTGTAAGCAGAGGGCGTAAGAGTTGACCTCTGTAGTCCCGCTTTGTATATGCTGATTGCAGACAGTCCCCGGTAAAGCGTGACTACGGTCCTCACTCCTGGACAGCCCAGTTTGTTCCAAAGGGGCCTCTGTGACTCCTGTCTGTAGTTGTGTTGCTGAGGCCTCTAGCGGTGCACCTCAGGGCAGGCTCCCTTATCAGCTTGCTGCCTCCTCCCTTGCGATGACTTGGTTATACATGCCCTCCCCCTTGGGCAGTGCTTCCGACTTGAAAGATAACGATAGGGTATTCAACCCCGGTTATCTGAAAAAGGAAGCACTGCCCAAGGGTTGCAAGGTCGTACGGGAGTCCTAGCTCCCGGCAAAAGAGGACGAACCTGCGCTGACATCACGTTTTATAGAACCTGTTCTGAGTGACGTGCATAGAGGCCAATGGCAGCTTTGATAGAGTGACGTTTCAATCGGGTTCCTACGGAAGTGCACAGAAACCCCTCCCCCCTGGGCACTGCTTTCTTTTTCAGATAACCGGGGTTGCATACGGAACCTATCGTTACATAGGCAATGCTGTAGAATGCTTCTGATTGGAGGAATAACATTTCAATCATTGTGGAGCAGAACTGTTTGGACAAGAGCACTTGGAAGCTTATGGTGAGTAATATTTATCTTATTTGACAATGTGAATAATGTGTAATATTTGTATTTTGTCAAATTCTATTCACTAATGCAAATAATGTAATTATTAGAGCGTAGGTTGAGGCAAATTGAAAGAAATTAACACGTAAACAAAGACAGTTTGCAATGTGAAATTATGGACAGAAGCAAATTAAAATTAACTATATGGCAAATCACTTTTCCTGGTCCACCCTAACAAACTGTACATTGTATTAGTGTAGCGTTCCTGAGGCCTTGCTAAGGTTGTAGTGATGGGGTAAGGGCACTGCACTGTGGCAAACCCAGGTTAGTTTCTCACGGAGGCCAGAACCCCTGAGGATATTGTATTATTTTCAGTTATTAATAATTGAAGACATGCGAGATGTGAATATTGTTTTTTCCATATTAAAATGTATTGTCCATTGTGGTAAAACCTATTGAGATAGCAAATTAATTCTGCAGTCACTGTGGTAAATCAATCCAATTGTACACAGAGAAAGCAGAACCCTTATGGATGATATTAATAATAATTATGTTTGTAGTGATTTATGTGTTTAAAAACTCTTACTGTGTAATTGCCTTCTCATGTTACTTTATCGATGGATGGCATGAATATATTGCCTATAATATGATATAAGCAAATGTAAAAAATGTGATGCACAAGAGACTTCAGTGACTGCAGTGTTAAATTAATTTTTCACCTTGAATTTGTACTTAATCATAGGAATACCATCGTTTTATTACATATTTGTTATTTAATATGTAAATTTCTTAATTTGGGAGATTTCCCATCTGATTTGTTGAACCCTTCTTGGAAATAATTGGAAAAGTTGTTGAGATAAAGCAAATAGAAACTTTATTAACAAGCTAGCTTGCAGGCACCATGTCAGGGAATTCCTTCAGTGAGAACTTAGTTTTTACAAACACGAGTGAAGCTTTATAAGAAAATTACGTGGAGTGTTCTGGACGTTTATCCAATCAAAAGGTGAAAGCCTGAGTCCGTTTACGATCTGTCTTCCCAGGGAGAGGTGTGGAATCCGCAAACCAGATGGCTTTCTTTGATGTATTTGGTCCGATCCCACAGTCATCTTTTACCAGTGGCGTTGTTAGGCTTGGGCTTCCGGTCTTTTGATCCAATTCCAATAATATATTTGTACTCCGATTATTTACCATAACGGCATTGCTGCATGATTATATACAGACGTCTACTTGCGTGTCTTGCAATCATACAAATGCACCGCTTACTTATCACGACTCCTCCCCTGACCAACCCACCCCCCGCGCCCACACACACACACACACACACACAGCCAAAGCACCTGCCAGTCCAGATAGAGCTGTGAATGTCCCGTTATCGCTCATCATAATGTCTGTCAAGAGTAGCAGCATAAGACGAAGTGGGAAAATAAATTACATTTGTAACTTCTTTAGACAGAAACAACGAAAATACAAGCATTTAGAACAGGAATCGGTAGCAGTGGAACAAAAGGCCAATGAAATGACACGATGAGGACGACACAATCAAGAGCATAGTAAGGCTTCCGAATCCAAAATGGATGGTGTTAGCATATCTTGGGGTGAAGGAGCCGAAGTACAATTTGTGCTTACACATTACTGGGAAGTAATCAAAATCTTTATATTACAAGAACAACTTTGTTCAAACACGAATGTATGACTCACCGGTTCTACAAATTCAAATTTCTTCTTCTCTTGAGTTTGAGAGGATGCCAGAAACTCAAAGTGTAGCAGCAGAGGCAGAGTTAGCGGCTACAGGTTTGTGCAGGGTTTGTTTGCTAGCTAGCTAACCTTAGGGCTCAGCTTAACAATGGTTAAGTAAGCATTTCTTTGGGAGAACACGAAACAACTCAGTTAACCTACTAACATTATATAAACCACCTAGCTAGAACTTTATATCATTGCTGGTTAGTGTATGTACACACACGACAAAGTGTGAAAGTTTGGTTTAAATCTAAAACAGTTTCCTTTTAGTGACAAAATGTGTTCATAAAAATAATATACATACAGTATGTTTATATCTAATCCGAATATTGTTTGTTTTTTATTATTAACACGGATAATACAAATAAAAAAATGTCATGTCACAGCATTGTACTTTAATATGTAGGTAAAAACATAGTGTAGGCATATATGTTGCATTAGGTACGTAGGATATCTTATTATGAGTCTAATTTACGTTTATTTCATGGTTTTGCAGAGGGTAGCAAAGATGAGCTACAAACTGAAGAGCCGGGATCAGCAGCTGAATCAGTCAGGCATGGAAACTGATAACTATTTGGTCTTACTTTGTGTATTTGTGTGTCAGAGAGAGTGATTAATGAGTGAAGCAATTTTGATTAGCTAACATGCTAATGCTACTCATCATGCCTGTACAGAGTCAGACTGCAGCAGATTATGGAGAGGTGAACAGTCCACCACTGCACTGTATGAACTGTATCTGAGATGTGTGTGTGAGTGAGATAAAATAATAGTAATATTCCAACAAACTAATGTTAACATAAATACATGTAACAGTTTCTCTAGTTTGGTAGTGTAGTGTGTCAATAAATGGATCCCCCCCCACCCCCCTACAGACGTCAGGGCTAAGCTCCAGATGTCCTCATATCCTTGCAACGCCCCTGTCTTTTACAACTGTCAATCAATCATTATCAAAGACAGCTCCTGCCTGTCTGGAAAAACAAATCTATGAACAGACACTAAACAAACTGGCAACTGTGGGCTATTAATCTGTTTGGGTGTTACTCTTATCATAATAAACAGAAGTCAAAGTGGAGAGAGGAATGTCTAGAGGGTATGCCCTGAACAACTGCCTTAGTGGCTGTTTGCTAGCTTAATAAATCTATTTTGCTCAGTCTGCATGCTATTATTAATATAAAACCTAATACAGTCTCTTCAGATTAATTACAGATTTCCTCATATCATAGAGTTTCATATGTTTATGAAATACCTACAGTGAGGGAAAAAAGTATTTGATCCCCTGCTGATTTTGTACGTTTGCCCACTGACAAAGAAATGATCAGTCTGTAATTTTAATGGTAGGTGTATTTTATCAGTGAGAGACAGAATAACAAAAAAATCCAGAAAAACGCATTTCAAAAAAGATATAAATTGATTTGCATGTTAATGAGGGAAATAAGTATTTGACCCCTTCGACTTAGTACTTGGTGGCAAAACCCTTGTTGGCAATCACAAAGGTCAGACGTTTCTTGTAGTCGGCCACCAGGTTTGCACACATCTCAGGAGGGATTTTGTCCCACTCCTCTTTGCAGATCCTCTCCAAGTCATTAAGGTTTCGAGGCTGATGTTTGGCAACTCGAACCTTCAGCTCCCTCCACAGATTTTCTATGGGATTAAGGTCTGGGGACTGGCTAGGCCACTCCAGGACCTTAATGTGCCTCTTCTTGAGCCACTCCTTTGTTGCCTTGGCTGTGTGTTTTGGGTCATTGTCATGCTGGAATACCCATCCACGACCCATTTTCAATGCCCTGGCTGAGGGAAGGAGGTTCTCACCCAAGATTTGACGGTACATGGCCCCGTCCATCTTCCCTTTGATGCGGTGCAGTTGTCCTGTCCCCTTAGCAGAAAAACACCCCCAAAGCATAATGTTTCCACGGTGTTCCATGTTTGACGGTGGGGATGGTGTTCTTGGGGTCATAGGCAGCATTCCTCCGCCTCCAAACACGGCGAGTTGAGTTGATGCCAAAGAGCTTGATTTTGGTCTCATCTGACCACAACACTCCTCTGAATCATTCAGATGTTCATTGGCAAACTTCAGACGGGCCTGTACATGTGCTTTCTTGAGCAGGGGGACCTTGCGGGCGCTGCAGGGTTTCAGTCCTTCACGGCATAGTGTGTTACCAATTGTTTTCTTGGTGACTATGGTCCCAGCTGCCTTGAGATCATTAACAAGATCCTCCTGTGTAGTTCTGGGCTGATTCCTCACCGTTCTCATGATCATTGAAACTCCACGAGGTGAGATCTTGCATGGAGCCCCAGACCGAGGGAGACTGACAGTTATTTTGCGTTTCTTCCATTTGCGAATAATCGCATCAACTGTTGTCACCTTCTCACCAAGCTGCTTGGCCATGGTCTTGTAGCCCATTCCAGCCTTGTGTAGGTCTACAATCTTGTCCCTGACATCCTTGGACAGCTCTTTGGTCTTGGCCATGGTGGAGAGTTTGGAATCTGATTGATTGATTGCTTCTGTGGACAGGTGTCTCTTATACAGGTAACGAGCTGAGATTAGGAGCACTCTCTTAAAGGGAGTGCTCTTAATCTCAGCTCGTTACCTGTATAAAAGACACCTGGGAGCCAGAAATCTTGCTGATTGATAGGGGATCAAATACTTATTTCCCTCATTAACATGCAAATCAATTTATAACTTTTTTGAAATGCTTTTTTCTGGATTTTTTTGTTGTTATTCTGTCTCTTACTGTTAAAATACACCTACCATTAAAATTATAGACTGATCATTTCTTTGTCAGTGGGCAAACGTACAAAAACAGCAAGGGATCAAATACTTTTTTCCATATATTTTACATTAGTAATAAAACCACAACTTTTAAATTCTGGACTACAGAAGAGCAAATACTGCAGAAAGACTTAGACTAGATTTTTTTTCTTAAATCTAGTTACTAATTCCACAATAAAAATAAGTAATTATGTCCATTACCATTTGAAAATATGGTGTGTGACATCTAAGGGGTTATACATTTGTAGTGTGACACTTGGATGTATTTCAAGTATGTACTGTAAAATGTTTAAATGATTATGAAAGGTGTCTTTCATTTCTGAATTTCAGAAAAATGAAGTCCTGCATCCCTGGACAATGTCCTGATGTTTACAACAGGGCTGAGATCACTACCGCCATCAGTAATTCAGCCATAGCCTTCCATATAATTTTTTAAGTAGTTCAGAGTTCCCAAAGTCCAACACCTGTGGATATATTATTAGACTGCCTTTATCAGATACCTACATTTCATTTAAGACTACCATGCATTTCAGAAAACAGAATTCCCCAGGATTTGGGTGCACATAGATCACTGATCCTCACCTCTAGAGCCATTGGCTTTGTATGCGTCACGTGTGCCTCAGGGCTCAGGAACAGAGGACCCAGGTGCAGTGCTGGATCGTGGGATCGTCTGGAAGTCGTGGGTTGGGTGCTGGCAGATCAGGGTAAGAAAGGTAAGGCAGAGTCGTGGTTGAGGTCACAGGCGAGGGTCGTGGGATCAGGCAAACAAAGCAAACAAGGGCTGGTCGAGGTCGAGGTCGAGGTCGAGGTCGAGGTCGAGGTCGAGGTCGAGGTCGAGGTCGAGGTCGAGGTCGAGGTCGATGCTCGGAGGAAATGGGTCGGAGTCGTAAGCAGTACTTGACGACTTCGCCCCAAGTGAGGGCAGTGAGGGGTTTAAGACAGGGAGCAGGAACTGGGAAGAAAGGTGCAGAGCCAATGGAAACAGAGGAAGAGTGAACAAGTGCACATGGGAGACCGGAATGTTAATAAGGTGATTGATAGGTAAGAAAAGAGCAATGAGGGGAAAGGAAAGACAGGGAGACAGCGGCCTCTAGTGGAGAGAGAGGGTAACTGCTTAAAACCATGACATTATGCAAATCGGTTTAAGTATGTCCAGTGTGTCAAAGTCAAAGATTTCAAAAAGCAAGTATGATTAGATTTCATGTACAACATGCTTTCCTTATTAAGTTTGAATCTGATTATAAGAATGTATTTAATTGTTTCTCGATTAATTTTATATGATTCCATATTATCATTTTTAAGCCTCTTGTCTGTAGTCCTTGAATACCTACACAAATCATGTTCATAAAACTTTGTTTTGTTTTATTCAGACAATGACACGAATGCCAGAAATGTGACTGTCATGTGTGTTCTGTGCCAAAATAAATTGTACACAACAAGGTTGAAGTGTAATCATTTATTTGAAACTTTATGAAAATACTGTGTTATTTAATTGGTGTCAGACACTAAGCAGAATGGGTCAGAGCGTGAGGGACTTCCTTCTTGGTGGGGTGGTTGGTGAGTTTCAGCAGCACTGGATGAGCCACAGGTTTGAACAGAACATAATCTGTTCAACACAAAACACAGTATCTGAAACAAAAGATCAGATATATAGGCTGACTTCTACATGGTTCTGTATACAAAGATTTGAATGGTTCCACTGTTAATTTTGTCTGTACATTTTGTTAAACATAAATAGATTAAAACTGCAGGTACCCAAAACAAAACTACTTAGAAATGTTATGTTAACAATACTTATTCAATTATTAATGTTTAATATGTAATATTTGATAATGTTAATTTAAAAACACTATTAATAGTATGGTAGAGTGGAACTATAAGAGGGTAAAAAGATAAACACGGTTGCAATGGATGCTTCTGGTGTGCAATGCCATAGTATATCAAGCAAGAGATGCTATCCTTAGTAGTTTTGCAACTGCATACTCACATATACAAGCATATACAGGCATTTCATTTAGCATTCGGAGACATGTTCCTTTCTCTTTTAAGACAATAATGCTACATTTAAAATTAAATGGTGTCTGCTTAACATAATGGTTGCATTTAATCGATGATCAAAACACTCAAATCATAAACATAATTAACTTTTCTTCTGAAGCACTAATCACCTGGTTGCATGCTTCACGATCTAACAAGTTGGTATTTTCCCTTTACAGAAGACAATTACTGAAGGTCTTTAATATTTTAAAATGTGATCACCTGATCCCACCTGGACATAAAACATAATATGATTGCACGTCTGCAAGTGTAATTGCAGTGCATGACAACATTTGGCAGCAGTTTGGAGTACAGATACAATAACTATTACTTATCTGATCAAATTATCAGTGACCATATTACAGATAATATTAATTTAAGTCACAAACATGTCAAATTTGCAGTTTACATTTGACTATTTTATTAAGACTTTACCAATTGACTTTGCATCTTGTTAGAAAATTCACCGTAATAGATGTAGCCTTGGCAAAATGCTGTGAAAAAGCTAAACATATACATGTTAATTTATCTCAATTCACCTCAGCCTACCCTAATATAATGTACAGTTTGTTAGAGTGGACCAGGAAAAGTGATTCGCCATATACTTCATTTTAATTTGTTTCTGTTCATAATTTCACTTTATTTACATCTTAATTTCTTTCAATTCGCCTCAGCCTATCCTCTAATAATTACATTATCTGCATTAGTGAATAGAATTTGACAAAATACAAATATTACACATTATTCACATTGTCAAAAAAGATAATTATTACTTACCATAAGCTTCCAAGCACTCCTGTGCAAACAGTTCTGCTCCATAATGATTGACATGTTATTCCTCCAATCAGAAACATTCTACAGCATTGCCTATGTAACATCCCTTTCCGGTTTAGAGTTAATGTTATTGTTTTCTCTTAATGTCGTTGTGTTTCTCCATTCATCCATCCATTTTGGAAATCGCTTATCCTGGTGAGGGTTGGGGGAAGCCAGAGCCGATCCCGGCAGGCATAGGGCACACGGCAGGAATACACTTGGGACAGGATGCCAGTCTGTTGTGTTTTTCATTTTTGTCAATTTGTTTTTCCGTTGTGTTATTTTTTACTTTTTGATAATTTGTTTTCCTTTTTGTTGTTGTGTTTTGCACTTCAGGGCCAACATAGTATTAACCAAAATACTGTCAACACAATACGCTGTGGTAGTTTTGTCTTTCAGGTCTTTTCTTCTACAAGCGAGAGTGCACGCAGTGGCAGTAAAACTGAGGCCCAGCTGCCTGGCCTAAGCTTACTGCTAATTGTTGTTTTATTAATGTTTTCTACATATTTCACAGAAACATAAGAGTATAAGAAAACAATATAGAAGCAAAATTTCATTTTAATAGTAACACTTAAAAATTTGTTCTGGAGATGACAAATCATAACACCAGGTTCAGAAGTAGTTTTACTATATTTTAATATTGTATCTATAAAACATTATATATATATATATATATATATATATATATATATATATATATATAATAATGACTTTTATAAAACGGCAACAGTAAACTATTTCAAATTCAGTAATTGAGCACCAACAAGCAGGAACTTCATAGATAGAGTTAACTGCTCCCACCCCAATACAGAATTGTGCAATATATAACAGCAATGTATTGTATTTACAGTATTTTAGTATTTTAAAGATGTTTAACAATATTGTCCTGTATGTCACAGAAACAACTTTCAGATACTTTCAAATACCTCTGTCTTTCTCCTGACACATATTTTATTCTATTCTATTCTATTCTATTCTATTCTATTCTATTCTATTCTAGCTGCTAGGTTTTCAGATTAATGTAAATGTGAGCCCCATTATTGTTTACTGTCTGTCTCTCAATTTACTCTTATTTTTCTTGGTAAACCAAATATTAGTGTCTTATTGCACATGGAATTACTGTGTGCATTCAAATTTTCTTTCTCCTAATGTTAATAAGCCTTTTTCTTATCTCAGGCAAGTTCATCCCATAGATGAGGGGATTGAGAAGAGGTGGAATGACTAAAAATTCCAGTGATAGAATGATAGACACTACCTTGAGGATATGCTCAGACTCGAAACGACTCAAGGTAATATCAGAAAATGTGGCGATGGAGTAGTTGATACAGGTAATTATATGTGGGAGACATGTTTGCAGAGCCTTCTTCCTAAAGTTCTTGGAACTTTTATAGCAAACAACCAGTATTGACATGTAGGAATACAAAATAAAACACAAAGGCAGAAATGCACTGATGACTGCAAGAAAGAATCCCACAGTGTTGTTGGAAGTTGTTGGAATACAAGATAGCTTAACTACTGACCAGTTGGAACAGTAGACTCTTTCAATTTGGTTTCCACACAAAGGCAGTCTGCTAGAAAATATGATAACAAGTGTAATGCAAAATGCTGGATAGAACCAGGCAACAGCCATTAGTATTACAATCTTGCTAGGTGTCATTATGCTATTGTATTTTAAAGGTTTACATATTGCCACATATCTGTCATAAGCCATCACTGTTAAAATGGTAAATTCCGATACTCCATAGGTATAGATAACAAATATCTGAGTGAAGCACCCGGCCCGGGAGATGGTGTGAGTGTCTGACAGAAGGTCAGCCAAGAGCCTTGGAAATACAGCAGCAGTTCCATACAGAGAATTGACAGATAGGTTACACAGAAAAATGTACATAGGCTCATGAAGGCTTCTTTCCAGGAAAATGATTAAAACAAGAATTACATTAAAAAATATAATCAAGAGATACCCCACAAGTGTCAAGAAAAAATACACATATTTAGAATTACCCATGTCTCCAAAAACATTGAGCAAGAAAGTATTTGTGGAAGACTCATTTTCCATTGCTGCCTTACGGGAGAGGCCTGTTGCCTATGGAAGAATAACACTGAAAATAGTTATAGGATTTGCATGATGATGTATCCTAGATGTATCCTTGTAGAGTAGCTGTACTGAACAAAGTGTCAAGCAATCAAATCAAATCCACAACAGTAAATATGTACATACTGTTGTAAAGCTTCTGTAGAAAAGTGTTTTAATAATGATTTTAATTAGTGTAAGATTAGTTTCCTTATTTCATGGATGTATTTATTTTATATATGTACTGAGTTATGCTTTAAAGCAGTGCTCTTTAAAAACATGCCTGTCATTGATTCCTGACTGTGTTTAATCATATTAAGGTCTGTCTTGAGATCAAAACATTACCTGATTTGTGAAGGACATTGGCAAGGAGCTGATTACAATGACAGTGAAGATCTCAGTGATGTCAGATACACCTGCTGAGAACCTTATATCCTGGCTGCTTTGAGCTGCTCTAGTCCAGTTGGGAGTTTGGAACTGACTAGGGAGTTTATTCATGTGTTTGACTAATTTTAATTTAAGTTTCTATCAGCTTAAGCAATACAAACACAGTTGACCTGCCTTGCTTGTTAAAGAAAATACTTTTTCTTTGTGTTCATTAATAAAACAACACCACTTATAAAATATAAAACATTTAGGTCCCTATCAATGATATTGTGATGACACAAAATAGATCAGAAAGAATAGGGCTTTTAATATAAAGGTTCACAAAGAAAAAAATGGGGGGGGGGGGGGGGGGCACACATTGTGTGGACTAAATCAGGCTACAAAAAATGTGCACTACTCATGTGAAAATTGTAATCTAACTCAAACTACTGAGCAAGGACTGCTCAACACTGATCGCCAGGGGATACAAATAAACATTAGAGCTCCACAGTAAACAGGTAGCAGAAAACAGATATGTGTTCTCAAAAATAATTGGTTCAAATTGTGTGGCAAATGCAAACTTACTTTTAAAGGTCATGACGAAACAGGGCTCCATTAATACATTTTCTGTAGCATTTTTAAAACAATTTGTGATGGGACTCTCAGTTTTGGAACCACTACTTAAATGTAGCCTTTAAAGGGAAATACATTTTGTTTTAGAATGAATTTAATATATAGTAGTGATTCAGGGTATGCTTTGCATCTGGTACTACATACACTGAATTAGGGTGAGTGATGTGGGACAGTGCCCTGTCTAAATGCCAAATATATTATATTTGCACCATTGTTGTAGCAAGATTGTGAAACCTGAGTATGAATTTAAGCTTTGTGTATTGCTCCGGAGAGGCCAGCTGCAGTAGTTCTGTGTAGCTGATTTGCAGAAATACATTTTCACCCAAGGCCAAAGATAGAACAGAAGACAAAGGAGAAGTGTGTGATAACGTTTGGGGTTCCTCGTTGACATAATGTTGTTGCCCGTCTACCAAAGGGAATAATCTTCTATTTGAAAGTATTACTGCTTCAATGCAGCATTATATAAAGGGACATAAAAAAAACCATCCAGAATGAACTGAATGAATTTGCATGTGTCGGGTGTCTCAGGACATGCCCAGCAAAGTATTTGTAGCCAACTACGCCACCTAGTGGTTGGGTACTAGAATGCAAGATGACTGTCTACAACAGGGGTGGAGAACCTTTTTCCTATCAAGGGCCATTCAAGTGTTCACAAATGTATTCACGGGCCACAACCTTAATTAATACACCTACATCAAAACATTAATACAGATGAAACTTACATTCTAATGCAAGAACAAATCACTTTTTTCTAAACACGCACACTGCAGTCAAAAAACATAAATAACTATATAGCCTACAATAAGCAAAAAGCTCAAAAATGGCATACAATAAGATAATGAAACAAGTGTAAATGTAAATATTGGAATAATGCTCAAAAGTAATATTTTATAGTTCAAAAATAACTATTGCATTTATCAAAACGTAACTGTACACTAAAGTAAACATTTTCAACACTGTGTAAACTTTGTTTTCAACACACAAAGCTACAGTGAATAAAATCAGTGTATTTCAATAAACTATTTATATTTACAGTTAGGCACGTCCTACTATGAATAAAGGATGGATATGTTTTTACTAACATAGACAATATGATTATGACCTAACTCTGCATATAATAATTCACTTAGGTAAATATCACTTAGAAAATGCTCAATTTGACTTACTGTACTAAAACATAGCCGTTTACATCCCATCTATAAATGACAAGACTGACACTTTCCAAACTGGTTACACAAAAGATTGGATGTTTAAAATGACATTAAAAGCATAACTGTCTTGTCTTTTCTAAGCCATATTGTATTGTAGCAAAGCTGCATTGTGCTTAATGTGGTTTACTGTACTTAACCATTGATATCCAGATTTAATAAATTACAAGACTGACATGAAGCTGATACTGACTGTGGTAAGTTAAACGCCTCTTCATTTGTATAGGCCTGGTAGCTTTAAATATGAAGCACAATTCACACTTGGCTACAGCAAGGCTTAACAAGATACTTTTGCTTTTAATATAAATTTGAACATTACATATTTTGTCTTATCAGCCTGGGTGGTGCCAGTCTTGTTAATTATAAAGTTTGAATATACACTCACCTAAAGGATTATTAGGAACACCATACTAATACTGTGTTTGACCCCCTTTCTCAGAACTGCCTTAATTCTACGTGGCATTGATTCAACAAGGTGCTGAAAGCATTCTTTAGAAATGTTGGCCCATATTGATAGGATAGCATCTTGCAGTTGATGGAGATTTGTGGGATGCACATCCAGGGCACGAAGCTCCCGTTCCACCACATCCCAAAGATGCTCTATTGGGTTGAGATCTGGTGACCGTGGGGGCCATTTTAGTACAGTGAACTCATTGTCATGTTCAAGAAACCAATTTGAAATGATTCGACCTTTGTGACATGGTGCATTATCCTGCTGGAAGTAGCCATCAGAGGATGGGTACATGGTGGTCATAAAGGGATGGACATGGTCAGAAACAATGCTCAGGTAGGCCGTGGCATTTAAACGATGCCCATTTGGCACTAAGGGGCCTAAAGTGTGCCAAGAAAACATCCCCCACACCATTACACCACCACCACCAGCCTGCACAGTGGTAACAAGTCATGATGGATCCATGTTCTCATTCTGTTTACGCCAAATTCTGACTCTACCATCTGAATGTCTCAACAGAAATTGAGACTCATCACACCAGGCAACATTTTTCCAGTCTTCAACTGTCCAATTTTGGTGAGCTTGTGCAAATTGTAGCCTCTTTTTCCTATTTGTAGTGGAGATGAGTGGTACCCGGTGGGGTCTTCTGCTGTTGTAGCCCATCCGCCTCAAGGTTGTACGTGTTGTGGCTTCACAAATGCTTTGCTGCATACCTCGGTTGTAACGAATGGTTATTTCAGTCAAAGTTGCTCTTCTATCAGCTTGAATCAGTCGGCCCATTCTCCTCTGACCTCTAGCATCAACAAGGCATTTTCGCCCCCACAGGACTGCCGCATACTGGATGTTTTTCCCTTTTCACACCATTCTTTGTAAACCCTAGAAATGGTTGTGCGTGAAAATCCCAGTAACTGAGCAGATTGTGAAATACTCAGACCGGCCCGTCTGGCACCAACAACCATGCCACGCTCAAAATTGCTTAAATCACCTTTCTTTCCCATTCAGACATTCAGTTTAGAGTTCTGGAGATTGTCTTGACCAGGACCACACCCCTAAATGCATTGAAGCAACTGCCATGTGATTGGTTGGTTAGATAATTGCATTAATGAGAAATTGAACAGGTGTTCCTAATAATCCTTCAGGTGAGTGTATATAGTATTATGAATATGCCAACAACACTCCGGGATCGATAACGTAAGCTAAGGTCACACTACATGATTTTTATACCGATTTAAGCCTGAGTTGCCCTCCAGACAAATCTGCACTGTTCATGATAACTAGAAGCTTCGTCGGGGTGTGTGCCCACTACTGATGACCGTGTAGTGTGAGTCGGTCCATGATGCAATCGCTTGTCCTATGATTTTATCAAATATGTTCAATATTTATGACTTGTTCAGCACCAATTGCATAGGGTGACATGATCAGTGTCACACAGAGACCGGCAGCAGCCAATGAGAGTTGAGCTGATTGAAGAAAAAACAGGAAGAATAAACTTGACAAGAGTATTTGATTTTCATAAGTATTTATTCAAATACTTCAAACAATAATGTGTTTATCCACTGATCCCATTGGTGGAGCAGGGCAGATCTGAGAAGATCTGCGGATATCTGCACTACACAAACGTGACCCGTAAATGTCCAGGTTCATGTTTGTTTACTTTTTCTCTGAATGGATCAAGCATGTTTCAATGGAATTTGGGGAGTTTTGAGGCTGTGTCAGAAAACCCCACAACAAAGAATTTCAGATCAGTCATTAAGTGTATGTGTCCCTATACTTAAGTGATTGTATAGTGTGCACTCCTTCATGATGCAAAAGACATATATTAGCTGAAAAACGGTCATTAAGTGTGAATAATCCAGTTTAAATTATCTATTTTATCATTAGCATTAAAAGTAATACTGGCATGTTAAGTGTTAAAGAAAATACTGTTTGCACTAGCTGTTCTGCAAATTTCTTGTGTCCGTTTGTGGTTTTCCTTTTTTTCAGCTCAAGGTTGGACGTAAGCACAAAGCAGGATACTGTTTTAACGACACAGGAACCCAAAGGCCAGAGACCAGACCCCAAGGCAACACTTCTTGCGAGCACGTGACTGGACCCTGCCCACAACACCATAAGTATTTTTTTCTATAAATGCTGTTACAATCTATTGTTTGGAGAGACTAACTGATGGTACCTTCCCAAAGATATTCCTGTGCTGGCACGTTAATAAATAAATAATTGTCTAAACTTCGAAAGCCTTCTTTACTTCTTCAAAAGGTTCTTCACTTGGTGTCACAAACAGGATCTGCTGTAGACTCGACTCCCGGGACCAAAATGGGTGAGTATTTTTATTCTACCATGCAGTTAGATTGGTCTCAGGATCTTTTTAGGCTCTCAGATGTAATTGAACCTGTGATGTAGGAGAATCGAAGGTGAATGTGTACTGTACGGTTTGTGTGTTAAGACTGTAAGTTATAGGTTTAGAGGCCAGAGACCACATACAGAGACCCCCGTAGTGGCAGGTCAGTTTGTATGTTAGTGACTGCGCAGCAGAGAAGCCAAGTAAGGGGAACTCCAGTGTACAATGGTGTATGACAGATCTGCGGGGATTGACGCCAAGGGAACTGAATGGCCTGACAAGGCCTACTGATCCCTATGTTATGCAAGGAAATCCTTGTACGCTAAGGCCAGTGTTAGTGGCAGTCAATAGCCAGACAGAACCTGAGGTACAGTTAAGCCCAATGATTAGCCCCATCATTGGCTAAAGATAGGATTAACATAATGGCATCACAGGACGTGTCTGTATGTGAATACCTACAAGATAAGTTTTAAAATGTTAAACTTAAAATGGAAAAGTCAGAGTGGGATCCTGACTGGACTCCCAGACAACAGAGTGGTAGAATCAAGAAAAACAAAATAATACCGACAAAGTTTCCATCATTCTTTGTCAGAATAATAAGAACTTAGAGAAGAAATTGATCGCCATGGATCAAGAAAACAGAAATACAGAAATAGTGAAATAATTGAGAGAGATTATTTTACATTTTATTGTAAATAATAAGAAGCTTCATGAATAAATAAATGATAAGGGCTGTTTGAGACACTGCAGGGTCAACAAATCATGCTACAAATCTGGTATCTGAATTATCTTTGGATATTAATGTGTATATTATTTGTGTGTTTATATATAGGTATAGTCTGAAGGTTACGTAAGGTAAATGTTTATGTTTTCTATGCATTTTTAATATTTTGCAATTAGACTAAGAAAGGAAGTAACCAATAATTTCAAAATTATATTTAAAAACTATGCAGTTATTTATGTTGTAATTATTATTTTAATTTCTTGGCAGACGCCCTTATCCAGGGCAAGTGCAAAACAAAGTACAACAATACAGTTAAGTAAAAGGTATGAATCATTACAAATTCAAATTATTATTATTATTATTATTTTTTTTTTTTATTATTATTATTATTTTTTTTTTTTTTTCTTGGCAGACACCCTTATCCAGGGCGACTTACAACATAAGTGCAAAAATACAGTTAAGTATAAGGCATCAATCATTACAAATTCAATTTAGCTAAAACATAGCAATTCAAAATTATATATTTTACAAATTCCAATTTAAAGTACAGTAAGTGAGGTCCTACATCCTGGACAGTGAAAGCTAAGTGCTGTCAAGATGTAGGGTCACAGTCAAGGGCTACGGGAAAGAGAGCAAGGAGGAAAACAATCAAGAACGCGAGAAGCATAATAAAAACTGTGAAGTGCTATCTAGCAGGGATAGAGGACTAATATTACAAGTACTGTCGGAAAAGATGCGTCTTGAGTAAGCGCCGGAATGAGGTCAAGGACTCTGCTGTTTTGACTTCGGTGGGCAGGTTGTTCCACCATTTAGGGGCCAGGGATGAGAAGGAGTGGCTCTGGAGGAAGGAGAGTGGAGAGGAGGTAGAGTTAGTAATGACAGATTCATGAGAATTGTAACATTTAACTGTATGTAGAATGCCTAAGGCATCAGCAATAAGAAATAGATAATATATTGTAAAAGTAATACAAATAAACACAAAATAAATATATCAATAAATCATAGGAAGAAATAAATAGTCATGGTGTCCTCTAACACTCACAAGGACAAGGATTTGTTGTTCAAAGGCTGGAATCCACATTAGCCAGCCAACAAGCAGAGATTGGTGGCTTTGGAGCCCTGATAGCTTGTGAAAACAGGAAGTAAGAAACAGACAGCTTCATGTAAAATCCACGGCAGGAAAATGCAAACAAAGTAGTGACATATTATAGTATTACTTTCAGAAATGTTTGGTTATTGGTGCCAAGCATAAAATACCTGAAATAAAAGTTAAATTTGAATAATGCCACAGAAGCATAATATTACAAGCATAGAATAAGTGAGCTAAATGAATATTAAATAATTTAAAGGAGAAAAGGAAAAGGGAAGACCACAAACGGACACCGAGAAGTTTGTAGAACAGCTAGTACAAACAGTATTTTGTTTAACCCTTAACATGCTAGTATTACTTTTAATGATAATGATAAAATAGATCATTTATACTGGATTCTTCAAGTGTGCGCTGCCTATCATTCTCAAAATCATGTTGGATTGTAGAAATCGCATAGTTTGACTTTAGCATTACTCAAACTGTTTTTTTTTAAATCAAATTCAGTGTTAGCATTTTTTCCTGGATAACCTCCAAATAAGCTGAATCAAGTGTCACAAAATAAATTAATCACACTTTAACCAGGGGTCCATAAAGTGCGGCCTGGGGGTGAAATGGAGTCCTCGAGGATGTTTGGTGCGGCCCCCAAAAGCCAACCTTCAACCACCCCTTTTTTTAACCTTAACTATATTTCTGAACATTTTGTCTTACAAATTGCACATGTAATTTGGGAGAAAATAATAAATCAAAGTTCATAAATAAAGAAATAAAATGGTTTAGGACATATCTCATTTTCATGTGTGTTTCATTTTCCACTGTGGCCTCCCTATCCCATGCAAATTCGCCCTCCATCACTAGATATTGGGAACCCCTGCTTTAGGTAATACCGTGTCCTGACACCGTCGCCAATGGAACAGTTAGTGATTGAATAAATCACACATTTTTCGATGTAGTGATTTATTTCTGAATTTGGTACATTTAAGAATCTGCCTATCATTTGTCAAATTTTCGTTGCTTTCACAGGCAACTGACCTACTCTGATGCACGCACACTCAGTGCCTTTGGTTTACCATCTATAATAGCATTATTGTATTACATATAGTTACCAGAAATCACTTCTTCATGCATTTTTAAATTTAATTTAGATTTTTGTGGAATATGCGTACACTTTATTTTTATCTCCCAGAATTCAACTACTACTTCTGCATTAATTTCCCCCCCAAAAAAAAACTTAAACTCCCCCCAAAAAACTGTAAATTAAAGCTTCCATTGAATGTAGATGGAAAAGCTCCTTGTATAAAGCTAACGAAACATATCCCAATATTTCATGTCTGAATGTGTCTACAATATAATATGATGTATAGTGTTTCTGGTTTCATCCTTGTGTATACATTTTAATATGCTTTCTTCCAGGGGTTCAGACAGAAACCATTTGATCCAGGATTCCTGAGGACATCATGGACAATGTTTCCCATGGGACCTACTTTACTCTTGATGGACATGTGGAAATGCAAAAGTATCGATATGTTTATTTTGCAGTTACTTTGACATTGTACTTGCTCATCATTGGTTTCAATAGCATTCTTATTTCTATTGTATGTTGCAGCAAGAAGCTTCACGAGCCCATGTACGTGTTCCTTTGTGCTTTATTTTGTAACACTCTCTTTGGCACAAGTGCATTCTATCCTAAACTTCTGCAGGATTTCCTGTCAGACACTCAGCTCATCTCCTACTCTGGTTGTATTGTCCAAGCCTTTGTTATTTACACTTACGCTGCCTCAGAATTCACACTTTTATCAGTAATGGCCTATGATAGATATGTGGCCATTTGTAAGCCATTACAATATAATACCATTGTAACACCTTCCTCTGTGACAAAGTTGTTGCTTTTTGCCTGGATATTGCCTGTTTGTGAGACAAGCGTTATGCTTTCATTGACAAGCAGACTAACTTTATTCGATTACAGACTGAACAGGGTCTACTGCGACAACTACTCAATTGTAAAGCTGTCTTGTGAGAACACAGCTGTAAATAATATCTATGGCTTGTTTGCTTTAATAATCACTGTATTTCCAGCATTATTTTTCATCATCTTTTCCTATGTCAGGATTCTTCACATCTGTCTGAACAGTTCTGAAGAATACAGAAGAAAGGCCTTGCAAACATGCCTGCCACACATTGTGATCTTCATCAACTTTTCTGTCAATTCTGTATTTGAAATAATCCATAATTGACTGCAAGCAAATACACCACACCTTGTCTGTATCTTTAATGTCAGTCGAGTTCCTGGTTATCCCCCCTCTGCTGAACCCTATAGTTTATGGTCTGAAACTGCAAGAGATTTGGAACAGGTTGAAAATAATATTTTGCCGAGGCAGAAGTACATTGGTAGACATTTCCAAATGTTAGAGGAGAACTTTGGAGTTTTATGACGAAATCTCAAGGGCAATCAATAATTTCTTCAGAATTTGTCTGCTTTGGTAAATTTTGCATGGGTCATTGTTCAGATGTTTTGTGTTAAATGCTTAATACATGAGCTTTTATATTTATATATTTTATATATAAGTGCAATAACTCCAGTTTAAGGCAAATACATACCCAGGCCCAGACCGACATATAACTGAGTATTTAATGTATTTTCTACTAATATTGTGTATTGATCATAATAACATGAAAGGCCAAAAAAGATGAGTTAGACAGCAGGCATCACATTAGCAGTAGGGACAGTACTGATACTGTAGATGCTGATGGGAAAAATAAAAGATGGTGAACACTATGAACACCTGGCTCTATTTTCATCGTAAAAGGAAATGTGGTCTGGTTAAGTTTGATCTCCCCCTTGACTTTGTGGTCTACACTTAATCTTCAAGTCTGTGGATAAACAGGTATCTAATTACATCCTTCATGTTAGAATGCAACCTGATCCTCTCCTCAGACAAAACAAAGTGGTCAAAAAACAGAGAGACCTTAATATAATGGCTGTGAAAAGGATGCATTATATTTTAAAATAGGGCTTTCTTTTCATTATTTTAAATGAACATAATTACTATCCTGTATATTTTATAAAGGTCTACTGATTTATAAAGCACTCACTGAGCCAATACTGGAAAGAGTATACAGCAACCACTAAAAGTAAAATCTGAATAAAAAAATAAAAAAACCACTTAAAACACTTGTACTGCTCAATACTCCTACTATTACATATTACTGAGAAAGTTACAAGAAATAATAATACAAAAAGAACAATATGTTTCACAATAGAATACAATTTATTACTTAAGGAAACATTATAATGGTGACCATTATTTGCTGGAAAAAATACAGTACAGAAAATGTGTCCAATTATTTAAATAAATCTTTAGCATGGAAAATACCTAAAAAGATATGTTTTCAGGTATTTTCAAAATCATTTTCAAATTCTAATACATCAGAGAAATTAATTGTTGGGTTTTCAGTAGTGATACTAACATACCTCTGTCTCTCAAAACCACACGTTCAATTTTTTACTTTAAAATATCAGGCCTGTTACACTGTAGTTTTTTTTTTTTGCTTTATCCATGATATTACCTATTAGCTCTTGTGTGATTTTGTGCTGTGCAAATTTTCTTGGTCTTATTATTCTTTATTTTTACTCTCTGTGGCCAAACCATAATGGGCTACTTCCAGAAAGAAAACATGTTTTCAGAGACTGCCCATGGATAAATTCCCACCTGCGTCTAAGTCATTGGCAGCATTTCAGACCAAATACACAGATAATTGACCTTTGGGGAGAGATACACTCAGATGGTTAATTACTGTGTGACTGACAGCTACCACAATGAAAGCAGTCCTCAGACCAATTAATCCCTAACTGTTCTCTCTGAGTGGTTTCCCAGACTAGATGTTGACATCCACACTCTCAGTTGGATTCTGTGTGGCTGTTACACTGGGTGGCTACTTATTTCAGTTTTTTTCTCACTTCTTTAATTCCCTAAGTCTTCCAAAAACTGCAGGCCAAAATGCTTAATTGTTTCTTTCAAATATGTATCTGTACTTTTTCCCTCACCAATGTTCACACAGCTTATAGACCTAACAGTATGATTTGTTGAAATACAAATTTCTCTGTCTGCGGGTAGCACATGTATACCCTCAAAAGCATTGCTGGGATATCAAGTATGAATCTCTTCTTAAAGGGCCATAGGGTTTCAGCTCTTAGTTGATAACGTTTTTGATACACTGAGATGAGTTCAATTGTATTGATAAGTTCAATATGACTGCTGAACCATATTTACCCAATATATTTATTCCGGTTTTAATAACAGGCTTTTTACAGGGGCTATGGAGCTTAAAGTAGATGAGAATATTCAAATTTTTACCTGATATCTATGCTCATGATAATCTATGTACCGATCAATCTAATCTATGGGCAGGATTAAATAAAAAATGTTTGCAAAGTGCAAACGCGAAAAGTTGCAGAAGAGTCGCAGGAGGGAATCTCTCAGCTCAGCTCCTTGCTGAGTTACAAATGAGTAGAAGAAAATATATAAAATAAAAACTGAAGCCAGCATTGATGAAAGCTGTGTAGTTATTATTATTATTATTATTATTATTATTATTATTATTATTATTATTATTTATTATTATTATTAGCAGACATAACAGAACAATGTAAATATTCTATTCAGCGTCCACTTCCCAGTTAACACACAGCATTGCCACAATATTAAATTACGTTGCTACAACGTTGTGGCAACATTATGTGTTAGCTGGGTTATGTGTAGTGGTGCAGACTAAAAACAAACTGTGACGCACCAGCTACAAAACTCATAGTGGTTACATTTATCATTGGAAGAAACTAGCAACTAAAAATACCGCCCACTTCAACAGATCTACCTGATTGGCCTAGGCCAAAATTGCCATGGCACCGTGCCTCCCCCCTACATACAACACTGCTGGACACGATGTTGTGATATAAACAGCTCACAGTACAAAGTACATAATTTTAATATTGCTCGATGCCATCTACTGTAAAAAGCAATAAGTACAAACTTTACACTCGTTGTCTCAAGGTGCAGTACTGACAGTAGACCCTGTGGTGCAGCGCGCCTGCGCACTAGCTATATCTCGCCAAAGAATGTGTGCACTGCGCACACTGACAAAATATGTAATAAAGAAACTAGTGTTCAATGTTTACACATACATGTTAAATATATGATTGTGTTACACATATATATTTACACTTGTACCATTGTCTATATTGCATTTCCATACATAAATACTCTTTACAGTACACCTTTATAATAAGTCCATCTGTGTGTGTGTGTGTGCGTGTGCGTGGGATCCGATCACACACCGAGTGTGTCAATGTAACATGTATAGTTATCACTTCCACTTTGTATAATGTGCCTGGGATTAAGGCAAATCATTGACCACCCCATAGAAGATTATCTGTTCAGATTATTTTTCTAGGATAATATTTGTTTCCAATCCTAAATGTATCCACTACATTGTGCAAGTTTGCCTTAAACAGATTATTTATTTATGTATTTATTTATTTAATCAACCCAATGTGCAGTGCACAAACCTCATACACTGGATGTGTTGGCTTGTAAATTACGCAACCATATATGCCTGTACATATTCCATAAATACCATCCAGACGTCTCGATGCTTTACCTATCCTTGTAACTGTGAATAACTGCAATTATACTGTATGTTTACGCTACAGTCGCTTTGACAGCAGTGTCCGTCTCTTAAAAGTTACCTTCAGTCCATATAGAGAGAGAGATGCATGAATTATTGAAAACCTGATATGTCCGAACTTCGATTACAAAATGCATATATTAGATACACATTCAATCCGCGGTGAGTGCGTTACTGCATGGGCTTCTATGGTACAGACACACTGTAAGAAAGGAGATTTACACGGGTTTCTAGGCTGTATCTGGATGTGAGTGACAGTGGATGCTCAATTCGTGAACTGCTGGCTGATATATTTTAACAACACTATGCTTGCTAACCTAATATAAACGGTTACTGGTGGGCATACGTAAAAAACATAATCGAAACACTGACACATTCTGAACAAAATATAAAATGACATTCCAAAGCATATTTTCTCTCTGTGCACGAACAATAGGCAACATTTCGTTTGTGTGGATGTTGGCCGCAACATGTAATTTGTTCCGCGCACTGTACAGCTGTATTGTAGTTACTGTAACAATAATCAGTTATTTCCACTGAACACACAGAGCCGCGGAGGCTGTGAATAAACCCGGAGCTGCGCCTGCGCAAACCTGGGCCGATCGGACTTTCTTTCCACTGTGCATTAACCGCGAGAGGCTTAATACAACTCCGAAGAGTCTAAAACTTGGGGAGCTGCGAGAGCATTGTTGAAGAATCCCCTTTTAATTGCTCTCAGAAAATTCAGACTGTAGAGTAGATTCAAGTCGCTTGGAGAAAAGTAATACACACAGACACGCAGGTCTCTGTTCTTACTTCCCTAAAATCACAGAGCTTACATGATGTTATATACATACTCGATATTCTGGACAGGGTGAGTTTGAACCAATAAAGGGGAGACAACTCCCTATCTTATGATATCCTCACTATCTTCCTGATTAAGCTTAAACACAATGTTTTCTATTTCATACGTCTCTATATACCCCAATCTGGCCTAAACTCTGAAGTCGCACTTCTGAAGTGACAAATATCTAAAGTCCCACAGTAATTGTGAGGGATTTAATTTCTTCTCATTTTTAGCTGAGATTTGTATATCACTTGGGGAAGTTACATAATGGTTTCCCTACACTGCAATGGGATGCTTAGATTCAGAGGGGTCACTGCCCCAAACACAGAAGATCTTTTCTGCTTTGTTATTGTTTTTCCACCACTTTTGCCATTCTGCTTTCCTATGTGAAAATACTAGCGGTCTCCATTACATTTTCAAGGTGAAGCTCGTTCTAAATCGATATTAGCATGTGTCCCCCATTTACCTTTTCTGTGATCTTTTCCATTTAAACCCAAACAATAGTTTTTATGGAGCATGTGCTAATCAAATTGCGCATCATTTTGTCCAGTTCGGAACCCTGTTATTTTTATGGACCCTGGTGATTATACTATTTATATAATTCTGCACTGTTATCATTTACCAGTCTTATACAGGCTCTGTGTTTTAAATATTATAATAAAATAACGTATTTAACTTGTAAAAATGTAGGACTTTCATGTTTAGCTGTGAATTAAATAAAGGAACAAACCTGTTACCAATTACACTGTACTTTAAGACTTTTTACCAGCTTATCCCTTATGAACATTGCTACTTTGTTACCAACTCTTCTAATAGGCACTTATCTCCTTAGTGTCTTAAGAGAGGTTAACTTCATCACTTGCAATACCAGTGGGTTTACATTAGCCAAGTGTCTTTAATTCCATCCCCAGGTTAGGTAATGCTGAAGTGATAAACATGTTTATCATAGGTCATTAGTCCACTGTAACTCACCATTCCTAAGTGGTATCTCAGAAGCTAATTCTTAATCACACCCTGAAGAGATGAAGCAACACTGAGTCACTATGCGGATAGGTCCAGAGGGAGAGAGAAAAAATTAGGACAGAGGAAATTAGCCTTGGCTGATTAATGTGAAATAATGATGTCCCTCTGGCAAGTGGGCAGGTGTTCCCTTTGTGGATCATGAAGACAAAGGTGTCAGATTCACAAACTTGTCCACGCCACAGTCTTAGCCATCATAAACAATATTATGTTATTTTTCTCTGGAGTACGAAAAGTTAGAATCAAGTTCAAGTTAAATCACAGACACATTTGGATTCTTGCACTTTTTAGATCAAATCAGGCCATGTCTGAATTAAATCTGAATGCATATCTCTGACAACCTGTGATTTTGCATGAGGCTCTGAAAGAGAGCAAACCTGATACAGTGCAATCTCACTCTACTGGGGCAAATATATATTTTAAATTGTAGTCATTAATGGTTGCAAAACATAAATTAATAAATAGAAAACCATAATGCAATTATTATTGATCATCCTGTAACTGTCATATTAAATTAAAAGTATAAATCCATTTGCAAATTAACACATCATGTCTGAGGTAGTAAAGCTGAAACAGTTTTCATGTCACAGAGTAAAGTTGCATCAGATCTTCCTCCATCATATTAAGGCCTGCACCAAATCAAAACTCTGACCTATATTCCTATATTTAATAATTGTATTTGTCCTTCTTCCTAAAGTAGACCTGCCATCAAATACTGAACTTTTAATTTGCAGTACCTGAGCATGTAGGAGTGTTGATTTGGTCTGGGTTTGGGATGGAAAAAAAAGAATTCTGTCTACCCTTTTTCCTAAATTTCACTCAGTTGGCTAGGATGTATGTCTGCTTTGTGTTTTGTTTCTCAGCTCTTGGAACAGTGAGAAAATAAGAAGTCATCAACCTCTTATTTAATCTTTACTATTCATATATACAGACGGTTTACAAATTAAAGGAAAATATAACATAAAGTGTCTCAGTAAAGTGTAATGCTCAGTAATGCTCTTGGCATAGATTCTACAAGTCTCTGGAACTCTACTGGAGGGATGAACAACCATTCTTCCAAAAGATATTCCCTCATTTGGGGTTTTGGTGATGGTGGTGGAGAGCGCTGTCTAACACGTTGATCCAAAATCTCCCATAGATGTTCAATTGTGTTGAGATCTGGTGACTACGAAGGCCATAGCATATGATTCACATCATTTTCATGCTCTTCAAACCATTCAGTGACCCCTCGTGCACTGTGGATGGGGGCATTGTCATCCTGGATATGAACACTACCATCAGGATTAGCGGTGTCACGGTATCACATTTTGACGGTATGGTAATCGTCTAAAAAAATACTGCGATTATCGTCGTATCATGGTATAATGTATTTTTTTGTAATCTGTTTTTAAATGTGTATTTAAAGAAATACATAGTGCACAATTAGTTTTTAATAAAAAAGTACTTTAGTTAGTTTTAAAACAAATCTTAATGTTAAAGTGTACTTACATGTTTGTACAAAACTGATTGAGGGGAAACATTTTTTTTTAACAAGAATAAAGTTTGCTATATGTAAAATTATGTACTGTTAACAGCAACATGACTGCATACTTGTTTGATTACAGTATCTGAGTTAAACAGAACAGCAAGGCGGGCATGTTGTAGATATGACTAATTATTTTACATTTTAAATCGTTAATTTAACATTTTTGTATTATTAAAGACAATGCAGGCATTGTCTAGATCTGCATAAAATGAAATTCACTATTAAAATGCCCTCTTGTTCAGGTATTTAATCACAATGCATACTGTTTGTTCTATGTCAGAACACTTAAAACGTGTTTTACCGATTAAAAGATAAAGATGGGGTGAAAACTAAATAAAGACTGACTTATTAGTTATGCTTACATGACACGACTTTAAATAATGTTAAACAGTTTTATGGCCACAAGTTATCAGATCGCCACTTAATTTACTATTAAAAATAATTGAACTTTTAATCTGTATTGGTTGTACTGTATTAATTTAATTAATTATCTTTACATTAAATGATGAAATAAAAAAAATGAAGGTTAATTTTCATGTACAGCAACTGTACTGTTAAATCATTTAATCTAATTAGCAGTTTTTTCTTGGCCAATTGCAACACAACGTGCTCCTTGTCAATTTAGTTTTAATTAGCATTTCAAGTTTATACCAAACTGTGCATTTTAAATATAAAACTTAGTTATGTGCACACTAAGAATGTACATACTTGGGCTTCTCTATAATGGGATGGGTGATGCTCTTGTAGGTGGGCAAAGAGGTTGGATGTATTCCAATTTTTCGCTGCTACCCGAATCCTGCACTCTCTGCAAATTGGTTTTCCATCCTCAACAACAGAGCCATATCCAAAATATTTCCAAATGGCTGATTTGATTCGTTTGGCAGGAAGAAAGAGGTCTCCTTCACATTTGTGTTTACTATTTGACTTTTTTTTTTTTACTTGTGTCATAACTGTCCTGCTGAACACCTTGCCGTTTAAACGTCAGCAGCACTGTTTTTTTTTATGACGAAAGATTGTTTAAGTTCAAAAACCGACATACAAGTGGTAAAGAAACAAAAACATAGGGTGCTTTTTTATTATCCATTTCTCCACAGTTGCCCCATGTTTATTAGTTCTAATTATCAGTGGACAAACGTTTAAAAAAATGCGCTCATACCACCTTAAACCGTGAACACTCGGTAATCGCGGTGTAGAAAAACGGTTACGGATGCAAAACCAAGGCAGTTTGTACAATGGTTTACCATGAAACCGTGACAACACTAATCAGGATATAAATGTTTCACCATAGGATACAGGTGATTACTCAGAATAACGTTGTAATGATTTGCAGTGACCCTTCCCTCTAAGGGGACAGGTGAACCCAAACCATGCCCCTCACAGCATAACCCCTCACTGTATGGTCAAGCAGTCAGGCCTGTACCGTTTTTGGTGTCGCCACACATGCACATCGCCCACTTGTCGAGAATATGGTGAAGAATGAGTCATCTGACCATATCACTTTTTTCCACTTCTCTGTAGACCAGTGCATATGGTTTTTGTATCACTGAACTCTCAAATGTGCATTGGTCTTTGCAACAGATCCTTTCCTCTTGAAATCTTGATCCAAAATCGAGCTCAACTGGGCCTGCTCAGCATTTTTATACATGCCACAGAGCATGATAGAATGCTATTTGCTTAATTGTATCATGCAGTACACCAGTTTGGAAGCATCTGCATTCATTATGTTCCTCCACTCATTTATGTGTGTGTGTGCGTCTGTGTTGGGGGTGTTTGTGTAAGGGTGTGTATATTTTTGATCAATCTTAAGATGAATAACAGCATGAAAAATTTCAATGGCCTTCATGTGTATGTATTGTGGGTGAAAAATATAGAAATCCTTTCCTGCCTTTGTCCTTTGTGTGAAGTTACTCCTATCTTGGTTTTCAGCAGTTCACATTCCTTTCTTGCAATGTATTAACTGCAAATTACCTTCCAATGCAACTGGTAATTCAGAGGTTAATGATTATTATTCATGAGTAATGATTATAATATTGATGAGATGGGAAGGCTTAGTTTATAATGCCAATGAAATCACTGCTGGTTATTGGAAATACCATTCAGACACTGTTTGTAAAATGTCAAACCCCTTGAGGGTATGTCCCATAGGGGGTATAAAAGCTTTGTTCTATCTTAAAACTTTTGGGAAACAGTGTCATTCTGGCCTAAAATCCTTTGAGTTCTGTTTTGTGCTGTTCCTCCCGTGCACGTAATAAATTCTGATTAGAACTCCCGACTCCAAAACTTTTTTCCACCACAGTATTCATACTATAGAAAACCAACAAGCTGAAATTCTGAACAGCCATAGAGTGATAAACCTTAGCTAGCAGCTCAGGTTACACCATCGATACAGGGGCTCAAAGCTCTCCCTGCACAGCTGCCTGTCATTGTGTACAATGCCAACAGGTAATTGTATAGTACATCTACACAATTGTGCCATAAAACATGAAAGCAACACTGTTTAAAATTAGAAGCATAACATTAAACAGCAAAAACAACAAAGCCAAGTATGCAGAAAGGGTAAATAAACAAACACAAAAGACTAGGATACATGGGACCAGAAAAACACAGGTGGTCTCTTATTACATTAAGGAGAGTTTATCATTTTCAGCAGGCATCTTTTAATTCTTGAAAATGTATCTTACAGCTGTATGTGTAATGCAAACTATATTTCATTGTCCTAATATGATTCAGATACAGGTTATATTATTTTAGTATTAACATGAACATAGCCATCCCTTGTATGATTACACATAGGGGCCTAAACTGAAAGCTCTTTAGTCTTTGGTCATTTCTGCTTCTGTATATATTTTGCATTTGCACTGAAGGATTTCATTTAATTTAAAAAAAGAAAAAAAGAAAACTTGAAACATAACATCAGTATCTTTTATTGATATAAGAAAGCACCTTACATATGATTGTACATACAAAGAACAAATAAACATATCTGTTAACCATTACAAGAACAAACACTAAACACATCACATGAGTAAACATGGTGAGTTGTATAGATGTTAAAAAGCAAAACACAGCTCTGAGCTTGTATGTTTAGTAGACATATTATTATGGGGCCTTCTCTATTCTGGAAAAGCAACAGATGTCCCCTCATTTCTGTAGGTTTCTATGGAAATACATTGCTCTCTTAATACTCAGTCATACAATTACAATGGAGTGGTTTTAGCAGAGCACCAAGCAAATGTAACTTCTCCTTGTTTTGTGACCCTATTATATTTAAAAATAGCAATTTCCCTAAAATATATATATATTGCAGCTCACCACTGAAAATCACAGAGGAAGATATTGAATGCTCATTGTACAACTAATATTAACTGTAAGCTGTAAGCAAAAAGTGGTGCTTAAGGAAGATTTACAGGGGAGTTTATACATTTGAGGTGTCCATGGGAAGAATGAGCAATGCCCATTTTGTAAAATTGAGAGTTTTGACATGCATGTAATTTAACACAAAGATGAGCACAAGCTGAATCATGTGTCATTTGGTATCATATAAAATGCATGCCAGAGCCGGATGGTTTTGAAATCTGTTTTTCTCAAAACAACCAAAAATTACAGTGGACTGTGAACTGCAGACAAAAAGCAAAAACCCATCTGCCAGATGAGACGATTATGAACTTGCCTGTGTGGCTAAAAGCAACTAGAGCAACAAAGAACAGACTGTCTCCCTGGAGAGTATCGTTGATTGCTTTTAATACCTAAGGGTGTGTAGTAGATGAGTGTCTGCAAATTAGACCACTCTGAGCCGATAAACATGTTTAATAAAGGTCATTAGTCCATTGCATCACTTCATTCCCTGGATTGCCCCTTGACAATAATTTAAAGCCTCATGCTGCTGAGACCAAAAGGGTGAAAAATAACAAAAAACTAAAGTACCACTCCAAGGACAGTGTGTGGAGGATGAAGGGAGGTGATTAGGACACATGGACAGCACACTGACTGATACAGGAGATATAATTAGCTCCCAGTGGACAGCAGAGATGATGCATATCTTACACAATTCATAGGGAAACAATATCTTACAGTATGGACTGTGTGAGTCTAAACTGCAGACACTGGCAGCAGGCCTTTCCACTCATTTCTTTAAATGACTTGAAAATGGTATTTTAAAGCAGTGCATCTGAACAGTAGCCCTCTCAGGCCAGTTCAACATTACAAAGGAAACCAATAAACTATACATGTAAATCTACAATGCATCTGGAAGTAAATATCATGTATCCCATCAAGTAAAGCATTTAGTACAGTCAGATGTAAAGGTGACACCTGCAGCAGCATTGCAAGGCAAATCTGTAACTAGCCTAAATGAAAGAATGCCCACAGATCTTTTAAAGTTTTAATGAAAAACAGTATGGGAGGTTCACTGCCATTGACCAGAGTACAAAATACATTCCTCTTGGTCTCCCCATGGACAAAAGAGATTAAGTGTACGGGTAATACAGTACAATAATTTAAGTCTCCCTTAAGAGGGACAGGTATATTGAATATACTATTAATTGAGAAAATGAAAGTGTAGGAGTGGATAGCTTATGTTTCTAAACAAGGCCTAACAAAGAGCATGGGGTCATTGGAGAGTGTAGTACGCTTACGGGGGGTGTGGGGGAGTATTAGGCACAAAAGAGTGACACAGGTGATATCATTCAACATCCACATGTTAGGGACCTTCAGAGCAGAAGTATTTGGCAACTCCCATTCACAAGTGGGAAACTGAACAATGGCCCAGAGATCATCTGATCTGACAATGCTATTTGTAAAGATCTGCAATAGTTCCAGACAGTACAAATATAATAATGTGCAAAATGAAGCTAATTGTGTATTTGTGTGCATTCTGAACAAGGGTTTACATTTGATCTAGTTACTAACCTCAAGTGACTATATCCAGAGTCTTCTCCATGTGACTCTCCATACAGTGGCTGTAGGAAGGATTCAACCCCCTTGGACTTTTTCACATTTAGTTGTGTTACAACCTAAAATCTTGATGCATTTAAATTGTATTTTTTTTTTGCTGCTCTACAGAAAATACTCCACATTTCAAATGTGTAAATAAATAAGGGGGTGAAAAAACAAATTAATTAACAATTTAAACCTGAAAAGTCTTCATTACATAAGCATTCAATACAAAAAGATTTACATGAAAGAATGAGAGTTTATTTAATTATGTAAATGTAGTGGAGGGTGGAAACCCCACATATATTGTAAAAAAAATAAAAAAAATAAAAAATATATATATATATATATATATATATATATATATATATTGGTCTGGTTTTGGGAAAGATTATTATTGATTTTGGGTTACTAGTGCATTTTTATTTCTGGCAGCACTACGCATTATATCATTATATATTTTTGTGAAATACAGGGACAGATGAATAGACTGTTCCGTGCTGCAAATGATGCCATGTTCATGGGGAAAAGAAATGCGGCAAAGCTGGGCTGGGAGTGAGTGTTAGATTGCAAGCTAGCTGTTGCCTTACAAGATTAAACTATCTATGATGTAATGCATCATTGTATAAAATATGATACAAACCAGTATCAGATAGATAGCTAATTGTTTCAGTATGAATAATATAAATTGAAATATTTATATTGCATTACATAATTTGTTATGCAAAAATTCTACTTAGTTTGTGTTACAGGACAATATTGAAAGAGATGGGACTGCGGGGGAAGCTGTCCTACAGGAGCTCGTCTTTTCATCACACACTTTTCATCACTAGCCACTGTTCATCGCGCACATTTCATCACCAGCGTCAGTTCATCACCATTTGGCATATTATTATTATTATTATTATTATTTTTATTTCTTGGCAGACACCCTTATCCAGGGCGACTTACAACATAAGTGCAAACAAAGTGCAAAAATACAGAGAAGTGCAAGGCATCAATGATTACAGATTCAACTTAGCTAAAACATAGCAATTCAAAATAATACATTTTACAAATTCCAATTTACAATTTACACAAGTATAGTAAGAGACTTCCTACATCCTGGATGGTGAAAGCTAAGTGCTGTCAAGATGTAGGGTTACAGACGAGGGCTAAGGGAAAGGGAGCAAGGAGGAAAACAATCAAGAACGCGAGGAGCATAATAAGCTGAAGTGCTATCTAGCAGGGATAGAGGACTAATATTACAAGTGCTGTCGGAAGAGATGCGTCTTGAGTAAGCGCCGGAATGAGGTCAAGGACTCTGCTGTTTTGACTTCGGTGGGCAGGTCGTTCCACCACTTAGGGGCCAGGGAAGAGAAGGAGCAGCTCTGGAGGAAAGAGAGTGGATAGGAGGCAGAGTTAGTCTTCTGGCACTGGAGGAGCGCAGTGGTCTGGAGGGGATGTATGGAGAGACGAATGACTGAAGGTAGCTTGGTGCAGTGTGGTCAAGACAGCGGTAGGTGAGGGTCAAAGTCTTGAACTGAATGTGTGCTGCTATCTGGAGCCAGTGGAGGGAGCGGAGCAGTGGTAGCGTGTGCGAATCGTGGCAGAGAGAATACCAGACGAGCCGCAGAGTTCTGGATGAGCTGGAGCGGGTGGGTAGTAGTTGCAGGTAAGCCAGCCAGGAGGGAGTTGCAGTAGTCCAAGCGGGAGAAGACCAGTGACTGGATGAGCAGCTGAGTTGAGTAGAGTGGGTGAAAAAGAGCAGATCTGATTTGGAAAGGTTGAGCTTGAGGTGCGAGTGCATCCAGGTGGAAATGGCAGACAAGCAGGAAGAGATGCATGAAGGGATGAGAGGGTCAGAAGAGGGAAAAGACAGGAAGATCTGGGCATCATCAGCGTAGAAGTGGTAGGAGAAACCATGGGAAGCAATGAGGGGGCCCAGGGAGCGAGTGTAGAGAGAGAACAGGAGCGGGGCCAGGACGGAGCCTTGGGGAACGCCTGTGAGGAGAGGTTGGGGGGTGGATGAGGAGCCTCGCCATGTCACTTGGTAGGACCAGTCACTGAGGTAGGAGGAGAACCAGGTGAAAGCAGTCCCAGAGATCCCAAGGTCAGCGAGGCAGGAGAGGAGGATGGAGTGATCAAGGGTGTCAAATGCTGCAGAGAGGTCAAGGAGGATGAGGACTGAGGAGAGGGAGGCCCCCCGAGCACGGCTGAGGGAGTCAGTGACAGGCAGGAGAGCCGTCTCAGTGGAGTGAGCTGTGCGGAAGCCGGATTGCAGAGGATCAAGGAGTGAGTGTTGGGACAGAAAGTCTGAGAGCTGACGGTGGACCGCCCGCTCGAGAGTCTTGGAGAGGAAGGGAAGTAGGGAGACAGGGCGGTAGTTCTGAGGAGAGGTGGCATCAAGGGTTGGTTTCTTGAGCAGTGGGATGACAGCAGCTTGTTTAAATGCAGAGAGGAAACAGCCAGAAAGGAGTGAGGAGTTGAGGAGGGAGGAGACGAAGGGGAGAAGATCAGGGGCGGTTGCTTGGAAGAGACGAGAAGGGAGAGGGTCCAGGTCGCATGTTGTGGGTTTGTGACGTAGGAGGAGAGCAGAAACTTCAGCATATGAGAGAGGTGAGAATGAAAAAAAGGAAGCTTGGTCGGTGGGAGGTTTCGGTGTGATGGGAGATGAGGGTGGAGTATTGAAGAGCCTGCGGATGTCTGCAATCTTGGAGGAGAAGAAGGAGGCGAAATAATCAGCAGTGAGAGATGGGGGAGGAGGAGGGGGAGGGGGGGCAAGGAGGGAGGAGAAGGTGGAGAAGAGTTTGCGGGGGTTGTTGATAGTGGATTCGAAGAGAGATTAGAAGTAAGACTTCTTGGCTGAGGTGAGAGAGGACGAGAAAGTGGACAGTAGGGAGCGACAGAGTTCGAGGGCAGCTGGGCAGTTTGGTCCTTTTCCACTTTTGTTTGGCGGCATGCAGACTAGTTCGGGTTGCACGGAGAACAGCAGAGAGCCAAGGCTTAGGAGGGGAGGGACGGGCAGGACGAGACATGAGAGGACAGAGAGAGTCAAGGGAGGAGGTGAGGGAGGAGAACAAAGAGAAGGTAGCACAGTTGACAGATAGATTTGAAAAACAGTCAATGGAAGGCAAGAGAGTGAGGGCAGTGCAGGCAAGGGTGGAGGGGGAGACAGACTGGAGATTACGGCGGAAGGTGACAGAGGAAGTGGGTGGAGTGGGGAGGGGGGGGAGTGAAAGGGAGAAGGAAATGAAGTGGTGGTCCGAGATGTCCATGGGTGTCACGGAGAGTGTTGAAGGGGAGCAGCCTCTAGAGAAGATGAGGTCAAGCTGGCGGCCAGCCCTGTGAGTGGGGTGAGACGGGGAGAGAGAGAAGTTAAAGGAGTGAAGGAGAGGAAGAAATCCAGCACAGTGGGAAGGGTTGAGGAGGTGAATGTTTAAGTCTCCCAGGAGGATGGTAGGTGAGGACAGTGAGGGGAGAGAGGAGAGAAGAAAGTCGAGTTCATCCAGGAAGGAGGTGAGCGGACCAGGTGGGCGGTAGAGAACTAGAAGGAAGAGGTGAGAGGGAGAGGTGATTTCCACTGCATGGAATTCAAAGCTGTGGGTTGAGATAGAGGAGAGAGAGGGGGGGAGAGAGAAGAGGAGAGAAGGGGAGAGCAGGAGCCCTGTTCCTCCTCCCCGCCCGGTAAGACGAGGGGAGTGGGACAGGACTAAGAGAGAGGATAAGGCAGCAGGAGTGGTAGAGTTGTCCGGGGAGATCCAAGTCTCGGTGAGAGCGAGGAAATCCAGAGACTGGTGGGAGGCGAGGCAGAGATGAAGTCGGCCTTGTTGGAAGCTGAGTAGCAGTTCCACAGGCCTCCAGAGAGTGGAGTAGAGGAGAGGGAGGAGGAGGGGGGTAGAGGCAGAGAGATGAGGTTGGAGGGATTAGGGAAACAATGGCGCGCAGGTGCACGCCGAGAGGAAGGAGAGAGCAGGACAGGAATTGGAGAGATCGTCATGGTTGCCTGTGTTTGCTGTGCAGCGTCTCCTCGCTGGAGTCCCCGCAGCTAGAGTCCCTGCCCTTTGTAAGTGGGGCCCTTCGGAAGGGGGGCACTGAAGGCTGCTGGCGCTGACTGCTGGCGCAGGGGGGTGGGGGGCGGTTAAATACAACACCTGTAACTAATTAGGACAGTGCACACCTGTGTTGCATTGAATGACACAAGGCTGGTCAGGATGGCCCTCCCTCCCACGCAGGACTGCTAATAGCACAATTACTGGCCGCTTAATATCTGAATACAAAGACAGTTCCAGATACACACAGTTACACTGAACAATAGCTCGTAGTAATGTTAAACAAATGCTAAATAATCACAGCCTACACAGTGTAACGCTTCTGATTGCAGACAGGGCGTGTCGAGTGCGCTAGGTTACTGGCTAAATTCACTAACAAACTAACAAACAGTCGCTGCTTTCCCGACAATACAGGTGCAAGATATACAATTCGTAGCTAAACAACAAACCACGTAAACAGTCTATGTAACTTAACTAAAATATTCATCAGCAATATGCATATTCAGTTACAAATTACACACGGTGTATTCCTTAATGTCTTACGATTCTAAAACAGACTTTTAGACCCACAGTTGTAGTCAATTTTTCAAAGTACATATTCAATTCATTAAATAAATACGGAGGGTAATTTGTGCAATCATAAATACATAAATAAATAACTAAATACATAGGCCTACATTAATGAATAAATAAAAACATGAAATAAATACAAAGATAATATATATATTTTGATTTATTTAATTTTTTATTAATCTATGTATTTTTATATTTCGTTGTTCTATATATAGGGGAACAATAAAATGAAAAACTAAATAGATGAATACGATGTTGGATGTAAATGAAATAGAGTATTTAACAATACTGAAATCACCCCACACAGGTCCCCTTCGGTTAAAGTAAGAATAGTGTAATTCCAAAGATGCCCGAAAGAGCAGTTTATTCACATAATAGAATACAATGATTAATAGGTCATATAAAAGGAGCAGACAATAACATTAAAAAACAGTTTTACACTAGAACCACCATAGCCGATCTGCGGCTTTGGCAATTTAAAAGTAAATATCTCTGCATATGTGATTTTCTCCCTCATATCCTTTCTTATATGTTAATACAGTTTTTTACAATCACTTTGGCACTAATTTCAGAACCTTGATGTCACTTTTCAAAACTCTAGACCAGGGCTTCCCAACCTTTTCCATTCCAAGGCCCACTTGATCTACATCATAAATCTTTGAGGCCCACTACCCACAAAATCCATAATAAACACATTTAAATACATAAAAAACATTTGCATAATTGTCAATGATGTCACATTAGCTAGTAAGTGTATAGAATTGAATGAAATCCTCCTTTTTTTTTACAATTAATCCATATTAAAAAATAAAACATCCCCTTTAAAATGTGTTATGTCGAACAGTAATCGTGTTTTAATTTATTTTTACAAGCACACAGTAAATATATAGGTAGGCTATTAATTTAACTTGCATGAAACATGTTAACCTTCCAGTAAAAGCACTTTACTCTTAATAAAATGTAAGTGTGGTGATGTATGCATGTTATCTTTAATTTGTATATTATTCAATAGAGTAAATAGTGTTGGAAATAACGAATCGGTATGAAAACGATGTAAAACCCTTGATGAATAAACCCCGGTGTTCAGTAACATTAAAGAAGGACAACTATACTGAAAGTAGTAAATACGAAAGACACTGGAACACAGTAACCTTAATAGTTGGGTTAACTAAAGAAAAAGACTCCCTTCTATAGATTGTGTCAACATTATATATTTTTCAGTATATAATAATAATAATTATAATAACAATAACAATGGGTAAATTGCAATGAACTTAGTACGGAGCTGCTTACTAACCATGGGATCATCTCCAGTTAGTGTGCTGCTTTCAGTTCGTTGCAATTGACCCATTAATCCTAATAAATTATGCATACTAATTTAATTTTACATTGATTATATGATCCCGGAGATTGGTAGTTCCTCCGTGATATACAACTTTTCAGTTGTACAGCTTACATTCAACTTTTTTGGTGTCTTCTGTGCATTTAGCAAAAAATCCCAAACAGCAGATGTCTTTCGAGACATTTTATTTATTTATTTTTTGCACGATGGCAGATAAAGAAACAATAATGCAGAATAACACAGAGTGGTCCACATGCATGCTGATAGATGGGGGCTAGTACTCTTTCAGAAGAAAAAAATAGTTAAATTATCAGTGTAATCGTACAATCTGGTCCAATACCTTCTGACACAAAGGGTTTTAACTTTGTTATATTCCACAAATGTTTTAATGTAGATAGACTACGAGTCTGAAGTCAATGGCTGTATTTGAAACCGCATACTAACCATACTATACATACTATTATTATTGTCATTTAGCTGACACTCTTATCCAGGGCAACTTACATTTGTACACATTTATACAGCTGGAGCAATCTAAGTGAAGTACCTTGCTCAAGGGTACAACAGCACCCAGGATTTGAACCCACAACCTTCCAGTCATGAGTCCAGAGCCCTAACTACTAGCCAGAACTACTACTCCACAGATTTTTTTATGACATTATTTCCTAATTTTGGGGTAGCACAGATTACTAAAGAAATCCACGCGATTGCATCAATGCTAGAAACTGTTGCCAATGATACCATTGATGCTTTGTCTAACATCACCACTGAAGTGGTGGCCACCAGGACAGTCACACTGCAGAACCGTGTAGCTTTAGATTACATGTTAGCTGCTCAAGGAGGTACATGTGCCCTCATAGGTAAGGAGTGTTGTACATACATACCCGACTCTTCTGAACATATCTATGATTTGGCTGATCACATACGTAAAGTGGGTAACCAATTATGGGACACCAACCCCTCCACAGGAGGGTGGTGGTCCTGGTTAACAAATCCACTACTCCACAGTGCTGCCATACCAACATTTCAGTAATGTTGAAATGTTGGTATGTAGTACATGTAGTATGGGTAGTATGCGGTTTTGAATACAGCCAAATTCTATCAATAAGAGAAAAAAAATGATGTGATTGTCACGTGACAAACCTTCAAAACCTCTGAAGGTCTGGAGACTGAATGAACCTTCGAACCTTCCAAGACAGGCCTAATTATTATATTTATTTTTTTTAACAAAAAAAAAAAAAAAAAATATATATATATATATATATATATATATGGCGTCTGCCATATACGACCCACTAGTGGGCTGTAGCCCACAGGTTGGGAATCACTGCTCTAGACACAAAACTCACAACCGTGGATCAAAATGCAACATTTTCAAAACTCTAACACTTTTTTCAACTGCTTGGATACAATACACATAAACCTAAGATAATTTGTTGATTGAACAAAAATCACCTGTTCAACATGACACAACTTACCATCAAAGTATTACTATTTCAAAATGCAATTCACACATTACATCTGAGATGACTGTCTTTTAATTGCATTACAATGATCTAACTATCAATTGATACAACTGCTCCAAATTACTCTTAATGCATAGTTTTATGGAAACTGACAAACAATATTCCATCTTTAGATCTTGAACGTTTCACGATTACAAGATCCATTGACACCAATTACTGTAGAACATGAACCAATTGGACTACATTATCTATGGATGTAATATTTCATCATCATTCTTTATCAGACACTGTTTCTATGGTCCCATGTACCACTTTTCCAGACCATGTTTTCAGATTTGACATTACTATATGTATGCAGGCCCTTGTAATTGCTTTTCCAATACTGCCAACTTGTTACTGATAATTGATTTCACATTGTGATACGAGTATATAGTGAAATGAGTGGTATCCACCTACAACAACATAGCGATAACATGGAGCCGGCAGGTGATCCAGGTCACAATAGTGTTCAAGCAGTGGGAGAAGGAAGATGAGGAAGATGTGGTGGTCAAAGGAATGGCAGGGCACAAGCACCCCTTCTGAGAGGTGGCCGTGGGCCTCATCATAGAGGAGGGTGTTGAACCCGTCTCAGAAATAATTTGAAACGTTGTTGAGATAAAGCAAACAGAAACTGTATTAACAAGGTAGCTTGGAAGCAACACTGAATTCCTTCAGTGAGAACTTAGTTTTTACAAACATGAGTGAAGATTTATAAGAAGCTGATGTAGAATGTTCTGGCCGTTCATCCAATCAAAAGGTACGTTTATGATCTGTCTTCCCTGAAGGAGATGTGGGATCAGGGGAGAGGTGTCTTTTTTTAATGTTTTGCCAAGAAGTCCAGTCTCATGGGTCGTATTTTACAACTGCCCCTCAATCATTATAAAAGGCAGTTCCTGCCAATCTGGGGAAGCAATTTAAGTCCACAAACAGACTTTCAACAAACAGCTGTGGGCTATTTTGGCACTGTGTGATCTTTTATTACAAACAGGAATTTCTAACAAATGTATCTTGTTGACCTTTTGCTTAGCCTGATAAATCTAATTTGCTCAGTCTGTATACAAGCTATTTCTAATGCTAGTATTAATATAAGACATTATATAGTTATCCGAGCAATAGTTGTAGACCATGTTGTAAATCATGGCATGACAATGACTGAGGTAGCTACAATGATTCAACCAAACCTCAGAAGATCAACCATGGCCTCAATCATCAGAAGTTTCCGCAATGAGAACCGGTAAGTCTTCAGTATGCACTAAATATTAGGCTACTCTCAATTGTCAAATGACTGTATACTGCATGCCAATGTGTACCACAGAATAGGTGACGTGACTAAATGTGTTCTTACTGTAATTTCCACTGCAGAATAGAGACTAGGCCAAATAGGGGAGGCAGAGGCAAAATTCGGACTGACCAATAAGAGTGGGCTGTGGTCAATTTGGTTCGGGCCAGAAATGATATTTGCCTTACAGACATTCAGAAGCACATCTTTGACAATGACAACATGTTCAACAACGTGGAAGCCATAAGTTTGCCGACTATTGCACGCACCCTGAAAAGGCACCAGGTGTCTCTAAAACAGCTATTCCGTGTGCCTTTGATGGAAATGCAGACAAAGTGAAGCAACTGAGGACTGAGTATGTTCAGGTATGTCCAGTTTTCATTGTAATCAGTAATTCTCTTTCCAAAATGTCTTTTTAGAAGGTGATGGAGCTGGAGGCTGAAGAAAACATCACAAATTCATCTTTTTGGATGAGGCAGGAGACGTAGGAATTTAATTTAATAATGCAGCTCACTTTTTAACCTTCTTTGATGAGCTAAACCAGGTCTGTAGAGCTGATGGTGTGACCTATGTCATTGTGTGGGATAATGTCAGCTACCCTGTACTTACCCCCATACTCTCCTTTCCTTAACCCTATTGAGGATTTTTTCTCCACATGGAGGTGGAAGGTATATGATAGGCACCCTCACGAACAAGTCACCCTTCTCCAGGCCATGGATGACACATGCAATGACATCACAGCATACCAATGTCAGGCCTGGATTCGCCATGCCCGAAGATACATCTTCCCAAGATGTTTGGCTAATGAAAACATACATTGTGACCTGTGGTTGATGGAAATATATAAGTACAGTAATCAATCCTTTTGTTTTTTTACAGTAAGCCAGGTGAGGAACACTGCCGTTTTACTGTAGTATTTTTATTTTTTGTAGCTAATTATTTTTGCTTTGATTCAAAGAAACCTATTTTGTGATTTTATTGTATTTCATCAATACATTTAAGAATTTGTTCAATGATTCCACTGTGTCTGTAGTATTCTCTCTACTAGTCCTTTTACAGTGATGTATTTACGTGTAGTACCATAATGAAACGTATCACATATTTTGAACTACAATATTTAATGATTGTACGAACAACTACACAGTGAAACTATCGGTATCATGTCTAAATCTAAATTAATTTTCCTATGGTATCTCATGATACATTAGTTATTTGAACCAATGAAGTGCAAGGTTTCTTTAATGATATGAATGCACAATGGACATTGGACAGCCTGTGTTACAAGTGATGATCGTTTTGAGTTTTGAGTTTTGAAAAACAACATCAAGGTTCTGAAATTAGTGCCAAGGTGATTGTAAAAACTGTAATAATTTTAATTAAATACATGTAGTACATTTCAGCTGTAAATACCTGAAAATGTAATAAGTTATAAATACTCCAACCGCCGGACATGCAGTTTATGTGGTAGGGTATAGACAACTGAATATAATATATACAATCTTGTAATAGCATTAGTCATTGTGAAAGAGTTATAATCGTGTTGATTCCTGAAACACATGATTTTCTACACATCATTCATATATTATTATTAATTATTATTATTATTATTAATAATAATAATAATAATAATAATAATAATAATAATAATAATAATAATAATAATAATAATAATAATAATAATAATAATAATTGTATTAGCAGATTTACACCTGATCTCTTCAGCCTGTTCTGATCGGCTCAGCAAGTTTCTAACTTTCTTTTGGAATTCACACTTGATCACGTTGCAAACCCAGGCCTCTGGATCAATGCCTTGATCAGTCACCTGTTTGATCATGATGTTAACTATTTTGTATTAGTAGGGCACTGTAGTGTTGAAAAGCGCATTTTCTGCATTGATACGCAGCTGTAAGAGAGCCATTTCAAAGCGCTTTCATGTTATGCTATTTTATAACTGGTTATTTGTTTTCTAATTGTACAAGTCTGCTAAGATATGTGCATACCAATTATACACCAGTTTACACAGTTTATTGCTAAAAGTTAATTATTCATTTTCTTGTTTATGTAGCCTTTATGTGCACATTTTGATAAACAATTGAATAATGGCAGGTGATCTAGCTCATCTGTCTGTCCTCTGATCGGCTCAGCAGGTTTCTAACTGTCATTTTGAATTAAATCTTTTGTATCGGTGCAGGGCAGGCGACAGGCTTGCTGGTTTGGCATTTAGACTGCTGTTGGCTTCAGCATCGATACAGAACTGAAGGAGCCTCTCGCCTTCAGTCAGCTGCCCACGGGCACACAGAATAAAGACACTGCCATATACTAAATGCTACACAATCAGCCTGTTGAAAAGCCGTTTTCTGCATTGATGTACGCAGCTGTAATAGACAAGCAGATCCATTTCAAAGCGCTTCACATTGTATAAAGTAAAAAGTTATATATATATATATATATATATATATATATATATATAGAGAGAGAGAGAGAGAGAGAGAAAATAAAATGGTTTTATGTCAATAATTGTGCTATATTAAACACCCCCTCCTGCCAGTCTTGCTTTCTCTTGACTAGTTAATAATAATAATAATAATAATAATAATAATACAACTAAATCCCTCTTCCCCATTTTCAGGGCTGGTACCGAGAATGACAGGTACAAGTGCGATCCTGTGGCGGTGTCAGGTAAATCAAGAGGATTTAGCCAAGGAATAGTCGGGGTCATGGAAGGTCGAACGAGCAGGTAAACAACAATAGCAGGGAAGGTCCAGAGCCGTAAAACAGAGAGAAGGCAAGGTTCGCCACACTGGTAAACTGCTTGTAAGTTAAGGCAAGACTTTGTGTTTAGTGAGGGGAACAAATAAGTATATATACACGTGGTTTAATGAGTGGGTGAAACAGGAAACAGGTGGAGAGGATAAACAGGGAAAGCCGGCATGATAATTGAATAATAGATTGATGGGAGTTTAATCAGGGTCCTGGAATGGAATCTGGGGAAAGGGTGGCTCAGGTAATCTCAGGATTATTATTATTATTATTATTTTTATTATTATTGTCACGGTCTCCCCTGTTTCTACCTTAGTTCACCACCAGAGGTCTCCCTCTCCCGAATACTAGTTTAGTGCTTCTCCTTTCCTTTATCCAGTCAAACCAGTCTTTCCACATTCTTCCCTACCAGGTGCACCTGTTCTGTCCTCCTCTCCTATCATTGGTCAATCCTTCATTCACCTTGTTCAATCCCTCTCTCCTTCACAGTACCCCCCTGTTTCCTAGATTCATTGTGAAGTCTTGCATTCTCTCCTGGATCATTTCTAAGCCTTGTTTCTTGATTGCCTTCCTGTGTATTTTTGACCTCTTGCTTCCTTCTCTCGTTTACCCCTATCGGATCTCCCTACTAGCTTGTTTGCTTGATCGTTTGACCTGGACTGTCCCTGTTTATGCTCTCTCGTTTTGCCCTTATTGGATTATCTGCTTCAACTCTAAAAGCCTGCACTTGGATCCTTTCCTTTGGTACTAGAGGACGTCACAATTATTATTATTATTATTATTATTATTCCACTCCTCACCATCTTTCTCGTGACTAATTGTTATTATTTAATAATAAATACTTAAATAAATAACATAAATAACAATAGTAAATGCAATATGTACAACAAAAAACTTTGAGTGACCACAAACAACAAATATTCACCTGGTGTACTGCATATTATGTATTCATGCTGGTTCATAGGTAGGTATTCCTCCCAATATGTATTACTGGAATTTTAGGTCATGTAATGTAATGTAACAATCCGACTGAGTGATGCACTACTCGAATTAAAGAGGAGAAATTAAAGTGTTGGAAAACATTATAACTAAGGGGTGGGTGAAATTAAATAGTTGAAAAATAGACTACAACTGCTATCACTGTAGGACTCTGTTTTGCCTGGTGGAGCGCTGTCTAACACCTCGGTCCAAAATCTCCCCATAGGTGTTCACTTGTGTTGAGATCTAGGAAGGCCATAGCATATGATTCACATAATTTTCATACTCATCAAACCATTCAGTGACTCCTCGGGCCCTGTGGATGGGAGCATTGTCATCCTGGAAGAGACCACTCCCATTAGGATAGAATTGTTTCACCATTGGATAAAGGTGATCACTCAGAATAACTTTGTAATGATTTGCAGTGACACTTCCCTCTAAGGGGACAAGTGGAACCAATCCATGCCAGGCAAATGCCCCCCACAGCATAACAGAGCCTCCAGACCCCCTCACTGTAGGGTCAAGCATAAGAACAACAATTAAGACAATAATGACATATTGAACTACATTAAAATTATGTGTATCCACAAAGATTTCTAAAGTTCGAATACAATAAATCTGATCGTGGATGTTGAACCCGTCTCGGAAATAACTGGAAAAGTCGTTGAGATAAAGCAAATAGAACTTTAATCAAGCCGGCTTGGAAGCACCACGTCAGGAAATTCCTACAGTGAGAACTTAATGTTTACAAACATGAGTGCAGCTTTATAGGAAAATGACGTAGAATGTTGTGCCCATTCATCCAATCAAAGGCTTCAAAAGATGCCATATCTGCAAAGTTTGTAGGCTTCCCTTCCCAAGGGAGGAGGTCATCATGGAGGCAGATGTCTGGTCTTGTTACGGCATACAAAAGGTACAAGGTTGTGGTTTTCTTAACAATGAGGTAACATCTTTAGCTTTGAGAGGAGAAACAGGAAATCCACAAGCGTACAAACCCATGGGCCATTTCTCTTATCACACAAAAACAGAAGTCAAAGTGGAAAGGAGAATGTCCAGAGAATATGCCCTAAACAACTGTCTGTTGCTAGCTTGATCAATCTACTTTGCTCAGTCTGCATATTATTATCAATATAAAACATAATAAAGTTTATATAAAACATTAATAACGGCTCTACAACAGTGAAATATGCATAGGTGGTAAGTGATCTATTGCCCAGCAAAGGTGAGATCAGAAAACAATAGATTTACAATAATGTACTCAAGAATGTATATGGAATGGTTTTGTTTCTTGTGTGAAAACCTGCTTCAATAACATACACAGGACACTGACTGACACTGAAAATAAGAATGCTGACACTTTATTTAATTTTTTGTTAAACAAGAGCAATTAATTTTAACGTGTGTAAAATAGGGAAATGTTCCAAGATAAAAAAATAATTATTATTATAAAAATCATCTTCCATCATTTTCTTTCTCCCTTGAAAGCCCTGGGTCGGAGTACTGATGATGTTTATCTCTGTTGAGGAAATGGTCAAGAAACAGTTTACAGACAGCATTTTTTTCTTTCCCTATAGAGTACAAGCCAAAGAGCTCTTGTCCAGAGCATCATGATAGACTTATCATGGTAAGACTAAAAAGTCATGATAGGCTAATTATGATAAGTGTTAATCAGACAAAGTAATTTAACTACCATTAAATAATGAAGTAATGAAGTAAAGTTTTTTTTATTGAACTGAATCATTATATTAAAACATCATCATGTTATATTAGGTTTAGGCTGTTTATTTTGAATTAATATAAAATATTTGTTTAATTAAAGATAGCTTAAATAAATGAAAATGAAAATTATGATTACAAAAGTTATTATGTAAATAATAATTTGTATTTTATTTTAGCTTTTCTGCAATTTGAATTTGGATGATTATGACTTGTAGCAAAGTTTTGCAGAGTCATGTTCAATTTGATAACCAGGGTTCCCACGCAAATCAGATTTTTTTTTCTCATGACTTTTCCATTATAATTTTCTGATTTTCCATGACTAAATTATTTAACAAAAATGCTGGAAAGTTGGAAATGCACACAGAAAATAATAAGGATATTGATAATCACAATAGGAAAGAACCACATAATCAGCTTTTCTCATGACGGCTTCCTACTCCACTTACAGCCATCCAATCTACCCAGTTTAATAAAACAAGTTAACATCAACTAATAAAGAGTACAGAAAGATGTAAATGCAAAATTAAACCTAGTACTATGTGATCAATGTATATGTAGTTTAAATGTTAATTACAGTAGAAACTATACAAAACAACATTAATAATTTGTATTTTAATCATTTTAGCAGTAATACCAAATTGCCTATAAATCAGCTAAATTAATAAAAACATACATTCAAACATTACGATATACAAATGGTCAGTTCAGTAGGGGCCTACAGTTATCCTTTCCTGTACGCTGCTAAATAAGTATTTTAGACGACTGGTTTGTTACAAACTTGAATGCTTTTGATTATTATTTTTTTCGTTCAAAAAAAAAGATAATTATTTTTACCAATAAATTACCAGATTTTTGCATTTGAGGAGTTTGGATTTTACTGATTTATACCCATTTTAAAGACACTCAAAATTATTTTCAGTTTATCAGTAATTATTTTTTTATGAAACACTACCTTACAAGCTTGTTTGATATTACAACATTATCTTGTCAGCACTCACATCGAAGCTGTTCTGCAGTGTACAACTCACACAGATCCTTGCTGTTTAATATTGCGTGCTATGATTGGCTCACACACGGATGTTGGTAAGCATTGAGGACAGTGCTCACGCTGACAGAATAAAGCAGCACGTAGAAAGCAAACGGCACAAGAAACTCTTGGCTACTTAACTTAAATGCAACAGACACTTCATAAAGTTTGAGCATTTAATGTAGGCAGGGGTTCTCAACACTGGTCCTGGTAAACCCCTGTGTCTGCTGTTTTTTTGTTACAGAGCGCTCACTTGTTTAATTGAAACCTTAAATGGAATTATCAACCAACACATGAGAGCTGAAAATCACAGGAAATTTCAAGTTAATAATTTAATTTGTTCAATAACAGGTTTGCTTAAATAACCAAGAGCTGAAAGGTAAGTGAACATTAGAAGAGACAGTGGTTTGTCAGGACCTGGGTTGAGAAACACTGATTGTAGTAAAGTAAAAATAGTAAAAAAATAGTTGTATAGTAAAACTTTTTTTCATCTTATTAAACCCGATAATTTATTTTGCACCAATTTTCACCTGGTTAGTCAGAAGCACTGCCCAAGGGGGAGGGGTTTCTGTGCACTTCCTTAGGAACCCATCGAAACATCACTCTATCAAAGCTGCCATTGGCCCCTGCGCATGTCACTCAGAACAGGTCCCTTCCCACATCCTGTTCTATAAAATGTGACATCAGCACAGGTTCGTCCTCTTTTGCAATTTTGCTGGACTCGACAATGTAAGCTCTCTGTGTCTGTGTTTGTAATAAACATTAAAACTGCGTATTTTGGCTGGCTGGCTCACTTCATTCGTTACACATCGTCTCTGTCTTGTGTGTGTTTAGTTATTATTGATAGCTAATCCCGATTCTGTCCTGTCCACACACCGGAGGTCCGGCTGTTTCTGTTTCATTCACAAGCAGAGCCTTTAAAAAAAAAATAGTCATGTTTATATAGTGCTATATATATTCCGACTGCTTGCTGTCCTCTCACCCCCACACTGTGCCACTTGCAGCCAGCGTACCTTGCCCGCCTAGAGCCCAAGTGACTCACCTGCGTAACACTGAAAGCCTGCTGGCCCTTTACCTGGCTCAGCTGGCTGAGGCCACGGACTCAGTCACTGCATCACAGGGCCCGCCCCCTATCAGAGAGATAGCAGTGGCGGCTGACCTGCTGGTCAATGTGATGCGTCACGGCGCAAGGGCAACTGGATGATCGTTGGCAGCAATTGTGGTGGCACGTCACCAGCTCTGGCTGTCACAGGCAAGACGAGTGCCTGTCACGAACAGGACCCGCCTCCTAGACGCACCCATATCGCCGGGCTTTACTTTTGGCCCCTCCATGGAGGAGATGCTGACGCACACTCCCCAGGAGAGGGAACAGTCCCTGCAGCGAGCCAGGGTCTACCCAGTTCCACCCTCAGCCCAGCCTCGCAGGCAGCCTTCAGGAACTCAATTTCTCTTGACCTTGGCTGATCTTCGAAACGGCAGGCAAGCGGCCCACATGGCAGCCGGGTGCCAGCCCTTATGTCCTGACCCCCAGCAGTCCGGCATGACATGCATCAGGAGGATGGTTGGTGGACCTGCGCCCCTTCCCCCTCCTGCGCCTTGACCCTGTGATATTCCAGTGGTCTCTGGCCCACCCGTACACCTCCCAGCAAATCCAGCTATAACAGCGTAGTTGCAGTCCTGTCCACCCTCCTTCTGAGGCGTGGTGTGACTGTGAGTGAGGGACCCGTGGCAGTGTGTGGCACTTCGCGTCAAGATCTCCGCACTCCTGTAAAAGCGAGCAATTTGCGAAGCGCCCCCACTGGAGCAGCACGGGGGATTTTAAACATCCCCAGACTTCCTAGTTTCCGCCTCATCTTGGATTGGAGATGCCTGAACCGCCACTTCAGAACCACGCTTCAGCACGATCAACCTGCAAACCATATCCCAGGTCGTCAGGCCCGGCGACTGGTTCATTTCAGTGGGTCTGAAAGTTGCTTACTTTCACATCCTTATTGCACAGGTGCACTGGAAGTTCCTCGGCTTCGCCTATGAGGGCCGAGCGTTCGAGTTTGCTGTTCCCCCCTTCGGCCTGTCACTAGCCCCAGTCACTTTTTCCAAGTACATGGATGTTGTGTTCGGCCCCTTGCGTTGCCAGGGGCTCCACGTCTTCAATTATGCGCTGGCGTCAGTAAGAGTTGTCTCTATACACGCATGTCTCTCTCTCCAATGACTGAGAGCTTGCGTCAGGGTGTCCCCTTGCCAGAGGCTGCTGGGCCTCCTAGTGGTAGCATCACAGACCCTCCCCCTTGGCCTCCTCTGATTGAGGCAGTGGTGGTTCAAGTCTTTACAGATACATCCTCCCCCCGATTATGCATGCTGAGTCACAGTCACTCTGGCGTGCTGGAAGGCGCTCTGTTGGTGGTGGAGCCCTCAGAATTTTACCCTTGTTGTGCCCCTGGGGCCAGTCTACCACCGAGCAGTTATGATGACAGACGCCTCCAAGCAGGGTTGGGGAGCAGTCTGCGACAGATGTGGAGTCCGAGGCAGGTGGACGGAGCCAGCACGGTCCTGGAGTTACAAGCAGCACTCCTTGGACTGTCTCATTTCCTACCAGTCCTGTGGGACAGACGTGCTGGTTCGGATGGACAACACAGCGCTGGTCGCCTATATCAACAGACAACGAGGTCTCCGGTTGTGCCGACTGTAATGTCTAGCACGCCGTCTGTTTCTGTGGGCGCAGCCACGGTTCCGCTCCATCAGAGCAGTTCACCCCCCTGGCCTGGCCAACATGCTGCCCACTATGGTTCTCCGTCCAAGACCCCTCAGGAGCCCTAGGGGCAGGGGCCAATGGCAGCTTTGATAGAGTGACGTTTCGATCAGGTTCCTATGGAAGTGCGCAGAAACCCCCTCCCCCTTGGGCAGTGCTTCCTTTTTCAGATAACACTATAGATTTGCTGTGTAACATCATGTAAACACGGGCATAAGTAAAAAAAAAAAAAATCTAAACACATTTTTTTCTAAGTAAACTAAAGTCTTACCTCTTCAGTGTCTCCATCTTCAGTCCTTCTAAACTTTCTGCTAGGTGGCCCAGCATCTTCATCAGCAGGGTGATCGTTAGGGGGGGTCTTCTTAGCAGGTGTTGCCATAGTGCGCTGTGATCCTTCCACCGGTTACCACTGAGCTGGTTGTACCGATCTGGCAACATGTTTACAATGTTTACAAGCGTGTACTTTACACAGTAAATGGGGGGTGGTGGTTCTTTAGATGGGGCGGGGAGTAGGCAGTGTCATGAGGCATTATGCCCCATGATGTTCATGTCCAGAACGAATGTGCCAAACGGTCACCCCACCCACACCCAGTGTGCACCTTTAATTTGTTTTCACAAAGCCACATGTAGACACGTGTGCTCCTCATGTTGACTCTTACCCTAGGATGCCCAGATACAGATGTATGTTAAGATGAATTTTATTGGGGTGTAATGGACTCCAACATACTACCCAACAGAATTATATTATGAGAAAAACATTTTTTGGCGGTTTCTCTGAATATGTTATGGAATAAAACTTTGTGTGTGTGTTTCTTAGAATAAATATGAAATACCATTTTGCCCCCAATAAATAAGCAGCACCGAGCATCTAATTTACACGTCAGACACAACCGTTGTTATACGTGACACATTTTCAAAATAATATATTAACCAACACCATCTTCATCATGGCATCTGGGACCTCTTTGACGAGACAGAACTAATAGAACTGGTATCCTGTATTGATGGTGATTATGGTTTTATAGTAATAGAGTTTGGTTCAATAGTGTTAGTATATCGTGCATAGTTAATGTATATAGTTTGTATTATTTTCAGCAGAAATACTGGACTTGCAAAGAGCTGAGATACTACAGCGTAGAATAACAGACCCGTCACTGTTGGACCGGGCACCCAACTGTACACCCCGCAGAGTGGAAATCACAACCCCCCAGGTGTACGTGCTGAATAGTGCCTTCCAAACCGCAGGAGACACGAGTTCTGAAGGTAGTCCAAAGCTAAATGTTCAATGCAACGTTTGATACAGACTTGATGGTATGGAATAGAACAAGGTGTTTCATATTATGAATTGATTATACACTGCATCTTCTAAAACATAATAACAAACAATGTGTAAAGTTATGGTACCAATGTCTGTTTTCACTTTTCATGTTGACAGTTGTGTGGGATAAACACACTGATGATAAACAACAGGCATTTTTAAAGAGTGAGAGGGAGGCCAGCGAGACATCCTTTAACCCACATAACTATGCACTCCCCCTGTCCAAGTCACAGAGCAAACTTTTAATGGAGGTAAAGTTTAATGGAATAACATTCACTGTTTTTTACTGATGTTATTTTTATTATTATTATTACATTTTTTCAAAATGCAGTGAAAAGTCACTGTACAAACTGCAATACCATGACATAATCTTTCTGTTTCTTATAGCTGAAAATGCTGTGCAGCCAGGGCAATCAGACCCCCTAAAGACTCCAGTGAAAGGGGGGTCAAGAGGCCCAATGCTATAGAAACCTGATCATGTTGATAAGGGAGCGGCCGGTGTACAGCGGGACAAACAGCCACCAGCAACCCAGTACGCCGGTACTTTGAGAAAAAAAGTACAGAACCAAGAAAAGCACTCCGTAAGACAGCCCGTGTTGCTCACAATTCCTCTGATGACGAGCAGGTGGTGACACCTAAACAGAACCATGCTTGTAAAAGACAATGGGTTATTGATGACACCTCCGAAGTGGAGGGGCACTGTGTGAAAGTGATCAAATCGAACCCCACTACTATAAAAAGAGGTATGCGGGCAAATAGCTCTGCTAACACCAACCCGAGTAGGGATAAAGAGAGCAAATGTGATCAAATACCTATGTAGACATTCAGACTTCTGGTGATTCTTTGGCCCTGTTGTTTAGCAAGATATACCACATAGAAGACTTACACACAGCTCAGAGAAAAATACATGTAACCCTAGGTTTACCCCTTCAGTGTGGTTACTTCATGTTGACCGGCTTTGTCTTTGACAAAAAGGCCTGCAGAGTATTGTGTGTTCAGAGTGCTTTCACCGTAATTCAGAATTGATTCTATAATAGCTCTGTACGGGTAACAGTTGTTGCTCTGGCTAATAAGTTGGTCACTGCTTGTGATGTCAACCTGACTGAAAAGGGATGCCACGGGGTAATTTACCAGGCCCACCTGATCATCTTAGGCCAGATCGGTGCTATCATGCTTAGTTATTTTACAAGTCAGATAGATCACTGTGTTGTACAGATCTAGTCTTCGCCATTTCCAGTGATGTAGAATTCCAGTTGGTTGTTGTCAGAGAGTGCTGTGAGGGGCAGGACCTCAACATAGAAGCTCTTTTCAATACTGGTCTGTGTGGGGGCCCACTGATAAAGGTCCAGTTCAGATTTGGTACACTCCTCAGAACTGCAGTGAACGAAAGCCATGTTTAAAATATATCCCCGCGATGTTGTCTGTAACTCCTGTTCTTGCAGGCACCGTTTCTTTTATGATTGCATTTCTTCTGTACAGCCTTTCTTTTAACCGGGGGGTGCCGGGGGACCTGTGAGCCCTAGTGCTAATGTTCTTTTTCTATTAACGCATCTGCTTATATACATTAGTCCTGAACCCTATTGTTTCAGAGCATTTATTCTGTTGGCCACAGCACTTGTAACCTGACCAACCACATCTTTAGCAATGTTTGTGGCAGCCGATCTGACGTGTGGTTTGACAATTTCTATCCCACGTCTCAGAAAAGGCATAGCTTTTTTGAATAATGCTCTAAATATTCCGGCCACCCCTGCACCGTATTGTACCTTGGAGGCCATTACCCACCTGATGCTGGTAGTAGTTCCTATACATGTGTGGGTCCCCATAGTTTTTAACAATAACCATGATTTAAAGTAGTTGTAACAGGTCGGAAATGTAACTTCACTACTACCTTGCCGTATGCGAATGTGACATGTTCGTTCGTTCTTTATTTCAATGCTGATGGTATCAAATTGATCCATGCTCAGAGGGACATAGTGGGGCTTGTCATACAACATTTGCCACTGGACACTCGGGCAAGCCACTGTAACAGAGTTAAAAATTACATTCATTAAAATGTGAGTTTCACCAAAATTAGTCCAGTATTTGTGTTTTGTTTTCTATTGTAAATCATTTGTTATTAAAGAAAAGGTTTTGGGCGACCTCTTGTGGGTTAAAAGGGTAACCGATGGTTTGAGCATAGCGTTCTGATGTAACTTCCTGTCTTCAGCAGAAGCATTGTTGTTGTTTCTGGAGGTAGGTGTGTTAGTTTTGTCTCTGTAAACTATGTATTTTTCTATGTGAAATATCATGAGTTACTTGGTATACAAAGCTGAAAAATGAACGTAAGATGTTTCTACATGTAATATGAGATTTATTTTACCGATTTCTTTTAAGATTCAAATGTTATACGGTTTTGTTGTTAATACCACGTTGTAGCACTAGACCACATTACCGTGCAATTCCATGCAATGCAATTTTACGCTGACTACTACTGCTAGAGACAGCATACGGTTCTTGTAATAAAGTCGGTATTTATTTTTATTTTCTTGTATAGGAGAAAACATGCCCAAGCTGGAAGTTGCCTAATTATTATTATTTTTTTGTATTTTTACCAGGTATGTTACTTTTCTGAAGTTTTCAATTTTATTTCTAACACGAGGTCTTTGTAATTTTAAAATGGGGGAAATGCAAAACGCTATAAAATGGCGTACAAGGTTATTTGTTTTAACAAAATTCAAGAATGTTCTCGAAGTGTTTTGTGAAAAAAAAATGCTAATCCTTAAAAATGGAATGGTTGAGCATGAACACAAAGCTGATATTTGTTATTATTTTGCAAAAAAAAATCTTAAACTAAAACTAAACGATCACTGTTAACATGTATGAGAATGCTTTTATGTGATACTATGCATTGCTTGTATATTGTGTTAATGTTGCGAGCAGAAGCATTGTTGTTGTTGCTGGAGAAGAAAACATGCCCAAGCTGGAAGTTGCCTAATTATTATTATTATTATTATTATTATTATTATTATTATTATTATTATTATTTTGGTATATTTTTACCAGATGTTTCAAAACACGCAAAGAAAATAAATAATAATAAAAACCAGATAAGGAAAAGCAGCTCTTCTGGTGTGCAATGTCGTCCTTTGGTACTGACCGGGCCTACAGAACCACAAAGGTTACACCAGCTGAAGTATCGCTTTTTTTGTTTTTGTTTCTTAGTTTAGTAAAGAGTTACATTGATTGTTTACGTGGTTACTTGTTTAGCTAAGAATTATATATCTTGCATCTGTATTGTAGTAAGAGCAGTGACTGTTTATTAGTTAATTTAGCAACTTATGTAGCACACTTGATTATTTAGCATTTATTTAGCATTACTACGAGCTATTGTTCAGTGTAACTGCTTGTGTCCGGCTCAGTCTTTGTCTGTATTCAGATATAAAGCAGCCAATAATTGTGCTATTAGGAGTCCTGCGTGGGAGGGAGTGCCATCCTGACAGCCTTGTGTCATTCAATGCAACACAGGTGTGCACTGTCCTAATTAGTTACAGGTGAAGTATTTAACAGCCCCCTGGACCTCTGCGCCAGCAGTTAGCACTAACAGCCTTCAGTGCCCCCCTTCCAAAGGGCCCCGTCTCCAAAGGGTAGGGACTCTAGCTGCAGGACTCCTGCGAAGAGAAGACTGCGAGGAGACGCCGAACAGCAACAACAGGCAACCATGACAATCTCTCTGATTCCCATCCTGCTCTCTCCATCTTCTCAGCATGCACCTGAACGCCATTGCTTCCCTAATCACTCTAACCTAATCTCTCTGCCTCTCCCCTCCTCCTTCCTCCCCTCTACTCTCTGGAGGCCTGTGGAACTGCCACTCAGCTTCCAACAAGGCCGACTTCATCTCCACCTTTGCCTCCTACCACTCCCTGGATTTTCTCGCTCTCACCAAGACATGGATCTCCCCGGACAACTCAACCACCCCTGCTGCCTTATACTCTCTATTTGTCCTGTCCCACTCACCTCGTCTTACTGGCCGTGGAGGTGGAACAGGGCTCCTGCTCTCCCCTTCTCTCCTCTTCTCTGTCCCCCCTTCTCTCTCCTCTATCATGACCAACAGCTTTGAATTCCACGCAGTGGAAATCACCTCTCCTTCTCAACTCTTCCTTCTAGTTCTCTACCATTTCCCCGGTCCACTCGCCTCCTTCCTGGATGAACTCGACTTTCTTCTCTCCTCCCTCCCCTCGCTGTCCTCACCTACCATCCTCCTGGGAGACTTCAACATCCACCTCTCCAACCCCTCCACTGTGTCGGATTTCTTCCTCTCCTTCACTCCTTTAACTTCTCTCTCTTCCCGTCTCCCCCAAACTCACAGGGCAGGCCACTTGTCATCCGCTGCAATCTCCGCTCTGTCTCCACTCCACCCACTTCCTCTGTCACCTTCCGCCGTAATCTCCACTCTGTCTCCCCCTCCACCCTTGCCTGCACTGCCCTCACTCTCTTGCCTTCCATTGACTGCTTTTCAAATCTATCTGTCAACTGTGCTACCTCCTCTTTGTTCTCCTCCCTCACCTCCTCCCTTGACTCTCTCTGTCCTCTCACATCTCGTCCTGCCCATCCCTCCCCTCCTCAGCCTTGGATCTCCGCTGCTCTGCGCTCAACCTGAACTAGTCTGCGTGCCGCTGAACAGAAGTGGATAAGGACCAAACTCCCAGCTGCTCTCAAACTCTACTGCTCTCTACTGTCCACATTCTCCTCCTCTCTCACCTCAGCCAAGAAATCTTATTTCCAATCACTCCTTGAATCTACTGTCAACAACCCCCACAAACTACTCCACCTTCTCTTCCCTCTTTGCCCCCCATCCCCCTCCTCCTCCCTCATCTCTCACTGCTGATGATTTTGCCTCCTTCTTCTCCTCCAAGATTGCAGACATCCGGAAGCTCTTCAACAGTCCCCCATCCTCTCCCATCACACCCAAACCTCCCACCGACCAAGCTTCCTTTTCTTCATTCTCCCCTCTCTCGGACTCTCCGCTCTCCTCCTACGTCACAAACCTACAACGTGTGCCCTGGACCCTCTCCCTTCTTGCCTCCTCCAAGCAACTGCTCCTGAGTTACTCCCCTTCATCTCCTCCCTCCTCAACTCCTCACTCCTCTCTGGCTGTTTCCCCTCTGCATTTAAACAAGCTGCTGTCATCCCACTGCTCAAGAAACCAACCCTTGATGCCACCTCTTCTCAGTACTACAGCCCTGTCTCCCTACTCCCCTTCCTCTCAAAGACTCTCAAGCGGGCGGTCCACCATCAGCTCTCTGAATTTCTGTCCCAACACTTACTCCTTGATCCTCTGTAATCCGGCTTCCACACAGCTCACTCCACTGAGACTGCTCTCCTGGCAGTCACTGACTCTCTCAGCTGTGCTCGAACGGCCTCCCTCTCCTCCGTCCTCATCCTCCTTGATCTCTCTGCAGCATTTGACACTGTCAATCACTCAATCCTCCTCTCCTGCCTCGCTGACCTTGGAATCTCTGGGACTGCTCTCACCTGGTTCTCCTCCTACCTCAGCAACCCGAACTACCATCTGACATGGTGAGGTTCCTCATCCACTCCTCAGCCTCTCCTCACAGGTGTACCCCAAGGCTCTGTCCTTGGCCCCCTCCTGTCCTCTCTCTACACTCGCTCCCTGGGCCCCCTCATCACATCCCATGGTTTCTCCTACCACTTATACATTGATGATGCCAGATCTTTTCCCTCTTCTGACCCTCTCATCCCCTCTCACATCTCTTCCTGTTTGTCTGCTATCTCTGCCTGGATGCACTCGCACCACCTCTCCAAATCAGATCTCCTGTTTTCCCCCCACTCTTCCTCACCTTCTGCTGATCTCTCCATCTTGATCCTCTTGGAATCCACCACACTCTCTCCTTCTTCCGCTAAAAATCTAGGAGACACCCTCAATCCTGCACTCTCCTATACTCAGAACATCACCAAACTGACACGCACCTGCAGATTCTTCCTGAGCAACATACGCCGAATCCGTCCCTTCCTCAGCAACTACTCGACTCAGCTGCTCGTCCAGTCACTGGTCCTCTCCCGCCTCGACTACTGCAACTCCCTCTTGGCCGGCCTGCCTGCAACTACTACCGACCCGCTCGAGCTCATCCAGAACTCTGCAGCTCATTTGGTATTCTCTCTGCCCCGATTCGCACACACTACTCCACTGCTCCACTCCCTCCACTGGCTCCCGATACTGGCACGCATTCAGTTCAAGATACTGACCCTCACCTACTGTTGTTCAATATCGTTATTGAACTTTGAGAACTGACCCATTTCCACCAGGTCAGCCTGCCATTGCCAGTCAATGTCTTGTACCACTGTCTTCTTTCTTTTAAACCACACCCTTTCTGGTTTGTGCACTGTGTATGTATATTGATCTGATAACCATTGTGAAACATGTTTGTGATGTCACGCGTGTTCGCTCTATTAGACAAACCTTATGTCTGAACTGCACACAAAACAATAGCATAAAAATTACAATGGTGAACTAATTTATCGCCAAATCATGTGGTAGTAGCTTCAAAGCTGTAGGAGGGGTTATGTTAAGAAAAAGTGGTCAGAAAGGAGAAGAATAATACAGAAAACAACCTCTCAATTTTTCAACACGGACAATAAGAAGAGGAAGCCGGAAAAATAATAAAGAAACCGAGAAAGAACAAGATCTGCGTTTTACAATGCAGATAAATATAATAAAGATCTAGTTTGCACAATACATGCTTCTACTGACCTTTTGCAAAGCCCCGCCCCCAAACGATCCTTGTCCAATCCTGTCTTAGTAACCGGTCACTACTTGAAGAAGGTCTGTCAAGCTCTCATTGTTAATACTCAGAATGGTGAAACGATGTGCCTACGGCACCTGCAAATCCTACAGCAGCTACCCCAAAGGTTTAGGTGTATTATGATTTGAATTGCTTCGTATTATGTAAATTTGAATTTGTAATGTTATGCCATGTACTGCACTGTATTTTTGCACTTTGTATTGTGCTTATATTTTGTAAGTCGCCCTGCATAAGGGCGTCTGCTAATAAATAAATAATAATAATAATAATAATAATAATAATAATAATAATAATAATAACAATACTAACGTTAGCTTAGATAGCTAGCAACCTGAAATATTAGCTTGTTGCGTCTGGGCACTTATAGGCAGGGGCGTGTCTAGGGGGGGCTGGGGTGGCCATGGCCCCCCCTGAAATGAGGCTGTCCCCCCCCAGCACCCCCCCTACGAACACTGTTAGCCCCCCCACCGCCAGCGAGAACGAAACACCGTCAGCACCCCCCCAAACAGCCCCCACATCGTGAATGACACTCCATCAGAGCGGTGATGATAGGATTGCCCCCATCAACGTGCCCTGACTTGGCCACCCCGTTGAACATTTTCTGGACACGCCACTGCTTGTAGGCTAAACTTTAACAGGTGACTTTCTGCTGAAGTTAACAGGATGATGTTGACTGATAGAAGATTTCTATAACAGCTATATAAACAGAACATACCCGGCAGTGCAAGAGCATGACTGCTTCAAAAGGCTGTGCTGGTCACATTTTAGGATGAGTTTATGGGGTTTCTCATTCTTTCATTGAGATCTGTATGCTTGAGCTTCAATTATTGTTGTGTCTCCTTGATTGTTGATTTGAATATTTTGAACATACCTTCCACTGCATATTGCAATCCCTTTTGCCTCGATCTGGAGGATATCGCGGAGGTATTACTCCAAAAAGAATCACTTACACCAGTGGTTTTCAAACCGGTCCTGGAGTACCCTCTGCCCTGCTGGTTTTTGTTCCAACTGAGGTTTTAATTGCTTAATTGAATCCTTAATTGACCTAACAAAGCAATATTATTATTATTATTTATTTATTTATTTTTCTTAGCAGATGCTCTTATCCAGGGCCACTTACAACAAAAGTTCAATACAAAGTGCAAGAATACAGTTAAGTACAAGGTGTAAGATATTATTTGTTAGAATGTATTTTTCTATGGGAAATTCTGTTCTATCTGGTTTGGTAGGGGAAACAGATTTCCTTCCTTTTATTTAAGTTCCCTGGTAGCCACTGGTAGCCTCTGGTAGCCCCATGTAACCTTATCTGTATGTCCAGAAGACCAAAGGACCCCCACTTCTAAATTACATTAGCATAAAACACCCAAGTCATGGTGGTGGCAAAATGCTATTGGTTGGAAGGAAACCTTATAAAAAGGAAAACAAAGAAGTTTAGTCTCTTAACTTATTCATTCTGCAACGAGACACAAGACAGAGCTGGAGAGGAGAGACAGAGAGACACATCGGTTCTGGCCTGACCAGACTGACGTAAAGCTGTTCTGTGAGAGGACAAAGCAGAAAATGGATAGTATCTGTTTCTTACTGTAATCCAGCAGAAGCTTAATATTACTTATTTTCAGTAATATAACTGAATGATATTAGTTTCCTATTTTTGTCAAAATAAATGATTATTGCACATCTGTGACTTGACCGCATCTTCCCTCTTAAAAGAATCTTAAGGGAGAAACCAATTGACCTATGAGTTTTCAGTTCAACTATTTATTTAGATTGACTGAAAACCAAGCATATCAAATTCTCTTACAAAGGCATCAACAGGTGTTAAAGGAGGTCAAGGACTGTTTTGACTTCAGTGGGAAGGTCATTCCACCATTTAGGGGCCAGGGATGAGAATGAGCGGGCTCTGGAGGAAGGGGAGTGGAGAGGAGGTAGAGTTAGTCTTCTGGCACTGGAGGAGCGCAGTGGTCTGGAGGGGATGTATGGAGAGACGAGTGTCTGAAGCTAACTTGGTGCAGTGTGGTCGAGACAGGTGAGGGTCAGTGTCTTGAACTGAATGCATGCCGGTATCGGGAGCCAGTGGAGGGAGTGGAGCAGTGGAGTAGCATGTGAGAATCGGGGCAGAGAGAATACCAGACGAGACGCAGATTTCTGGATGAGCTGGAGCGGGCAGGTAGTAGTTGCAGGCAGGTTGGCCAGGAGGGAGTTGCAGTAGTCCAGACAGGAGAGGACCAGTGACTGGACGAGCAGCTGAGTCGAGTATTTAATGAGGAAGGGACAGATTAGATGGATGTTGCTCAAGAAGAATCTACAGGTGCGTGTCAGTGTGGTGATGTGCTGGGTGTAGGAGAGTGCAGGATTGAGGGTGACTCCTAGATTTCTAGTGGAAGAAGAAGGAGAGAGTGGTGGATTCCAAGGGGATTGAGATAGAGAGATCAGCAGAAGGTGAAGAAGAGTGGGGGAAAAACAGGAGATCCGATTTGGAGAGGTTGAGCTAGAGGTGGTGCGAATGCATCCAGGCGGAGATAGCAGACAAACAGGAAGACATGCGAGAGGGGATGAGGGGTTCAGAAGAGGGAAAAGACAGGAAGATCTGGGCATCATCAGCATAGAAGTGGTAGGAGTATAGAGAGAGAACAGGAGCGGGCCCAGGATGGAGCCTAGGGGTACGCCTGTGAGGAGAGGCTGGGGGGTGGATGAGGAACCTCACCATGTCACTTGGTAGGTCCGGTCGCTGAGGTAGGAGGAGAACCAGGTGAGAGCAGTCCCAGAGATTCCAAGGTCAGCGAGGCTGGAGAGGAGGATGGAGTGATCGACGGTGTCAAACGCTGCAGAGAGATCAAGGAGGATGAGGACTGAGGAGAGGGAGGCACCCGAGCACAGCTGAGGGAGTCAGTGGCTGCCAGGAGAGCTTTCTCAATGGAGTGAGCTGTGCAGAAGCCGGATTCCAGAGGATCAAGGAGTAAGTGTTGGGACAGAAAGTCAGAAAGCTGACGGTGGACCGCCCGCTCAAGAGCCTTTGAGAGGAAGGGGAGTAGGGAGACAGGGAAATACTTCTGAGGAGAGGTGGCATCAAGGGTTGGTTTCTTGAGCAGTGGGATGACAGCAGCTTGTTTAAATGCAGAGGGGAAACAGCCAGTGAGGAGTTGAGGAGGGAGGAGATGAAGGGGAGTAGATCAGCACCGGTTGCATGGAGGAGGTGAGAAGGAAGAGTGTCCAAGGCACACGTAGGTTTGTGATGTAAGAGGAGTGCGGAAACTTCAGAGTCCGAGAGAGGGGAGAATGAAGAAAAGGAGGCTTGGTCGATGGGAGGTTTGGGTGTGATGGGAGAGGATGGGGGACTGTTGAAGAGCTTGCGGATGTCTGCTATCTTGGAGGAGAAGAAGGAGGCAAAATCATCAGCAGTGAGAGATGAGGGAGGAAGAGGGGGATGGGGGGGCTAGCAGGGAGGAGAAGGTGGAGTAGAGTTTGCGGGGGTTGTTGACAGTGCATTCAAAGAGTGATTGGAAGTAAGATTTCTTGGCTGAGGTGAGTGAGGAGGAGAATGTCGACAGTAGAGAGCGGTAGAGTTCAAGGGCAGGTGGGAGTTTGGTCCTGTTCGGTGGCACGCAGACTAGTTCGGGTTGAGCGGAGAACAGCAGAGATCCAAGGGGAGTAGGGGAGTAGCGCAGGGATGGGCAGGACAAGACGTGAGAGGACAGAGAGAGTCAAGGGAGGAGGTAAGGGAGGAGAACAAAGAGGAGGTAGCACAGTTGACATATAGATTTGAAAAACAGTCAATGGACGGTAAGAGAGCAAGAGCAGTGGAAGGGGGAGATGGAGCGAAGATTATGGCGGAAGGTGACAGAGGGAGTGGGTGGGGTGGGGAGGGAGGGGAGAGAAAGGGAGAAGGAGATGAAGTGGTGGTCTGAGATGTCCATGGGTGTCCATGAGAGTGTTGAAGGGTAGCAGCTTCTAGAGGAGATGAGGTCTAGCTGGCGGCCTGCCCTGTGAGTGGGGGAGACGGGGAGAGAGAGAAGTTAAAGGAGTGAAGGAGAGGAAGAAATCTGGCACAGTGGGAAGGGTTGGAGAGGATGTTGAAGTCTCGCTGGAGGATGGTAGGAGAGGACAGCGAGGGGAGGGAGGAGAGAAGAAAGTGAAGTTCATCCAGGAAGGAGGTGAGTGGACCAGGTAGATGGTAGAGAACTAGAAGGAAGAGGTGAGATGGAGCGGTGATTTCCACTGCATGGAATTCAAAGCCGTGGGTCGAGATAGAGGAGAGAGAGTGGGGAACAGAGAAGAGGAGAGAAAGGGAGAGCAGGAGCCCTGTCCCTCCTCACCGCCTGGTAAGACGAGGGGAGTGGGACAGGATGAACACAGAGGATAGGGCAGCAGGGGTGGTTGAGTTGTCTGGGGAGATCTATGTCTCAGTGAGAGCGAGGAAATCCAGGGAGTGGTGGGAGGCGAAGACGGAGATGAATTCGGCTTTGTTGGAAGCTGAGTAGCAGTTCCACAGGCCCCCAGAGAGTGGAGTAGAGGGTAGGGAGGCGGAGGGGAGAGACAGAGAGATGAGAGATGAGGTTGGAGGGATTAGGGAAGCAATGGCGTGCAGCTGCACACCGAGAAGACAGAGAGAGCAGGACGGGAATCGGAGAGATCGTCATGGTTGCCTGTTGTTGCTGTGCGGAGTCCCTTCCCTTTGGAGATGGGGCCCTTCAGAAGGGGGCACTGAAGACTGCTGGCACTAACTGCTGGCGCAGAGGTCCAGGGGGCTGTTAAATACTTCACCTGTAGCTAATTAGGACAGTGCACACCTGTGTTGCATTGAATGACACAAGGCTGGTCAGGATGATCCTCCCTCCCACGCAGGACTGCTAATAGCACAATTAATGTCCGCTTAATATCTGAATACAGACAAAAAGCCAGACACACACAGTTACACTGAACAATAGCTCGTAGTAATGCTAAATATATGCTTAATAATAACAGCCTACAGTGTAACGCTTCTGATTACAGACAGGGCGTGTCGAGTGTGCCAAGTAAGTTGCTAAGTTAACTAACAAACAGTTGCTGCTCTTACTACAATACAGGTGCAAGATATATATTTTGTAGCTAAACAACCAACCACATAAACAATCAATGTAACTCTTAACTAAACTAGGAAACGCGCGAGAGCGATACTTAACTGCGGCAACTTGAGCGACTCCTCAGCTAAATGAATATACCATTCAATTAAGTAATTTGAGTAAGACCTAGGTTGGAACAAGAACCTGTAGGACAGGGGGTACTCCAGGACCGGTTTGAAAACCCATGACTTACACTGAGTGGTAATATGCTACTTTTCCCCTCCATGCTTGTCTGTTTACAGTAGTTACCGCTTACAGAGAAGTGTAGCTTGACGGGTGTAGCAACAGTAACTAAGGTGGACGGGGCTTTTGTGAAAGGTCAATTATAAATGCCATGCTTAGGGTTGTTAGAAAGATAAATGTAATTAATTCTGAAGAACCCAGTCTGGATGCATGGATTTTAAATGTATTTATTTAACATGCCAGGAAGGGGCCTGACATGGAAGCACTCTACCTCAGCAGAGACTTATTGAACATCAGAAGTGGACAGCCTTATATGCATTGCAGGGCATGTGGGTCTGTGGCCGGGGTCTGTCACTGGGGGTTTGCCCGAGTGTTATCTTGAGGTCAGATTTCTGACACTTGTAATGTTCATGGTAGTCTTCCTCGGAAGAGATGTGGGATCCAAAGAACAGATGTCTTCCTTTGATATACTAGGAAAGGTCTGATCCCACGGTCGGCAATTAACAACTGTCAATCGCTCATTAACAAAAACAGTTTTAACAAAGAGCTGTGGGCCCTCTCTCTCTCTGCAGTTTGATCCTTTCTATTATTGACAGGAATGTTATTAATATAAAACATAATACAGTTCGTATAAAACATTAATAACGTCTCTTCAAATACAATGTTTCAAAAGTGAATAATCTCGTATTACACTTTTTCGAATACCTATAAAATGGCCCCTGAAATTAAAATATGACTTAGGCATGCAATATTAGTTTTCTGAATTAATAATGCAGATTATATTAATACATAATAGTTTTTTAATATATATTCTGCACAAAAAAATAAATATAGCGGTCTTCAGCTACGTGGGGTGTGTGGCAGGAAAACAATTGTACATAATATTTGCGTTTGAACTGGCCAGAATTAGTTCTACAATGTATGGCAAAAGTAAAGATGTCAATAGAAAGTACATGATACTCTTAGTTTCCTTTGTTGCCAGGCATTTCATTAAGGAGAACATTTTGAATAGTTTATTTGTTGGGGCATGTTTTAAATGCCTAACCCCCTGGTAACAAGCTGTAAAATACACAATTTACACCCATTAATCCTCTTGTTTTACCTTTTCCCAAACCATTGCAGCTTTTTTGCTACAGACACAAATTCAAGATGTGTTGCAGGTATGGCTGCACCGCAGTAAACAAATTAAACCAAGCAGACAGAATACCTCTGAACTCCATCGTATCCAGACTATGTTTTACAACACTATGTTGCAACTACAACTGTGATCATATATCTACACACAATTTTGAACCCAATTGTGTTGTGTAATTTAAAGAAAAAATCAGGACTCCAGCATGTACCACCAGTCATGGATTTATTTGGTGATCTGGTCAGAAACAAATGAACTACGCGTCATACGATGCAACCACAGATCATCACCAACTCTGCTGCACACACACACACTGGTTTAGAGCTTATACTGTGGTGATTCTAAATCACAAATACATAATTACATAACAAATATTTACAATAAATAACAAAATATCAATATTCTAGTCAGAAACAAATTAAATGCATGTCATATGATGCAGCCACAGATCATCACCAACTGCACATACACACCGTACAAAATATATGAAACACCCATTAAAGATGTAATATCCAGTTAGCTAACATTAGCAAACTTAACAAATGATATTTGACAGAATACTCTTAAAATATGTATGCATAAAACACCACATCTGATGCATAACATAATGGAAATGTTTACAAACAAAAGTACCTAACTTAAAAGTATAAAATTAACTGTTTTTGATCAGTGCAACAGCTGACTTACCGCTGGTTTGACTGTAATCAGTTAAAAAAAAAAAAAAATGGAATTTTGACCAACCTACACTACCTCAGTTTTTCAATTTTTTATTGAAATGTACAGTTTAATGTCTCAATGTAAGCTGAAATTAAAGCATAGAACAAAAACAATTGGAGATAAAAAATAAATCATGGAATTGTTTTATTTAACAAAATTTAACCCCTTAAGCTGACAAACCCCTCTGGTACCCTTAAAAGGGCACCACATCCGTGTGCTCCTTTTTAATAACATTTGTATTATTCATTCTTGTGTTGTTTGCAAAGTATCACTCAGCTACCCTCCCTCCATTCCCTCACTGATAATTCAATAATCATCTCTGTCTCTTACCTTGCATTACGGCACCTGTCTCTCATTTCCTTGCACTAAACATTAACATTAAACATTAAAGTCTATATATACTCCTTTATTCTGGACAGCCAGTGCTAAGTCTTGTTATCGTTTTGGATACATTTCCAAGCCCTGATCTCTTGCTAGCCTTCTTCTTGTACCTGACTTTCCTATTTAACTCCACTTTCTGGATTTCCTCCATGGACCTGTTTACCTGATCGATTGACCCCGCGTCTGTTTCCCGACTCCTTGTTCAGCCCATCTTTGTACTTTTGCCTGGTTTTCGTCTCTGTCTCCCTTTACCTATTTAGCCCCACACCTGGGTCTGCCACGCTCCTGTCTGTCAAACCATGACAGACCCAACAGTGAAGCATTCTCTGATATTAGTTTTTTATTCGCATTCTGAAATGGGGGGGTGGGGGGATACATTGGTCTGAGTAGGAATACAAAATCTCAGAACATATTGACAATTATGACATATTCTGGAACCAGACAGTCTACTGATCAGAACAATCGAAATTGAAGCTGAGTGATCTGTGACCGTCTGAATGGGTGTTCTAAAACTTTTGACCAACCCACCTCAAGTCAAGGCAAAGTTTGTTATCTGTAGTACTGTGTCTGTTTGTTTCTTTTCCTCGTTCTTTACTCTCCACTCATTCCCAGGCTATCCTGCCTTCCCAATAACAAAGGGTGCCAAACGGGGGAGTCCTGCATGTCATGTGTTTACCCCATAGATAGTCATACTCTGAAGCTTCAGGGGGGCTATAGTGCCATTCAGGCAGCGTTCTTTTTCTATTTGTTATCGGTTTAAAATCTGTCCAAGCAATGCTGATTACAGTACACTTGAGAGGTGAAGAAAAAATACTGATCTCTGTAAACGTTCCTTTGTAGACCAGCCCCAATTTCCATGGTAACAAAATCCCGCAGGTATTAGATACAGCTCTCAATGGATACACTTGGTGTATATAAATTCAGAGGATACACTTCCCAACTATTTATATTTCAGGAAGTAAAGGATACATTATTTCAAGAGGTATGTAAGCAGGTCTCTGTTAAAGGGAACAATTTTTAAAATGCTGATATTGTTCACTTTAACTGTTGCTATAGTGTTTAAGTAAGAAGGATACCACTCTTCCAGATGGATAATATAATATAAACAACTTTTAAATGGGGGAAATACATAGGCAGAAATATAGAGAGATAGATCTATTTGATCCATATTAAAAGTCTAAATAACATCATCTATTGCATGAGTTATATGTATTATATATTACATTGTATCATTGAATAAGGGAAACGTGCACAGTAACCAAAGCATATGGTTTTATGCATATTTATGTTTTTTGATAGTCTATAAGTAAAATGTATACCACTCTTCCACATCAGTGCAACTTTTAAGACTTTAAAATGTCAAACTTATAATAATGGTGGATGTAAAAATTCAGCATGTATTCAGTATCCAGTAACATCCTGGATGGCAGAAACAAAAACAAAATCACCAGATTTGTCTTCCCTGTGGCAACCCGAGTCATTGTTATGAAGTCAATTGAGTGTTACTGTTTGTTACTCCATTTTCGTACTATCTTATATAAATTGTAGTTTCCATAGACAACATGGAATATTGCTGTGTCCACGGCTGCATGAAGAACAATAAAGACAGAGTAATTAATCTCCTTTCCAACAACAGGAGATTAAAGCCCAGTGGAGATGGTTTATGCAAGTAAAAACATTATTTTTTTCACAAATAAAAAGCAATCTGTATGACACAAGAGCATTAGAGATATCTCCTTAGGTGCTGATCAGGGTCTCCTAAAATGTATTTATAGTCAGTATACTGTAAAATGGTTATTGCATTTCTTGACACGGTATTGCTTTCCTGCTTCACTTGTTATAAGGTTTATATTTTACTTCAGTTACTGTATTTTTTTTCGGTTACTATTATAATAAAAAAAAATAAGTGTAACTGTGACAGTACGCCGTCTGTCACATGCATGGCTGCTGCTGACACACACTAATTAGGTGCTCATGTGCTGCAACCGTATTGTCCGCTGCCTCGCAGAAAGCCTGCGAGCTCATGGCTGCAGGCAATGAGCACCGAGGCAATTGTGACATCATCACCAGCTGTGCTTCAGCTATTTAGTCTCTCTCTTTCCCCGAGTGAGGTAGCTAACCAATGTGAAGGAGGACTGGCGCTCCTGCCTTCTAATTGCCCGGAGCACCCTTTGGTTGGTTGGTTGGTTGTTTGTTCACTGTTTTTATGCTTTGATTCCCTTTTATTCTTTGATGGACTGTTTGTTAAAAGTCTGTTTGTGGACTTAATCTTTTCTCCAGATAGGCAGAAACTGTTTTTGTTAATGAGCGATTGACAGTTGTTAATTGCCGACCGTGGGATCAGACCTTTCCTAGTATATCAAAGGAAGACATCTGTTCTTTGGATCCCACACCTCTTCCGAGGAAGTCTACCATGAACATTACAAGTGTCAGAAATCTGACCTCAAGATAACACTCGGGCAAGCCCCCAGTGACAGACCCTGGCCACAGACCCACATGCCCTGCAATGTATATAAGGCTGTCCACTTCTGCTGTTCAATAAGTTTCATATTTTATGAACAACTGGACGGTGTTTCAGGCTGTAATTTTGTGAATGGTGTGCAGGTCTGTTGTATAACAGCCCTGCAGAGACAATCAGTATGAAGACGAACACGATTTAGTTAACGTGTGGCCATTTATAAGTTAAATTAATGAATACATAAATACAGCAGATCTGGGTTTCCCTCTAAAACATTAAGGACTGGTTTAATAAATACATCCATAAACGCCATGACTGAAACGTGCACACTTTAGTTAAATTATAACCTGCTATATTGTAGCTGATGTTACTCTATGATTAATCATGAAATGTGTAATTTGTTTCAACTGTAACTTGTCCTGGTTAATGATGTCTGCAAAGTAAATTAAAAATAATATGGCAAAAAGTGTAGTTTGCAGTTACAAATCTGTAGTAAGAGTAATAAGTTATGGCAGTCAAGTTGTGCCATTTAAAATATGTCTACTAACACATATCTTGATGTTGATTACAACAATAACAATAATAACTAGAAGTTGCATGCAACTTTTAAGGCTTCCATGCTGTATCAGTAGGTTTACGATTTCAGCAGGAATTAGTAGTTTAAATGAATGTGTTATTAAATGTGTTCTTTTCAATTTCAATCCAATGTAGTATACATTTGTGGTTTTAATTTTTTAAAATGTGAAATGTGAAGCTGTCATTTTGATTGGTGTACAGCAGCCATGTTTTATGTCCTATCAACTTGGCTTCATCAATTTTGACAGATCTTTACTGTTGTTACCCACTAAAATTGTAAGGACATTAGGCCATTTGGTTCTGTAGATATTCACTGCTGGATGTGGCATGGCCTTAAGCATCATGGCCACCTCGCCATGTCACTGTTGGTGACAAAACTCTCCACAATAAAAAATAACATTGTAATTTATTGGTGAGTTTCTGAATATGTCTTCCGGGATTTTTTGGGAGTCAAAGTTCATAATTTGGAACCATTTTTTGTTTTGCTTTTCCACCGCAAAAGAACTGGCTCCACCACAAAAACTTGCTGGTCTGGAACCTAAGAACCAGTGACGTCAGGAGCCGGGGGGCGGGGTAAAGTCATCTCCACAAAAAGTTATTTGCCGGAGTGCAGCCGCCATGTTTAAAATGCCTGCAGAGACGCAAGCAGTGAGGAGAGTTTTGATTAAAAATGAGCAAAATCAGCTGCAAACAGTGGTCTGTCAAGGAGAAAGACACTACAGTAACAATATGGTCTCACCAGGTCAATAACTAGTTAGGAGTTGGCAAATGGCAGCAATGAGAGACGACTGAGCACAGCTTCCGTGACAGGAAAGACGTGTTACACCGATATTATGATGAGAGTTAATGCGATGATATAGATTGGACAGAAATGTTGTTAGTTAATGAACTGGTGATTAACTGGTCCGGTGTTACGCTGAATCCAATGCCCCTATGAGTCATGTGTCCCGGGTTGGTTTGCGCATGATTCATAATTTATGAATACATTCATTTTCTTAGCACAGGGCGAATTACACAAAACATACTGCTGTACAGTAAGAGAAAATCAAATACACAGTAAGATCTGTTACAGTGATGCGCTTTATGCTCACACGCCAGCAGTTCTAACAATGGATGATTATTATTATTATTATTATTATTATTATTATTATTATTATTATTATGTATTTGTTAGAAGACACTCTTATCCAGGGCGACTTTCAAAACAGGGAAAATGCAACAGTGATTTTGGACCATCATCCCAGACTTCATCAATAAGCACAATTTCCCATCAACCAGTATCATCACCTGAGATCGTCCAACAGTTTATTGATCTGCCCACGACTACGCCGCAAATACCCCCAAAACAGCCACATCCATAATCAATAACCTATAGTCATTATTTTTTAAATAAGAATAAAAGTAAAAATACGCCACAAAATGAATGAAAATGTATCCACTCATACAAAGTATATTCATAATAAACTGTGTGCGTGGTGACAAATGCATGTTAACTCTAACTTGTATTTTATTCAATACAGTAAAAGTGTCTGAAATAGCGAATCGATGTAAATTCCTTAATGCATCAATACAAATAAATACAAATACAATGCTGAGTTATCTTAGCATATTCATATAGTTGTATTTTCGTTTCTGCTTGTCTACATGTGATCTCGCGTTTTTTGTTTTGCTTTTTACATTGTGATGTGATGGTTAAATAGGGTTTAAAGATCAAGTCGCCTCAGTGCTGATTATTACTGCTGTGTTTCTCCACTTCTACTCCGTGCTTGGGAACGCCCACACCAGTGACGTCAGCGTTCGGTTCCAAAACTGGTGGAAAAGTGCACTGGCTCCGGCTCCAGTACCGGCTCCTTGCCAGGCCAAGTCAAGTGATTCTGCGGACAGCGGGGTTAAGGAGACCAGCGCAGCGAAGGTGGAGTTCACTCGGGGGAAGTCCACCAGGCCCGCTTTAACTGCACCCTGAGTTCTGGCATAGGCCTTCCCCACCCGAGCCTGGGCCCAGGTGGCTCTCAGGTCATCCAGGTGGTCTGGCAGCAGTGGGAGGGCCCGTGTGGGCTGCTGCGGCCGGTGCTCCCTCTCGAACCTGGAGCGTGGGGGGGTGGGGTCAGAAAGCCAGGAGATCTGCAAGCAGTCCACGGCCCATTGGATCACCACCCAAAACTCCCGGTCCTGACTTACAATGGAGTGGGGGGCGACGAGGCCATGAGCTCCGCCTCTGACTTCAAACACATGTGCAGGCTGAGTCCTCCTCCCAGATTACCTGTCTGCTGTCCTTGTCCATAGTCCATAGATGGTACATGGGCTGGCAGTGGAGACTCGAGATGTGGGGTGGTCAGGGTCTGGGCTGCTGTTTATGCTGCCTGTGCAGACAGGAAGGCGCAGATGTGGTCCATTCCGTTATTCAGGGCAAGGATGGCCTCATCTCTGCCTCTGTCTGTGAAGCCGGTTCTCCCTCGCCGATGGTATGGCAGCGAGGGGTCTAACGACGACTGAGAATGTTGTTCATGTGCTTGCACGGGGGCGCACCTGCACATGGCCATAGCGGTGCGCACTGCGGGCACTGCAGCCCTGGAGGAGGAGACAGAGGCGAGGCCTACATGCATGGAGAGAGCTGAGAGAGCGAGATCTTCTACAGCCGCAGCCGCGGGCTGTAGTGCGGGCACAAGCTGGCGGAGGAGCACCCCACGCAGGCAAGATCTCTTACGACACACAGCCGGGCCTCGGATTTTACTGCCACTGCTAGTGCTCCTGCTGTGGAGGAAAAAGTCCTGTGGACAAAAAACCAACACAGCAAGTAGTCAGAATATATATAGCACTATATAAATATGACTATTATTTTTAAAAGGCTCTTCTTGTGAAAGAAACTGTGAAAGCACAGCCGGACCTCCGGTGCGCGGATGGAACAGAATCGGGATTAGCTATCAATAATAACTAAACACACACAAGACAGAGACGATGTGTAGTGAAAAAACGGTGGTTAACAACACTATGAAGTGAAGCCAGCCAGCCGAAATACGCAGTTTGAATGTTTATTACAAACACAGACACAGAGAGCTTACGTTCTCGAGTCCAGCGAAATGGCAAAAGAGGACGAACCTGCGCTGACGTCACATTTTATAGAACAGGAAGTGGGAAGGGACCTGTTCTGAGTGACGAGCACAGGGGCCAATGGCAGCTTTGATAGAGTGACGTTTCAATCACGTTCCTACTGAAGTGAGCAGAAACCCCTCCCCCATGGGCAGTGCTTCCGACTTGAAAGATAATTGCAATTTAGAATTGTTCCAAAACTAATATATGTACTGAAATTAAGGAAAAGTGATGGTTCAGACAGGAAACTCACTTAAGCACACAATGGGGGAGTTTACTTGAATTTAGTTTACTGTCAAGAAACCAAAATAAAATGGAAAACTCACAAATAAGAGGACATCCATTTAAACTATTTTGGTTGTTTGGTGTTTAGTAGTTTATTCACACAATGCAGAGTCAGCTTTTATTGCTTGACCTATTAGCTTACTATCTAACTCAGTGTGTAATTAAGTGCCTGAAGTACAACTCAGTCCTCCGGGCTTTGCATCTCTTTACCTCTTAGGATTTGTAATACTTTAATAATAATGTCTGTCAGCATTTTAATCACAACACTCCAGGGTTTCCACTGTCGATGTCATGCAGGCATTACTTGGGAATTATCAACTCTACATGCATAAAAGCATCTCACACGCCTTTCATTTAGGCTATTTCGTAGTGCTGGATGTTTGCACATCGGCCTCTGCACCAGATCTACAGAGGAAGGAAAACTTCAGTGAACTGGTACAATTGCTTTTTGATATAATATCTTCACATTAGGTTTCTGTTATTGCATTTGCTAGGCTTTGTGTTTCTGTGTAATAAGTCAGTCTTTCTAGTAATTGGTTTAATCTGTCCTGTGGTTTATATGAAAGTTTGTGTTACAAAATATTTGAATGCAACTGATTTTGAGAAAATATACATCTGATTGTTATACACAAAAAGCATAATATGATATAGTATATATGGATAGAGCACACTTTATTGACTACAACATACTTTTATACATGCATTTCTCATGCAAAGGAATGCAAACATAAGTACTAAGTCTTAATATAATTTAACACACATAAACAAAAACAAAAACACACAGAGATATTTGAACAGGGTTGGGAGGGATACTTTTAAAAAGTATTCCATTACACAATAATGATTACCTTGTTTTGAAAATAATCTGTTACCTAATCCAATACATTACTCCAAATCAGTAATCAGAATACTGAGTTCAAGAAGTGAAGTGAAACAAAATACACATTATAATATGGATGACGGATTGAAATTGTTGATTTTTATCTACAGTACAAACAATTAAAATGGTAAGTAAGATTTGCGTCAGTTTACTGTTCTTGCATATTTATACTTTGCATTTTGTAGTAGTGGATGCATTTTTAGTGAAATTGCATTTTGATACACTTTACATTCTTACAAACCAACATAAATCAGACATCAATAATGTGTTAATGTCAAAGAAGGTGTATCACATTCACCGTCATTTTAATCCAGGTTTAATTCAGATTTCTGCTAATCACTGATATTGAAAAACACATGTTCTTGAAAACTTAAATAGGTACCTTGTCTGTAAATGTTAAGTATGTTTAATGCTTATAAAGACTACAGTTTATTTTGTTTTATCTGTGAAGATACACAGATCAAGCAACTTGCTATAGTAAAGGGGATTTAAATTGATGTATTGATGTATTGATGTATTGTTCTATCCAAGAGAAACGCAGTCACCGGTTTCAATTCACCAGCACTGAAAATTGAAATCAAATCAATTGGCATTATTTTTAAGTGTCATCGGAATGTTATGTATCTTGTTTCCCTATATGCACCCTGTTAAAGAGCATGCCACGGCACACCACTTAGGACTACTTAATTCAGTCTGTGTGATTTTTTGGGTTTTAATATTTGTTCAATTTTCTTTCTTTGAAAGTTAACAATTGCCTGTACTTCCACGAGTTAAATCCCTGCTAACACACAATCTTTGTAGAACTATGTGTTACTATCTGGGATGCTGACAGCTTCCATTATACCTGATTAACATGTTTTTATTTCCTGTACCTTATCTTAACTTTTTCTTTCTGATGTTAATAATAATAATAATAATAATAATAATAATAATAATAATAATAATAATAATAATAATATGATTATACATATCAATTGCAGCTAATTGTTATAGCTTCAGATGTAAAGGGACAGAACAAAAACACAGTTTTGTACTGGAAGATGCACCCTAATGTCATTAACACCACGTATTCCTTTCCTCTGCAGTATTCCTGCTATACATTGGAGACCATGGAAAACAAATCCTATTTTACATCGTTCATACTGGCTGGCTATAGGGAAATGGACAACCTAAAATATCTGTACTTTACCATTTTCCTTCTCTTGTACCTCATCATCATTGTTGCCAGCCTTTTCCTTATAGGAGTAATCTGTGTGGAGAGGAGCCTGCATGAGCCCATGTATTTTTTTCTGTGTAATTTAGCAGTGAATGGATTGTATGGCAGCACTGGGCTATTACCATCCATGCTAAGTCATTTAATGTCAGAGGTTCATGAGGTATCACTCAGCTGTTGCCTAGCACAGGTCTTTTGCTTACACACATACGGCATTGCTGAATTCACAATATTAGCACTGATGGGCTATGACAGGTATGTTGCCATTTGTTACCCATTACAGTACAACAGCATCATGTCTCCCTTGAGAGTTTACACATTGATCACATTTTCCTGGTTGTATCCTATTTGTTCATTCAGCATTTTTTTCATCTCAACTGCGAGACTAACATTTTGTGGTCGAGTCTTAGAGAAGGTGTACTGTACTAACCACTCTGTGGTCAAGCTCTCCTGTGAAGACACATCAATTATTAACATTGTGGGATTGGTTGGAATTAGTTTTACTATTGTTCCTCAGCTTCTTATGTTACTTTACTCTTATGCACAAATCCTCATAATTTGCCTGAAGTCCTCCAGACAGTCTCAAGTGAAAGCACTGAAGACATGCACTCCTCACATAGTGGCCGTGGTGAACTATTCTGTCGGATGTCTTTTTGAAATAATCCATAGCAGGTTCAATATGAGTCATGCACCATCTGCAGTCCGTATAGTACTAGCCCTTTACTTCTTGATATTTCCACCTCTTATCAACCCTTTAATTTATGGAATAAGTATTCAGGCTGTGAGGGTTAAGGTCATACAAATATTATTGAAAAGAAAAACTGTGCCAGAAACGGTGATAATCAAATAGTTAATTGTAGATTGCGTATTTTCTATGCATTGCAAGAAGAACAGACCAAACAAAGTTGTAGAATTCATACCAAGAGATAAAACAGGCCTAGACGATGACCACATGGATGGGAAGATGAAATAAGAAGCTGTTTTGGAATGAGACGCTGTACATCAAATCAAGTGGAAACATTAAGGAGGCCTTCACCCAACTGTGGATCAAGGTGGTTGTTGATGATGATGGTAATATAAATTTATAATATGAAATAAATAAATTATTCCACTGTCAAGAGTGCTTGATTTTTTTCCCCGTGATGTATGATTTTTAATTTTATAAACCAATTAACTGTATTTGATTAGTAAAGTAGCTTAGAAATTGTACATGGGATGTAAGGTCATTAAGTTTAATCTTGTTTAACAAACGCATAATGTTTCCACCTCCATGTTTGACGGTGGGGATGGTGTTCTTGGGGTCATTCCTCCTCCTCCAAACACAGCAAGTTGAGATGATGCCAAAGAGCTCGATTTTTGTCTCATCTGACCACAACACTTTCACCCAGTTCTCTTCTGAATCATTCAGATGTTGGCAAACTTCAGACGGGCCTGTAAATGTGCTTTCTTGAGCAGGGGGACCTTGCGGGCGCTGTAAGATTTCAGTCCTTCACGGCGTAGTGTGTTACCAATTGTTTTCTTGGTGACTATGGTCCCAGCTGCCTTGAGATCATTAACAAGATCCTCCTGTGTAGTTCTGGACTGATTCCTCACCGTTCTCATGATCATTGAAACTCCACGATGTGAGATCTTGCATGGAGCCCCAGACCGAGGGAGACTGACAGTTATTTTGTGTTTCTTCCATTTGCAAATAATCGCACCAACTGTTGTCACCTTCTCACCAAGCTGCTTGGTGATGGTCTTGTAGCCCATTCCAGCCTTGTGTAGGTCTACAATCTTGTCCCTGACAACCTTGGACAGCTCTTTGGTCTTGGCCATGTTGGAGAGTTTGGAATCTGATTGATTGATTGCTTCTGTGGACAGGTGTCTTTTATACAGGTAACGAGCTGAGATTAGGAGCACTCCCTTTAAGAGAGTGCTCCTAATCTCAGTTCGTTACCTGTATAAAAGACACCTAGGAGCCAGAAATCTTGCTGATTGATAGGGGATCAAATACTTATTTCCCTCATTAACATGCAAATCAATTTATAACTTTTTTGAAATGCGTTTTTCTGGATTTTTTTGTTGTTATTCTGTCTCTCACTGTTAAAATAAACCTACCATTAAAATTATAGACTGATCATTTCTTTGTCAGTGGGCAAACGTACAAAATCAGCAGGGGATCAAATACTTTTTTCCCTCACTGTAATAGTGCTACCAAGCTGACAGGATAGTGCTGCACCATTGTCCCATTGCTTGATTGCCTTTTACAGCTGTCTTTATACATACCTGCATGTCTTCCTTTATTTTTGTTTTCCAAATCTGCCAGCATTAACCCTCCTGTTATGTTCAACTATAAGGAACAGCAATAATGTTTCCGGGTCAAATTGACCCGGTGCATGTATAACCATCCGAAAGTAGAAAAAAATATATTTTTCTTCATAAACATTATCTTTAGCTCAATTAATATCAATTTAATCAATATTTAGTGTAATCAAGTTTTCACCCCTTACAGATCATGGTTTACTTATGATAAGTCACTCATTTTTCATTAAAAAAAACATTTTCAAACTGTTTTTTCTGTACATTGGCAAAAACTAGACATTCAACATTTGTTTTATTTATTCTTATTTTATTTTGACTTGGACATGGCTTTGAAGGCATGTATTGCCTAAAGGGGCAGCAACCTCTGAATGCCAGCAGCCTTTCATCCACGGTGACATTAGGACCTGGTTGTAGAGTAGTAGCAGCCACTCTACCCACTTGTCTCACACTGTCCTAATAGCTGCCAGCTTATCTCTCTCCTTTCTGCCAGCTCTTGTCTCCTGATTATCAAACCTGATGACCCTTGAGAAAATATGAAAGGTCTCCAAAAACATGGTGGCTCGGAATATGGCCCTGCCTGTCTCTGCATCCCACAGGCTGGCTGTCGATTCGTCTTTGGACTTATAAACCCCAGCCAGGATGAGAAGCCCCAAATAAGCATGTAAATGGGTTTCGTCCAGTTCTCTCCACTCCTGCCCCAAAATACGCCTCCTTTCTAAATTAGTCATTTCTAGAACAATTTTTTGAAATGAATCAGGAATGAGCAGCTGGGAGGGGTTGGGAGGGATTAGGCAATCACATTGTGTCTCATATTTGGTCTGAATTTTATATTTTTACCCTTTGTAGGCTCCATTCTCACTGCTGGGTCAAATTGACCCCAACAGTATGTGTGTAATATAAACATGCAGGGGGGGTTCCAAACACATTAAATTAGTCATTTTGCATTTACATGTTCATTACACAAATTAAGCCCAGCACCATCCTCCAAACATTATTAAAAATATTTTTCCTGTATTTTTAAACTTTGAAATGGGTCAGTTTGATTCGCAACATAACAGGAGGGTTAAGGACATTTTCATTTCAGAAAAGCTACAACTGTTTCTGTTTATAATAATGCAGTTTAAAAATCCAGGGATTGATATCTTTTTTATGTTTAGTATTGATTAATTATTTTTTTACTTTTTTACAATTTCACAGTTTTCACTTACATAATATCAAGTACTTATGTATTTACATTATGACACATCTGCAAGTATACTTATATAAATTGATGACATTTTAACTAAGTGTATCTGCAAGTAGTTACTTAGTACTTACACACAAAAATTGCACAATGAATGTAAAACATGCCTAGGATTCTCCCATCTTTTTAACACGAACCCACAATTAAATTAGAAATCAAATTAGAATTTGACAGGGTTGGTTGATGTTTTGAATTTGTTCAGTGATAGACGTGTGACAGGATGCTGTCTGTCATTACATGGCTGGCAATAAAGCATGCTGCTGTGCTGCTCATTTGCTGCAGCTGTGTCCTCAGCTGAGTTGCATTGGCAAGCTGCAGGTTCATGGCTGCTGACAAATGTGACGTCATCACCAGCTATGCTTCAGCTATTTAACCATTCTCACTCTCCCTCTTGCTGTAGCTGCTGTTTGGACATAAAGAGGGACTCATATTTCAACCCCTACCCTGCCTGGAGCACCTTTGTTAATAGAGCTACATGGATTTCCCCTGTTTATTATTTTAGTCTTCATTTATTGCTTAACCCTGTACTGCCACAGTTACAAGAATCTCCGAGGAGAGAATCTTCTGTTTTTGTCTTTACTCTCCTTTGCCTGCTTTTGGACAAAAAAGACAGTAAGAAACACTGCACAACCATAGTGATTTGTATTTAAAATGCTGAAGTCATCCACGACATGAAAAACCAATGCAAGTGTACTGTATTATAAAAAAACAGTAATTGTTCTAGGCAGTCATTAGTACAATTTCATATTTTCCTGTTGTAGTTCTTTCCTTTGAACAGATCTTCTCCAGCACTGGATAGCATGAAGACCTCATCTGACACTTAGGGGGAAGAAACCTGGGAAAAAAACATTTAGAAGCAGAATGATTGCCTTCCTGGATTAACTCATCCAAGAAGGTTTCATTTGTGAACATTGTCAGCAGGTTGAAATCTTAGAGATCACGGTTCATGGGTGGGGTAGCATTATATGTGAAAAATGACATTGAAGCAGAAGAGCTCAAATTAGACCCCAGTAACGGAACAGAATCTTTGTGGGTCAAACTGAACAACAGATCTGGAGGGTTAGTGGTAGGAGTGTGTTACAGACCACCTAACTCAGATATTCAGCAAGATGTTGCATTGTACAGTGTAATCAGGACTGCATGTAGCAAGGATGTGGCTGTTATAATGGGGGATTTCAATTTCCCAAACATAGACTGGGAAAGCCCTGTTGGGATTACAGAAGCAGAAATAGAAATGGTTGAGATGGTAAATGACTGCTTTCTAACTCAATTTGTCAGGGAACCAACCAGGGAGAGTGGATGTATCGACTTGATATTTTCAAATGACCAAGATAGAGTCAGAGGGACACTAGTTAGACAACCAATGGCAAATTGTGATCACAATATGGTTAGCTTTGAGGCATACTTTCAAAAAACAAGGACCAAGTCTAAAACAATGGTCTACAATTTTAGAAAAGCAAACCTTGACGGTATGAGGCAGCATGTAGAAGAGGTAGACAGGAGCACACTGGATACAGATTCAGTTGAAAATGGATGGGTATATTTTAAGAATATACTAATTTGTACCAAAACTTAGCAAATTGAGAACCAGAAAACATTGGCCAAAATGGTTTAATAGAGGTATGCAAAAAAATATAAAGAGAAAGAAAATGTTGTATAGCGCATACAAAAGGGAAGGAGACGAAACAAAATACAAAGAATATGTTGAGCTGCAAAGAGACCTTAAGAAAGGAATCAGGAAAGCAAATAGGGAAATAGAAAGAAACATAGTTCTTGGAGCTAAAGCTAATGCAAAGAGCTTTTTTCAATATTACAACAGCAAGAGGTCAATAAAGGAGCAAGTGAAACGGATAAAGGGCAAAAACTGAAGTATCTTGGAAAACGAACAAGATGTGGCAAATGTTCTAAAAAGGTATTTTGCAGAGGATTTTACAAAAGAAAAAACAGATAACATGCCACAGTTTAACAATCAGTCCAGTCAAACCATAAGAGAGATCAGGATAAATGAGGAGGAGGTACTAAAGGGACTAGCTGAATTATAAACAAACAAATCACCTGGGCCAGATGGTATATTTCCAACAGTACTTAAAGAAATGAGGGAAATTATTTATAGGCCGCTAACTCAAATATTTCAAAAGACACTTAGAACAGGGGATGTGCCAAGTGACTGGAAGACAGCCGATGTCATACCAATCCACGAGAAAGGGGACAAATCTGAGCTAGGAAATTACAGACCAATCAGTCTCACCTGCATCACCTGTAAAATGTTGGAAACAATTATTAGACAGAAAATAGAGGAGCATCTTAATGAAAACCATATTCTTGGAGATAGTCAACATGGGTTTAGATGAGGCAGATCATGTCTTACTAATTTATTCAAATGTTTTGAACATGCAACTGCAGCTGTAGATCAGGTGAAAGGTGATATGATTTTGCACTTATGTTGTAAGTCGCCCTGGATAAGGGCGTCTGCCAAGAAATAAAAAAATAAAAATATAATAATAATAATAATAATAATAATAATAATAATAATAATAATAATAATAATAATAATAATAATAACAATAATAATAATAATGATATACTTGGATTTCCAGAAAGCATTTTATAAGGTTCCACACCAAAGACTGATCCTCAAATTGGAAGCTGTAGGCATTCAGGGTAATATAAGTAGATGGATTATGAACTGGTTGATGTATAGGAAACAGAGGGCGTTGATTAGAGGAGTTGCTTCTAACTGGAGTGAGGTTGTTAGTGGAGTTCCACAGGGATCAGTATTGGGGCTTTTGCTTTTTATAATCTATATTAATGATCTGGACTCTGGGATAGTTGGCAAACTTGTCAAATTTGCAGATGATACCAAAATAGGTGGCTCAGCAGATATAATCTCGGCAGCACAGGCTATTCAAAGGGACTTAGATAATATTCAGTTGTGGGCCGAAACCTGGCAGATGAAATTCAATGTAGAAAAGTGCAAGGTAATACATGCAGATAACAGAAATGTCCACTATAATTACACTAGAGGAATAGAACTAGAGGAAGTAACACATGAGAAGGAGTCTATGTGGACTCCTCACTTTCTCCAACCAAACAATGTGTGGAAGCAATAAAAAAGGCAAACAGAATGTTAGGGTATATTGTCAGAAGTGTAGAATTTAAAACAAGGGAAGTAATGTTAAGACTGTACTATGCACTAGTTTGACCTCATCTGGAATACTGTGTACAGTTCTGGGCACCACACTTCAAGAAGGATATTGCTGCTCTAGAGGCAGTTCAGAGGAGAGCAACCAGACTCATGGGAATGTCCTATTTGGAGAGGCTGAGGGAACTCAACCTTTTCACCCTGGAACAGAAGAGACTACGTAAAGGGCATCGACCACATCAAACCAGAGGAGCTTTTCCAGATCAGCAGGGACACACGCACCCGGGGACACAAATGGAAATTTGGCTTTAAGGCATTTAAAACGGAAAACAGGAGACACTTCTTCACACAGAGAGTAGTCACAATCTGGAACAAACTCCCCAGCAATGTGGTAGAAGCTGAAAGTTTGGGAACATTTAAAAAAAGACTAAATAGGATCCTTGGATCACTAAGTTATTAATGGACACCAAACGAGCACGATAGGTCAAAGGGCCTCCTCTCGTTTGTAAACTATCTTATGTCCCTATGTTCTTATGACACTTCCTTCATACTGGCTGCATACTATGAAATTGGGGACATTAAATATTTGTACTTTACCATTTTACTACTGCTGTACATCTTTACTATTATAGAAAATGTAATTCTGATAGTTGTGATCTATGTGGAGAGTAGCCTCCATTAGCTCATTTATTTCTTCCTATGTAGCCTTTCTGTTAATGCTATAATTCCTTTGTGTGGAAGAATCATAGACAAGGTTTATTGTGGAAACTATTCAATCGTAAAACTTTCCTATATAGACACATCCATTCATAATATTTATAATCTAATTCATCTTATTATCATCTTGTAAGTCTGATTCTTTATTCCTATTTGAGAATCCTCAGAATCTGTCTGAGATCTTCCAAAGAATCATGAGCTAAAGCACTGAACACCTGCACTCCACACTTAGTTACACTGATAAACTTTTTTGTTTCAAGCGATTCTGAAACAGTTCAATCCAGATTTGACATGCATCATGTGCCCAGCGAGGTTCGTATTTTCCTCTCAGTTTATTTTTTGATTATTCCCCCTATAATTAATCCCATTATTTATGGAATCAATATATGAAACATCAGTGTCAGAGTGAGGAAATGGTTTGTGCAACAAAATCACCCATGACTTTGAAATAAACTTCCATGAATGCATATAAAATCTGCACTGATCTGTATAGTAATATGTTTTATTAAAATGGAAGTTTGATAATTCCAGCTGTCATAAATCTGTTTATTTATGGAATAGCGTTAGAACATGTTTTGTGCAACAAACTCACCTATAAAATTGCAATAAAATGTAACTTTTTTTTTGTGTGTGTGTATGTGTAACCCTTCTTCTCAGTTCATTGAAACATAATGCAGCAGATACGGCCTCGCTTGAGCTCAAATGTTTACTGGGTAAAAGACACGATAATAAACCATCAGAGGGACATGATGACTTCGGTCTCCATCTCCATATACAAACCTCTCTCTTCTGTTCATATAATGGGACTCAATTTACAAATGTTTAACTCCAGTATGTTAAAATAATAAGTACAAAACAAAAACACAGTATAAAATCATAGTGATCATATAGTGAAATATACATTCTTTCCTGTAAACATCCACAAAATGAGCTCAATTATTATACATACAAAATGATAAATCACCAATATACATCTATACAATACACTTATACCTGGGTAAAAGACACAATAATATTCCATCAGAGGGATGTGATGACTCCATATACAAAACTACAATTTAATATATGAAAATAAATACCACCAGCTAAACATACCCCCGGGCAATTGCAATAATCATGTGTATATAGTATTAGTTTATAACAGGGCCAACTCCATTTGCAATGAAAACAAATTATACAAAAGAATACCATAAAAAAAAAATACAATCCAAGGACACAAAATAGTTTATACAACTCTGTGTCACTAATAAATTGATCATTTAACAATCCAAATTTGATGATAAACAAAAAAAGATGTTTGGTAAAGTAAAAGGATCGGAGAGAATTTTTTCGCCTACCTTTCTCTTCAGTTCATATAACGGGACTGATGAGCAAAAGGCGGGTGGCTGATAATCAATACACAGAGACTCCATCTGACCACTAGGGGGCAATATTTACCCATAACCATGTTATTTTACAGGTATTATAGAAAACTATTTACAAACATATATAAAACATTATTTTGGTGAACTTCACACAAAATCTTTACATTCTGTTTCTTATCTGCTACATTCTCCCCTCCTGACTAGGGTAACAAAACTGACTAGGGTGAGTACCACCCATATCATGACCAAAATGAGTGCCTTTTACACTCATGAATTGCATTTTATTTTCCCTTATTTGTTACTGTCTTTAACTAAACACATCCCACAGAAAATCATACAAACGAGTGTGAGTACATGTACATGTGCAACCATATCTAAACATGTCATTTTTAATGAAAGGCAGAATGTGCCCATTTCTTGAAAGTGTTGCTATGTGACTGAAGTAAGGTTTGGCTGCTCATGGGGTAAATGAAGCGGTTAACAGGTTTTAGGATGCAGCCCACTCTTGATTTAGCAATAAGAGACTATGGGCTAATTGCTTGGATACTCCCCTGCTGGTCTGAATCTGAACTACAGGCATCCTGAGTATGCGCTGGCTCAAGCCCATAATTTGGTATCTCAACAATCTCCATCACTACAGTGAGGGAAAAAAGTATTTGATCCCCTGCTGATTTTGTATGTTTGCCCACTGACAAAGAAATGATCAGTCTATAATTTTAATGGTAAGTGTATTTTAACAGTGAGAGACAGAATAACAACAAAAAAATCCAGAAAAACGCATTTCAAAAAAGTTATACATTGATTTGCATGTTAATAAGGGAAATAAGTATTTGACCCCTTCGACTTAGTACTTGGTGGCAAAACCCTTGTTGGCAATCACAGAGGTCACTCCTCTTTGCAGATCCTCTCCAAGTCATTAAGGTTTCGAGGCTGACGTTTGGCAACTTGAACCTTCAGCTCCCTCAACAGATTTTCTATGGGATTAAGGTCTGGAGACTGGCTAGGCCACTCCAGGACCTTAATGTGCTTCTTCTGGAGCCACTCCTTTGTTGCCTTGGCTGTGTGTTTTGGGTCATTGTCATGCTGGAATACCCATCCACGACCCATTTTCAATGCCCTGGCTGAGGGAAGGAGGTTCTCACCCAAGATTTGACGGTACATGGCCCCGTCCACCGTCCCTTTGATGCGGTGCAGTTGTCCTGTCCCCTTAGCAGAAAAACATACCCAAAGCAAAATGTTTCCACCTCCATGTTTGACGGTGGGGATGGTGTTCTTGGGGTCAGTCCTCCTCCTCCAAACACGGCGAGTTGAGTTGATGCCAAAGAGCTCGATTTTGGTCTCATCTGACCACAACACTTTCACCCATTTCTCATTCAGATGTTCATTGGCAAACTTCATATGGGCCTGTACATTTGCTTTCTTGAGCAGGGGGAGCTTGCGGGCGCTGCAGGATTTCAGTCCTTCACGGCATAGTGTGTTACCAATTGTTTTCTTGGCGACTATGGTCCCAGCTGCCTTGAGATCATTAACAAGATCCTCCCGTGTAGTTCTGGGCTGATTCCTCACCGGTCTCATGATCATTGAAACTCCACGAGGTGGATCTTGCATGGAGCCCCAGACCGAGGGAGACTGACAGTTATTTTGTGTTTCTTCCATTTGCGAATAATCGCACCAACTGTTGTCACCTTCTCACCAAGCTGCTTGGCGATGGTCTTGTAGCCCATTCCAGCCTTGTGTAGATCTACAATCTTGTCCCTGACATCCTTGGACAGCTCTTTGGTCTTGGCCATGGTTGAGAGTTTGGAATCTGATTGATTGATTGCTTCTGTGGACAGGTGTCTTTTATACAGGTATCGAGCTGAGATTAGGAGCACTCTCTTTAAGAGAGTGCTCCTAATCTCAGCTCATTACCTGTATAAAAGACACCTGGGAGCCAGAAATCTTGCTGATTGATAGGGGATCAAATACTTATTTCCCTCATTATCATGCAAATCAATTTATAACTTTTTTGAAATGCGTTTTTCTGGATTTTTTTGTTGTTATTCTGTCTCTCACTGTTAAAATAAACCTACCATTAAAATTATAGACTGATCATTTCTTTGTCAGTGGGCAAACGTACAAAATCAGCAGGGGATCAAATACTTTGTTCCCTCACTGTATGTCTGCTAGAGTTTTGATCCTCCAATCTATCCCCCGAGCTTTCATCATCTTCACCATACACACTCGCCTCCTCTGGTCCAGCTCCAATGTTTTCCTCTTCCCTGCAAATGGCAGATGGAGCACCATCATTTCCATCTACATCAGGTGAGCTTGGCAAATTCCCTTTGCTACTCACATCCTCATTGCTGTCAGACAACACACTCAGAGAGTCATCATCATTGTCCGTCTCACATGAAAGTGGCAGAAAATTCACACAGAGCAAGAGATTGCAGTGGATCACCTTTAACTGGCTAGTCACAGGGTGTTTTATCATGTATATATGGGATTGTGGGATACTGTCAACCACAGTGTAGATCACACTCTCCCACTTGTCAGCCAATTTGCGACACCAACGCTCACCCTTCTTTGCCATTTGAACATGGTCACCAATCTCAGTCCTGGACCCTTTCACTCTATTATTGTATACTTCAGCTTGGTGTTTTTGCTCTGCGGTTGTGTGAGCCTCAGCCAAAGTAATAGCGTCTTGCAGGTCCTTTTGCAGGGACTCAACAAAAGTAATCTCGTCACGGTCTCTCAGGATGCTCTTGAACACAATGTCGACAGAGATTCGGGGAACTCTACCAAACATTAGGTAGTATGGCGGGAAGCCAGTTGTTTCATGTGCTGTACTGTTGTACATAAATACCAATGTGTGGAGCATCTGAGGCCAAGTCTGTTTGGGGCACACTGGGAGGGCTCTTATCATATTCCCCAACATACAATTAAAACATTCTTTGACCCCATTTCTCATTGGGTGGTAGGCTGTAGTACTTGATTTCTTCACACCCGATAATTGCAGGAAATGGCTGATCAATTCGCTTTCTAAGTTGGCCCCTTGGTCAGAATGGATATGCTCAGGAAAACCATAAAAGCAAGAGTAGCTGTTCCAAAGCTTCTTCACAACAGACCTGGCTGTCTGGTCAGGACTATGGAAGGCGTGTGCTAGCTTCGTGAAGTGGTCTGTAATTACTAACACATCAACTGTCTTGCCATTAGCTTAGACTCCGACCAGAGCGAGGGAAATGCTATTTCCTCCCTATTTCCCCCCAAATTGCCTCAGCACATGTAGGCAATATCCCACCGTCCTTGTCCACTGTAGACAGGATGGACAGGAGGGAGGCGTGCACTGGGAATATTGGCCTCAGGTCAAATCATATTATGGGAAGAAGACTGCATGAATAATGACATTAACTTTGTCTCTTTCAACAGGAGGGTGGCCACAACAACATGTTTAAATACAAATTGAATGGAGTCTATTCCAAGAATGTGTCAATGTACTAATTATAATATAAGTCTTTCTTCCTTTTTTCCAGGTCCTGGGCCCACGACAAGGAGGCAGGAAAATATTATATTATACTCCATTATTATGTGTACAATGGGGACAAACCATTGCAGGATCCCATTTGTCTGTTCAACACTTCAACACTTATGAGATAGGGTAATGCCTGGTGAGCCCCTGAAGGAGCCAGAGGGAGATGGGGTATAGAACTTTAATGCCTGGCTATCTACTCTGAACAGTAATGGCCATCTAGCAGGCAGTGATGCCTTGGCTCAGAGTGTGCCCACTCCCTGATTTGATACACCATGGTGGCACCCCCCATTAACAGTTTTATTTTCAGGTTGGTGCCCACCAGCGCAAAGATAATCAATCTTTTTACATTTTAATAGGGAAAGAGACCACTGAGAGGTCTCGGAGGGAATGAAGTGCTAGCAACCTCTTTTCCCAATTAATTCCTAGCAAAATACAGACCCCGATCCCATTCACCTTTTGCGGGCAGTTATGTGTTCATGTCTGGCTTCCTGCCAGTACTATAGTTAACACATCTCAATGCCCATGGAAGGACAGCTTTTCAACCTTCTGCAACTTCCACTGCCTCAGGTGCAGTTGACATGATCAGGCCCAACTACACTTCAGGAACCACGGCTCATCAGAGAGGTGCTCTATAATTAATGTAATAACTGTGTTATGTTTCTTTCTAATCTTTAAATGCTTCATGTTTTATGTATCAGACGCTGTGCAAATGGTTGCCAAGCGTTCTGAACCGATTCCATCAAATACAGCTCAATGCAGACTGTCATGAGTCACAAATACGACAGCTGGGTACAGGAGGGAGTATTAAGAATGGATGCACACACTTCAGATCTGGGATTCTGTGAGTTGGTAGAAGCAGAAACAAAACATTAGATGCACTCACACTACAATATACACCACAGCTCACACCATATATCACTACATGAGACATGTTGACCACAAGCCTGTTGAGACATGGCTTGAGAACTTTTGCCTGCAGTTATGGTGCCATAAGCAGCCAGTTTAGCCATCCATCACTGCTCACAAGAATCCAACTTAGGCTTTGTTAAGATGTGCGTGAGTGGGCAGATATCTTTAAATGATTTAGAGATATCTTGATATATTTGAAGATATCTTCAAATATTTGCAGATATCTTTAAATGATTTAGAGATATCTCTAAATATTTGAAGATATCTTTAAATTAATTACAGATATCTCTAAATAATAATTTGGCTTGCCATACCGCTCCAGCAAAGGAGCACAACTAACAAAATCTGTCCAGCTCCACTCCAGCTCCGGGCTCTGGACCCGGTGCACGGCCAACTCTATTGTAAGCCATATGGTCAAGACAGGGGTGGCTAGCTGGAGCAGGTTCAGGGGTTTTACATGATTCCACTGCTCTCTGCTTGTAAGAGTGTTTCACTGACACACTGAACATTGTCACTAATGGTGCTAGTATTCTGTTTGACATGAGGGCCAAACATAACGTAATCTTTGATTTGGTCACCCACTGGAATTCATCTATACTCTCCTGTACATCTTTTGCCGTCCACTGTTCAAGTGGTTTGCTTTTGAAAACATAAGCTAAGCAGTGGTTAGGGCAATTACGGATAAACATCATGGCTCTCTCTCTGCTTACGTTGTCTATTCTCCTGCTGAAGACACTCATCTGCAATGTGAGCAGCCTTGTTTAACCAAAGCCAGTAATCTATTGGGCACTCATTATGTTTTGGTGATGTGATATAGAAATCAGCAAGTGGCTGTTAAAATAAAATAATAAGTACAAAAAGTACATAGTGATCGTATAGTGAAATTTTGTACCAAAATGTAGCAAACTGAGGACCAGAAAACATTGGTTTAATAGAAGTATGCAAAAAAAATATCAAGAGAAAGAAAATATTGTATAGGGTATACAAAATGAATAGAGACAAAACAAAATCGAAAGAATATGTTGAACTGCAAAGAGATCTTAAGAAAGGGATCAGGAAAGCAAAGAGGGAAATAGAAAGAAACATAACTATTGGAGCTAAAACTAATGCAAAGAGTTTTTTCAATACTACAACAGCAAGAGGTCAATAAAGGAGGAAGTGAAACAGATAAAGGGCAAAAATTGAAGTATCTTGGAAAAAGAACAAGATGTGGCAAATGTTCTAAATGAGTATTTCACAGAGGTTTTTACAGAAGAAAAAACAGATAACATGCCACAGGTTAACAACCAGTCCAGTCAAACCCTAAGAGAGATCAGGATAAATGAGGAGGAGGTACTAAAGGGACTAGCAGAATTAAAAACAAACAAATCATTTGGGCCAGGTGGTATATTTCCAACAGTACTTAAAGAAATGAGGGAAATTATTTATAGGCCACTAACTCAAATATTCCAAATGATACTTAGAACAGGGGATGTGCCAACTGACTGGAAGACAGCAATGCCTCGGTTCCACTGGCTTAAGCGTCCGTGCCATGCTGTGCCATGCCGGACACATCCGTGACCTTTTTTTTAAAACCGGGCCGTTGTAGCAAGTCTGTCCCTGTTGTGGGAGGAGCTGAGCGATTGTGGGTTTGGTTTGTGTTTCGTTTTTTGAAAACAAAGACAGAAAACACTAGGGATAGAGCCTGATGTGGAAAGGACTTTTGTGTCTATTTTATTCTTTATGCTTTAAATGACTGAAGACAGCATAATAAATACACATTTCTGTTAAGATATATTAGGAAGAGCTAAACATGTATAGACAACATTATGTTCAGACAAGCATTACATTACCATAAGAAAACGTTTCCATGTACCACAATAAAATAAATATTTGCTATTTATTGTTATTGTTATTATTGTAATCATCATCAAGATATTTGCTAGCAGATATGCATTTTAAATGGCACAACTTGATTCCCTTAACTTATTACTATTACTACAGATTTGTAACTGCAAATTATTTTTAATTTAGTTATCAGACGTCCTTAACCAGTGCAAGTTGAAACAAAATACACAAACATTTTATGATGTTAAGCTACAACCCTTTGGGTTCCCTGGACTAGGATAACCCCAGCGCCATCAGTGCAGGATGGTACAAGGATTTTTATATAACATATACTACTAATTGTTAGGAATTATTAAGTTTTGTTCTGATATTATGTAGGCATGCTGATTATTTAACCTACTGTAACCATGTAACTCATTGTATTGTATTCTTATTATAGGATTAGATTAGAACAGACGCTGCAGATTTGACATTGACATATCTCACTGGAAATGTTGCCGTGGCAGGGGGGCTGAAACTTGTCATTATTGCAAAAATAACATACTCGCACATAACTGTGTTTCTGTGTAAGTCTAGACACTTGAACCCACGGCCTTTCCCTTGACTCTATCTTGGAAATGTCAAACCACAAACTCCCTATATTTATATTGTATTTTGAGGATCAGCTCAGAGCTGACAACATAAACAATATACATGCTGCTCTTCAAGCAAACCAGAAATAAGATAGAGTGCCCCGTCATCTACTGCTAGGCAAACCGTGCAGATATGTCAACCGAAACTCTCCAGTGTGTTAGGAGTTATGATATCAGACACATTCCATGTCTGCCTAACAACTAGATCTGTAATATGTCCTGCCCCAAAACGGACTTCTGACATATAGATATAAAACAATAGGTTGCGTATGCAACCCCGGTTATCTGAAAATGGAAGCACTGCCCAAGGGGGAACCCGATCGAAATGTCACTCTATCAAAGCTGCCATTGGCCACTGCGCTCGTCACTCAGAACAGGTCCCTTCCCACTTCCTGTTCTATAAAACGTGACGTTAGCGCAGGTTTGTCCTCCTTTGCCGGGAGCCAGGACTCCCGCGCAACCTTGCAACCCTTGGGCAGTGCTTCCTTTTTAAGATAACTGGGGTTGCGTAATACATAGCTGGCTAGTCAACAAAGTAGCCGAGCTGAACAATATACAATACATACATATAGCATGACAGCAGGACTTTCATGCTGTCAGCGCGCAGCACAAGAGCATCCAACTCAACTAAACAGTATAGAGTGGAAGAGCTCCATTGTGCTGACAATTTAGATTTCGTACAAATGAACTATATACACCACAGGGCGCAGGAACGAACTCATGCGCCGCCCATGGAACACAGAAGCAGTTGACGCCTGCTGGTTAGACCAGCAGTGAAACTCAAGCGCCATCAGCTGGGAACAGCTCCAGTCTACAATTTCAGAACGGAGCCACAGTCCTGCTGTTTAACACATAATACATATATACACATATATACATCATGGGGTGCAGGAGCTGGCTCATGCACCACACGTGGAACACAGGAGCAGTTGACACCTGTCGAATAGCGCAGCTAACACAGGGCAACTACAGCTCTTACCGTGTGAATAAATTAACTATGTACACAGCGGGTCACTGGAGAACCGCTTCTGTCGCTGGAGGATAACAGAAGCGGTCCCCTGCTCTATGGCGTAATACAACCAGAGCGGGCCACAGACTTGCTGACCAATATACAGAGCGGGGTACAGGCCAAATGCATGCACCACTGCATAATGAACGAACTATATACAGGGTGGCCTCGTAAGGCAACATGCCTGTAGGCCGCATGACAAGCCCTGGGAAACACATCGACAGGGCTGTCCGTACATCCAGGAGCAGTTCGCGTGGGTGCTCGAGTGGAAGGCATAGTCTGGTGGAAGGGAAAGACACGGTTCACTAGCTCCCTCAGGATGCATTTAAAGGGGCAGACTGGGAGAGGAAAGGCAGGAGCCAGAGTCATAGGCTACTGGGGCTCGACTTCAGCCAACACCAGGTTCCCAATGGAAGGGACTGGTCCCGTCACATCCAATCTGTAGAACCGGGCAAATGTAAGCTGCGAGGCCCAAGCTGCAGCCACACAAAGGTCTGCCAAGGGGGCACCTTGAAAAAGGGCCCACAATGTGGCAACGCCTCGAGTTGAGTGGGCCACCAGGTGATCAGGCACCGGCTTCCTGGTAGACTCGTAAGCCATGGTAATGATGTCCACAATCCAATGCGAGTGGCGCTGCTTTGAAAGCGCCTGGCCCTGTGTCCGCACTCCATAAGACACAAACAGTTGGTCAGAGTGCCAAATGTCCTTAGTGTGTTCTCTGGCGCCAGCATGGCAAGCATGGAAATGGAATCAAGGCGCAGTCTGAGGAACTGTGCCTGCTGAGTCGGCGTCAGGCGGCTGTTCTCTCGAATTGATCCGAATGCCCAATTCGGAGAGGTGGCCTAAAATCAGGTCAGTGTGTATACGAACCTGCTCCCTCGAGTGAGAAAAAACCAGCCAGTCGTCTAGATAATTGAGGACGCGGACCCCCTGGCAACGCTATTCCACAGAACACCTCAGGGTCGGGGCTCAGGGGGGGGTGGGGTCTGGCCGGGTCCCCTCCCACCACGAGCTGCCGTGGGCCACCGGGGGCCAGGGCGGCGAGCCTGGGGCGGCGCCTGCCTGCCTGCCAGTGAGACACTGGCAGAGATCGGCAGGTGGGCGGGGTTGTGACTTGGGCTGTGGTCCGGCCTGTGGCCTGGGAGCCGCGGTCGGGGGGCCTCCCTGCCAGCGAGCTGCTGCAGACGGCCTGTGTTGCTGGACCTGAGGTGCCAATGGTCCGCCTGTACGCCTCAGGGACCCGCCGTGCCTGGGACAGCCAAAGCTGGCGGCGCACCGCCACAATGGCTGCCAGGGATCGCCCTGTCGCCCTTGCCCCAGCTCCTCCTCCATGAACTCCGCCTCGAGCTCTGTGTCCTCATGAGGACCCAGAGACAGGCGGTCCCCCTCCCAGGTGGCCCGTCTGCTGCCCTCCTCCTGGGATGGGGCAGACAGACTCCCCTCCGTCTCCACCAGCGCAGAGGGAGGAGGAGACGCAGGGGCTCGGGAAAGGCGGAGATCCAGCGCCCCAAATGCCCCCAATGTCACTCACCGGAGTGGGGAATTGCCGGGCGCGGCGGCGAGTGCGGCGGTGCCCAGTATGATGGCGGACCTCCAGTCGCCCCATAGCGGACCCGGAAGTCATGGCCAAATCACGCCCGCTGTCGGTGCCCACACAGACGGGGCATAAGACTTCCCCACTCCAGGCGGACAAGGGGCGGTGGCCGCAAGTGGCACAGTGGCAGGGGCGAGAGGAGCTCATCGCCAAGCGCCGAGCGCACACGCGTGCAGCAGAGGCACCGATCAGTATTTGCACCGGGGGCACACAACAAATGGAACGCCTCTGCAACAAGTGGAGCGCTTAGTGGGCCCGCCGCTGTAAGTGTGTCTCCACTCGGCAACGTTTATATGCACGGGGGTGCTGCGACACCAACCACACGCAACTTTGCTGTTGCCGGACTGAACACTGTGTATACCAAGCACCAGGTGTTGGATACAAGTGCCGTGTAGGCCCGTAGGCTTAACCACACCGTGTGTGCCAGGGTTTCCAGGGACACCGGGTGACGCGGAGTCCGGGGTCCACGGGGCCGAGGGTAGTAGACCACCAGCCAGAGCGGGATCTAAAACCGAGGCATGCACGCATGGACGGGGAGGGCTAGCAGTGCTCGTTCTCAGCGAACTGAGAGAGAGCGAGATCTCCTACATCCGCAGCCATGGGCTGTAGTGCGGGCGCAAGCCAGCGGGCACCTCACGTGGGCAAGATCTCTTACGACACACACCGCGGCTCAGGCCGGGCAGCCGGGCCGTGGATTTTACTGCCGCTGCTAGCGCTCTTGCTGTGGAGGAAAAAGCCCTGTGGACAAAAAATCAACAAAGCAAGCAGTTGGAATATATATAGCACTATATAAACACGACTATTATTTTTAAAAGGCTCTTCTTGTGAACGAAACTGAAACCAAAAGCGCAGCCGGACCTCCGGTGCGCGGACGGGACAGAATCAGGATTAGCTATCAATAATAACTAAACATACACAAGACAGAGACGATGTGTAGCGAAAACGGTGGTGACAACACTATGAAGTGAGCCAGTCAGCCGAAATACGCAGTTTGAATGTTTATTACAAACACAGACACAGAGAGCTTTCGTTCCTGAGTCCAGCGAAGAGGCAAAAGAGGACGAACCTGTGCTGTCATCACATATTATAGAACAGAAAGGGACCTGTTCTGAGTGACGAGCGCAGGGGCCAATGGCAGCTTTGATAGAGTGACGTTTCGATCAGGTCCTATGGAAGTGCGCAGAAACCCCTCCCCCTTGGGCAGTGCTTCCGACTTGAAAGATAACTGTGTGCTGTGGCAGAAATAAACTGAAGACAAACGATCTTGCATTGTGTCGGTGACTTGTCTTCCCAGGCTCGTATCCTGCGCAGGATCCACCATCCTGCACTGACGGCGCTGGGTTATCCTAGTACAGGGGTTATCCTAGTCCAGGGAACCCAAAGGGTTCACTTCTCCGTGAAGTGGTTGTACCTTAACAATTTGGGGTCTTGTCCAGGATACATTAGGTGAGTAGTCTCTTTTTGCCTTTGTGCTGTACCCTAAGAACTGCTCGCTGGGCTGTTCTAGTTAGGCAGTAGACTCTAAATGCCCTAGTGCTGTAACTAAGAGCTGCTGACTGGCTGATGTATAATGGACTAGAGGGCTGTTACATTGTAATAATGCGCTGTGCTGATGTGTGGCATCTGAAGCAGGAAATCTTTGTGTTTGTAAGTATGTCACTCTTGTTTGTCTTTATGTATCGAGACTGTTATGATTGGAAGTGTATAAGCACTACCTGAGAATCGGTGGGAATGATTCATGTAATAAAGACAGAAGCCTGACTTACGGCTAAAGAAAAAAAAACAATAAGATGGTTTACCAACACACCCCTATGTAACTGTGTGGTGATACTGTTTTGATCAAATGTTTGACTCCTAGGAGTTCCACATTCCCTACCACCCACAGTCTTCTAGGGTGGTGGAACGAATGAACCAAACTATTAAAAGAAAATTGACTAAAGCAATGTCTGGAACTCAAACAAAGGACTGGGATGTGCTGTTACCAATGGTGTTGGCTGAAATACACCTGACTCCCAGTAAAACTACTGGGATATCGACCTATGAGGCTGTGTTTGGGATTCCCTTTCCCATACCTTGGGTTAGGATGCAGGGGAGACCACCTATGCTCTCCTCTGATTTATCAGTGCCCCGGGCGGAATATGCACTCTTGCTGGCAGAAAAGCTGGTCAAGATCCACAAGACTATGAATGACTCTCTTCCTAGAAATGATGGGGTCCCGGAGTTGAATATGAATGTGAATTAAGCAATGAGAAACTAAAGGTCGCTAACTTAAAATATTCATTAGGAAAAAAAGAAAAATGCATAACACGATGTAGTCTAAGCCGAATGTCTTTGTCAGAATTATACGAATTTTGAGATTAACTTGATCACAATAGCTCATGAAAACTGAGGTGGTGACATAATGAAATAATCAAGTGGGATTATTTGACATTTTATTCTAAATAATAAGAAGCTTCATAAATAAATAAATAACATCGTAAATAAGTTGTAAGGGCTGTTTGAGACACTGCAGGGTCAATACAACAAGCCACAAATCGGATATCTGAATTATCGTTGGATATCAATGTGTATGTGCTTTGTATGTGTATGTATATGTAAAGTTTGATGGTGATATAAAGTCAATGTCTATGTTTAATATTGCAAATATTAATCATACAGTAACAGCAGCTAAAATATAGCAGGTTAATTTAACTAATGTGTGAACGTTTCAGTTATGGCATTTATGGACGTATGGATGCATTTATTAAACCAGTCCTTAATGTTTTACAGGGAAACTCAGATCAGCTGTATTTATTTATTAATTAATTTAACTTGTAAATGGGCACGCATTAACTAAATCGTGTTCGCCTTCATATTGATTGTCTCTGCGGGGCTGTTATACAACAGACTGCACACCATTCACAAAACGACAGCCTGAAACACCATCCAGTTGTTTATAAAATATTAATAATATCGGCTGCTACCGATCTGATTATTATCCTTCGGTTAATTTTCAACTAGTCATGGCACTGCACTGGGTCCTGTGAAACCTGTGTTCGGCAAGTTTTTTATACACCATTGAAAATTGTAAGACTTTGCTAACTATCCCAGATCTCAAATCATTAATATAGATTAGAAAAAGCAAAGGCCCTAATACTGATGCCTGTGGAACTCCACTAACAACCTCATCCAGTTAGAAGCAGCTCCTCTAATCAACACCCTCTGTTTCCTATACATCAACCAGTTCATAATCCATCTACTTGCATTACCCTCAATGCCTACAGTTTCCAATTGTAGGATCAATCTTTGGTGTGGAACCTTATCAAAAGCTTTTTGAAAATCTAAGTATATCATATCATATGCTTTCACATGATTTATAGCTGCAGTTGCATGTTCAAAAAAATAAATTAGTAAGACATGATCTGCCTCGTCTAAACCCATGTTGACTATCTCCAAGGATATGGTTTTCATTAAGATGATCCTCTGTTTTCTGTCTAATATTTTTTTTCCCAACATTTAACAAGTGATGCAGGTGAGACTGATTGGTCTGTAATTTCCTTGACTCAGTTTTGTACCCTTTCTTGTGGATAGCTATGACATTTGCTATCTTCCAGTCAGTTGGGCACATCCCCTGTTCCCTCACTGTTGGAAATATACCATCTGGCACAGGTGATTTGTTTGATTTTAATTCTGCTAGTCCCTGTAGAACCTCCTCCTCATTTATCCTGATCTGTCTTAGGGTTTGACTGGACTGATTGTTTACCTTGGCCTGTGGCATGTTATCCGTTTTTTCTTTTGTAAAAACCTCTGTGAAATACTCATTTAGAACATTGGCCACATCTTGTTCATTTTCCAAGATACTTCCATTTTTGCCCTTTATCTGTTTCATTTCCTCCTTTATTGACCTCTTGCTGTTGTAGTATTGAAAAAACTCTTTGCATTAGTTTTAGCTCCAAGAGCTGTTTCTTTCTATTTCCCTCTTTGCTTTCCTGATCACTTTCTTAAGATCTCTTTGCAGTTCAACATATTCTTTGTATTTTGTTTAATCTCTATCCCTTTTGTATGTGCTATACAACATTTTCTTTCTCTTGAAAATAACTTCTATATATTTTTTGCATACATCTATTATTTTATATACTTCTATGTTTTGCATTCTTCTATTATTAAAACTTAATTTATTAAAAAGGAATTCCATATGAATAAGTGCCTTTAAATCATTATGAATTCACATTGAATTACAAATAAATTTAATCTGTGATCACAAGAATTACATCATGTAATTGTGTATTTTTGGAATAACATTTAAAAGCCTCAGAGCTAGAACATGTTTTGTGTAACAAACTCATTGGAATAAAGTGTGTACACTTTGTTGTGTATGGAATAGCTTCTCTACTGAATTCCTTTCTTGAAATGCAATCAAGTAGATATTCGGTTCCCAATATTTAATTTAACATGCCTGGTAAAGATTATTTTTCTTCATAGTGGTACTGAAAAATACATAGGGACATAGGACACATGGGCTAGATCCCCTCAGTGTCTCTGCTAATTAGCATCAAATTAATGTTTAAGGATTCTCAGCTCAGTTCTCCATGGAGTTTCTTCAAAAAATAAAAGCAGTAAGAGCAAGCCACTGTGCTTATAAGGCTACACAATACTTGCTAGTGGACATCAGGATTGACAAAGGAAAGAGTGACATTACCCAGACCTCATTGTAAGTCTTTATTGTGTGTGTAAAAAAATAGTGTGTGTGTTCTATTGTAACACAAATCTATCTGTGTGGTTCTGCCAGTCAAGGTGAGCTGTGATCATGATGCTGCTGGTGTCAGTAAAGAGTGGGGGGTGGGCAGGTTCAGATAATTTCAGTTATCACGGTAAGTCTGAATGTTATCCACTATTAGTTTATTTTAATACATGTGTTATTTAAACTAATGTAAATATTTAACTTGAAATGAGGTATAGTGCTAGGTGGCTACCCTGTGAAGGGTGCAATACAAATAAAAATAGATTGATTGATTGATATAATAGCCTGGTACCAAACAAATAGCCTGGTGCAGAGCCTGTTGTCCCATTCTTTGAAAACCCTTTTTATCTGTCTATCTGTATGATCTCTGATTTTAAAATGTATGTTCATTTTCCAAATCTCTTGGCATTAAGTGAGGCCTTTTCATTTAAAAAACTTCTACTACTGTTTCTGTTTTAGTAATGCAGTTGAAAGGTTGGATGCTTTGTCTTGACAATTTGTGGGTTAAAATAAAGCATAATTACATATGTAGTAACATTTTAGTTACACATAATTTACAAGTAGATAATACGCATCTACTATGTTGTACACCTCTGCAAGTATAAATACACATAAGTATAATAACATATCATTACAACAACAATGATTACATATGACCTAAATTTTAACTAGTCAATCTAAAGACATTGTATACAAATAATTAGATATTCAGTATTTATACACACAATTTGCCCAATTAATGTTAAGTGATACCTGGGTTTATATCTGTTCAACGCAATGGGTTAAGGTTTTGATTTTGTCCACGTAAAGATATGTTCAATCAAGGCAAGTACACCATATTATAAAAGAGCAATAACTCTTGTTTTTCTTCTAGTCAGCCATTAGTACAATGGCTAACACTGTTTTCCTGTTGATTTCCCTTTACTCTGAATAGATCTTCTGCAGCAGGGAACAGCACGATGAACTCATCTGACACTACCTTCATACTGTCTGCATACTATGAAATTGGGGACATTAAATACATGTATTTTATAATTTTGTTGCTGTTGTACATCTTTACTATTTCAGCAAACTTAATTATCATAGTTGTGATCTATGTAGAGAGGAGCCTCCATGAGCCTATGTATTTCTTCCTATGTATCCTTTCTGTTAATGCAATATTTGGCAGCACTGCACTCTGTCCCTGCCTATTAACTAACATCCTGTCAGACAGTCATGACATTTCTCGAATCAGTTGTCTGGTACAGGTTTTTTGTTTGCACATATTTGGCCAATGTGAATTTTCAAGTTTGGCATTGATGGGATATGACAGGTATCTGTCAATCTGTTATCCTTTGCAGTATAATATGATCATGACTCCTACAAAAGTACTAAATCTGATAATATTGTCATGGTTATACTCTATATGTCCATTTGCTATACATTTCATATTAACTCTGCAGCTTCCATTGTGTGGACGAATCATAGAAAAGATTGCTTGTGCCAACTATTCAATTGTCAAATTGTCCTGTATAGATACATCCATTAATAATATTTATGGTCTTGTAGTTCTTATTTTAAATACAGTCCTCCCTGTAATTCTAATTCTATATTCATATTTACAAATTCTCAGACTCTGTCTGAGATCTTCCAAAGAATCACAAGCTAAGGCACTGAACACCTGCACTCCACACTTAGTTACACTGATAAACTTTTTCATTTCAACATTTTTTGAAATAGTTCAATCCAGATTTAACATGAGCCATGTGTCCAGTGAGGTTCGTATTTTCCTCTCAGTTTACTTTTTGATCATTACACCCCTCATAAATCCCATTATTTATGGAATCAGAATCGGAAACATCAGTGTCAAGCTTAGGAAATGGTTAGTGCATCAAACTCACCCAAGAATTTGAAATGAACTGTAAAGCATGCATTTTACATATGCACTGATCTGTACTGTAATTTGTGTGCTGCTCTCTGGACTCTGCATTAAATCCAGTGGGTGTGTACAATGTGGGAGCAGTGGCATAGCCAGGAATTTGTGGAAGGGGGGGGGCAAAATGAGGGCGAAGAAGAATGAATTAACGGCGGGAGGCCATGAAATCAGACAGATATTGACTCAAACATATCTTTGCCTCTCAACCACATATCACTATAGGACACATCCAGTAAGAAATTGAACATCTATCGATATTAAGGGAAACTAGATGCGGTTTCTAGTGCTCCTCAATCAAAGAGATGTATTTCGGTGGAGCTCTGTAATTGAAACGGGTATGAATGCACAACTTTCAACTTGTGTGCCTGCTACAGATATGTGTCTTCATTGGAAATAAGCTGTTTCTGTTGCTGATGTAGGAGTTTCTAGGTGAATGCAAGTCTCCTTTTGTGAGGCCCGAATTAATCAATAATATCAACATAAAATAGTTTGAGGTCCTTGTATAGTTGCAATAGACCAGTGGTGAACTGTCAGGGCCTTCAAGGTATTCAGAGAAGGCCCTGGAATCCTCAGATGAAAAAATAAAAAAAGTATGTGTTTAATTCTATAAATAAAATAAAATAAAATTCTGCAGACTTAATGTCCATGCACTGCACATTTAAATGGTTTTGTGTTGGGAAAAAATGCAACCAATCAGATATTTTTCTACAGAGTCTCTGGGGAGAATATATTCCATCCAGGGTATTCTATTTCCTCAATAGAATGCCCTGACCATTAAACGGAATGAGAGCGTACGTTTGGATTGACAACTTGATCAACCAATCATATTTGGATTTGTGGAGATGATATTGACGCAGTAGGGGGATATGATATTGTCATAGATTTATTCTCAGTGCCCTTTTTAAGACGACCGTTTAATGAAAAGATGGACATTGTTAAAAAAGGCCGCCCAATGCCCGAACAACTCCAGCTCAATCAATCGGGAAAAGCGGGATATGTTTGCCATTTTCAGGCTAGCAACTAGGAAGCGATACACTTGGCTTACAGGCTTATTTCGACACAAGAGGCTTTACTGCTGGGGGGGCTTGTTTTGGGACCGACAAGGGTGTGTGTAATTGGAAAGGCTACGATAATCTTGGCTGTTTAAGGCTGCACAAAAACACCAAAACACAGCAAGATGAATTTCGTCTTCAAGTGAATGTCATTGGTGAGTGAAACTGATTTTTTATTGCTGATTTTGTTAAAATGTTGCATCTCGTTGAACTGGTTGCATTTTGTTTCCACACACTTGTTGAATGATTGTTGTTCATAAAGTGACTGCCTCCATGACGTCCGATAGTGTGTGTGTGTGTGTATGCGTGTGTGTGTGTGTGTGTGTGTGTGTGTGCGCATAACTAGAACAACGCGATTTTCAAAGATGGAGCAGTAAAATTATATTTTGCCTAAAGTGGAAAAATGGCCAGCGATGCCCCTTATTTTTTGTTAGTGATTTATTTTTTTGAGGGGGGTGGAGGTATAGAAGGCCCAGTCCTGAAAGGCACGGTTCGCCACTGCAATAGCGCAAGTCTTTCTTCTGTCATAGTGGAGCGCAAATATGTTTTAGCACACTGAATGATCGTTCCCCTGTTGCTGTTGTAACTGGTATAGTATATAAGTACAATACATGTGACATAACCAAATGAAAAAAAACGATATGTTTCAAATGCCATTGGCTCCTGCGCTCGTCACTCAGAACAGGTGCCTTCCACTTCCTGTTCTATAAAACATGACGTCAGCGCAGGTTTGTCCTCTTTTGCCAGGAGCTAGGACTCCCACGCGACCTTGCAACCCTTGGGCAGTGCTTCCTTTTTTAGATAACCAGGGTTGCATTATAGCAACCTATCGTTATCTTTCAAGTCGGAAGCACTGCCCAAGGGGGAGGGGTTACTGTATAACAAAACTGTCGCAAGGGAGGTGGCAGCAAACTGATAAGGGAGCCTGCCCCGAGGTGTACCACTAGGGAACCTCGGCAACACAACCCCAGACAGGAACCACAGAGGCCCCTTAGGGCCAAACTGGGCTGTCCAGGAGCGAGAACCGCAGTCACACTTTACTGGGGATTGTCTGTTTGCATATACAAAGTGAGGCTACAGAGGTAAACTCTTACACCCTCACTTACAATAGCAAGGCCGGCTGCTCTACTAGTGCATCTAGGAGCAAGGCTGTATATTTACTTGCACAATATATGGCGTGGGCAATCAAGCAATCAAGCCTTCCGTGCATTAACGTGGCAGTGAACCCCTGATCCTGTAGGAGTGGGGCCACAGACCACTGAATAACGCACAGCTGGCTAGTCAACTTAGTAGCCACAGCTGCACATAACAGTATAAACAGCATGGCAGCAGGAACATTCATGTTGCCTCCATGCAACACAGGACAAATCACGTTCACTGAATGGTACAGAGCATCCAGCTCCACTGTGCTGTCATAACAACTGTACACATCGTGGGGTGCAGGAAGCAGATCATGCACCACCACGAAACACGGGAGCAGGACAACAGCAGGCTCCAGCATGACAATCAAATCATAAACATTGTGATGTGCAGGAAAACCGTTCATGCACTCTTCACATAACACGGGAGAAGCTCTATAATGTCATCACAAACTAACTATATACACCACGGGGCACAGGAACGAACTCATGCGCCACCCATGAAACACAGGAGCAGTTGACGCCTGCTGATTAGACCGGCTAACGCAGGGCAATATTAACTCTTTTGTGTTGACAAATTAACTATATACATATCGGAACACAAGAGCCTGCTCACGGACTCTTGCTCTATGGCACACAGACAGAGCGGGCCACAGACCAAGGAACTATGTACACAGTGAGGCAGCGAAATTTGAGCACCATCAGCTGGGAACAGTGGCAGTGAGCTCCATTCTACACAGGTCAGAACAGAGCCACAGTTCTGCTGTTTAACACATATTTTATATACAGAGTTGGGTACAGGCCAGACACATGCACCACCGTAACACAATGCATAATGAACAAACTATATACAGGGGGGCCTTGTAAGGCAACGTACCTGTAGGCCGCATCTTATGTTGTAAGTCGACATGGATACGGGTGTCTGCCAATAAATAATAATAATAATAATAATAATAATAATAATAATAATAATAATAATAATAATAATGACAGACCCTGGAAACACATCGACAGGGCTGTCAGTAAGTCCAGAGGAAGGGAAGACATGGTTCAAATAGCTCCATCAGGATGCACTTAACAGGGGCAGACTGGGACAGGAAAGGCAGGAGCCAGAGCCCATAGGCTACTGGGGCTCGACTGCAGCAAACACTGGGTTCCCAAGAGAAGGGACCGGTCTCGTCACATCCAACCTGTAGAACCGGGCAATGAAAACGGTGAGGCCCAAGCTGCAGCCGCACAAATGGCCTGAGGGCCCGCACAGGGCAGAGCAGGTGAAGCCGACTCTCTTGATCTGAATCGAAGGGAGGAGAATGAAAAGCCAAAAATTCAATAGGCCTGTTGACATGGAATGGAGACAGCACTTTTGGGAGGAACACAGGGTTAGGCTGTAGTATGACCCTGGAGCCATCTCCCGCAGAATGGACACACGATGGGTGTACGGACAGGGTGTGTAACTCACTCACGTGTTTTGCAGAGGTGATTGCCCGCAAAAATGCAGTCTTAATTGATACCAGCTTCAGCGCAGTTGAGTTCAGTGGCTCAAATGGGATGAGTGAAGGGGTGCGAGGAGGCTGCAGCCGTCAAGCTACCTTTAGAAACTGCACAGCCAGGAAATGAGACCCAGGGGGCTCACCATCCATGGGGACTTGCCTTGGTCCAACAGCTTCTGTAGAAATTGCAATATGACCCCGATGGGGCAATTAATTGGTCTTGACTGCTGTCTTGGCACCAGGTGCTAAACATCTGCTAGCTGTAGAAATAGTGCGACCTCGTAGAGGGAGCTCCTGCCCACTGAATAGTGGCTACTACCATGTCTGACAGACCCCAGGCAATCAGTTGCTCCCACTCAGGGGCCTGGCCCAGAGCTGGAGGAGGCCCGGATTGGGGTGCCAAAGCGTGCCCTGCACCTGGGACAACAAGTCTGCTCTCACTGGGAGCTGCCAAGGCTCTCTGTGGAGTAGGGCAATCAGGTCTGCAAACCAAAATCTGCGAGGCCACTGTGGGGCTATCAGCAGAACTGTCGCTCATTCTCTCCTGACCTTCTCCAGGACCACCGGGAGAAGGGGGAATGGTGGGAACGCATAAAAGAGACAGCGCGGCTATACACCAATCAGCCATAACATTATGACCACTGACAGGTGAAGTGAATAACACTGATAATCTCGTTATCATGGCACCTGTCAGTGGGTGGGATATATTAGGCAGCAAGTGAACATTTGGTCCTCAAAATTGATGTGTCAGAAGCAGGAAAAATGGGCAAGCGTAAAGATCTGAGTGACTTTGACAAGGACCTAATTGTGATGGCTAAACGACTGGGTCAGAGAATCTCCAAAACTGCAGCTCTTCTGGGTCTGCAGTGGTCAGTACCTATCAAAGGAAGGAAAACCGGTGACAGGGTCATGGGCAGCCAAGGCTCATTGATGCACGTGGGGAGCGAAGGCTGGCCCGTGTGGTCCAATCGAACAGACGACCTACTGTAGCTCAAATTGCTGAAAAAGTTAATGCTGGTTCTGATAGAAAGGTGACAGAACACACAGTGCATCGCAGTTCGTTGCGTATGGGAATGTGTAGCTGCAGACCAGTCAGGGTGTCTATGCTGACCCCTGTCCATTGCAGAAAGCTCCTACAATGGGCACGTGAGCATCAGAACTGGACCACGGAGCAATGGAAGAAGGTGGACTGGTCTAATGAATCACGAGTTCAAGGTGTTGACTTGGCCTCCAAATTCCCCAGATCTCAATCCAATCGAGCATCTGTGGGATGTGCAAACAAGTCCGATCCATGGAGGCCCCACCTCGCAACTTACAGGACTTATGCCTCGGTTCCAGTGGCTTAAGCCAGGGCCTGTGTCATGCCATGCAGCTTTTTTTGCGAAACCAGGCCATTGTAACGTCCATCCCTCTTATGGGAGGAGCAGTGACTGTGGGTTTGGTTTGTGTTTCATTTTAAAAACAGAGACAGAGAACAACACTATGAGCGATAGAGCCTGACGAGGAGAGGACTTGTGTGTCTATTTTATTCTCTCTGCTTTACATGGTTGTAAACAGCGTAATAAATACACATTTCTGTTAAGAGATATTAGGAAGAGCTAAACGTGTAGAGACAACATTAAATTCAGACAAGCATTACCTTACTGTAAGAAAACTTTTCCATGTGCAACAATAATACTAAATCACAAATATGTTTTTATTGTCATCATTTGTGCTAGTATATATGTATTTTAAATGGCACAGCATGACTCCCTTAACTTATTACTCTTTCTGCAGATTTGTAACTGCAAACAATACTTTTTGCCATATTATTTATAATTTACTTAACAGACGTCCTTAACCAGGGCAAGTTACAGTTGAAACAAAGAAAACACACATTTCATGATTAATCATCCAGATACTGTATAATATGCAATGGACTTATGGACGCATTCATTAAACCAGTCCTTAATGTTTTAGAGGGAAACCCAGATCGTATTTATTTATTGATTAATTTAACTTGTAATTGGGCACACGTTACCTGAATCGTGTTCTCCTTCATACTGATTGTCTCTGGGATTGTCCTGCACACCATTCACAAAACACAGCCTGAAACACCATCCAGCTGTTCATAAAATATTAATACAATCGGCTGCTACCGATCCGATTATTATCCTTCAGTTTATTTTTAACTAGTCACGGCACTGCACCGGTCCTGTGAAATCCAAGTGTTTAATACACTCGGATATGAACTGTAAGCAGTCATTGTTTCTGTACGTGGATTTCACTCCATGCTGCAAATAAAACTGTCATTTCTTCGTGATCCCACACGGCACTTGAAATTATATCTTCCGGCACAATGTATCTGATCTCTTCCCTGTGTCTACAAGTCAAGTGCACACCTCCGCTCCTGAAAGTGAATCATGTCCTCAGTTGGCGGGACGGACGCTTACGGACGTGTCTAGCACCAAATTGTTAACTGTCCACAAAACACGGAAACACCGGAAATACAGCCAGTGGAAACACCCGTTTAAGCGTTCGGACGCGTCCGCCAGTGGAAACGGGGCATTAAAGGATCTGCTGCTAACGTCTTGATGCCAGATACCACAGCACACCTTCAGAGGTCTAATGGAGTCCATGCCTCGATGGGTCAGGGCTATTTTGGTGGCAAAAGGGGGACCTACACAATATTAGGCAGGTGGTCATAATGTTATGGCTGTTCGGTGTATGTGGGCTAGCGCGTCGATCCCTACGGTTCCTGATTGGTCTTGGATGGAGAACCATAGTAGGCAGTGTGTGGACTCTGCTGAGGCAAAGAGATCCACGTCAGCCCTGCTGAACTGGCTCCACAGTTGTTGTATTACAAATGGGATGAGTCACCATTCCGAGACCGGGGGCCTCCCTGAGAGAGGAGGTCCGCTGCTGTGTTGGACAGGCCTGGGAGGTGAACTGCTCTGATGGAGCAGAACCATGGCTGCACCCACAGAAGCAGATGGCATGCTATACAATACAGTCTGCACAACCGGAGACCTCCTTGCCTGTCGATATAGGCAACCACCGCTGTGTTGTCCGTCCGAACCAGCACATGTCTGCAGTCTGCAGGACTGGCAGGAAATGAGACAGTCCAAGGAGTACTGCTTGTAACTCCAGGACGTTGATATGGAGGGCCTGTGCAGGCTCTGTCCACCTGATGTGGACTCCACGTCTGTTGCAGACTGCACCCCAACCTTGCTTGAGGTGTCTGTTGTCATGACTGCTCGGTGGTAGACTGGCCCCAGGGGCACACCGAGGGTCAAATTGTGAGGGCTCCGCCACCAATGGAGTGCCTTCCAGCACACTGGAGTGACTGTGACTCAGCATGTGTAATCGCAGCAAGGATGCATCTGTAAAGACTCGAACCACTGCTGCAGCGTCCTCCCCCTGAGGGTCTGTCAAGCCTCTGGCTATCTTTACGTGAAGTGCCACACACTGCAACGGGTTCCTTACTCGTGGCCACACCACATGTCAGAAGGGGGGTGGACGGACCTGAAACTATGGGGAGTAGCCAACTGTTGTAGTTTGGAGTTGCTGGTAGGTGTACGGGTGGGCCACAGACCCACAGGGTCGAATGTCACAGGGTCGAGGTGCAGGAGGGGAAGGGGGCGGAGGTCCGCCAGCCGTCCTCTTGATGCATGTCATTCTGGACCGCCGTGGGTCAGGACATAAGGCAGGGGGGGCGGGACTGCTGCCTGGGCTGTTGCCTGGGAGCCAATGCCAAGAGACATTGAACTCCTGAAGGCTGCCTGCGAGGCTGGGCAGACCCTTGCTCGCTGCAGGGACTGTTCCCTCTCCTGGGGAGTGCGCATCAGCATCTAGCGATATGGGTGCATCTATGAGGCGGGTCCCGTTCATGAAAGGCACATGTCTTGCCTGTGACAGCCAGAGCTGGTGGCATGCTGCCACAGTAGCTGCCAAGGAGCGTCCAGTTGCCCTTGTGCCGTGACACATCACATTGACCAGCAGGTCGGCCGCCACCGCTCTCTCTCTGATAGAGTGCGGGGCCTGTGATGCAGTGGCTGGGTCCAGGGCCTCAGCCAGCTGGGCCAGGTAAAAGGCCAGCAGGCTTTCGGTGTTACGCAGGCAAGCCGCTTGGGCTCCAGCCTCATAGGCCCTCCGGAGCAGGGTCCCTGTCACGTGACATTGCCTGTCAGGACAGGCCAAGTCACGTGACTCCGTGGACAGCAGGGTTAAGGAGACCAGTGCGGCAATGGTAGAGTGCAGGTGGCCACCGGATGATCCCAGGTGGCTCTCAGGTCATCCAGGAGGTCCGGCAGCAGTGGGAGGGCCCGTATGGGCTGCTGTGGCCGATGCTCCCACTTGAATCTGGAGCATGGGGTGGCGGGGTCTGAGGGCCAGGAGATCTGCATGCAGTCCACTGTCCTCTGGATCACCGCCTAAAACTCCCGGTTCTGACTTACAGGAACAGGGAAAGTGTTGTTGCTCAATGGAGTGGGGAGGGACGAGGCCGGTTCCCCCTCCATGAGCTCCGCCTCTGACTTCAAGTACACGTGCGGGCTGAGTAATAGGCGGTCCTCCTCCCAGATTACTGTTCTGCTGTCCTTGTCCATAGACAGGGCAGAGAGGCTTTTCTCAGAGTCCAGTGGTACATGAGCTGGCAGTAGAGACTTGAGATGTGGGGGGGTCAGGGTCTGGGCTGCTGTTTGTGCTGCTTGTGCAGACAGGAGAGCGCAGATGTGGTCCATCCTGCTATTTAGGGCAAGGATGGCCTCATCTCTGCCTCTGTCTGTGAAGCCGGTCCTCCGTCGCCAATGGCGTTTGCGGGGAGGGGGCTAACCACGACTCAGAAGAGGGGGAGGGAGCCCATGGGCGTCGCTCCGCCGCTCTTCCCTGTCAGTCATGTGCATGCACAGGGGCACAGCAACAGACGCGGGCGGAGAAGTGAGCACAGAGGGCGTGGCTGTCTCCGAAGCTGCGTATCTAGAGTAGGAGAGATCTCTTCCAACACACCGAGGCTCGGGCTGGGCGGATTTTACTGCTGCTGCTAGCGCTCCAGATGTGAAGGAAAAAGTTCTGTGGACAAAAAACCAACACAGCAAGCAGTCGTAATATATATAGCACTACATAAACATGACTATTATTTTTAAAAGGCTCTTCTTGTGAAAGAAACTGAAACCGAAAGCGCAGTCAGACTTCCGGTGCACGGATGGAACAGAATCGGGATTAACTATCAATAATAACTAAACACACACAAGACAGAGATGATGTGTAGCAAAAAAACGGTGGTGAACAATACAACGAAGTGAAGCCAGCCAGCCGAAATACGCAGTTTGAATGTTTATTACAAACACAGACACAGAGAGCTTACGTTCTCGAGTCTGACATCATGTTTCATAGAACAGGAAGTGGGAAGGGACCTGTTCTGAGTGACAGGCACACGGGCCAATGGCAGCTTTGATAGAGTGATGTTTCAATCGGGTTTCTACAGATGTGTGCAGAAACCCCTCCCCTTGGGCAGTGCTTCCAACTTATAACAATAAATCAAGTCTTCGGTGTCAATATATCATCCCAAATTGCCACAGTACTAAGGGGCTTGGAATGTCTAAGGTGTTTGGTTCGAATCCTGAGAGGGGAGCTCCATTTGCACATATTTTTTTCAAAATTGCCATGGTCCCGAGGATGGGGAATGTCACCGTGCTCCCCCCCTAAATATGCCATTGTGTGGGAGTTTATGGAAACACACTGGCGTTTACATTTTAACAATTCCATCTCTCATAAATACCATTATTTATTGAAAAAATAATGAAAATCATTAGATCAGAGTATAAATAGTCTAATGAAATGAAAGGATGGTGATCTATTAAGATACATACAAAATGTTGCAATGGACAAATTGTTTTAATTTATCATTAAAGTTATTGTTTTATTAGTAAGTACTTTCAATTGGCCTAGTTTAGTTTTTATCTGGTATCAATATCAGAAGAAATAATAATATCTAGGGACCCCCATACACATAACCCACAGTGGTCAAGTTCTCTGAAAACGAGACCGGGATGATACACAAGTTACCAGAATACTTTACAAATACGAACTGAGATTAGCAGTGGGGTTGATCTGGATTAACTTTAGGGTGTTTAGTTTTATACAAGATATAGGTTTATTAAAAATGTAAACAGACATCATGTATTTGCAAAGATAGGATAGAGAGAAGGAGGGTGGATAATATTAAAAGTGAGGCACAAAACATTGTAAAATAACGAACAGATATTATGATTACGCTAATCGTTCCTAAAATATAGATCCCATACACAACTAGGTTTTATGTAATTGTGATTTACCTAATTCTTGACTAATACACAAAATATACTACCTGTGTGGTTTACTGAGATTCATTTATGCAGACGGTCGAAAGTGGGGAGGGCTGGCAGACTGCTTCAACTTGAGGAAGGTTGCAAATCTTTCAGGTTTTTGGTGGAGAAGTTCTGGTTCTGTTCAGTCTTCATGGATTTTGTCGACTTGGTTTCTTCTCCCAGGTTGTTCCACTTTACTTCACTCCATTCCAAACTGCTAGTTTTAACTTTCTGTTTTTATATGTTTTAGACAAAAATATTCGAATCTATTTCCTTCCAAACTTCTGATTGGTCAGGTTTGGGGTAATAAAATAGAAATTCAAATTGAAGCCGTCTTTGCCATTCCTCTCCCTTGATTCCTATAGAACGTGTATTGAGGATGTGATGGCTTTGAGGAATGTGAAAAATGGTTCAAATGTTACCTAGAGTTTGTAACTCTATATTGTCAAGTTTTAGTTATATCAATTACATGTTGAAGTCCCTCAGAGCATGACCTTAAAGTTGATACCAAACAAGCCAGGTGTTCTTTTTTGGTGATGTTAAATTTGAGTTTTCTTGGAAATCCAGGAGAGCGGGACTGATGCCCATGTCAGTGGAGGATAAAGTAGGATGTGTGAATAATTCTATTACCAAATGTTTGTGTTGCATTGTATGTGAAAAATAAATAGTCCAAATGTTTGTTTTAGCTAATGCTCTTTTTAAAAGTCACATTTTATTGTTTGTTATCAAACTGGGTAAGAAGCTGGGTAAAACTTCTGTTACCAGCATGTAGTTTGTATTTGGATGTGTTGCCCTGGTCTATGGATATATAAAGTGCCTTGGATGTCTGTGTTTCCAAAATAAATCTTCAATTGGAATGTGATGCTAGTCTCTCTGGAGATGAGGCATGGCAGCCCATTTGTCAGTTCTGCGGGGGTCTCCAGCATGGATGTGTTATCTGTCGTACTTTGGTGAGCACAGGCCTGTCGTAAAACACAGAACTTCAGAGCTGTCTCCTTATGTCCTTTACCACAAGCCTACATTTCTCATTTAGGAAGGTATATGCATTTCTGTATATATTTGACAAAATAAGGTCGTTTGATTTACATATATCCCCTTTTGGAATTGAAAATAACGTTACCAGTAATGTTGTTTTTGCTTCAGAATACATATTTTGGCAATTGTATAGTGAGATAGAGGTGTGTTCCTTGTTAGGGTTAGACTGAACATTATTAAATTTGCAGATATGGCAGAATTAAATTAAGGAGATTACATCTTGACACATGATACTGATACAGAAAAAAAAAAAAAAAAAAAAATATATATATATATATATATACCTATATATATATTATAATATTATTATTAATAATAATAATAATAATAATAATAATAATATTATTATTATTATTATTATTATCAATAAAACCATGAGGAAGAAGAAAGAATGATTACATGGCATATAGATATGGTACTGTGAATCGGCAAGTGGTGTACCACCATTGTCTCTCCTGTGCCTATCAGGGTATGTGATTGGTAATTAAATGTCAGTCTGTATTTTGCTTTCATGAGACCCCTCCCCCCCACCTTTTGTTTAAGGTTTCCTGATCGTTGAGAGTGTTTAGAAAAAGGTTGTTGAGAAAAATAAAATAAATGAATCTAGAAATGTGTTATGATGCACCTAAGTGTTTTTCTTCCTGGTTGGCCTAGCAGCACTGTTACTGTGTGAAAGGATAGTCATTTTGCTTGCTTTGTTTACTCCCCTTTCCATGGGGTGTTTTGTACGGGCCAGTATATAAATGTGACATCAGGAATGTGTTTTAAGAGTTTGAGCAGTTCCTTTACATTTCCTTTGTCTGTGTCTTGCTCTTGTTGTTGTTGTTTAGGTTTGTTAGTTGTGGCAGTAACATTTCTGTCTTTTATTGAAATTGTTTCCGGTTTCAGTTGTGTGTGTAGAGTTTGTCAAAGTCTTTCTCAACGATGTCCAGTGTCCAGTTTAGTACTGTGCCAGTCAGTGTGAAGCGGAGCAGTTTTATTTTGTTCCTTGACAAGTTCTTTGATATGGGTTATGCGAGCCTCAATTCTAGAGTCTTTTCTGTTTGGCTCAAATTTGTTGATAAGGGGTACCACCTTGTGGATTCTGTCCAATGGAGGTGGCTCACACTCCTGCCAGGGTTTTGGCTGGTGAGTTGATTTTGACATGAAGCCAGAGGTGGGCAGTTGTGTCTGCCAGGGCCAGGGTGGCGGGGTTGCAGTTTCTGTGAAGAAGGCAGGCTGCTCTTGCCATAGCAGGTTGCTGTATGGTGGTGTCTGGGAGATGAGCTGGATGGGTCTGTAGCTGGTTGGTGTCTGCAGGCTGTCATGTTGCTGGTGTGGGGGTGTGTGGCACTGGTTGTCGGTGTTGGCAGGGGTTTGGTCTGTTGGGACAGGAATTTGAGAGTGCTGGTTTGTCCCAGTGGGTCCCTGCAGGTACCGGTCCCGGTTACTCACACAGTTGATGTGCTGTTCGCTAGTTGTCGTTGGTCCTTGTGGGGAGTTCCTGTGTTCTAAGTTTCTTGTGACGGGTGTGAGGATATCCAGAACCTTGTGCAGTTCTGCTTCAGCTTTTATTTTAAGTCCATAGTTTCCCTATGTAGAATTTCAATTTGGGTTGTTAGATTCTCTTAGATCAAGTTTAGCACTGGGTTAGCGTGTTTGTAGTGTTTGAGTGTGTGAGTGTGAATTTGTCTATGATGCTAACAAGGGTTAAGAATTGTAAAACTGCACATTTATGTTGAGATAATATGAGGTCAACAGTATCCAGAGAGTAAGAGAGGGAACTCACTTTGGACATTTTGAGGGCAGGCCAGCTGATGTCATAAGGGCCTTGAGGTTCCAGTTGTCCACTACTCCTTGACTCAAGCAGCCATTCAACCTGACAATCTGCACCCAGGACTGACCCCATCCCAACCACATGTAACAGCCCAATGCCACTGAAAGCCATTTACCACTCTCCCCTTTTTTAAATTAATAATTTTGGACTAAATGTAAATATTAGAAACAAATAATTTTGGATAATATCCCATATTATTTATCTGTATTCAGATTCAAAGTGGCCATTAATTGTACTATTAGCACTCCTGCCTGGGAGGAATTATGCCACCCCAACAGCCTTGTATCATTCAACACAATACAGGTGTGCACTGTCCTAATTTGCTACAGGTGGAGTATTTAACAGCCCCCAGGTCCTCTGCACCAGCAGTCAGCGCCAGCACCCTCAGTGTCCCCCTTCCAAAGGGCCCCATCTCCAAAGGGCATGGACTCTAGCTGCAGGGGGAGGAGAAGACTGTGAAGAGACGCTGCACAGCAACAGCAAGAAGCCATGACGATATTTCCAATTCCCATCCTGCTCTCTCCTTCCTCTCACCGTGCACCTGCACGCCATTGCTTCCCTAATCCCTCTAACCTCATCTCCCTGCCTCTCCTCTCCTCCTCCCTCCCTCTACTCCACTCTCTGGAGGCCTGTGGAACTGCCATTCAGCTTCCAACAAGGCCGATTTCATTTCCACCTTTACCTCACACCACTCTCTGGGTATCCTTGCTCTCACCAAGACATGGATCTCCCCGGAGAACTCAACCACCCCTGCTGCCCTATCCTCTCTGTTTTGTCCCCCAGTTTTTCTGGGAGGGAAGGAGGAACAGGGCTCCTGCTCTCCCCTTCTCTCCTCTTCTCTGTTCCCCCTTTCTCTCCTCTATCACGACTAACAGCTTTGAATTCCACACAGTGGAACTCACCTCTCCCTCTCACCTCTACCCTTCTAGTTCTCTACCGTCCCCCCGGTCCACTCGCCTCCTTCCTGGATGAACTCGATTTTCTTCTCTCCTCCCTCCCCTCGCTGTCCTCACCTAACATCCTCCTGGGAGACTTCAACATCCACTTATCCAATCCCTCCCACTGTGCTGGATTTCTTCCTCTCCTTCACTCCTTTAACTTCTCTCTCTTCCCGTCTCCCCCCAACTCACAGGGCAGGCCACCAGCTAGACCTCATCTTCTCTAGAGGCTGGTCCCCTTCAACACTCTCCATGACACCCATGGACATCTCAGACCACCACTTAATCTCCTTATCCCTTTATCCCCCCTCCACCCTTACTTCCACTGCTCTCACTCTCTTACCTTCCATTGACAGTTTTTCCCATCTATCTGTCAACTGTGCTACCTCCTCTTTGTTCTCCTCCCTTACCTCCTCCCTTGATTCTCTTTGTCCTCTCATGTCTCGTCCTCTTCGTCCCTCCCCTCTTCAGCCTTTGATCTCTTCCGTTCCATGATCCAGTCTGTGTGCCGCTGAACAGAAGTGGACTTTGATCTATTCATAAACTTTTTTATGCAAGTTTGAAAGCTCACAGTGCATACGGACTCTGATCTTTCCTCTCTCCTCCTACGTCACAAACCTACAATGTGTGCCCTGGACCCTCCTCCTCCAAGCGACTGCTTCTGATCTATTCCACTTCATCTCCTCCCTCCTCAACTCCTCACTGCTCTCTGGCTGTTTCCCCTCTGATTTTAAACAAGCTGCTGTGATCCCACTCCTCAAGAAACCAACCCTTGACCCCACCTCTCCTCAGAATTACCGCCCTGTCTCCTTACTCCCCTTCCTCTCAAAGACCCTCAAGCGTGCGGTCCACTGTCAGCTCTCTGCATTTCTTTCCCATCACTCATACCTGAATCCCCTGCAATCTGGCTTCCGCACAGCTCATTCCACTGAAACGGCTCTCCTGGCAGTCATTGACTCCATCAGCTGTGCTCGGGCGGCCTCCTTCTCCTCAGTCCTCATCCTCCTTAATCTAATCTCTCTGCAGCATTTGACACTGTTGATCACTCCATCCTCCTTTCCTGCCTCACTGACCTTGGAATCTCTGGAACTGCTCTCACCTGGTTCTCCTCCTACTTCAACGACCGGACCAATCGAGTGACATGGCAAGGTTCCTCACAGGCGTTCCCCAAGGCTCCGTCCTGGCCCCCCTCCTGTTCTCTCTCTACACTCGCTCCCTGGGCCCCCTCATAGCATCCCATGATTTCTCCTACCACTTCTATGCAAATGAAGCCCAGATCTTCCTGTCTTTTCCCTCCTTGGACCCTCTCATCCCCTCTCGCATCTCTTCCTGCTTGTCTGCTATCTCCGCCTGGATGCACACACACCACCTCAAGCTCAACCTCTCCAATTCAGATCTCCTCTTTTTTCCCCACTCTTCCTTACCTTCTGCTGATCTCTCCATCTCAGTCCCCTTGGAATCCACAACACTCTCTCCTTCTTCCTCTAAAAGCTAGGAGTCACCCTCAGTCCTGTGTTCTCCTACACCCAGCACATCACCACGCTGACACGCACCTGCAGATTCTTCCTGAGCAACATACGCCGAATCTGTCCCTTCCTCACCAACTACTCGACTCAGCTGCTCATCCAGTCACTGGTCTTCTCCCGCCTGGACTACTGCAACTCCCTCCTGGCCGGCCTGCCTGCAACTACTACCCACCCGCTCCAGCTCAACCAGAACTCTGCGGCTTGTCTGCTATTCTTGTGTGCTTTTGATTGTTTTCCTCCTTACTCCCTTTCCCGTTGCCCTTGACTGTGACCCTGCATCTTGACAGTACTTAGCTTTCACCGTCCAGGATGTAGGACCTCACTTACTGTACTTGTGTAAATTGTAAATTGGAATTTGTAAATTGTATTTTGTATTACTATGTTTTAGTTAACTTGAATTTGTAATGATTGATGCCTTGTACTTAACTGTATTTTTGCACTTTGTTTTGCACTTATGTTGTAAGTCACCTTGGATAAGGGCGTCTGCCAAGAAATAAAATAATAATAATAATAATATTCTCTCTCCCCTGATTCGCACATGCTACTCCACTGCTCTGCTCCCTCCACTGGCTCCCGATACTAGTTCAAGACATTGACCCTTACCTACCGCTGTCTCGACTACACTGCACCAAGCTACTTTCAGTTCCTCATCTCCCCATAAATCCCCTCCAGACCGCTGCAGTCTTCTGGTGCATCCTCTCCACTCCTCTTCCTCCAGAGCCGCTCCTTCTCATCCCTGGCCCCTAAGTGGTGAAACGACCTCCCCACTGAAGTCAAAACAGCAGAGTCCTTGATCTCCTTCCGGCGCTTACTGAAATCACATCTTGTCAGAAAATACTTGTAATTTAGTCCTTTACTCTCCTGTAGGATAGCACTTTACAATGTTTTAATGCTTCTTACATTGCTTGTACTCGTATTATTTTGATTTCCCCTTTGCTCCCTTTCCTGTAGCCCTTGACTGTGACCTAACATCTTGCCCACACTTAGCTTTTAATATCCACAATGTCAGACCTCATTTATTGTATTCACTTGTGTAAATTGGAAGTTGTAAAATGTATTATGTTTTGAATTGCTTTGTATTATGCAAAGCTGAATTTGTAATGTTTGATACCTTATACTGAACGATAATTTTGCACTTTGTATTGCACTTATGTTATGAAAGTTGACCTGGATAAGGGCGTCTGCCAATAAATAAATAATAACAAATAATAATAATATGGAAGAAATATATACTATTGGAAAGAAATGTGTGATCTGTAAATTTTTCCATACATTGGCGCTAAAACAATATGATTTACCTTTTAACTAAATAATACATGACACAATATTGATGGAATGCAACAGCAAGAAATACATTTTTAAAAAGTGAGTGTGGTACAATGTATGAGCTTTCTGAGACAGGTATATTCCCTCCCATTGGGTGCACAACATTCTCCTCATTTGCAAAGTTTTTTTGTTTTTTTTGTAAACATTTTATTTTTCCTTTCTTTCTCTTCCAAATCCCAAATTGTCTCCCTAATCCCCCTCCTCATGCTGTATAGATTGTAAACACATTTATTTTGATTAGTTTCTAATACAAATGCCACAAAAACATTTTAAATGTATATAATATTTGAAATGAATGATTTGAAATAATGTGGGATACACTGGCATCCCATCAAAGGTGTTCCCCGGCGTTCGGCAAGTGGCGGCCCGCAGGCTTTGGCCCCCCAAAGCCCCCCCGCTCTTACCGGAGAAACCCCCCCCTTATCATATAAGTAGTAATATAGGGCACTTTGTCGGAAGGGGGGGCTGCAGGGGATTTGACCTTTGGCCTGAACTTGAGTTGAACTCAGGGGGGGCCCTTCCTAGGGGGTGGGGGGGCCCTTCCTAGAGGGGTTACGGGGGAATTGACCTTTTGACCTGAACTTGAGTTGAACTCGGGGGGTGGGCTTCCTAGGGGTGCGGGGGGTGCTTGTACCGCGTCACAGAATAATTACCATATTGATGGATTCCGAAGGAATGTGCAGGGTGGTGGGGGTCTTCAACTGTTTTTCAAACCCTCCAAAAGATTTGTCTTTAAGCCAGACTGATTCTTTAGTAAAATAGATATTTTTCTCTTTACACGTGTGAAGTGATTCTGGGTCTTCAGCATGTCCGACTGTATCTACGAGAAAACACCCGAGAGGAAAACCTGGGCTAGGGTTCCTTCACGATATGATGTGAGACTCGACCGAATCTGGGTTCTGGAGGATGATGAAACAAGGCGTGGATACCATTTTAAAATGGACAAGGGATATGTCTGTCTGGAGTTTTTTGAGTTAAGAGCTGGTGAGGAGATGCCTTTTGTAACCAGAATTGAGTACGCTTATGAGGATTGGATGCATGTAAAGGACTGGACAAGGGAAGGGGATGTGGATAAAGCGTTAGAAGCGTTGAAACAGTGGAATCGAGATCGTGAAACTGCTCTGCTGCCTCTGATGTTTGAAAGTCACGACTGGGAAAGCGCTCTATCTGTGAATCATAGTAGAACTGTATGACAGGGTACAACAGAATCGTGTTTAGGAAAACACACTATGCCAAACAAATTAGCTTTTTTTACGATGCTGAACCTATTTTTACGGATCCTGAGGATGAAAATGAATATGTTACCGAAATTGATTTCTACGCCCAGGATTGGTCGAAAATGAAAACGGTCATAAAAGAAATTAATGAGGGTTTTGAGGTTTTGAGGAAATATGTAGAGTTAGACTCTGTTAAAAAGAGGCTTTATTTCAACAGCGAGGACAGGCAAAAATGTGGCGGGGGTTGGTTGCATGCTGCCAAACACATCGACGATGACCTTGTCGACATTACCCCCACACCCCCACCCGTCTAACTGTGATGTATTACATGACGTAGTAAAAATATTGTATAAAAGTAGCCACCCCTTGCTCTTGGTTTAGATGAAAAGAGAATGTCTGTTACGAGACTCTACAGCCCTCTTACGAACGAGGACCTCCCTTGGTCATACAATCCGGACATTTTATACCAGCCTGAGCGCTCTTACCACGGCTACCCGCCACTACCTCAAGACGAAACAGCCCGCTGTTCAATGGAAGTAACGACTAACACCACCGACTCCCCGCCTCAAGAGACCCCGAACATAGCTGCTTTTGTGGCGGCATCTCAGGAGAGCTGTACTATGGCTCTAGAAACACCTCAACCAGTGCTGAGCGAACCAATGATCATCAAACCTGCCAGGGGGCATGACAAAGGCGACGGTTTTAGACCAGAGGTCCGCGCTGAAGTAAGTAGAATTATTAAGAACGCCCTGGTGTATATACTGAATGCTCTCATCGATCAAGCCCTGAAAGAAGTCTGCCTGGGGTGTGAAGTGAATCATCCTAGCCAGATGAGACACAGCTGTCTGTTTGAACCAGAAACATATTATTTCCATCTCTATTTCAAGGATATTTACAAAAAACTGAACAAACCTTGGTTGAAATCAACGCTAGTCAAAGCATTATCTTATCATCATCTGCATGTCTGTCCTGTGCAGGTCCAGAAAATTATAGATTAAATTTAGTTGGAGCTGAAAAAGGAGCCGTACATCAGAGAGAAACTCAACCAGGTGTTCGACGAGTTGGATGAGAGCAGCAGAAAAACCTCTAACAAGCTGAAGGAATATTTCTTCCGTAAAGAAAGTAAAGCAGAGTACAAGGAGAAGGAATTTGATCTGTACGAAACCGACTCAGAGGCTGAAAGCAACTGAAAGCACCTGAAGATGGGGAATGTTCTGGATTGTTTCTGTAACCGGATTTGTCGCCAACAAACCGCGACACATCTGAGGGCCCTATTGTACAAAGTATTGGAAAAGAAAGTGGCCGACGAGCGCCTTTTCTCTACAGATTTGACTGTCGACGATGCTCAACTTTCAAACCTGGAGCATTTAATGGATGATGTGAAAAAGACTGAGGGTTATGAAAACTGGGCGGCTATGATCGCTGTTGCAAGGAACGATGTTAGACCATTTCATCAACATTTATATAATCTTTTATAAGTCATGTTTAATGAATGGTTGTTTATTTTTAAAAAAGCACATATTATTGTTTTATACATGTATGTAATCGATGTGTGTACTTATAAAATAAAAGCCGGTTTAGTAGTGGATATAGAGCAAGTAACCAATTAGTTGATATCTTTTTGTTTAAATAATGGGAAAAATTGCTGTATGTGTTTTCTCAATTGCTTAAAAATGGGTTTGTACTCTGAAAATGAATAAAAGAGCCATTTTCTAAATACTTTGGTCATTGTTTTTGTGTGCTCTTACAGAATGTCTCGACAAGCTCCTAGGATGAAGGATTTGTACTACAACCCCGCCAGCAGTAGGGAGTTTGGGGGGTCGGAAGGGATTCTGGGGAGAGCTGTCAGAGCAGGGTATTAAGGTAGATAAGATAAGTGTGGCCAAGTGGTTGTCTGCGCAAGATGCTTACACCCTACATAAACCGGCTAGAATTAACTTTAAAAGAAATCGTGTGTATGTTGCAGACATAGATTCACAATGGCAGGTGGATCTAGTGGATATGTCAAATTCATCAAAACATAATAAAGGGCACACATTCATGTTGACGTGTATAGATATATTATCAAAATATGCGTGGGTGCAAGTGTTGAGGAATAAATCCGGCGTTGTTGCTACGCAGGCTTCTTGCAGGGGCGCTGTCCTAAAAAACTACAGTCTGATAAAGGTAAAGAGTTTCTCAATAGAGAATTCCAGAATCTTTAGAAAAGACACAAAATACATAATTTCACCACAGGAAACGAGCTTAAGGCCTCGATTGTGGAGAGATTGAACAGAACTATAAAGACAAAAATGTGGAGATACTTCACAGCTAACAATACTCGATCATATCTCGATAGAGTTCAAGAGTTGGGAATGCTTACAACCACAGTTATCATAGAAGTATTAAAATGAGACCTGTAGAGGTGGATAAGAGTACTTCTTTTAAGGTCTTTAAAAATGTCTATGGACCATTTAAAGCCTCAAAGAAACAGATTTACAAGTTCAAAGTAGGAGATGTTGTAAGAGTTTCAAAGCAACGGAGACCTTTTGTAAAAGGTTATGAGAAAACTTTTTCGGATGAATATTTCACCATTACAGAACGTGTGCCTCGAACCCCGCCGGTGTACAGGTTAAAAGACTACGACGGGGAGTCTATAGAAGGTACTTTTTATGAGGAGGAGTTACAAAATATTTAGGTGGGGAATGATAGCATATTCAGAGTAGAAAAGATTTTAGGGAAAAAAACTGAAAACAGGAAAAAATATGTGCTGGTAAAATGGGTGGGGTGGCCTGAAAAGTTCAATAGCTGGGTTTTGGCTAGTGCGGTGTGGGATATATGGCCGGTATACAAGTGAAAGCTCATGGAGGATCTTTCATTATGGGTCATGAAGATGGAAGAGGGAGGATTCAATGTGACGCTGCCTAGTAACGCGTCCCTCGACATTTATCCTAACAACACCATTTCTAGTTTTACGGTCAAATTTGTAAAACCTATAGAACTGCGGGGGCCCTGGGAGGTGGGGTTGTCGGAAATACAGTACCCCCACACTTGGGCTATAGTACGCGATGAAGACTTGGTCTTTTCAATTTTGGACATCGGAATTAAAAAACTGTGGACTTTCACATTACAAGACGGTTATTATGAAAATATTGAAAAATTATTAGAAGAGATGAACAAACAGATCTCTGGAGGGAAACAACCTGTCACATTACATTACAGTTTGATGAAAAATAAAGTTTACATGGAGTCCGCACCTACGATAAGAATTAAAACCAGCGGTAACCTAGGCCGGATTTTAGGGTTTTACGCCAACAAGGAGGATGAATTTAAGGATATAATAGCTCCATACCCTGCGGATATCCGTGCAGGATTTTACACCCTTTATATCTACATCATTTCACACCAGAGGGTGGGGGATAGTTACGTCCCCCTTTTAAGAAATGTACATATTAAGGGTAAAAACAACGATGTGGTCACAATTACTTATGACAAGCCACACTATGTACCTGTCTCCAAGACTCATTTTGACAATATTACGATTGAAGTGAAATCAGATCAGAATATTGACATACCCTTCCGTTTTGGTAAGGTTATAAGCAAACTACATTTTTGACCTGTGAAACATTGTGTACACGGCTAAAATGACTATCATGAGGGGTTATGTCGATCCTAAAGACTATGTGAACTATTACAAAATGCAGGCCGGTAACGGTTTGCCTGGGTTTGCTGGAGCTAATGTGATGTATGGGAGCGGAATAGGTGGACTCTTTCGAGGACTTTTCAGGATGGCTATGCCCGTTCTCAGCTTTGATATAGCGAAACTGCATCTTAAATCGGCCGCCAAACACATTGTTAGCGATGTGATCAGCAGGGCTATGACCAGATCCGCCAACAAAGATAATCAGGAGGGTTCTGGGCTAATGGTCCTGGCCAAAGGCTCTCGTAAAAGATGACACCCTCCCGGAGGGTGGAGAGTGGTAGCTAACAAAAGACAGAGACTTACTTATTCAGCGGCAGACTGTAGCAGAACTTGTAAGAGTAGGCAGCCGAAAAAGAAGAAGAAGAAAACCGTTAAAAGAAAACCTAAAAGAAAGTCAAGAACCTGTTTGGGATATATATTTTAATCATGGCTTTTGTACACAACATGTCGGAAGAATGTGTGAAATCAGAACTGGATCTGTTTACGGTCCCTTACACGCAAACGAGTATCGAAAAAAGTATCTATGGGGAGATTCCGCCTCTTTCGGCCATTTCAGAATCCGCCCCTCTGGAATTTTTCATAGCCGGTAATGGTGAAGATTATTTAGATCTGAATAATACCCTTATTTTACTCGTAAAATTGTGACTGAAGAAGGACAGGCTATCGAGAGGGAGGCCAAAGTGGGGGTTATCAACTACCCGGTGGCCACCATCTTCTCGCAAGTGGATGTAACCCTCGGGGATAGACTGATAAGTCAAAGCAGTAATACATACCCCTATAGAGCACTGATGGAGTGTATACTTAATTATAGCGAGGAGACTCTAAACAAACAGTTCAGCCCCGGACTGTTTGCCAAAGACACACCAGCCGCCATGGATGTCAAGGATCCAGGTGGCACCAACGCGGGTCTGAAAAAAAGAGCAACATTTTCTACAGCAAGTAAAACAATTGAGCTTTTTGGTCATGTTCATTCCGACATATTTTTTCAAGAGAAACTGATGCTCAACGGGGTTGATATTAAGATAAAAATGATTCGGAACAAAAATGAATTTTGTCTGATGAGCGATGATGATGAAAAATATAAACTTATTATTTTATCGGCCTCGCTGTTTGTTAAAAAGGTGTCTGTTTCACCGGCTGTTAAACTAGGCCACGCTCAGGCTCTAATGACCACTAACACCAAGTACCCCATTGAAAGAGTCTATATGAAAGTGCAAAGCATTGCGGCAGGAACTCGCGTTATGAATCAGGAAAACCTCTTCCTCGGACAGCTCCCAAAACATGTCATTATCGGGCTGGTGGATAATGACGCATTTACAGGGTCATATACAAAGAATCCATTTAATTTTAAACATTATAATGCAGAATTTATAGCTATGTACGTTGATGGCACACAGGTCCCCGCCAAACCTTTTCAACCCGATTTTGAAAATGGTTGCGCGGTCCGTGAATATTACAGTGTAGTTCTCACTACAGGGAGACATCTGAAGGACCAGCCTCTGCTGATAAACCGCGCTGAATACATCAACGGCTACAGTTTGTACGCCTTCAACCTAACCCCAGATGAAGAGTGCGGGCAACATTTCTCCCTGGTGAAAACAGGAAATATGAGACTGGAAATACGTTTTAAGCAACCCCTAGCCGGTACTGTAAATATGGTTGTGTACGCCGTGTTTGACAATATTATAGAAGTGAATGCGAGAAGGAATGTGCTCTATGATTATTATTAACCATGAACACCAGAGAGCTCACGGCTGTCATGAACTGTAACCCCCACACTAAGAAGCTGTTTCACGGAGTCTATGCCTGCGATCAGTTACCTGAATTGAAGCTAAAGAACTTACCTGCCATGTTTATAATTAACACTCACCCTGAAACCATGCCTGGAGAGCACTGGCTGGCTATTTATCTGACGGAAGATCATCGCGGCGAATTTTTTGATTCCTACGGAAACCCTCCAGATTTTATTCATTTTCCAGCTACGATCAACAACTTTTCAATAAACAATTGTAAAGAACCGGTTTATAACTGCCGCCAAGAGCAAAGTCTACAGACTACAACCTGCGGTCAACACTGTGTGTTTTTCTTATATCATAGAGCTAAAGGTCTCCCCTACACAAATGTTATGACGCGGTATGGGCCTGATTTAGGAAAAAATGATAAAACTGTGTCCTGCTTTGTTCAAACCTTGTGTCCTAATAATAATAATGTTAAATACCTAACTTGTAAAAATTAAAAAAATGTCATGCGTGTTAAAGAAAAGAAACGCTTTAATACAAAAGCATTTTTATTTGACATAATCCGATATAATCATTACATTATAAAATGTAAAAAAAAAAACATTACAGAATAACAATATATATTAAAAGAAAAAATCATGTTGTGTAATACATGTCAAAATATGGATATACATCGTAATAAAAGTATCAAACGTTACATACAAAGACTTTGCTTTTCCCCTTTCCAACTGTAAGTACACATTTATACCATTAATAAGGTGTCCATCTATGTTTTGATGCAGGTTTCGTTCTTTTCTTTCTGGCGGGGGGTTCAACCCAATCACTCTCACCGGCCTTACAGAGGCGGATTTTGTTACGGGTGGTTTGGTTAGGGATTGGTGATTGAGGTATGTTCAGACACGCCAAAGCTTGGAGGAAATCTCTCCACCCCGTGGGCCTCCTACTATCCAGAATCTTAATAGAACTCTTAATCAAATCAAACATGTGCGATCCTTTATTCACCCGACCTTTAAAAATAAATTGACCTTGGTTATTCCAGGAGGTCACCCGAGGTGTGTTAAACATTTTATGTAGAATATATTTTGCATTTCTTTGACTTCTTACAGGCATGCTTTTCAATACATCTGATAAAACCACATCTGTCTCTACAGGGTGTTCTTCTTCTGTTTCAATAACCGCACTACTTTCAGAAAGCTGCTGTTTCTCCGAAGGCAACATTAAAGTTAGAGTACTCTGGCTTTTTGCACCCTGTTTAACGATACTCAGATATCTTTGTAAGGTGGCTGTATAAAGCTGTACTTTTTCATAAGGGTTTAAATCGCATATAGATTTAATTTCAGAGTCTAGATTATTTTCCACAGTCTGTCGGAGGGATTCTGGAGGTGGCAGGGGTTTTGTTAGTTTGTCAAGTTGTTCTTGAGGTACCAAAAACATTTTTTGGGTGTATTCCATCGCTACTATACAGATCTGGAAGCTAGAAGGTTGGTTAAGAAAGGCAAGGCTATGCCCAAGAGGGGGCAGATAAAACCACCTTTCTCTTCTTTTTAACGGATAACTTCTTGTTAGTGAGGATCTTTATAACAGACTTTTGTTGTTTTAGTTCACCCAGTTGAAAAGCTGTTAAGGGTATATAAGGGTATATACGTTTAAGGCGATTTCACATAAAGTTTCTATCAGATCAGAAGGGGCGGACAACAACACAGCTTTCCTCTGACGAGGATTACCCTCATATAATATCTTTAAAAGTGGTAGGTTTCTTCTTATCCTAGCCGACATTCTATTTTTTATTTCTTCTCTTTAGCACGTAGACTACAGGCCAATCTGGGGGCAGCATACCCGCTCTGAGTCAATAGTCTTCGGGAGTTTGCGCTTTTAAATCCACTAGCAAGTATCCGTAAGGGTTTTTAGTCGCGTCTTCGAACGATTCCAAAAAGAATTTAGATTGTCTGGGGTACATTTGCCGGGCCAAAGTGTTCACCTGCAGCTTATCTCTAGGATTTTTGAAAATAATAATATAATTAGCATTTAAATTGATCGTTCGACTCTTTTTACCTTGAAAAAATAAATAAATAAATTTTAATAAACTAGATAGACGATGCTCAAATTTCTATGGTGTGTATATTTTGTAAAAGTTTTCTCCACTTCGCTATTGTCGCTAGCCATTTCCATGAGATCGTCTATCACTATTAAATTGCATTTGTCACTGGGTAACAAATCATCGTCGCAAAGCAATGCAGGGACACCTTCCACAAATTTAAGATTTTTAATTTTAACCATTAGCTCATCGTACAGAGGTTGCCAACATGAGTAACACCAAACTATGTTATCGAGAGTTTGTGTTATAGCCGTTGCAGAATTAGAATTAGAATTAGAACTAGTGAAATCATAGTAATCTATTCTCTCCTCAGCCTTCACCTCGTAATGTAAACAGATTGCGTTAGTGCGCCCTCCGAACAAAGCGTCTCTCGGTTCGAGACGTTCGGGAAAATCAAAGGTTTTCATGAACGTTCGTACACTACCGTCCCGCTTTTTCATAGCCGTCCACTCATGTTCCCACATCACTTTCACAGTTAAACCATAGGTGTTTTTTAGAGTCTCGATTCTTTGTAAGAAATCAAAGTGCATATCTCCACATATTTGACGAGTGACAGGATTAAAAGTGTTTGCATCAAAGCACCGAGGACAATAGTGGTAAATACAACTGGCAAACTCATAAGCCGTACGAACCCCATTTTCCTCCGAAAAACCATCCAGAAAGTAGGGACCCATTCTAACCTCACCATAATTCAAAGCGTGTCTGATCAAGATGTTATGATTGTCAGACATGTATTCCAACCATTGGATGGAGGCCATAGAAAAACTCTTTTGTCGGCACCTGTAATTGTCAGGAGTTGTAATGGCGATGGTGTTTTTCTGCAAGAAATTGGCTCGAAACATTTTCATACAGAGAGAAGCTATTGTCATACACTGTAAAGGGTCAAGACCCACTGTCTTAATGACTTCATGCCTGAACCTAACACATGATTCTTTAAGGATCAACACATCATTTCTACAATAGGCGGCCATGTCCTTTCTGAAATCAAAAATGCTATCCTTAACCGTGTCATACCAGTTGAAGAAGTCCTGCCTTTCCCAAGTCATCATGGATTCAACCCCATAATAACTGGGCGCCTCTATAATTCTGTGTTTCGACTGTGTTAAAAAAGTGGCAGAACCAGCCCTTTTCTCACGTTTCAAACCCCAATGCTTTAGGTAAAGTGCTCAGTTTCATGGGTAAGAAGTTGAGCGAGTCTATGTAACGCTGGTTGAAATCATGGTCTGTGAAACACATTATTTTACAGCCCTGTGCGATGATGTCGGGGGTTACACCACTTTCCACCAAATATTTAATCAAGATATAAGAGTCATACCCTCTAGCATTATGAGCTATGAATGTGTAATCTCGATACTTTGGACAGCGATATTTTTGAAAGAAACCCTCAACACATGACTCACCGGCCGCAGCCCACTCGCGATCCAACATGTCTATACAGTGAATATAATTCGCTATATGAACGCCTCCTTCCTGCCTACACTCAAAGTCATAAAAGACATACTTGTTATGTAGGGGTGCCGGTTTAACAGACTGTATGAAACATTGGTGTTCGGTCTCGGGTGTTAAGTCGGCGTTACAGAGATGACACCTCAGAGCGGCACACTTGTGGGGTTTATCCTCTTTATAGGTGTACTGTCTGTAACACTGGAGACAGAATTTTGTTTTATCGCAAGGGCTGGTGCTTTGACCCATACCCCCTCTAGGTATTTTGTGTTCGGAAAAACAGAAAGCGGACCGACAGATCCTTAAACAATCCTTACACCGCACTGTGGGAGCTTCACCCTTTCGACATTGCGGATGGTAACACACTTACAGTACCCAGCGCATTGATGGTTCTTCCTATCGTTAAAACCCTTGTAGCAAAAATCACAGACGTACGAACAACCCAAAAAAGCCTTCAAATTTCTAATACCGTAGTAATGATTTTCGTGAAGGAAAAGAAACAATGTGTGGGGGTTAAACTCTGAGCGAGTTTGAAATGTGTTAAATACATCATTTATCTCACAACGGTACCAGACTACTATCTTAACACCCGCCACCTCCTCAAATTTGTGGATATCTGAAAAAGTCACCATCTCCTGTTCCGATAGACCCGCTGCCTGATGCATTTGCAAAGCATCATGCAAAACCTGCTCTGAAGCTATATTAGGTTTGAGCAGGCGTACTATACTATACGCAAAGCATGTTTTGTTATTTGTATTACCCTCATTCACTATTTGCCCGAGTTTCTTATTAATTATTTCAGTCTTGAGACAACTTGACAATCTCCTACGAACACCACCCTCAGGGTTACGAACAACATTAATGACCAAGACCAGACTTTCATCGGCCAAGATGGAGGCTTGACTCTGAAGCAGGTTTTCAATTTTAGATAGAAAAGCCTCAACATCTAACTCATCACCTCTCATTATGGTAAAAACACTGCTAAATAATGAATCCGCTCTCAGCTCCAACTGCACCACATCCTGGGGTCTAACATGTTTGGTAATTCGGTCAAGCATATTTTGTATAATATCATGCATTGTAACAAATATCTCGGCATAATTGTCGCTGTTGAATAATTCTGCAAAGCTAAATCTGTGAACAATTTCAAAATTACGGAGGTTTGGTCTGTCTACATGCTCTACACCCCCATTATTATCAGCATCGATATTATGGCAATCCCCACCACCACCAGTATTTGTTCTATCGTTACTCCCCCGAACATCCTCAGCCTCTTTGTTGATATTTTGAACATCGCTAAGCTCGCGACTAAACCCATTGTCAACACCTGCAGCTTCACTGTTCTGACCTCCGCCACAACCCCTTTTGTTGTACATTGTTTAAAGCATGCTGAAGACCTTCAAAAGTGTCAACACAATTGTTATTTACAACGTGGTTAGAGGCATACTCAGGAACGTTTTCTGTTGGAGCAGGACTAGTAATAAGTTGGGGTTGTTTTGTTAAATTGTTTGCGTTCGGAAGGGGTAGGTGTTCTAAGGAATCAACCATTTGTAACAAGTCAGAATTTACAGAGGGATACAAGTCTATAGCACGCGCCGGTCGGTTGTTTATTTCACCCACCATTTCTAATAGCTCGGGGGTAATCGGTACATTTGCTAAGGCCTCAGGGTCGTTCGTATCAGTATCATTCTCTCTAGGTCTTTTGGACTCCTGCTCGTGAATGTCTGCATCATTGGTCCTTTCAGACATGTTCAATCCCCAATCCTGTTTATATAGCTTGCTAAGGCATTAATTAAGATTGTTTGACCCTCAATTACCTGTCTTTGGTTATTCAACACTATTCTTCTTCACTCGATACGACGCTGGCTGGTGATGCAGGCGGTCCAGGCGGTGTTTGGATATGCGTCGGGGAGTCCTGGCTCCTAACTTGCGGAGACACCCGGGCGGTGTCAACGGTTCCTATAAACAGAATTTAAATGTTTAAATACAATTCAAATATATTTAAAACATTTCAAATATTAGATTTCTTAAATATGTATGTAAATGTAGCATATTTTAATCTTTCTGAACGAGTGTACGGATATCTAAACACTTTGCAATTATATTTCTTGATTAATTGAATTATACTTACCATCAAAGTTTGAGTTTAGTCTCCGATCCGCATGGTAGTGGCCGGGCATCTTGATGTCTCTTTGTGTGATCTGGACCCGTGCAGACAGCGTGTTGACCAAATGGATTGAATCTCCGCCGCAAACCCGCGTGAACGCGCTGATGACCACCGCAATTCCCGCAACCTTTCTGTTCACGCGCTTGAAAAAATGTCTTTGACAATCCGTAGGGTGGCGCTCGAGGATGAGTAATCGAAGTTTGTTCATGAAAATATCGGGCTTATTAGATTTATTTAACCTCAACATCTTTAAATGTTCTGTAAATTATACGTATCTATTGTATGTTGTAGATCATGTACAATGCTTGTTGTTGACATATGTTTAATAAAGTTTACTGTAGGTCTTTCCATTTATTTTGATAAATAATATATATCCCTACATGCTTAAAACTATGTAAAGAATATAGTTATATAAGCAGTTGACCCTAAACATTATGACATCAACATTAAATACACATGTTTAAAATGAAATAAATAAAGCTGTCTTTTCTAGGTTTGTATACATCTCTTATTATATTTTATTAAATTTTAGAACCAAAATACCTCTTTAGACAAGGGGACTTTTTAAGTGGTCTCTCTCTCTTTCTCTCTCTCTACGCATGATTGATGTTACAGCCACCCCCCTACCACTACCACACGTGTTATCTTTTAACACATTGCGGCTGTATGTACCTGCAGATTCCTAAGTGTTTTGTCGTAACCATCATTAATTAATTAAATCGTTATCATGTTTTTATATCTTCATACAGCCTAATGGTTAAGAATAACGCTTATATTTTGCTAGCCTTATAGTTACAGGTTTCCAACATCATTTTGGTTAGGATTCTTTATCACATTATTGTGTTAAGTTAAACTTTTTTTTTTTTTTAAATACAAGCGACTAGAGAACGGCTCGTTCTCATCAGAATCTGAGCCCTTGAGATAAGCGTTCCAGCCTGCACTCGGTATATACACTCACCTAAAAGATTATTAGGAACACCATACTAATACTGTGTTTGACCCCCTTTCGCCTTCAGAACTGCCTTAATTCTACGTGGCATTGATTCAACAAGGTGCTGAAAGCATTCTTTAGAAATGTTGGCCCATATTGATAGGATAGCATCTTGCAGTTGATGGAGATTTGTGGGATGCACATCCAGGGCACGAAGCTCCCGTTCCACCACATCCCAAAGATGCTCTATTGGGTTGAGATCTGGTGACTGTGGGGGCCAGTTTAGTACAGTGAACTCATTGTCATGTTCAAGAAACCAATTTGAAATGATTCGACCTTTGTGACATGGTGCATTATCCTGCTGGAAGTAGCCATCAGAGGATGGGTACATGGTGGTCATAAAGGGATGGACATGGTCAGAAACAATGCTCAGGTAGGTCGTGGCATTTAAACGATGCCCAATTGGCACTAAGGGGCCTAAAGTGTGCCAAGAAAACATCCCCCACACCATTACACCACCACCACCAGCCTGCACAGTGGTAACAAGGCATGATGGATCCATGTTCTCATTCTGTTTACACCAAATTCTGACTCTACCATCTGAATGTCTCAACAGAAATCGAGACTCATCAGACCAGGCAACATTTTTCCAGTCTTCAACTGTCCAATTTTGGTGAGCTTGTGCAAATTGTAGCCTCTTTTTCCTATTTGTAGTGGAGATGAGTGGTACCCGGTGGGGTCTTCTGCTGTTGTAGCCCATCCGCCTCAAGGTTGTACGTGTTGTGGCTTCACAAATGCTTTGCTGCATACCTCGGTTGTAACGAGTGGTTATTTCAGTCAAAGTTGCTCTTCTATCAGCTTGAATCAGTCGGCCCATTGTCCTCTGACCTCTAGCATCAACAAGGCATTTTCGCCCACAGGACTGCCGCATACTGGATGTTTTTCCCTTTTCACACCATTCTTTGTAAACCCTAGAAATGGTTGTGCGTGAAAATCCCAGTAACTGAGCAGATTGTGAAATACTCAGACCGGCCCGTCTGGCACCAACAACCATGCCACGCTCAAAATTGCTTAAATCACCTTTCTTTCCCATTCAGACATTCAGTTTGGAGTTCAGGAGATTGTCTTGACCAGGACCACACCCCTAAATGCATTGAAGCAACTGCCATGTGATTGGTTGGTTAGATAATTGCATTAATGAGAAATTGAACAGGTGTTCCTAATAATCCCTTAGGTGAGTGTATATATATATCAAAAACTTTTATTTTTCTTATTTTTTAATTTACTAAAACGAATCATAAAACACTATAACCTAAAATAAATATAAAACTTTTATTTTCTTATTCTCTTTTTATTTACTAAAACAGTATCATAAAACAATTTAACCTTATATATATATATATATATATATATATATATATATATATATATATATATATATATATATATATATTTATTTATAAAACTTTGTTTCTAACTTACTTACTGATGTCATGATTTCCTAGCCATTACCCTCTATCCCCACTAGAGGTCGCCAATGTTCCCTTGCCTTTTCCTTCTCCCTTCACTGCTTTCCTTTGTCAATCTTTCAGTTAACATTCCTCCACACCCTTGTGCACTTCTGTTCCTTTCCTCTGATCTCATTGGTCCTACACCTGCCTTCCCAGTATTTTGCTTCCCTTTATAAACCACTCACTGCCCTCACTCAGGGCAAAGTGTCATCAGTTCAACCTGTGTCACCAAGCCTTGCTCCTTGCTCCTTGCTCCCAGCCTCTCCTCTCTCTTGCATTCTCGCTCCCAGTCCTGTCTCTCTCTTTCTCTCTCTCTCTCTCTCTCTCTCTCTCTCTCTCTCTCTCTCTCTTTCTTTCTTGCTCTTGCGCCCTGTCCTAGTCCTGTCTCTCTCTCGGCCTCCATGATCTAGACCATAGCCTGTGACCTCGACCACGTCCTTGATTAGTCCTTGTGTCCTGTCTGCCAACTCTACGAGCGCTGCACCTGGGTCCTTACTCCTTTGCCCTGCGGTCCTCCCCAGAGAGACTGTGACAACTGACTTATATCACTGAAAATAGAATGTATATGTATTTACATGATAAATAAATGTATCGTTATCATTAAAACACATTTCAACTTGTCATCTGATACCTCATCCTCCCGCTGTTATTGTGAAAATGGTGTGGTCGAAACACTTGGTCAATCAGATGTGCGGAACACACACGATGTGCATTGTGAAGCTAATGTAAAGTTTGAACTTAGTAGCGAGTCAAAATGCCTCACCAAAGGCAAAAATCAGGGGCTCAAAAAAGAAAAGCCAGGGGACAGAGAGGAAAAGTAAATGAAAGAAGTAGAGAGGCAATGGCCAAATTTCTTGCCAAGCATGAAGCACCAGGTATGACAGGCGAAGCTGAACATGGCAAAAGTGAGGAGCTAGGTAGAGTAGCAAATAAAACTTCAGCTAGCTAGCTTAACCTTTAAGTAACGTTAGTATGTTCACTAGATAAGAAAAAAAAAACACTGCTTCACTGCCCTTATAAGTAGGGATGGGTACCAAAACCCGGTATTAAATGGGCCCCAGTGCTAAATTATTAAAGACTGTAGTATTGATAAGCTCCGACATTACGGTTCTTTTTAACATTTTGGTATAATTTTTAAACATGCAGCTGCAGCCTCTCCTCTGCTCTGTGTTGGGGCTGAGCTCCACATACACACAGACTAGGGTGACCAGATCCCAACAAACCAAATGTGGGACAAAGAGTATGTTTGTGTGGGACAATGTTGGACACGTTACCAATGCTGAGAAGTAGTCTAAAATTTTAATATGACGTCTATCTAATTTCAAAAATAAACAACGCAATTTTCCCCGGTGCTATGTAGGCAGCAAAGACGGTGAAAGGCCCACCTGCACTTGACCCACGTGTCCACAGTTTGATTGACATCAAACACAGCCCTGTGATGACAGCCTTCCTTGCTTTCTTCACTGCCATTGGATAAAATTATTTTATTGACATTTTAAATTTGTTTCCAGTGAGATGTTATTGAGTTTATATAGTGACTTTGCTGTTGTAAACATTACTGTTGCTGCTCTAGAAACAACATTCTTTAAAAAAATAATATATCAAGACATCTTGTCAGGAATTGGTGAGAAAATACTCAAAGCATGTGACAGATGCGCTGGAGGGTCAAGTGCACCACATCAAAAAAATCTACACCGCAACTTTTAACAAAGATCTGAGCCCATTGCAACTACTCAGAGAAATACACAGGTTCCGGCTCCAAAGTATCTATGGAGACCTGTGCATACTCCTGCACATCTTCCTCACATTCCCGGTGACCGTGGCTGGAGGTGAGCGCGCATTCAGCAAAATAAAACTAATTAAAAACTATTTGCGTTCCACGATGAGCCCGGAAAGGCTCAATGGACATGCCATCCTCTCCATTGAGAGAAAACTGGTCCAAAGACTGGACTTCAAGGACATTATCAAAGACTGCTGCAAGAAAAGTCAGCCGACTTGCATTTTGGACCTAAACGGTGAGTGAGTAACACAAGGATGGGTGGGTTGTGGTGGACGGTGCTGGAGTGGGTGTGGATGAGGGCAGTGCCACGGGAAGTAGGGGTTGCTGGGCGTTTTTAACCAAAAATAAATAAATACAATACAAATTATTAAGAGTAAGACAATGTTTTTTATTAGAACATTCATTTTTTCCTATCCAGTTTGGCAATGAGCACCATGGACAGCATACAAGCACTCAGCATAGTCAAAGTCTGTCGCACCCCCCCTTCCCGTGGATGAGGGGACCCAATTTGGAAAATGTTGTCTACCTATCCATAAATCCTGACGGCAGCCCTGCTGATATGTGAACTGTTTGATGAAATGGATTAAAATCTAAATTCATGACACTTATGTTTTGTTTCAGAAAGTTATCAGGATAGTTTGTTTTCAAGTTGTGCAGAACTAATATACCCTGATTAGTGTACTTGCAATTTAGTTATATACACTAATGTATGGTTGTGTGTTTGGGTTCTCATACTGGTATAACTGTTGTGGTTACATATATGTTCAATTAAAGAGAGCACTAACTAAAGAAGAGGGATGTAGAACATTAGCTTATGCATGTTCTTAAGTAGTGTGTATTAAAGAGGTCAGCGTAGAACATATAGTGAGAAGTAGGAGTGGTTTTGATCCCTGGAAGTAAGTGCAATCAATAGTGATAAGGTTATTGTAAGTTCCCTGGCAATGCTAAATAAATACCTACCCATTGAACCCTAAATGAAGCCTTGCCACTTGTCATTCAACAAGGAGTTAAATTAATTTCTTCAGGCAAGTCTTCAAGAAAAAGTCCCCACAGGCAGTGGAAAGAACTGTTTTATTACAGAAAAAATTCAGGGGCTACTCTGAGCCCAACAGCTAACTTAAACACATCTTTTCAGACAGTACTTGTAATTTAGTCCTTTACTCTCCTGTAAGATAGCACTTTGTAATGTTTTATCATACTTCTTGCATTGCATTCCCTTTGCCCTTGACTGTGACCTAACATCTTGTCTGCACTCAGCTTTTACAATCCAGGATGTAAGAACTCATATTGTATTCACTTGGAATTGGAATTTGTAAAATGTATTATGCTTTAATTTTCACTGTATTATGTACATTTGAATTTGTAATGTTTTAACTGTATTTGTACACTTTGTATTGTGCTTGTATTTTGTAAGTCACCCTGGATAAAGGCATTTGCCTAGAAATAAACAGTAATGATAATCAAGTCCCAACAGCCCTTGAGGAAATGGGCGCATCTTAATAAGGCTGGGCGGCGCTGCCTTTCCATCTCCGTTACACAGACCCTCTCTCAGGGCCAACCATCCCAGCTGCCTCAAACAGTTTGGCCAGGCTGCAATCAAAGTCCGGGCAGTGAGCAACAGGTCCCTCACCTCTTTCTCCCATGGGGGAAGCAATATCCGTTGTCCCAGAGTCCTCAGGGCCACTCTCTGCTGGCGGGGCAGAGGTCTGGTGTGCTTGGTAGGGGGCCAGGTGATCACAATGCAGGACCACTAAAACCAGTTCTTTCCACTGCTTTCTCTATCTTTATAAAGGTGGGATATAAGTGCATGTAGGAAAAAATAAAGAGCATGTTGCCTTTATTCAGTGTCTGACTCCTTGCTTGAACCCAGTAGGGTTTTGCAGTACCAACATTTTTACGATACTATAAATGGAATGTGAAAGCAAAATATAACTGTTAAAGAACTTTAAATGTGGTACAATGGACCTCAGCTGTCAGATATGCTCATTCACATCAAGTGAAAAACATTCTCCTGTATTGTGCAAAGTCCAGTCTCAGATATATTTTCTCTCTCTAATCCTATTCATGCTGTGTATATTTCATGAACATTCATTTGCATTTGATTATAATTAAATTGGCATAAATGTATTTGTTGGGGTAAAATTGCCCCCTATGTATTGTATATACCCACTGTAAAATACTCTGCATGTTGGGAGAACAGAGTACAAGGATTTTTATATAACATATTCATATACTAACTGTTGGGGATAATTAAGTTTGGTAGGCATACTGATTATTTAACCTACTGTAACCATGTAACTCATTGTATTGTATTCTTATTGTAGGATTAGCCTTTAACAGAAGTTGCAGAGTTAACATTGTCATATCTCACTGGAAACGTTGCCGTGGCAAGGGGGGCTGAAATTTGTCATTATTGCAGAAATAACATAAATAACATAAATAGCATAACTATTTCTGTGAAAGTCTAGACACTTGAACTCACGGCCATCCCCTCACCTCTATTTTGGAAATGTCAAACCACAATCTCCCTATATTTATATTATATTTTGAGGAACAGCTCAGAGCTGACAACATAAACAATATACATGCTGCTCTTCAGACAAACCAGAAATAAGATAGAGTGCCCCATCATCTACTGCTAGGCAAACCGTGCAGACATTTCAACCGAAACTCTCGAGTGTGTTAGGAGTTATGATATCGGACACATTCCATGTCTGCCTAGCAACTAAATCTGTAATATGTCCTGCCTTGAAATGGACTTATGACATGTATAAAACTGTGTACTGTGGCAGAAATAAACTGAAGACAAACGATCTGGCATTGTGTCGGTGACTTTTTTCTTCCCGAGCTCGTCTCCTGCGGAGGATCCACCATCCCGTACTGACGGCGCTGGGTTATCCTAGTCCAGGGGTTATCCTAGTCCAGGGAACCTGAAGGGTTTACTTCTTGTGAAGTGGTTGTACCTTAACAGTATTACTTTATATGTAAATAGAAAAAATATAAATCATGTTTCTCATGTATATTGCTGTTAGAATAAAAACCCTAAATAAAATAAGACAAAACAATTAACAAAAACAAACAAAAAAAATAGTTGCTTAACCTCATTAATTGGAGTGCTGTACCAGATATTGTTCATTAGAAGTGAAAATAGTCCTGCGATTAATTGGATAATATCTGGATATCCCTGGTGATTCATTACCCAGCCTTAGCAACAGAAAAATAGTTTTACATAGTATTACATGCTACTAGAGGTGTTTATTTCATATCATTCAGTCACTGTGGTAAATATATCCTCCTGGGTCCTGATTCACACTATATCTTACATCAGCTTGTTGGAGAGCACAGAACTGTCTTCGTCTATTCATCGGACAGGAGCATCTCACTGTACAGAGGAGCAGGTACCATCACATGACTTGACTCTCCTTGAATTATGAGTTTTATGGGGATTGTATGTTTCCTTGCATGTCAGTTATGGGTGTGTGGATCTATATGTATATCAAGAGTTTAGCTTATGGTGTCATTGCTGGCTTTATATGAAAATCTCATTCTATTCTGGTCATATTTAAAGGTTTCACTCAGGTGCTCATAGACTAGACATAAGTTTAGCCATGTAGGAACCTCAATGTCATCCCTTACAGGGCATGCTTATACTGCTTGTTCTTTATTCTCTTCCTATTTCAGTAAAGTTAAACTGAAGCAACTGATGAGGCTGGTGGACTAACTGTATAAGCTGGAGCATTCAGTTCATGACATTGATTATACAATTGTACACACACACACACATACACACACACACACACACACACATATGTCAGTTAGGATGCCAAACTGCTGCTAACAGTTACTAGAAATAGTTTTTATGTAGTCTAACTACCTGTTTACTAGAATTATTGATCAAATATATGTAATATACTTGTAATATGCATGTAACTTCAGGAGGTGAGCAAAAGAAATTAGGGTGTTACACGTATTATTATTATTATTATTATTATTATTATTATTATTATTATTATTATTATTATTATTATTTATTTATTTATTTATTTATTTATTAGGAGACGCCCTAAGTCCAGGGCGACTTACAAAATATAAGCACAATACAAAGTGCAAAAATACAGTGCAGTACAAGGCATAACATTACAAATTCCAATTTAGATAATACAGTACAATTCAAATCATAATACATTTTACAAATTACAATTTACACAATATACAGTATGAGGTGAAAAGCTGATAAGTGCAGACAAGATGTTAGGTCTCAGTCAAGGGCCCAGGGAATGGAGCATAGGGGTTAATCAAAATAAACAATATGAGTACTAGTAACGCAAGGCAAGTAGTATGATAAAACATTGTATAAGTGTTATCTTACATGAGAGTCAATGACTAAATTACAAGTACTGTCTGAAAAGATGTGTTTTGAGTAAGCGCCGGAAGGAGGTCAAGGACTCTGCTGTCTTGACTTCAGTGGGAAGAGTCATTACACCATCTAGGGGCCAGGGATGAGAAGGAGCGGGCTCTGGAGGAAGGAGAGTGCAGAGGAGGCAGAGTAATGCTGGGGTCACACTACACGATTTCTACAATCCGACCCGATTTTGTGAACAGTGGGCAGCTCACACTTAACCACTATTTTGCACCAAATTTACGTCTTTTGCATTGTGAAGGAGTGCACACTACCCGATCGCTTAAGTACAGGGGAACACACACTTCACGACTGATCTGAAATCCTTGTGGCGATCTGCATCACAGCCTCCACACTCCCACATCAAGCAGAAACACGTGTGATCCACACAGCGGAAAGGTCAACAAACACAGACGTGGACATTTGCAGGTCACGTTCCTGAAGTGCAGATGTCCGCAGATATGCACAGATCTGCGCAGCTCCACCAATGGGATCAGTGGATTTCTGCAGATCTGTGCAAAACTGTGGAAATCTGCGCAACAAGAACAGGACCACAAAGTGCTGTTGCTGTTCGTGTTCGTGTGTCAGACAAATACAAAAAGCGGAGAGAAAAGAGGATGTGTGTGAAGACATGGCCGTGAGGGCTTTACTGTGAGAGCTGCAGCTGAGCAACAGTCACAGGCTATATCCATCCCACAGTATGAGCATCGCATTGTAGGGATTGATATTTAGCCCAGACCTGTGTCAATTACAGATACTAATTGGTAATTGAAAATATTATTTTCTCTGTATTATTTTTCAATAACCTGCGCCGAAACAACCATTGGTATTTGAAGTATTTTAATGAATACGTATGAAAATGTTATTCTCCTGTCATGTTTATTCTTCCTATTTCTTTTCTCTTCTTCAGCCAGCTCAGCTCTCATTGGCTGCTGATCACGTCACTCTCCATGAACGGTGCCAATCGAGTCGTAAATATTAAACATGTTTAATAAAATCGTAGGGGCTCCGACAAGCTTACGATCAGATCGGAGGGCAAACGGTTGCATCGCAGACCGTCTCACATTACACGACAATCGGCAGCGGGCGGGCTTAAAATCGTGTAGTGTGACCCCAGCATTAGTCTTTTGGCACCAGAAGACTGCAGTGGTCTGGAGGGGATGTATGGGGAGACGAGGGTCTGAAGGTAGCTTGGTGCAGTGTGGTCAAGAGAGCGGTAGGTGAGGGTCAATGTCTTGAACTGAATGTGTGCTGGTATTGGGAGCCAGTGGAGGGAACAGGGCAGAGAGAATACCAGACAAGCTGCAGAGTTCTGGATGAGCTGGAGCGGGCGGGTAGTAGTTGCAGGCAGGCCGGCCAGGAGGAAGTTGCAGTAGTCCAGACGGGAGAGGACCAGGGACTA